>NW_024498462.1:9710574-10418108 GCF_017590055.1 Onychostruthus taczanowskii
CGGCCCCGCCGGCGCCCCCCGCCGCCCGCTCGGGGAAGGCGGCAGCGCGCCGGGATATGCCCGGGCACGTCCCGGCCAGGGGCTCCGCCGCGGCACGGCCGCCCCGCATCACCCGCACGGCATCCCCCGGACCCCGGCTCCGGTCTCCGCATCTCCCGCGCCCATCGGGCCGGTACCGCCCAGCTCGGTACCGCCGGCGTTCAGAGGTGATCACGGAACCGGCTACAGCCCACGTGTATCGCTGCCGCCGCGCTGTCGGGAGCGGAACGCGCCGCAGGTCCCGCCGGGTCCCCCGATCCCGCCACCGCCTCCGCCCGGCGGTGACACCGGCACCGGGGAGGGTCGGGACCGCCGCGAGCGGGCGGGCAGGTTCGCGACCCCCGCCGCTTACCTGTCTCGGTGCTAGCAGCACGGCACGGACCGGGACCGGCAGGGCGGCGGGACCAGGAGAAACGGCGGAGACGCGGACCCGGACCCGGAGCCGGACCGGCACCGCACCAGCAGTGACTCGGCGGCCCCGCGTGGAGCGGAGCGGGTCGGAGCCCGTCCCGTCCCGGGCACCGGGAGTGCCCCCGCGCCCCGCCCCGCAGCTCCATTGGCGGCGGCGCCGCCGGGGCGGGGCCATGCCGGGGAGCGGCGCCGGCGGGGGCGGCAGGGGAGCGGCGGCACCGGCACCGGCACCGGCACCGGCACCGGCATCGGAGCTCCGCGGCGAGGGGAGTCTGGGCACAGCAACGCCGGGGCGGCCCGCTGTCACCGGCCGGGGTGTGACACCAGAGACACCCCGGGTTTGCGGGACCTTGTTCCCCAAGAGCCGAAGTTGGGAGGCTGAAGGAGCCCCGGGCCCGGCCGTGGGGGAACACCGGGAAGGAATAAACTGCCCGGTTCCGAGTGCCACGCACAGTGTGTGTACGCTGTGTAGGGTGTGCCAGTGTGTGTATGGTTTGTGTGGGCAGCGCACACCGGGCATGGCTGGCCCCAGAACACAGGGCTTCTCCCAGGATCAGCATCCACGTGTCCCAGCACTTGCCGTGACTCACCCGCAGTCTGTGGGTAGTTCTGGCGAGCCTCAGAGGTGTCTAAGATTGCCGTGCAATGACTGACTCTACCACAGCCAAACTGGTGTGTGGAACTGAACCTCCTTGTGCAGGGGCAGCTAAATTTCCTTAGCGCTGCCCCTTCCGTGCGCTGTCCCCGGGCTGTTGCCCCTCAGCCCTGACCCAGGACCGCGACAGGACCCTGCTGCCTTCCTGCTGCCTTCCCAGCCTCCGGGAGGGGCAGGATGGGCAGCCAATGCTGCTCATTTCTGTGCCCTGGGCCCTAGGTTGCTGTGCCAGGATGAGTACCTGAACTGTGTTTGGGTTTAAACCTGTTATTTTGGGGAATGGTCCCCATTTCTCTCTCTTTCCTTTCAAGCTTCAAGAGCTGCCATTCCAGCCAATGCTTTTGAGAACTCTCCTCAGCTGCCCACTGTCACTGTGGGGCAGCTTCAACAGGAGCCAGACTGTCCAGTTGGAATAACTGAAAGGATTTAATGGAATTCTGTTGAGCAGTCAACTTCACAAAATTATCATGGTTGGAAAAGGCCTTTAAGAACATCGAGTCCAAAAGTTAACCCAGCATGCACCGTGTTCACCACTAAACAATGCCCCCAGGTGCCACCCCACGCTCCTTTTGAACACCTCCAGGGAAGGTGATTCCATCAGTGCCTCGGGCAACCTATGCCTGACCACTTTTCAGGGAAGAAGTTTTCCCTCAATATCCAACCTGAATCTCCCCTGGTGCCAGTTGGGGCCGTTCCTTCTCCTGTCCCTGTTCCCTGGGAGCACAGCCCGACGACCCCTGGCTGTCCCCTCCTGTCAGGAGCTGTGCAGAGCCACAAGATCCCCCCTGAGCCTCCTTTTCTCCAGGCTGAGCCCCCCAGCTCCCTCTCCCTGCTCCCTCCCTGCCTGGTGGCGTTTCTCAGCCGAGTTCAGCCGGTCACGGACGCAAGCTGGCAGCGAGGGGAGCTCGGAGGAGCCGCTCGGGGCGGTGAGGATGATTTCAGCGCTCACACGGGCGGGCGGCTCAGCGGGGCCGCCTGATGCAATCGCCTCATTGCATCACCCACGGCCGCGGGACGGGGGGGACAGAAACACCCGCTGGTCCCTGCGGGAGCCTGTCACCAGAGCGGGGCCACCGAGCACAGCCCCGTCAGCAGAGGTCACCGGCAGAACGATTTCTGCTGGAAGCCGATCGCACCAGTGAAGGATTTGCGGGCAGAGCGTCCAGCGGCTGGGGGGGAGCGGGCAGAGCGGCTCTGAGCGGGCTGGGTGGTGGTTTGTGGTTAGCTGGTGGTGGTTAGTGGTGGTTTGTGGTTGGTTAGTGGTGGTTTGTGGTTGGTTAGTGATAATTTGTGGTAGGTTAGTGATAGTTCGTGGTGGTTTGTGGTTGTGGTTGGTTAGGGGTGGTTTGTGGTTGGTAAGTGGTGGTTAGTGATAGTTTGTAGTAGTTTGTGGTTGGTTAGTGGGGGTTTGTTGTTGGTTAGTGATAATTTGTGGTAGGTTAGTGATAGTTCGTGGTGGTTTGTGGTTGGTGATAGTTTGTGGTGGTTTGTGGTTGGTAAGTGGTGGTTAGTGATAGTTTGTCGTTGGTTAGTGATAGTTTGTAGTAGTTTGTGGTTGGTTAGTGGTGGTTTGTGGTGGTTTGTGGTTAGTTAGTGTTAGTTAATGGTGGTTTGTAGTTGGTTAGTGGTAGTTTGTGCTTGGTTAGTGGTGGTTTGAGGTTGGTTTGTGGTGGTTTGTGGTGGGTTGTGGTTAGTTAGTGTTAGGTAATGGTGGTTTGTAGTTGGTTAGGGGTAGTTTGTGCTTGGTTAGAGGTGGTTTGTGGTTAGTTAGCGTTAGTTAATGGTGGTTTGTAGTTGGTTAGGGGTAGTTTGTGCTTGGTTAGAGGTGGTTTGTGGTTAGTTAGCGTTAGTTAATGGTGGTTTGTAGTTGGTTAGGGGTAGTTTGTGCTTGGTTAGAGGTGGTTTGTGGTTAGTTAGCGTTAGTTAATGGTGGTTTGTGGTTGGTTAGTGTTAGTTAATGGTGGTTTGTGGTTGGTTAGTGGTAGTTTGTGGTGGGTTAGTGGTGGTTAATGATAGTCTGTGGTGGTTTGTGGTTAGCTGGTGGTGGTTAGTGATAGTTTGTGGTGGTTTGTGGTTGGTTAGTGATAGTTTGTGGTTGGTTAGTGGTAGTTTATAGTAGTTTGTGGTTGGTTAGTGGTGGTTTGTGGTTGGTTAGTGGTGGTTAATGATAGTTTGTCGTGGCTTGTGGTTAGTTAGTGTTAGTTAATGCTGGTTTGTGGTTGGTTAGTGGTAGTTAGTGGTTGGTTGGTGGTGGTTAGTGATAATTTGTGCTGGTTAGTGGTGGTTGGTGGTAGTCCTCACTGAGGTCCTGGCAAGCCACGCTGCTGTGACCAGCCTGAGCTAACCAACTGGGTCTGAGACCAAACCAGGCAGTCCTGCCTAATCCCAGTTCCTGTCTGTTGGGCTGGAAGTACTGAGGTGGATTTTTTCCCAGCTCAATCAGCACCTGGCAGCCACAGCCAGGAGAACATCTGGGAGAGCTGATAATCGCAGATGCAGGGATGGCTGTGTCAGGTAGAGTGCTGTACAGCCAGCAGGTTTGGGTGTGGTTTGCAGGCTGAGACCGTAGAGATGTTAGCTTCAGCTTACAGGACCGTGTTCTCAGGTGTCTGCTGTTGTGCTGTGATCATCCGATATGCTCCGGGTCACGTTGTCTCTCTCAAATTGTGACTATGCTGCATAATTAACAGAATTAGTGTATTAAGAGATAGCAAAACCAGGAATTCTGAACCAGAGATCAGTTTTACAGGGTTTTTTTACACACTGCAGCGTTCACAACACTAGAGGGCACCGAGACCAGGCGGGAATCAGCTGGGGAGGCGAAGCAGATGGTGAGCACTGCCCCGGACATACGGGCACACGGACACGTGGACACACGGACGTAGAAACACCCTCCACTGGCACGGGAGGATCATCCCCTTATCACTCGATGTGGTGCTGACAGAAGTCAGTCTCTAGGAGTGTTTTTCCACAGCATCCTGCAAGGCGGAATCCCGGGTGTTTCCGTGGGCGCTCTCGGGCAGGCAGGCACGGGCAGGACACGGGGCATCCCCGCAGGAGCTGCGGGAAGGGACAGGCCAGCGCCGTCCCAGCGGCTTCCCAGAGGGGAATTGTTGTGGTTTTGTGCTGCCAGAGGAATTAAGAGCTCGGGATCTCTGTTGAGCAACTCGGGTGACGCCGCTCGGGCTCCTGCAGGGGCTGCTCCGGTCTGGTGTCAGCAGAGGGCACTGGGAGATCGCCGGGAGCCTGCCCTGCCGAGGAACATCATCTGCTTTCCAAGCTTACTGTAGGAAGGTCACAGATCCACTTGTGCCTTGTCCTTTTCTCTCCTTCTGCTGTTGCACCGAGTTTCACTCGTGCATTCCTCTCCTCTCCTCTCCTCTCCTCTCCCTTGCTGTCCTGACTCTTAGGACAGGTGTAGCTCCTGTGATGTGGCCAGCACACAGTCCACCCGAAATGAATCCAGCCCTTAATGTGTGTGCACCTCCTCTGCCAGACCTGCACGTGGGGTCAGGAATTGGGCTGAAACCCAGCAATGGCAGGAGCAAACTGCTGCCTGAAGTATGTCCTCAGGATTTAATGCAAATTGACTGTTCTTACCCAGCTGGCAACAGCTATGGCTGTGGCACGCTTATGGCATTATTGCACAACTAAATAACATTTCATTCTTTGCCCAATGAATCTTGCAGAGAACTGTTTCAGGAGGGTACTCACAGCACGAAGGCAGCTGTAATCAGTGTGATTTTTCAATGTACCATGATCTTTGTGCAATCTTTCGCTCTCACTTGTCCCCACAGCTTCATTCTGTGCAATCGATCCTATTTTTGAATAGATTTTTCAAACTTACTTTCAAATCCTTGCAGGAGCTCGTTCCGTATGAGACACAGGGTGTGCAGGGGCCACAGGCATAACTTATCCCTGTTTTCCACTCAAAGCTGAGCTCTGACCTTGCATCCTAATGTTGACCTATGGAAAGTAAGAAAAGCAGATTTTTTTTTTTTTTTTTTTCCACTGAAAAAATTCTAATCAGAAAAAGCTGCTCATGGCACACACAGCATCTTGACCTGAAGGACACTTTCCATCCTGGTCAGAGGAATCCTGTAGTTACCTCCCACCTATCTCCATATTTATGGCCTTCATTTACAGCTAGGTTATTGTTTGGTGGCCCTTTGTCTTTTCCTGGCAGTGACAATGACTTTTTTTGCTGCGTTATAAACGTGCAGCCGTGTCCATGAGCCTGTTCCAGGTCATTTTCACAGCACGGTGATCACGGGCACAGGGCAGGCTGCTGTGCTGTGGGGCAGGCAGCTCCAGCACTGCCAGGTGGGGACGTGGGGCTGCAAAGGTAGAAACTGCTTAAAGAGCAGCCCAGGCCATAATTTCTCTTGGTGCACTCCATGGAGGAAGCTGTCCTTGTGTCAGCCTGCTCTGAAGGACCCAGTGCACTCACAGCTTCAAATATTTCTTGGCCCAAGCTCTTGGAGTGCCCAGGAAAGTTGCTCAGAAATCCAGGCAATGTCACTCTTTGGTGTGTCTCTTCCTAGGCTCATTTTCTTTTGGAAGACAAAAGCAAACCAGATTACTTTTTTTTCCCTCTTGCCTCCAGCATCTTCCTTGTCTGACTCTTGGACAGAAGCATCTTCCTTGGATCTGAACACTTTGGACAGAAGTGTGCTTGCTTTGCTCACCTCAGCTTTTCCAAATCCCCTGTTTTCTCCAGAGGGAGAAGTATGTCTGTGGGCAAGCACAAGCCCAAAGACTCCCCAGAGCAGGGAGACTTGTGAGGCCCAGCTCAGCAGAGCCCCGTGGGCAGTGTGAGGAGTGTGAGGAGCCTCTGATGAGCACACAGAGCCCCTGGTGCCTGGTGTGTTTCCTCAGGGTGGAAGGGAGGGCTGTCCACACCTGCTTGTGCCACACTGGGCCCTGCTGGTGCAGGAGGAAGCAGAGGACAAAGCCATCACGTCATTCCTTGCAGCCTGCTTTGCCCTTGCCTCTCTTGATCTGTCTGAGGAAAGTAGCAAAAAGCCACAGTGAAAACAAACTATCACAGATTTATGACTTCAGGTCATAATTAGATGGTTCTTTTGTAGCTGCTCGCTCACTTGCAACATTCCTGGCTCCAGGGAGAAGGTAGAAGCAGGTAATACAGACAGAATTGCTCTCCTGATGGGTGACCCCCTCTGGTCTGGGGAGAGATCCCTCATGCTGTCCTGCTGGAAGCAGAGGGGTGAGGTGAGCTGGGCTGGGAGCCAGCAGGGTCCTTCAGGCAGCTGGTGAATGTCCCTTGAGTCTGGCTCAGCTCCACCTCAACATTTCCCAGCTTGGTTTGAGCCTGGCAACAAGTCACAGCAGAGAACAGCTGTGTGATCCTGCTCTGGCAGTGGATACTCCTGAGCCCTCTCTGAACAGCCCCACGGCAAGAGGAGCCGGCCCTGATTAGGCTCCTGTCTAAGGAGAAGCATTCCCAGGTACCACAGTCTGTCTTTTGAGTCAAGCAAAAGCAGACAGTCCTTTCAGGTCTTACCCTAGCTAATTAGGATTTCCACTGAATCACAGAACCATTTAGGCTGGAAAAGATCTTTAAGCTCATCAAGTCTATTATCCCAGTGCTCACACACAATATGACCCTAGATTGTGTGAGAGTTCAGTTCCAGCTGCCTTCTGCCGAGAGCAGGGAGGGTTGGATTCAAAAATAAGGTTCTGCAAAATAAGAAACCCAACAAAACAAGATTTCCTTCCTAGAAGGTCTGATGTGAAAGTATCCTTTATCGTTTGCCCTGTCCTGCCTGCCACAGCAGCAAGTATGTGTGAAAGCAAAGGATGTTTTATTCAGGGGAAAGGAGCAATTCCCTGTGTGTACAACAGTAACTCCTCTCCATCACTCTGCTGAGTTTGACACTGTGATTCCCCAGCTGTCACCATCATCTGCCATGAATTATTATCTCTGTCACAGCACATTAAATATCACTCTTTCTTACATTCCCTTTCCACTACTGATTTTCTTCTAGGAAAAATCTCTTTGCTGAGGGGGTGTACCTGGATGGTCTGCAGGATGAACTGTTCTCTCTGTAGAAGTCCCTTACTCTGACACCCATGGAGGTGTCCAACACCCACTGCCCTTTCCACTCAGGGGCAAGGTGTTGTGAATGCCAGGAAAGGTCTGCCTCTCCTTTGAATCTCTGTTCTTCAGCCAAGCAGAAAGCACCTTCCCTTAAATTCTCTTCCCAAAACACTTTGGCCATGTGACATCAGTACAATAGCAGCAGTTACAAAAAGAAAAGTGATTTTCAGCTGCACTCAATAGCCAATTAAAAAAAGAAGAAAATCACTCTTGTTTAGGATAATCCAGAATGGGGGGTATGAGGCACTTGTGGTTCATATTTAATGAGCAGAGGCAACTTTGAACCTGACTACATCAGTCCCTTTTACAGGAAAGTGTTACTGACCCAAGTAGGGGTTTGCAGTGGATGATCCAGGTTTCTGGCTGTGCATTCAGATCACCTGCTTTCATATTTAGCCTATTTCCCTCTCACTTTCAAGTTCTAATCTCCACCTTGTAGCCAAAACAAATTAAATTGATAAATAGAACTTGACCCACGCATTCAGTATTGGCATGTTTCCTTATTGAAGAAGAGATAAGTGAAAACATAGAACAAATTATACAGATAGGCATCAGAGAAGTCAAAGCTAATCATATCTGAGCATGTTCATGTGAATGACTGGCACAGAATGCACTCCTGTTGGACTGAGCCAGCAAACTTCCACAGGAGTTTCTATCCCTTTTTCTTCTTCTGCACTTCCTCCTTAGGCACAGAATCACAACAGCACTGAGGCTGGAACAGTGCTGAGATCATCAAATCCAGCTGCTCCCCCAGCACTGACAAGGCCACCACTGTCCCATGTCCCCAGGTGCCACATCCACAAGCCTGCTCAATCCCTCCAGGGATGGGGACTCCACCACTGCCTGGGCAGCTGTGCCAGGGCTGGACAGGCCTTTCTGGAAAGAAATTTTCCCAATATCCAACCTAAACTTCCCCTGGTGCAATTTGAGGCTGTTTTCCCTTGTCCTGATGCCTGTTACTTGGGAAAAGAGACTGACAGCCTCCTGTCAGAGAGCTCCTGAACCTCCTTTTCTCCAGGCTGAGCACCCCCAGCCACTCCCCAGCAGACCTGTGCTCTTCCTCCCTGTTCCCTCACTAACTGGTCTGATTTTTCACAGAAAATGTTTCACAGCAACATTTCTAGGTTCATCAGGAATTTTGTTTTTTTTCACTTCAGAGGAACACGTGCCTGAACTCCATGACTGGCTGCACCTGCGAAAGCCCAGGGAAGCAAACAAAGTCGGGCTTCAGTGGAGCTCATCGTGGGGACCACAACTGAGGGATCACCTTGTGGCCCAGATGACAACAAAGGGAAACTCACCAAGCATGGAGAGGGGTTGATAACACCACTGATAGCAGAATGATAACAGCATCAGCAAACAGCCCAGCCAACCGCAGCAGGGTGGCTTGGAGGGGACCATTCCTCTGCAGGCACTGGATCACAAAGTGTCAGGGAGTTTCAACCTCCCCAAGTCTCAGAATCAAATGAGTGTCACCTGCTTCAGTCAGGTGCCTTCTTCCCATGGAACAAAGGCTCTAATTGTCTGGGTAAAGCAAAGGCTAATTCCTGTGGGCCAGGGCACTGAGGCACGCTGCTGGCCCTTCCTAAGAGAGGACGTGGAACTTGGATTTTCACTGGACTGGGTGTGTTTTACTCACTAAAGCAATTGATAAACCCCTTGGCTTCCAGAAAATGCCATCAGCTTCCTCAGAACAGCACTCAGTTGCCAATTCCCATTCTCCCCTGGTACAGATGCCAGCGTAGCTTGGAGCAAGAGGGCAGGCAGGTGCAGGCAGGTGGCTGCAGGAGAGTGCTGCAGGATGGAGTGTAGCTGCTCCTGAGCCATAGCACAAGGAGAAATGTGAGCCCACTGCCCAGGCTCCAGCAGCTTGGGAACAGCACCCTGATGCCCACATTGCTGCATGTGCTGCGTGGATGATGAGAGCAGCAGAATTCTGGAGTGTCCTGAGCTTATTCAGAACTGTGACTCTCTTTGTCATGGGAGCTGAGTGCCTTGGTACCACAGGCAGCATGTGCAAGCTGAAGTCTTGCACAACCTGCAATGATCTGGCACACTATCCCCACTCTATGATAAAAAAGAAGAGGCAGAAGAAAATCAGGATGCTTGAAATGACATTTCTAATGCCTTCGAAGCAATGCACAGCATGTTTATCTGCTCTCAGTGAAGGTTAATATTGTGGTTTGTATTTTGCATAAATGTACACATTAAGAGTCTCTTCTCTGACCAGTAAATGTTTAAAGCACTGCTTCTTGAAAAATATATTTATGTAGTATTAGGTCCTGTCAGGACAGAGATATATGTCTTCAGAACTCATAATCAGTTTAGCACTTCAGAGGGTGTTGCTCATTGAATCTTTTATCTCAAGTCACTGATGAAAAATTTTTATATTCCCTAGCTTTGTTTTCCTTTTTGCCTAACTTATTTATATTTGTAACTCCTAGCTTAACTGGAACTTTGACAAATTTTAATAGTTAAATACATTTTTTTTTCTCCTCAGTATGTCTGGCCCAATGAGAAATACAAGTGCCAAACCATTGCAAGGAAGCCTGCCTGCATGTACCTGTGACCAGCTGGGAGTAGAGTGCTCACCTCTGGGCTCCTGGAGGTTCCTTTTGAAAGGGGGGCACCCAAACAGCCTGACAGGGCCTGTAAAGGGACATGCCCAGGGGAGGGACAAGTAGCAGGGATTTTCACTCATCCCATCCCAGGATGAATTAACACCTGCACCGACAGCTCCTGTGGCAGCCACTGACAAGGGCAGTGACGTGGGGATGGTACAAATCTGCAAAGCAAACACCACAACAGAGGAGACACCTGGTGCCAGTAAAACCCCAGAACTGGCTGCCCCTGAAACTCCGTCTGTGTGTGCACAGACACAGCAAAGCAAATCACAGACCCTCCCAGCCCACACGCTCTGGGATGTTCTCTCACCAGCCAAGAGTCAGGATGGGTGTTTGGGACAGAGCTGTGCCAGTGCAGTGAGAGGACTGGGCTCCAAGTGTCCAGGTTGGATGGGGCTTGGAGCAATCAGGTCTGGTGGAGCTGCCCCTGCCTGTGCCACAGGGTTGGAACGAGGTGATCCTTCAGGCTCCTTCCAACCCAAACCCTTCTCTGCTTCTGTGACATTTTTTCCCTGTGCAAAGGGTCAGACAATGTGCTAATAACTATCTCACTGAAGGAATGATTCACTGAAGATGTGGAGATGCTGCAGAGCTGCCTCTGGTGAACAAAAGGTCCCTACAGCCCTGAGCCTGTCTCAGTCAGCACCAGGTTCAAATGTGTTAATTACTGTGACTGTGCTTCCAGGATCACTGGTACTCCTGGAGCAGGCTGGGCATGGCACTGCCATTCTCTGTTACCAAACACTGCCAAAACTTGTGCACCAGACCTGCATCCTGGCATCTGACCCAGGGAAACACAGGTGCAGTGAATCAGGTCCATTACAAAAAAATTTCTGTGCTTTTTGTGGTGCTTCTCTGTCCCAGTGGAATAAGGAACATTCTTAAAGGGCAGCACTGCACACTGCCAGCTTCCCCACGGCTGCAGGCACAGCAGTGAGTGTCTTCCAGAGCAGAGGAGGGCAAAGGAGCAGTGTGAGAAGGTTCTCCTCGTTTTGTTCAAGATGCACACCAAACCAAGTGTGTGTTTTCCTGAGAGCAGTAAAAGAATTTGGTGCTTATTATCCCACAGAAAATACTTTCTGTTGGCCAAACCTTGTGCATTACCTTTGTTTGCAGATTTAACTCTGGATGTCTGTGATTCCAAGAAGCTCAGCACAGTGGTATCACATAATCTCTGTTTCCCAATAAACTGAGATGATCAAAGCTGGAGGGTAACTCGTAGGTGTTCAGGGAATGTCACACTCAGAGCTGACAGCAGACTGAGCACAGGATGCCATTGCACACCCTGTGCCAGGGCTCCTGCCAGCCAGACTGATCAAAGGGACTGAGGCTGTGCCTCTGCCCCCTGGAGCTGGGATCCCAGCCCTGCCCACCCCAAGGCTCTGAGCACTCAGAGCTTCCAGGGGTCATAAAGACAAAACGAACTTGGGCTGAGAGTTGTGCTGAGCAGGCAGTGAGAGGGAGAGGCCATGTTCCCAAGGAGAGGGAAACTGCATCATCCATGGCACTGGCACACCTGCAGGGCTGGCTCTCCCTGCCTCTGCCTCTCCTCCACCTTCAGCAGGGCTCCCTCAGCCTGGTTCTCAAGTCAGCACCAGGGCAGAGAAGGGTCTTGTCTAGAAAGCCTCGTAAGGAAATTATTCTTCTTAAGGACAGCTGCTATGTACCATAAGGGTTAACCTAGGCACTGCATGATGAAGAAAAAAACATTGAAAATACCAGTGGAAAGATTTCCCACACCTATCTATGTGCATTTAATTCAGAAGAGCCTGTCTGGGCTTGCTGTGAGGCTGTGAGGGAAAATGAGACATTCCTCTCGCAGCTTTGGCACTGCTGCAGTTCTCAGGTCTGTCCCATTCCCTCCCCATCTGCTCTCTGGGGGAAATGGCACCATGACCCCAACAGTTGGGGCAAGTCAGGTTTTTTTCCCTATATGAGAACACCACAGGATTGGATAATGAGCTAAAATTTGTGAACATCATTTAAATAACCAGGAAAAAAAAAAAGCAATGTTCACATTGCTGAGGTAATTTATTTCTGTGAATGATGAAACGGGAATGTCTTGGCTTGCAGGCCTGGGGATGCATGTGTAACTGTGATTGGTTCTGCATCACCCTTCTGTGTCCCTCTTCTCTATCACTTCTTTCTCCAGAAATCAATCTTGAGTACAGAAATAATTGAATCTTGTAATTAAATCTCATCTTATGGAAGGAAATCAGGTTTAACTCTGATTTATGAGTACTGATAACACTTTGAAATAAAAAGCTCAAGTAGCATGAACATTGTGCATCCTGTACCTCAAATAGCTATTTCAGTGTTAGACAGTTATTTCTAGTAACAATCAATAATCATGGAATTGCTCTTGCAGGAGTAGAACATGAAAAGGATTGCTCTTTTTTCATTTGCTCTTAAAAACTGCACTAACAGAAAAATACCATGCCTATATTTCTCCCTGTTGTGCCTGGCTTTACATGGATCCAGCCATGAATCACTAAAATATGCCTGTCTAGCATTAATAGAGATAAATAAACCTACCTCAGATTAAAAAAAAAAAAAAGTACATGATCGCCATTCCACAGATTTTAGTTCCATTTTCTTGGTATTTTATAGGCAGGAAAAATAATGCAGTTGCAGTTATAAACTTGGTATAAAAGAAACTTTAAAGAAGGGGAAAGAACCCAAACCCCATTCTGGTAGCAGTGAGATATTAATAAAAATCCCCCAAGGTTATTTTCAATGAACTTTCTCCTTACCCCATGTCACAAATTGTCTTGTACAGAGAAAGGAATTGGTTAAATATTTTGCAGGAAGATGAAATACTGAGTTCCTTCAAGAAACAGGAGAAGCATTTGGAGACAACTGCATGAGCCTTGTGCTGCAGCTGGATTGTCACTGACACTGCCAACACATGGAATTTCATCACTAATTATGCAGTGTGCAGATTTTAGTCTCAGCTTCGAGTGCCAGATGACCACATCCCAGCCTCAGCCTCATTGGTTTGTTTCTTGGAAAGCAGAAATTTAAATCTCCCCCGGCTGCACAGGGTAACCAAAAAACGATCCAGAAGCTCAACACCGGTGAATTGGTTTTTCTCCACTGAGCTTTTCTCAGAAATCTGAACAATGAGCGATACTCAAGCCCTGTCCTTTCTCCAGCATTTCAGCGTCTCCTGAGGACTCTGACAGGCTGGGCAGCAGCTTCACTCTATTCTCCCTGCAGGAACATCCCAGCAGTGCCTTCCTCAGCACCATCCCTGTCTCACCTGCATCCCCAGGAGGGAGGCCTGAGCCCCGTGTGCTGCCCTGCCCAGCCGTGGGGAGCAGCTCCTCATCCCCCCTGAGCCCAGCCGGAGAGAAAGGTCTGACAGGAGCCTGCTCTGCCCAAGCCCTGCACAGCCACTGGTGTCAGAGGGATGAGAGAGACCTCAAGTAACACCCTGATGGACAGCAGAGCTCCATGTGAGGATCTGTCCTGGCTACAGCCAGGAGGGCAGGCAGGAGCATGGGAGGGAGGCAAGGGCATGGGCAGACAGCGAGTGTGGTGTCAGGATGCTGGAGAGGGATGTGGAATGAGCACCACTAATGAAATGGGGTGGCAGAGCTCAGAGACAGCTTGTTCTCCAGGGACGCTGCCTTGTGGCCTGCATGGTGAGTGCTTGAAGCCTTAGGGAATTGTTTCTCTTAGGAGGTGAAAATGACGATGTGAGTCAGATCTTTCTTCAGCTCATTCCCTCCCAGTTACAGGTGTTGAAAGTTCTGCTTCTGTAAACATGGGAAAGGTCAGCAATAGCTAGCAGTTTCCATGCTGGCAGTTTTCAAAGACACTTTCCTAGCCAGGTCTGTGCCCTGAAGCCCTTTGTGTTCTCTCCTCCAGTGAGTTTTGAGGCTTTCCAGCTCCCTTCTTCCCTGAACTCAGATAAAACCGCAATGCCCCATGAGCACTGGCAGCCAGTTTTTTAGGAAAATGTCTGGGTTTGGCGCAGTTATTTCTTGTTTAGTTCTTGTAAAACAACATTTCACCTCGGGCAACAGCCTCTTCTGTTCATACTGTTGTCACAGGAGAGTTCAGGGGTGCCTTTGGCTGGTCAGGTACCACCTCCCGTTAGCCCGAGCAGGATCTCTGGTTCCCAGCACCTCCTGGGTGTTCATTAACCATCATTACTATTGTCTGGTCACATGCCTCCTTTTCCAGACTTACCTTGTGATTTCCACCATTCCTAAGGATCTGCATGAAAGAGGTTCATTGTTCAGTGGGACACCCATCATAGTTACACAGCTGGAGAAACACGCATCGAGAAAAGGACTTATTTTCCAAAAAAGGATCTTTACCTTGCCCTGTAACTGAATTACATGTTGGAACATGCACATGCACGAGTCATAGATAATAGATATCCTGACTTTAGAGCAGAATTCAGGACAAAATAAAGCTCAAATGTAAACCCAGTAGAGATTAAAACCCAAAGAGGACAAGCATCTGCCAGTGGCAGAAGAGCAGAAGGTAACAGAGGCTAGTAGAGGGTTGTGTTATGGACATGGGGAAGGAGAAGAACCAGATCTGAGGAGCTGGAAGCAGAAGGACTTGCTACTGATTTCCTTCTTAAAGTTCTAAGCAAGCTCCAGCACATGGCAAGGCAATCAGGGACATGGAAGATAAAATTGCATTGTTTTGTAGCTAAAGCTTTGTATGGATCTCATACCCCTGAACCTGTACAGGTTAAACCAACAGCCTGCCAGTAGCACATGAATCACAGTGGATTTGTGCCTGGGGCTGGCTGCTTCACTTCAGAACTTGCAGCAGGGATGGGAAAACCTGAAGCTCTTGGAGCTGGTGTGGAGTGGGGGGTGCTGGATGTGCTGCACTGACCCCTGACTCCCCTGGAAGTGCCTCAGCTCCACCACAGAGGGAATTCTGCAAGGAGCAGAGGTGAGTAGCTCTGTGCCAATCCTCCCTAATTCCTGCCTTCAGTGCTGAATCCTACACGTGGTCAATTAAGTCCTGCCTAAGGTAAGGGAGGAGATTTTGGAGGAGATTTTTCCTGCTGAGGCTTTCCAGAGGGGTGCTCAGGTGAGCCAAACAAACCCTGGGCTGCTCTGCTCTGCTCAGAGGGTGCCAGGACATGTGCAGGGCCAGGCACAGGGGAGTCTGCAGCTTTCACTGTGCTGAGGCATCCCTCAGCCTTTGGGAAGGACACCAAAGAAAGGAGACCAAAGCAGATCCAGATTGTTGTGTGAATTCCTGATCGCCCCTGAGGAGAGTTGGGAAGCGTGGGGGAGTGAATGTGCAAAGGGACAGACAGATCCTCGTGGCATGGAAAAGGCATCCTGGCCTCTTTGGGAAAAGGCATCTTTTTGTTCTGGAAAGGCATTTTTGCAGTGAAAAAATGGTGGGAGAATGTAAGACTGCCTGAGGAGCTTGGAAGGATGAGGGTGTGTGAATTGAACAGAAGGTAAGGAATTGTTCCAGCCAGGCTGGGCAGGGAGACACTGGTGACAAAGATGCTGTGTAGGGTTATGAAATCCTGGGGAACTTCAAGTCCCCAAAGCCATGATCTTCTGCCAGCATCACAAAACAAACCGTCATTTCCTCAAGTAGTGTCTAGCTTTCATTGTCACTTCAAATTTCACAGAGTTACAGAGGATTTAAAGCAGGGAAATATGATGTCACAATAATGAAAGCACAGCACTTCCATGGTGAAGGGAATGCAGGAAATGGGATCAGTGATGTGGCTTTGTGAGAAGGTTCTCAAAAAGTAGAAGCAAAGAAATCTGGAGGGTTCTGCTACTCTTTGCTTTGTTGCAGAAATGGCAAAGGTAGGAAAAACAACAACAAAAGAAAGAAAAAATTGGAGAAGGATTTAATTCAAGGAGAATTGAAGATATTTTAAGCACTTTTGCAAGGTATTTTGAGATGAGAAGTGCTGAACTGTTCTCAGATCCACAAGTTCACCCCAGCCTCCCCCTTCACCCCAGCTCAGGCACACTGGAACTCATTTAACCACTCTAAGAGTTTGCTGTGGTGCACACAGGTGTGGGGACGTGAGAGCTGTGGGAATAGCAGGGTGAGAGACTGGGAGGGTGGAAGCTGAGCCAAGTTAAGGTGATCACCCAATGCTTTATGTTAATCCGGTGTGATCTGTGTGGAATACTCATGGAAGCAAGAGGAAGCAGTGAGCAGGGTGACCAGAACTCCTCATGTGACAAATCTTCAGTAATTCTCAAGTCCTTCATGACAATTTG
Source organism: Onychostruthus taczanowskii (assembly GCF_017590055.1). Taxonomy (NCBI): domain Eukaryota; kingdom Metazoa; phylum Chordata; class Aves; order Passeriformes; family Passeridae; genus Onychostruthus; species Onychostruthus taczanowskii. The sequence goes on from NW_024498462.1 coordinate 9,726,661, forward strand.
AAGTTAGGCTTGTGCCTCTCTCTGAGATGCCTCCATTTGTTGGGAGTGGAACAAACAGTCCCAAGGTTTAACTCATTTTTCTTTCATTCCTGTCTAATTGTCTCTAGTCTTTCCAAATATTGGCATCCTGCTTTATCCCCCTTGGGCAGCCCTGGAGTCTGCACTGAGAGTTTGTGGTGAGAGAAGTCCATCAGCATGCTGGAATATTTGTGAGGTAGTGCTAATAGAAAAACTTAATGGCCCTTTAGTCCCCACTTCTTTTTTGAATTCTACATGCCCATATTTCCCCTCAGTGGAGCAGTATTTATGCTCCATATTTCATGCATAAATTGCAGACAGTTGCCAACTCAGAATGAAAGCAAGATGGCAACATTACCTATGCAAGTGCTTTAGCTAAATGCTTCTTTCATTGCTCCCAAAAGGGAAAGATGAGACAGTGTGTAGCCATAATGTTCATCTACAACATTTCTGATCTTTAGCTTTAGCCATACTAATTAGGCACACACTACTTATGTGACTGCTGGATGTGGATTTTTTTTCCTATTGCAGCAATATGTGCACAACTCCCCTGGAAGGATGTTAAAATCAAGGACAGCATTTCTAGAAAGATGTTCCAGTGTACACTCAAAATGAAATCTCAAAGAAATAATTTGCTGTCAGTCTGAATGGAATAAACTCTGTAATTAAACTTTAGAAAATGCTAAGTTTAACTGAAAAATGGTCTAAAATTAGGACCACTGAAGGGTTGCTAAAAGCATTCCTAAAAGTAGAAATTGTTGTGGTTTTTTCAGATTTATTTTTCCATCTCTTTTTTAAGAAGGTGCTCAAAGGTGTCCACTGTAGCTCAGCAAGTAAAAGAGCAGGGGCAGGAACTGGCTGCATTCTCTGACTTCTTCATTTTCCTTTTCCTTCATATTTTGCTTTTAACCTTCCCCAAAGAAAATTCACCATTTGGTTGGGCTAGAAGGAGCATGGCCCTGTTTCCCAGGCAGAGTCAGTGATTCAGGTACTGGAGAAGAACTCTCAAAGTACAGGATTTGTAAGTTAGGTGGTCAGCACAGCTCAGTGAGAGGCACAGTGCCAGCTCAGCATCAGACTCAGTGGCACTGCTCCTCCCTGACCACTTTGGACATGGCAGGTTTATCCCATCTTTGAGTTAAATCCCAAATGAAACAACAGATTTTTTTTTTTTTTTGTCCCTGCAGATTTCCTGAGTCAGCCACTGACCAAAGACAAGTCCCCAACCAGAAAATTATCCTCCAGTCAAAATTAGCTGTTTGCTGAAGATTTTGGAGATGTCCAACCTGCTGCTGACTATATTTAGTCACTTTGTGCTTTCTCCATTCTCACATGTATCTTAAAATTCCTGATAAGGAATAGAAGGAAAAGAACCAAATGCCACAGAGGGAGATTATTAGCTTGGCTGAAACTAAACAGGTCTGGAAGTCTTCTTGGAAACTGAGATCCCAATAACACCCCAAAAGAAAGTTTTCCCAACACGCTCTGGATAGTTCACTAACAGGAATTCCAAATAAGTATTTGAACTTTCTGACAACTTTTGTCTGTTCAATATGAGCAGCATTTCATCCCAAGCCAAGAATCAATTCATTTTTTTTAATAAAAGACATGAGAGAAAAAGAACATTATCCTGGTTTAGGACAATGCAATCATGATACATTTGTTTCATCATGTGAAAGATGGCATGGAGTAGTCATGTAATTAAATTCAGGAGTTCGTTTGCTGATTCCTAGATAGCTTCAGGTCTTTTTTCTTGCCAAAAGGAATTAGGCTGTAGATTCAATTTCACATTCACAAGAGCTGGACAGTTTGGTGCTAGCACATATCTGGATGAGATCAGTGAGATCTCCATCACAGTTCAGCCTGCCAGCGAGTCACTGAGTGGCTTTAGCCCCTTGCTGATCATTTTCATCTTGCATGGATCACTGTATTTTGTTTGCCTCTGTAACCCAGGATGGAGAGTCTTGTCAGAGTGATGCCTTTACAGCTCAGCTAAGTTTGGGTAAAGCCTCAAATTGCATTGCTTAGAGGGGCTGCTCTTCAAGGGAAACACAAACTGGCTGGAGAGCCTGCAGGCAGAGTAACAAAAATCATCAGAGATCCTTTAACTTGCCTTCATAACCTACAAAGACAGAGAACTGTGGCAAATCCAGGCATTGCTGTTGCACAGAAAGGAATAATCTGTTCTGTGAGCTCATTCTGGGTAAGACAAGAAATAATGTGCGTAAACTGCAGCGAGAATGATTAAAGGGAGACATAAAACAAAAAGAAGTATTGGCAAAGGGCAATGAAAGCCTTGGAATGGATTGTCTGGGATGTGGTGAGGTCTGTTCCTGAAGGTCTTTAAGAGCAGGTCAGGAGTGCTTGGTTTTGATTAGACTTGGTTAGTGGTAAAAAGATGGATTACCTGTTTTCTGAGGTCCCTTCTGGTTTCTGTGAAACTGTTTATCTTCCAGGACTGCAGTCCTGTGTCCTGTGCTCCTGGCGTGCTGCAGGAGGCTCAGCAAAGAGTGTGAACTCACTCTTCAAACCACTGTGGTGTAGCAAATGCTGCCAAGGGTGAATTTTAATTGTTTACAAACTCTGTGAGAATGGAGCCTGCAGAATTTCCAATGAAGTTATCAAGGATCTCATATGTAAGATGTTCCAGACCCAACAGAAATAGGATACTGTTGATATTTCTATGAAATTTCAAAATAATTTGTGATTTTTCCTTTATCTGCAATTGCTGGCAAGTGTCATTATTCATTTTCTTGAATGGTCTTGTCAGGTTTTTCATCTCCTTTGAAATCCTGATGCATCCTAAATCCCACTCCCTGTGTGCAGCAGTGCTGGCAGAGCATTTCCTGTGATCTTCCTGGCCGTTACTCCTTCCTTAGGGTCACCCTAATTCACTTTGTCAGGGGCTGCTGTGTGATGCAGTCAGTACAGACTGGCTGGACCCTGCACAGGTTTCTTCCTGATGATAATGCAATATTCATTCTCAACAGATGAGAGCTGCTTTTGGGGAAATAATCAGCTGGTTTTGCCTCAGTCACTTGTTTGCAGTACTGGGTGATGTGCGCACCCAGGGACAGCTCACCTCAATCTCTGATCCCTTGGGTTTGCTGACCAGGACAGAGGAAAGTCACGTCCTTATTTCCCTTCAAAGAAGGCAGTGAGGCAGATCAGTAGCACAAGAATGGAGGTGCATAACAGAGCAGTGTTGAAAGGTGGAAGAACTAAGGGAAAAAAAAAAAAGAGGGAAAGAAGCTCTGTTCTGTCAGGCCATGGGGTTAATCCAGGTGCTATGGTACTGGCTTGGAGAGAAACCTGTGCCAGACCTGTCTGCAATCACAGCTGCACCACCAGGTCTGTTGCCTTCCATTGTCCCTGGGAATTTGTATCACTTGGTTACTCATGGATTTGAAATTGAAAATTTACCAGTTATGTAAGAAATGGGACAGAATGAGCTCTGTAGTTGTGTGGCCAGTGAAAGAGGCACCAAGAAAACATCTCAAAGGCATCTACCAGACTTTCCAAGCAGAGGTTTATTCCGTGTCAACCCATCCCATTCCAAAAGCTAAATAAAAAATCAGAGTAGCCAAAAGTCTGGATGACAGTAATGACCACAACCCCCTGGTAGCCCTGGGACAGGCCCTCCTAGCCCTGGCACAGCCCAGCTGATTGTGCTGTGGAAAACATTGCTGCTCTGTGCACTGCCAAATCGCTTTTTCAAATGACCTTTTGTTGCAAACCATGTCTGCTACGTAAAAAGGAAATTAAAAATAAATAAAAGTTTGCAGTGGTTAGTTGATCAAAGCTTTTGCTTGCCCCTGTGGTCTCAGCAGAAAGCAATGTTACAGCCTCAGACTGGATGGGTTTGTTTGAGGTCTGATGGGAACTGATAACTTTGCAGCCCTAGAAGCCAAGGAGGAAAAGGAAGATGGTTTATCTGGGCTCTGCTTTTGGGGATTTTCCCCACAGTGGTTCTTTCTTGTAACTGGGAGACTTGACTTTTGTATGTCCCATATGAGAACTTCTCAGTGGGTGTTAAGCAATACTGACTTGTATAAGAAGCAAGATTAGAAATTGCATTAAATGGTGTCATAGCTCTGTCTCAGGCCATGGTTTCAACATGTTTGTCTTCAAAGTAGATTTAGGAATTGAAATTCCAACTGGAGCAGGTGTTGATGAACCTTGGGGCATCAGGGAGGTCAGACAACAGAGCTATACCCAAAGTACAGGCTGCCATGTGGGCCAGAGGTATCTGAGCTGTCTTTAAACCCAGTGGCTTGAGGGCTGAAAGAAAGAAACCCCTTTGTTCAGAAATGTGCCCTGTGCCTCTTCCAGTAGGAATAGAAAGGAGGGGAGAAAACAACCCAATCCTTTTCTGTGATGGTTTTGATTGGGCTTGTATTGGATGATAGTGGAAATTACAGAAAACTGCTCCTAATGACTTGTGATATCTCTTACATTTTCTCTTTCTGGGAATTTGAGGAAGAAGTCTGTGCTTTTATTCTAGACTGGAAAGGCTTGGAGCAAGAACTTTCACTTTTAAAAGGCATAAATTATTTGAGCCAGTTCCACAGAATTATGATAATGCTGGGGTTTCTGTTCTAGTGCATACCTGGTGGGCAGGAGTGGCGGCTCTGCAGGGAGAGAAACATGAATATCTGACTCTGATGCTGGTGTCCTGGGAGTTTTCACTTGTATTTTTGCTTTCTATCTCTAAAAACTTGCCAAAAGGGTTCCCTGTAAGATCACTATGGCAAACTCATCAGAAGAGTTCAGTAGTCCCTCATTGTCACCTCCTTGTGCCATTGCAAAACTTTTTACCTTGTACAGCTGCAAAAACTAGCAAGAATTGTATGGGGGAAGAGAATATCTGGGTGAATGTGGCAGGGAAAATAATAGTTCTTGCTCTCAGACAGCCTTGTGACCCTCTGAGTATGTCAGGAAATGGAGCCCTCTGACATTCTGGCTTTAGTCTCTGAGTGCATTCACCCAGAAGTGAGATGATGTATTTTTGTCTTCCAACATGGAGAGAGGGAAAGAATAAATGTGGAAAACTGTGCAGGTGGAGGTGTGAACCTGTGTGTGTGTGTGGAAGAGACATGCACTATCCTGATGAAAGGAGAGATTTGCTGGCTGACAACGGGGAATGCTTTCTGCAGCACAAGGAATTTAGGGAGCAGCACCTGGTCCCTGATGAGGTCAGAGAGACAAAGCCCTGCTAATCTAATGCAAAAGAAGTGGGAGCACCCAGCCAGCGAGGCTGTCAGCTCTGCCCCACAGGTCGGTATGAAATACATACAATTCTTGCTAGTTTCTGCAGCTCTAAAGGTAAAAATTTTTTCAATGGCACAAGGTGACAATGAGGGATTACTGAATTCTTCTGATGAGTTGGCCATATCAGTCCAAGGGGGACTGATACCCAACTCCTCTTTGCAGGAGTCCAGGTGAGTCAAACTGGGGATGCTTCCAAGCTGCAGCTTGCCTTGAAGCAACCAAAACTCCTCTCTCAGAGCTACATTGCTAGAAAGAATCCTGGGAGAACAGCCTGTTCCATCCCTGATGCCCAGTGGAGGCATAATGAAATGCCAGGGCTGAAGCCTCGAGTTACAAAGCTGCAATCAAGGAACATAACACAGGTTTTTAAAGGTGGGGTGGGCAGCCAATACCACGGGCTCTCAAGAGAGAGGCTGTAAATTTTCCAGCACTTCAGATAAATTAATTAGGACTGGAAGATTTTATGAAAGATTTCTACTTCCATGAGCAGCTGTCAAACTTGAAGAGATTTTATTTGCACAGTAAGGCAGCCTGTATCCTAATATCATTCAGTGCAGGTATAACTGGGCAAAATTGCCATGGCTTGTGTTTCAGGGATCAAAACAGAACCTGGCAGTGGCTTCCCTTAGCCTTGAAGGATACAGGAGGGGTGTGGGGGAGGCAAGATGCAAAGGGCTGCTTGCTTAGTCAAGGACCATCCTCTTAGCACAGACAGATTTTCACCACCACGATGGGGCATATTCAAGGAATGTGATAATGAATTCACCATAGCTGTGTGAATAAATAAAGCCAGTCAGCAAAACCCCGTGGAACGCTCCCAACACATTCTGGTTCCTGTAACAGGATATTAATGACTCTGTTAATTAGGCACTGTGGAAGCAGCTTACAGTGTCATGGACACAGAAAATTATAATGGCAGGATATTGAAATACTCCTTCCCACAATGCTTTTTGCACAAGCCCCATCATTTTCATGACATTTACCTTGTGTTTTACTGTTTGCTAAGGAGACTGAATTTGATGATTCTCAGAGGAGCCTCAGAGGACCATGATGACCCAGGTGACTTAAATTTTTTCATGCCGTGTTAGAAGAAAAAAACTTCTCAACAGAAACTCTCCTCTCTGTGGCCACACATGGTTGGTCAACCAACCCCAAACATGGGTCATTACCATTTAGAAATTGTGGATTTTAAACCTCACAGTCTACTTAAGAAGATGTGGGGAAGAACAGATGTTTCCCTTCTCTCAAGCAATAATTTGTACCTGCATGTTTTGGAGACAGTGGAAACAGTGCATTAGTCATTCTCAAAAACTGTTTGGTACAAGCAGAAAAAAAAAAAGTATTTCGCAGTATTTTACTGTCTAGATCACTGCAAACGTTTATCTATTTTTAGAACTCAATTTTTAGTGACTATTAAGAACTCCTGCCTTGATGCATTTCCTCTGTGGTTGTGTTCAGTGTGGGCTGCCTGATGTTGGACAGGGGCAGGGAAGGCGGCAGAGTTACAGCATTTGGAAATAAAAAGCACCCATGAAATAATCCATTCCTCCATCTGCCTGTGCACACACAACATTGTGATGTTCACTTCTGAAAGGTTGCTGGATGGATTTTTCAACCACTTTCAGTAAGAGATAACTCCACTGTCTTAAAAACACATTGCTATGAAGATTTTCTATATATTCTATCTTGACAGTCTTGTTTAGAAGAGAAGAAATTAATCTTCCATCCACTGGGTAATTTCAGTGCACAGTGGCCAGGAACCAGACCTGATTGCCTGCATTCCTGCCCTGAGAGAGGCTCTGGAGAAGCCCCCTGAGAGCCCTCAGAGGTGGGAAGACTCATCAGAGAATTATGAACCTGCTCCATTTTCTGTGTTATTTAATGGGCTGAAGATTCCTGATTTCATCTCAGTTCACAGCATTTGAGTGGTCGTTTAGGAAAGGTTGAAAACTGCTGGATTTTGCTACTGTGGGTTTCCTTTAACTGTGTCAGCACATTTCCTTGGAGCCAAGACTCTGGGCTGTGTGGATGGATAGTGGAGAATGTTTTGTTTATATTTAGACTTGTTCCAGCCATGAAATTAGTAGAATAAATAAAGATAGAAGTACAAAGATTAGAGAGGTTTTAATTTGGTACAGGCACCGTTAATGGTTTATTTACTTTGTGTTCTTGGAACTTGAGCTGTCTCTTGATAACTAAAAATGCTCCAGAACAGCTGCAGGGATCCACAGAGAGAGGAAGACAGAGCCAAAAGCAGCAGAAGCCAGGTAGCCTGGAACAGGTACTGCAGTCAAGGGCAGCAGGCCATGTTCTTTTGGGGTGATGTGGATGGGTATTTACACATCCCACAGAAAGGAGGTCAGCTGTGAGTAGGATCAGGAGGGTCTCTGATGTTGTTTTGTGGCTTATTAGCAGAGTAAAATTAAACTAAATAATGGCATGGAGTTGCTAACAACATTATCCTCTGGAAAATGTGTTAGAAAGCACTTCCTGAGCCATGACAGGGGTTAAGACAGAGTGAATTCAGCATGAGCTCTGAGTGTGTACATGATTTCTGAGTCCTTCCCTGAGAATGAGGAATGTTTGCAGGAGTCCAGGTGAGTCAAACTGGGGATGCTTCCAGGAATTCCTTTCTGAACTGAGGATTTTAGCCCTTACTGCTTTGGGGGGAAAGACCCAGCATCCCTTCCACTGGAGGCAGAGTGTTCACAGCACCCTAAAACATGCCAGTGAACCATCTGAAATTCACTCTCACAGGCTCTCACCTGTGCTGTGCATCTTTCCTAAGCAACCGTGCTGACCTGAGTAAAGCATTTTGCTAATGCTAATTTTATTAGCATATTGCTAGTGCTTTGCCTTTTTACTGAGGCAAAATTGGTTTATCAGGCTGGTCAGTGGCTGCTGCTGCCTGCAGCAAATCCAAGCACGCTCAGAGCTGCTGTGCTGCTGTCTGATGCCAAAGCACCTTCATCCTGAGAGGGAAGGAGAGGAGCCTTTCCCTGCCTGTGCCACTGGATCAACTAGTGCTTTGCCTTTTTACCAAGGCACAATTGGTTTATCAGGCTGCTCAGTGGCTGCTGCTGCCTGCAGCAGATCCAAGCACTGGCTCACAGTTGCTGTGCTGCTGTTTGATGCCAAAGCACCTTCATCCTGAGAGGGAAGGAGAGGAGCCTTTCCCTGCCTGTGCCACTGGATCACTTCACCTCTGCTCATTTCCATGGCTCAATTATCTCCCACATTCAAAGGGAAATATTTCCCCAAATAATTCAAAGGATGAAGAGCTGGTCCAAGTTTGTGAAGTACTTTGTAATTCTGGTTGGAAAAACCCTGCAGAAGAGTTGATGCACAACACAAATGGTTTTTAGAATGGTACTACCTAAAGTCAAATGACTTCTGATTTTTTTTCCTGTGTTTATTTCTGTATTTATTGCACATATTCATCAAGCTGTATTTTGAAAGTCTGATGTAATAACATTCATCATTGTGAGATGTGATATTTTCCTGGTGCTTCATTTTATTATCCTTTGCAAACACTAGAAAGAAATTCCAGCTCAGTCCTGGCTTTAGAACAAGTTTTGCTTTTGTTTTCAGTCAAACTAACATTTTCCTCCATTTAATGTTCTCTTTTCCCAGCCTTAAGAAGAAATCAGCAAATGTTAGTTGTTGAGGCTCCTTTCCAACCATAAGGAATTCCAGGAAGTTCTCCTATGAGACCTTGGGGTGGTGCTAGTTCTGGTTTTTTGGTTATTTTTTTACAAAAATTAAAATATTTTCTGGCTTGATATATAAATGATGTGTGAGTGCAGCTTTGAGTGCTCATGGAAACACACTGCCAGGTAGGAACAGAGCACTGGAACTCAGCTCCAGGCCCAGGAGAGCTGCAATCATGTGGAATAGCTGTGATGCTTCCATTCATTTGTCTAGGAGTCATTGAGTCAATTTTATCCCTGATTTACAGCTTGACCAAGGAGACTGTGGAGAAACTGCATGGAAGGTTTTAACTCTGGTGAGTGCTTGGGAAATAATTGGAGTATATACTGGGACCTTGCAGTTCTCTGGCTTTTGGATTTGCAATTCATGGGAAGACTTGTCCAATAATTGGTGAGCACCTTGACCTTTTTCCAGAGAAGTCCCAACAAAAGGATTCCTTTCTCTCCAGTGCTTGACAGCTCTCTGACAGGTAAAGTTCTCTCCTCTCTTCTTGCCTATCCCAGAACAGCCCCAGGCTGGTGATTCAGCAGTGTGTAAGATGGGAAGTTTCTTCAGGCAGCCAGAGCCCTTTGCAGGTTCCAGTGGATACCCAGATCCCTGCCAAGGGCCCAGTTTGCTGTTGGTACTTCTCCAGTCACTTCAGAGCTGGGTTTTGATTGATTACTGCTTGCAGTCCAGAAAAAGGAGAGATTGCAATTGCCAAACAGACCTAGTTAACTTAAAAGCAAAAGTTGATGAATCAATGCTGCACATAATAACTCTTTCTTAATGATCCAAGTATCTTAAAAGCTCAAATTCCTTTTCATCATAGAACTTCTCTACCAACACTTTCCCAAGCCAGTGACTGAACTCCCTCCATGGAAAGCAGCACAGCTGACATGATCAGTCCCTGGGAACACACCACCACAATTAATCAGCCACAGATCCATCATTCCAAAGGTTCCAGAAATAGGTTATTAATTAATTTGTTCTGTACTTTGCCTGAGATTACCCTAGATGATTCTGGCCATGTTTCCAGCCTCCAGTTTTTCCAAACTGGCAAAAATCTTGGAGATAGATGGGTGTTGTTGTCTCCTGTTGCTGCTGAGACATCAGCTCCTCTTTCACTCCAGCACTGAGATGGTTTTGATGCCAGCACTGTCTTTTGTTTTGCAGCAGAGAGAATATTCAGTCTTGTAGATTCTCTTTATATTATAAAGGCCATAATGTCTCCAAGGATGGAGCCTCCACAGCCTCTCATGTCAAGTTGTTCCAGTGTTTGATCACCTGTAGAGTAAAAAAAGCTTTTACTTAGCTATAAATTTACATCAGATATAAACTCACACCTTCTTTTCATGTCCAGTCATGGAGGACAAGAAGGAGACAAATGAGCAGCACTTCTCCCTTATCCCTGTGCTGTGGCCCAGGCTCCAGGCAGCTGCTCTCTCATTTTGCTTATTCACCTGCCATTGGCACTGGCACTAGAGACAAGATGTCAGCAGACATTTCACCAGACATCTCGAGGCAGGAAACAAGTACTGAACTCCTCAAGTCTGAATTAAGAAATATAGAGGCAGTTAAAAAACACCAACCCAAAGACAAGATGTATGGTCTTGCAGACTTGCCACAGCACTGTGACCATTTAAACAGCATTTATTTATTACCAGCATCTTGGAAAGAAAGACAAATGTGTAAGCCAGAGGATGATTAAAGGGTGAGCTGGGGAAGTTTAGACTACTTCAGAATACATTTGAGTAATGAACAGCATTTATCATGTCTGTTTAAAGGCAAGTTAATAAGGACAAAGGGTAAATCTTCACCAACAATTAACTATGTGTTCTGGATTGTATTTGTGCCTGTGTCACCCAGCTCTCTAACATAAGCTTGCCAGAGCAAGTACTTTCCCAGCCCATGGTTTCTGCTCAGGCAGGAGGTAGATCCACACTCAGCTGCTGTCCACAGCTGCAGACTGTCAATACACACTGTGCTGGCAAACACAGATAGTTCTTCCCAAGAAAAACTTACTCCAGGCTGAATTCACTACTCTGATACCTTCTTATCTTCTGCCAGCATCAGTTCTCTCCCAAATTCTGACCTCTACCGCCCCTCTGCCCACCTGGGGTTTAGCTGTTTGTACATCCCTGTGGTGCATTCAACCCTTCTTTACCTCCAAGTCCAGACTGGGTTTGCAGATCCAGACTGGTTCCTTCCTTTCAGCATCACTGGGAGGTTTCCCTGCGCTGCCTGAGGAGCCAGGGCTGGGACAGCCTGTGGAGGAATGCAGCACATCTCTTGCTTCTGGTCCCAGCAGCCCCAGCCCCTCCTTGTTTGCAATGAGTGCTGGGCATGGTCTGTTTGGAGAGAGTCTCCAATGTCACTCCTGAAAGGCAAGGAGCACAAACTGGAGGTGTGATGATGCACAGGATACCTCCTCACTGTGCAGGATCAGTACCCCACCTCAGTCCACTTCAGTTTCCTCACTAACTTCTTCTCTGAGAGGAAACAGTGCACAATGCTGTGTCATTTTGCACAGAGAAATCTGTGTCACTGTGCACAACCTGCCCTGTGTTGTTGAGGTCTGTGGCAATAATACTCTCTCACACACAATTATTTTTGTCCTGAGATCTCAAAGATAACTGAGATTAGTTACCAGTGCTGGATATGTTCAGCCATTAAGAGTGACACCTTTACCTACATCTGAGTGGGTTTTGATAAGTGCTCTCACTCACCACAGAAGTTAGGAGCTGTCAAGGCCAAAAATAAATTATGTTGATGTGCAAACTCCTCTGCAGGGAAGTCTCAGCTCACCAAGTAACATGCAAACAATGAAATGGTTTCAACAATCTGCTGCCTGGCACCAGGTGAAGCCACAAAGCCACCTGTACACAGTACCAGCCACTGCCAGCTCTAGGGGAACACCACTCCTGTCTCTACATTGCCTCACAACCCCTTTTATGCCTCAGTGTTGGTCAAGCTCTTGAACAAAATCCTTCAGTTCCCATTTTAAAATCTGAGTGCAATCCCTGAGCTGTGTCAGCCGTCACCAGGCAGTGGAGCTGCTGCAGAGCAGCCTGGAGGAGGTGTTTGTTGGAGAGGTCAGAGCCACAGAATTTGTAATTGGACTCCTCCAGAGTTCAAGTCAAGGGCCTCCTTGGTCCTCAGTATGGATGAGGCTTTGCAGATCCCAGTAGTTCAGAGGTGTCTGAGCTCAGTTCCCATTTGAGGCTCTGTGAATGATGTCCCATGCAACCTCCTCTGGATTTGCTGCATGTACTTAGTCAGGAGCAAATATTTCCCTGCCTGAATTTCTGGATCTGTTTCCACTGTTCAAACTTTTATCTACTTCTCCCCGACTCTGGCCATAAGTTTTCCTTTCTCTCTCTTTTCCTTTGACTTGCACTATTACCTCCTGAATTTACAGCCTGTTTATGTTGGTCATCAGCCTCAGAACCTGTCCAGGGCTCCCATCCTCTAAGCACTTGGATGAATCACTCTTCTTTGCAAGATGATATCAGTTGTCAGTGATCCAAAATAACAACCAAACTGTAAAGTTTTACTCACCCTGTTGAGTTTAGTGGCCATTTTGCAGTGACTGCAACCCAGATAAATTACAGTATTTACATATTTATTTATTTATTTGTCTTAATTCCTGACTTTGGGATGGATATTTTCTGCTGTTTCTTTCAGAAGTTTAAGTGGGAATCCGGGACAAAATTAGAAACTGGATTCCAGGTACGTCATTTTCCTGACCACACTGGTATTTTTCATTTAAGGACAACAGCCACAAACCCTGTCTGAGCAGAAAGGGTTTCTGTTTGCCTCTGTAATTGCATGTACCTCACAGGACCCTGGGGAACCGTGTTCTGACTCCTGACAGGAGAGCATGCAGTACATGACCTTGGTTCCTTGCTTTATGGTCAGCATTTTAATTCCAGTGCTGGGTCAGGCATCTGAGGATCCAAAACCTGAGGGTTTTGTCTTCAGAGCATTTGTGTGATACAGAAGTAATGATGCTGCACTGGTGGAGGGAGTAGAAGGCCTGTTTGATCCCCGCTGTATTGTTGGTTTGTCACATGTGGCTTCTAAAATAATTCATGATTGTGTCACCAGCTCTGAGATTAGCAAAGCTGCTGGACAGCAGAGAGTTTTAGAAATCCTCCAGAGTCAAGAGGATCTTGCAACATACAACCTTTGCAAAGAAACATGGCCTTAAAGATGCATTAACTTAATTTCTTCAGCAAAAAGACAACAGAAGAAGAAGAAGGAAAAAAAATCCATAATCACATTTTTGTGTAGCATGAGAGACAGGACAGGAGTTCTCACAGGGTTCTGTCTCCTGCAGGGACTGGTGGGGTCAGCTGGGACCACCTCACTTCCACTTCTCTTCCCTTGATGTAGGTAGGAGAAACCATGTGTCTGGAGAAGAATGAACATGCAAATATCTGATAAGCTTTTCTGCCCACTCTTGGCACCCACTCCTGTCAGCTCCTGCCAAAGTGTGAAAATACCTGCTCAGCTCTTCACTCTTTTATTTCCAGTTTCTGCTGGGTGTATCTCAGAACATGTCCTGCCAATCCCATTTTCATCCCAACTATCATGAGTTCCACAGCTGATTGAGTGGCAGTTGCAGCTGATGTAAGACTATATTTATGGTATTAAATAGAGTCTGTATTAAACAGCAGGGACATTTCTGCATAGGGGTTCTACTTTCCAAGGTCCTGACTTAGAGAAATAAATTAGTCTCTGGTCTGTGTGCAGCCACCTGGCTGGGTTAGGGAGAAGGCTCCTGTGCCTGAGTCTATCATCACTGGCAGAACTCACATTATGAGGAGCTGCTGCTGTACCAAACCACCCCTGGAGGTAATCCCTGTCTGTGCTCACTCTCTGCTCTCCCTGAGCTCCCTGAAGCTGAAATCCCACTTCTTTTGAGTTCCTGAAGGAACACCACCTTTTCCAGGGAAATTGAGACCCTACAATAAATTAACATACAGGAAGGGCTAGGGTTAACACACACATGTGGCACACTAGGCTCTGTGATGTGTGTAGCAGGTTTACAACACTTGTGCTGCTTTGCTCCTGCTTCCATTGGCTGCTGGGATTTGGGAAGGGTGTAAAGGCTGGCAGCCTGTCGGGAAATCACCCTTCTTGGAGTGCTCCCTTGGGAGCAGAGAGGCAGCCCCTGCACTCACACTCATCCCTCACCATCGGCTCCTTCTCTTGTTTATTCCCACAAAAATGTCTCTTGTTCCTCCGCTCCCCGTTCCTGCCTCGTGGCCTTGCGGTGACCGCGCTGCCTTGACAGAAATCTCTGGCTGGAATTGTGTGCTTTGCCAAGGTTGTCTTTATTTAGACAAGGTTTCTGCTTTCTGAGTTCTCTTGTGGGAATGGAGGGATCGTAAAACAACTGCTGCACCCCACATGGGGCATTGGGGGGAAAGGATCTTTGATATTTGTGCCTTGTTTAGCGTCCTCTCTCAGCTTTTTACAGGGAAAAAATGAACTTCTGAATAATTCAGCAGTGTAGCAGACAAGAAGAATTTTTCTGTTTTGAATTTAAGCCTGTCAACCACTGGGGACAACCCCTGCTGCCAAGATAGTCAGGGCAGTGACTATCTCAGAAATCCCAAGTCACTCCTTCCCTGAGCAGTTGCAAAGAAGCTGTGGCTAGGGTTTCCCCTCCCTTCACGAGGCACCAGAACACAGGAGGCTGCAACACGGGTAGAGAGGCACTGAGCAGTGTGTTAGTGCCCGTGGAGAGCCTCACCCAGGTCAGCCTCCCAGGCACTGTACCTGCAGACAGCATTTATCCAGAGGAGCTGGCACCCAAGCACAGGAAAGGTCGTGAACTGGAGATTAGAGAGCAACAGAAAGCAGATTTTCCCAGGCCAGTGACAAAGCCCGGAACAGAGCTCTGGCTTCTGTCAAACTAACATTTTCTAAATTTATATTACTCAGGCATATATTGACCTGGTTTTAATATAAGCAAATTCTGTGCATATTGGTATTTTCATGCTGGGTGTCAAGCCAGCTGAGAGATGAACCAAAGCATAAGAGATATGAACCACAGCAGAACACGTATTTATTTTAACTGGAAATAGAATTTAAAGTTGTGATCCTGCCCCTCAGTGTGGGCTGTGCAAGCTGATGAGGCAGGGCAGGAGAAGAGTCTGAGCACAAGTATTGAGTTCATTTCCCCATGCAGAGGGATTTGGATGAATATTTCATCAGAAAGATCTTGACAAATATGGATGTTTAAAAATACCAGTTATTGTAAAAGAGGTCAACGTCTACTTAGAGTAAAGTGGATTTCATGGGCTTTCAACCAGATAAAATCAGGCATTGCTCTTGTTTGGGTGCTGTGACAGTCCTCTGTGGTTCACCAAATCTTTCCCTTTCAGGGAGGTGGGAAATGGCAGCCTCAGACAGAAGAGATGGATTTGGTCAGAAAAGGATTTAAATCAGCCAACTAATGTTGCTGCCTATTTCAGATTTTTATATGCTCAAGAGCAATAGTTTGCAGTAGACAAGTAATTCCTAACTCTGGAGCAGGATCTGAATAATGAGATAGAATTGCTGCATCACCACTTCCAGCTTCCCTGGTGAAATGTCTGCGCCCTCACACCTTGCCCGAGGTGGAATTTGTAAATATCCCTGGCAGAATCAGCCTTCCTGACATGCTGGTGTGATTGATCAGACCCAAATCCATCCCAGGCAATCCATAAACATGAGTGCACACATCACTGAGGGACAAAGTGACAGTTGTACAATCGCAGCACATCACAGAGCTGGGACTCCCCTGAAATAGAT
The DNA here is from genome assembly GCF_017590055.1 of Onychostruthus taczanowskii. NCBI lineage: Eukaryota > Metazoa > Chordata > Aves > Passeriformes > Passeridae > Onychostruthus > Onychostruthus taczanowskii. The sequence continues at coordinate 9,742,447 of NW_024498462.1, forward strand.
AATTTTCTCAGCTGCATGCAAAAGCCAAAGTACAAGAGCTGTTTTTACCATTAGCTTTGCTGTGACTTAGTGGTTGGACTTATTATGCTCATGATTTTTGCTTTTAAATGCTCCTAAATTGAGGCATGTGACATGCTGGGTGGTTATTTACTGAGGGCTGACTACCCTTAGGGATATGACTCAGTGTCTCCTTATCTCTTATTCTGCTTCAGAACTGACCCCACTCAGTGTGAACCTGTGGACCTGTTCAAAAACTTGAAATATGTGAATGTCTAAACAACTGGAACACTTCACATTTATATTTTATCTTATAGCATAGACTCAGCTGTAAGCTCTGCTGAAAGATGAAGTTTGCATTCAGCATCCTGATTCATCCCTGTGGATGTGGCTCCTGAAGATAGGATTTACTGGAGAACATGGTGGTGATGCTGGGTTGATGGTTGGGCTTTGCGATCTTAAAGATCTTTTCCAGCCTGAACGATTCCATGATTTTGTGGTTCTGTGTGAGATTGTCAATTCTGTGTTCCAACAACACTGACTTCAGTGTGTGTGCCCTGTTTCCAAACACACTGTGACTGCTGGACCTCAAAAATGCTCTTCTAAATCTAGAATTACAATTGGTGATTGCTGTGCAAGAAATGATTCCTAATAAATTTGTTAGCAGCTCAGTCCAGCAAATTCCATGCAGATGGAATGAGTACAGACAGCCTGCAGAGCTATGAGCCTGTCAGTGTGCAGGGAGGGAGAGAAGGAGCCCCTGTGTCCTGGCAGGATGGTTGGAGGACATTTCCTGCTCATGAGCAGCACTCTGTCCCACGTGCCCTTGGATCTCTGCATTCCAGGTGCTTTCCTTACTCTGACCTTCAGTGCTGACTGGATCACACTGGGCACATCCCTGTGACAGGTGAGGACAGGGATGAGCTGTCTGGGTGCCAGCAGTGTGCGAGCTGGCTGAAGTAACAAATCCATCAGCTGCACACTCCAACACAGCCCTGACCTCAGCACTGCCAGCTCCAGCTGCTTTAGCTGGCTGACAGGAGTGCAGAGGTGAGCAGGGGTTGTGGGAGCTCCCAGGGGCACCCTGTGGGTTTGGTGAGGGGCAGCTTTGTGAAAGGCCTTGGCAAGGGTGGTTTTTGGGGATAGGAAGGAGCTGAAGCACATTCAGTCTGAGATGGGGCTGATGAGCCTGAGTCGCCTGCCAGGAACTCTGCAGCCATCCCAGCACACACTGACAGAGCCAGGAGCTGGCCTAGGCACTGCAGGAGGGCTGGGACAAGGCCAAGCCAGCTTAATGATAGCCCAGAACTGACCAGCATCAGTAAGAAATGCTTTGCTTGATGCTAGAAACACCTATGAGAAACTTCCCATCCGGTGGTGTCAGACAGAAAAGATCCCAGTCACAGCATGGTAAGGGAGAGGTGCAGTGGGCAGCACTGCTAATGCACAGAAAAGTCTCTTTAGAATATCCAGGTCTTACAGGGAAGCTTCCAGAGTCGATAAAACCTAAAAATATTGAAAATGGAAACAAATAATTGCTAGCCACTCTGTTATTCCTTACCTTCCCTCCATACAAACACAATACTCACTGCTTCCTTTATTCATTTCTGTCCTTGAGCAGAATTTCAGTTGCATCTGCTCCTTTTTTTAAGCACCAAAAATAATAGTTTTAAACCTTTTTGTAAGTGTCTGAATGGACTGTTGTGTTTTACACGCATACATGGCAGTTTCTGCATTCACACCACAAAGGAGCCAGAAGGCAGACACGGAAACGAGCTGCAATAACAAGAGCTGATATCCTTGCTGTCTGCTGGATGCCAGCCAAAACAGCCAAAGCCACCCACCACAGACTGTGAGGTATGAGAATTGCTGCTGCAGCTCAGGGGAGGCTGAGCCTGCCCCAGCTCTCCCTGCCCTGCCTCTGTCTGTCCCCCAGGGTCACCCACTCCAGCCCAGCCAAAATACAGGCAGGCAACAGATGCTTCATGCAGATCCTGTTGTCTAACCAGGGGAAAGTTCCACCTCTCTCAGCTGCCTTCTAACTAGGATGAATCGTCATTTGGGCTGAGAGCTCCTTTGAAAATGTGTGAGTTTGGTGCTGGGCAAAACCGACAGACCCAGCCTGAGGAGCTGAGGCACCACAGAATTTAAAATCTGTGTCAGTGTCTGAGGTGCTGCCAGTGGTGCTGATTCTGCTGGCTGACACCTCACCCCAGGGAAAGTGTGTGCTCTGGGCACGACACTGATGCACTCACCTTATCCCACTATGTCTGGCCTTATGACTAATATACCTTAATTATTTCCTGACCTGGGGCAGTCGGGCCTGGAAGAGAGGACCACAGCAGTGCTTAGGTACAAACCTTGCTGGTTATACGTAAAAGGGAACAGCTCCCACTGTTCCTGCTGACTTCTTTTCCTAGAAATGAATGCAAGACTTTGAGAGAAAACAAACTCTGTTGATAGTCTCAAGGACAGGAGCACAGCTGAGTTCACGGGACCCGGGATTCTGGCCCTGGTTCTGCTGCTGTTCAGGAATTCTCTTCAGTAACAATTGAATAAACCTCAGACTCCTCCTTGCTCTATTTTCTGCTACTTTAGCTAATTCTCCATTTTTTAAAATGATCCAGATGGCTCCCAAGTTTCATTATACTCCTTTTGGTATTTTACTTTGCCACAGTTATGATCTTTTATTTCCACAGATTCCCTGAGCTCGGGGGTCCCTGGGAGCTGCTCCCACAGCTCCCACAGGCTCAGTGATGCCTGTTTGTCCTTGGGAACACGGAGTCAGTGATTTGGCTGCTGAGTTAAAACCCTCATGCACTGCTTTGCTTTTTTTTTTTACTGTTTTGGGTACAAAGTGGAACCTTTGGGTCTATTTTGGTATGTGCTTTTTAAACTTGACTGAAAAACTGTAGCATTCTAGATTATCCATTAACTTAAAATTTCCATATTTCTAAAGAAGAGGCAGAGGTATGATGGAGGAGAACAAAAGAGCACTCTCCAGGTTATTCCCTGTGTGAGAATGAGTCAACAAAATAAACTGATATTTGGACAAGGATTTTCAGTGTATCATTTGAATTGTTTACTATAAAAGAAAAAGAAAAGTGAAGAAAAAACCTCTGTTGGGAGGATGAATTCTTTGTGGTGCAGTGGACTCAAGCTCTGCCCTAAACCCGGTTCTCACTGATGGGCAGTTGCACATTTGGAGGCCTGAATTGGAGAGAATTCCAGAACAAGAATTGCATCTGTGATAAGACTACCTCTCTAAGGCCCCTTAAAACACCAGCTCTTTACAAATGCATCTAATTTCAAACAATCACAGAATCACCAAGGCTGGAAAAGACCTCCAAGATCATCCAGTCCAACCTGTGCCCCATCCCCACCCTGTCACCAGCTGAGAGCACGGAGTGCCATGTCCAGGCACTCCTTGGACACCTCCAGGGATGGGAACCAGCTCCCTGGGAAGCCCTTTCCAATACTTTACAGCCCTGAAAAAATTCTTACTGAAATTCACCTGATTTCCTAACTTTGGAGTAGCACTGATGGGCTCTAGTCCTTCTCCTCCATAAATGTGACAAGTGTCATGGGGTTGGGTGTTCTGGCAAAGCTTCACAAACACCCCAGGCCTTGATGGAAATGGAGAGGGAGGAGAAGAGCAGAGCACAGCAGTGAGAGATAAATTAACAGCAGAAAAAATGAGAACAATCAAGGCTTGCAAATTTACTGAAAAACCTCTAAAGGTCTGGAGAAGGAAGAAGCCTGGGTGTGGACACGGGCTGGCAGTGCTGGGCAGGAGAGCCTGTGAGGTTTCTGTGTGAGGGGGCAGCTGTGGCAGGGCTGGGGGGCTGCTCCCTCCCCACAGGGCCCAGCAGCACACCCTGAGCTCAGCTCACCAGCCTGGGGGCTGTGGGCTCCGTTCATCCACACTCACTCCAGGAGCCACACCTGGGCTTGCAGATAACAAATCCCTCTTGTAAGGAGCGTGTTCCTTGGATGATAGATCGTTCACAGGCTTCATTTTGTGCCTGCTTCACAAGGCAGAACATGCTCCCTCTGTATTCTCCAGGGTTCTGGTATTGATCTCCACCAAACCAGCCCCAGAAGAATGAAAGTGCAATCACAGCAGTGCTGGAGAGAGTTACAGCCCAGGACCTGTGGCAGTTTAATAGACCTGCCATAAATGAAAGGCAAGACAAAAACAATGTGCTGTGGGAACCATAAATATGTGATTATGAAATAACAAAGCAGGATTCCCAAAGTGCTAACAACCTCCTGGCATTCCATTTAATGACTATAAATCTGCCATGGCTTCAGTTAAGTGAATTCCCCATAGCATATTAAACTCTTTGTTTACAGGGACAGTAATTACTGTGACTTTTAGTGCAAAAAGGAGATGCCCAGTCCAGGGCATGTAAAACTGAACATGGATCTCACACTGAGCTGAAATGCTCCCTCTGACATTTGGAGAAAGCTCCCTGAACTGTTCTCAGGCAGGACCTGTCCGTACCCATCCCTGCACACACCTGCAGCCCTTCCCATGTGGTGGGGGCAGGAAGGGGTTAAAGTCTCCTGCAGCGTGGATGTGGGCAGGGATGGATTGCAATGTGCCATGTGCCATGTGCCAGTTGCAAACCGAATGGGGAGGTTTCCGTGGGAGCAGCAAGGTCAGATCCCAGCAACAGGAGCTGAGGATTTCTGAGTTTAACCTCGGTCCTGGCATTGGCTGCTTTGTGAGCTTGGAGAAACCAGAGAACTTCAGCAGGGAGAGATGGAGGATCAGAAAGCTCACCCACCTTACAAGGAGGCTTGGAAGGTTAATTGGGGTGTATTTCCTAGTGCTCTGCAAGTGAAATGTGCCAGGACGTACAGCTGATAACATTTACAAATGGTCACAGATAAACTGAGAATGCTTTAAAACGTTTGTTACAAATTCAGTGGGAGCAACAGGAATGGTTCAGATACAAGGAAGGAATGGGAATGGTGCAGAAAACCAACTAAATATCATCTCCCAGGCCATGAGGCTGTCGAGGAGTGACAGCCTTGACTCACTTCCACCACGGAGAGTGAGAATTCCTAAGGGTGACCAAATGGACTCTCAAGGACACTGGGCAGCCACTGCCCAATACTGGAATCTGGATTGAAGCTGAGCAGTAGGGAATGACCTTAATTGTGCCTCAGGGAGGAGAGAAACACGAAAATAAGATTGACGTCAATCCAGTGGTCCTCAGAAACAGTCACTGAATAGATGTTTGGGTGAGAAGAAAACAAACTGGATAATGAAATTAACCTCATACACAGTGGCACAGGATAGATACTGGAGTCACAGAGTCACATACAGAATGAGGAACTCCTCAGCTGGTTTATACTAACCCTTCCTGGAATTCTTCTGAAACAAGAGGTTGCTCAGATCCTATCAGGTTCCTAAGCTGTGATCCTTGATGGGGATCAGAGGGTGGAGGAAGCAGAAGAGTCCTGTCCTTTTCACTTTCCCATGTCCATCACACTCAGATCCCTTTGCTCCATCAATGCAAGGTGCTTGGAGTGGCCCAAAGGCTGTGCAGAGGCACAGACCTGCCTGGGACCATGCTGAGAGTCCTTCTGACCAAGAACTGTGCTGGGTCCCTGCAGCAGCACAGGAGGGTCCAGCAGACTCTGCACCTCTCACAGGTAAGTTGGAATTATGGCAAAACATTGGAAGGAATCAGAGACCACACTGCTTTACCTTGGACTTTTTCCTCACCTGAGTGCTCTAAGAGCATCATTCTTGCTTTATACCCAGCTTCTAATTATGATTAATCTTAATATGCCCCTTTGCCATTCCCAATACTTCCTTCTCTGAGATCAGTTCAAATGTAGCTGACCAAGCCCTCTCTTCCAGGGAACCCAACAGACCCCACAAATATGTTTGGGAGTGTTTTTATTGAACACAATTTGCAAAAGTAAGTCTCACCTTGTTTCCTCACCATGGGTGCACATGGGCTGTGAGCTGCTCACATATGTGGGGAATGGGAAATGGATGGGCAAGGAAAGCCATGGACACCCTCCAGTTCCAGCAGCAGAAGCAGAAGTGATCGGATGAGTAAAAGAATAAACAAATATATAAAGCAGCACTGAACAAAGCTGAGGCATGGGGAAGGGCTGTGCACAGAGGCAGAAGGGTTGGCCCATTCAGAGGGACAGATTCACAGAGGGAATTCTCTCTTTCATGCCAGTAGCCTTACACAGAGGAAATGGAGTTTTCTTTCCCCTTGAAAAAGAGCTTTTCCAATATAGCAGCCCACTAACCATCCTAAGGAAAGGGAGAGTTGACATGAAAGGTGATTCTTTCCTTAACACCTTTGTACTTTATTTACTATTATATAGTAGCCTGTGCAGCTGTTGGTCCTCTATTTTCCTCTAAAAAGTCACAATTCTTCCAAAAGCAGTTTGGACCCACCCTTAAAGTGACTGGAAGCATTCCATGAAACTGATTGCATGCAAAACCTTCTTTCACGGCTGAGAAGAAGATGGAGCTGGATAAGGAACTGTATTTCACTTTGCCAAATTAGTCAACACAATGAAGGCAGCAATCACTCAGTAAACACAAGGCAGGACCTGGCAGCCTGCTGCAGATGGACAGGCAGATTAGGCAGCACAGAGGCAGCACATCCCAGTCACCCAAGGGCAGCTCCCTGGGTTTGCACTGAAATTACTGAGGATTGGAACAAGAGCAGATAACCTGTTGAAAAGACCCTTCCTCTCCAGAGAAAAGGACAAATTGGAATGACAATCAATTGGCCCACTCCACACCTCTGAGACACTCTGGGGCTTTTCAGTGGAACTTTAAATATTTGCTCTTGCACTGGTAAAAACGGATTCATTTCATGTTACTGTTTTTCTGGGTTCTTAAATCTTTTTTCCAAGAAGATTATGAATAAGACTCCAACCTTCTCTGCAGCTCTGCAACACAGTCTGTTCTCTCCTTCTTTGAATCAGGTCTCTGATTCTTCTGGAATTCCTCATGTCTTCTTAGATTCCACCAAAAACTGCAGGTAGTTTGGATTCTACATTAACATCAGGGCCCAAAAGACTGTAGATGCTCAAGGACATGCAGAAATCCCATTTTCAGGTCTCCTCTGTGGCCTTTCTGAGTATTGGTTACACTGGGGTGTGAAACAGCCAATTCACATTTCCTTGCTGTTTGTCTCGTGGCTTATTGACCCAATGCTCAACGTGTTTGTGTTCCAGGTCTAACACAATTATTTATACATAAACCAGACCCATTCTTGTTTGTTCAAATCACTTTTCTCATTGCATTGTTGTTCTCTGACAACTCAGTTCCAGAGCTGGAGGATCTTCCAAGCCCCACTGGACACAGCACAGGATGATGCATGTCTGTGTCTGGGGACAAAGGCACCTGCCACGTGTGAGCACAGGGACAGCAGCTGGGCTGCTGGCACCGGGAGAGCTCTGCAGGACCCACTGGGCTTAAAAAAACCCACAAAGACATCGAGGGGTGATCTTCCTATTGCAGTGCTGTAGGAAGGTCAAAAGGAAGGATTGACTGCCACAAAAAGAAAGAGGCAGACAAGCCTCTCCTGCTGGTTTAACTCACTTTTCTTTGGCTGCCAAAAATTGTACAGCCACTGCCTTTCCCTTGTCCTGTGGTGAATTCATGGATATTAATGGGGAAATTATTTCTTGGCAGTACTGTGGTCTTTGGGACGTCCACATTTTGCATTTCTTCTAAACTCGTTTTTCTTGGGTTGAAAATGCCAAAAACATTCTGGCTGGGTTGTTGTTGTTGTTGTTGTGATTTTTCAGGTGAAAAGCACCTCAGTTCAGGTCCTGCTTAGCAGACAGAACAGATTTAAGGTGTTCAAAGATTTGTTGTGAGGCAGGACCTGAGCAGTGGCAGTGGGTTTGAAACAGACTGCTCGTCGTGCTTTGTTTCCCTTTGTTTTGGTAACACCAAACAAGACTTTGTCTAATAGCACAGAAATGATGAGCTGATATGAGTTGGTGTGAGCAGCACTAGTAAAGAGGAAGGAAGCACTAAATAATTGGTTGAAACTCCTGGCTTGCCAGAAAATAGGATAAACAAGGTTGGCAGACGCCTCACAGAGGCTGCGATGCAAGGGAATGACATTTTCCTTTCAGGCTGCGTTCTCTCTAACTCAGACGTTTTGCCCAGGTTTGGCTGCAGATTTACAAACACAGTGCTCATCCCCCAGCAGACAGAAGAGTAATCGTCCTCCCTTTTCTAAATCCAGGGAAACAATTCACATTTTAACACAGCCAAAAGCCTCCTCTCTTTGCAGAAGTGATGGGCACTGCAGAGCGTGTCCTTAAGGGACCACAGAATGTGCCAGCCTGAAAGAAATGCTGGGTGTGTGTTGATGTGCTGGGCCAGCTCTGTAATCCACCTGGGCTGTGCTGCAGCAAGGAACACCATCCAACAGTGCTTTGTATTCTCAGTGGCCGCTGCCTGTTTGGTGCCAACAAGCCCAGAAAGTTGGTGCTTTGGGCTGGCTCTGGGTTAGAATGCGATTCTGCACCAGACTGTTTTTGCAGACTAAATGGATTTAAAAAAAAAATAAAATCAACAAAATTAATCAAAACAAGCAAAGTAAAGCTCTGCAGGAACGAACTGAGGCATGGCTTCACTCCCCACCTCGTCCTGCCAGCTGTGGCTGATGTGGGCTCAGGCTCAGGAGGAGAGGAGACCAGGAATGAAACGTGGTGCTTGGCTTCCAGCTGCAGAGGCTGCAGCATCCCCCAGGCCTCCCTCAGGCAGGAAGGAGCCAGCAGCTCTCTGCATCTGCAGGGAGAGGGACCGCAAAGCGCCCGGGGTCACAGCGGGGGCAATTAGTGACCCTGGTGATGAGCTCGGCTTTCTGGGCAGAGTGGACACCAGGCTAGCCTGGGGATCTGTCAGGATTGCAAAACCTGACAGCACAGAAATGGCATTTTTAGTGTCTGTTTCAAAATAGGGCTGGATATCAGAGGGATGGACTCCTTGGGGGCAAGGCTCAACAACAAAATACAAACATGCACAGGAACTGCAGACCTCTGTGATTAACAGGGAGCTACGTAACAGCAAGAAAAATGTTCTCCCTTATTTTGCTGTTAGTAAAGCTGCCAGTTTCTTGATGTTTCAGAAAAATGAGACATCTGCTGATGATTTACAACCACGGAGATTTCCCAAGGAAACGTGCAACAACAGTTTATGGAAGTACCCAGAGAGCACCCAGAGAGCACATGGAAAACAATAATGAGCTCTACAAGGCTGTGGGCAATATGGTTCCAGATACAAATTAAAATTTTTAAAGTAAATAAATGTCAGTTATTGGTTAAGCAAGGCCCAGACCAACACTCAGTCTGGTAGCATCTCTGGTCTCTGGCCAGTGCCCTGAGGTGTCAGAGAAGGGCTGCAACCACTGGTGTAACTCTGCTCCCAGTATGGGACCAGACTGAGGTGTCTGTGTCTGTGTGCACACCCTTCTGTGTGTGCTGCTGAGGCTGGAATTGGAGCAGCAAAGGTAAAGCCTAAGGAATGAACACCCCATGTCACTGCCCATTTCTGCAGCATTACAGAAATTACACCTCTGCCCAAGGTGCAGGGGGCTGGGAGTCTCTGTGCTCTCCTTATGCCAGGATTTACTGCCCTGGAATGATGTCACTAACAGTTTTTACATTATAAGCCAAAAATTTTCAATACTAATTGAAAGGCAGGAGGAGATAAATCACTGAGAACCTGTTCCATCAGCAGGTTACTTTTGTGCTGCAGGAGAACATGTGGGGAGCACAAACCCATTCAGCCTCTCTGCGTTCTCTGTAAATTATTCTCACCTCTGTGTTGTAGCTGTCCTGGTGACTTCAGACTCCTGTGCTCAAAGGTTTATTTGTTTTGATTCACTGGAGGCACTTTGGAGACCCTACACTACCCATATTTATGACTTTTTTCCAGGTCATCTAAGAGAGGCATGCTGTGATGAATACTTTTCATCTCTACTGTCTCCCTTGGGGATGCACTATTCTAGTTTTTCCTTTAATTTACTACCAAGCACACTTCCTCCTTATACCAGAGGGGCAGGGGAGTGCTCCAGGAAGTGCAAGAAGCAGTGAACACCAGCCAGGCCTGGATTTACCTCTCCAGGGGCGAGCCCAAGGACACCCCTGATCCACCTTGCCTGTTATCCTGGGGTGCTGTGCAGCCTGCAGTGTGCAATGCAGTGGCAGCACCTCAGAGCCTGCCTCCAAGTGAGTGCCCCAGTGTGTTGTGCAGGAAAGGAACCACATAGAGAGGAGAACGGGGGAGATGGAAACTCTCCCCTTCAGAAGCTTGCCTGGCTCTAAAGGCAACAAAAAGTGCTTGTCACACCAGCCCATGCAGGAAGAGCTCCATGCTCAGTGCAGGGAGGCAAGGAGCTCAGAGTCAGCAGATGGGGAGAATGTAGACAGAAGTCAGGGTACAAGAGGAATGACTTAAAAAGGGCATGGGAAGTTTTCCTGATGAAAGAATGGACACCTCAGAATCCAAGTATCACTAAAAATATGCCTATGAAGTAAATCATGTGGTCTTCCACCTCTAGGACATTACATCAGAGTTTTTGTGAGCTGTGAGCTGTGCTGTAGCAACATGAAAGAGGTGTGTTGTTTTATTGAAGTTTCCAATGGGCAATTTTCTTCCCACAGCAGCTCTTACATTTGATCAACACAACCTCATCCTCTCAGTCACTCTCAGCTGAGCCCTGGCACACACCTTTCCTCTCTGATATCTTTAGATGTGTTATAGGGTCTTTAAACAGCACTGTTGGAGATTGGAGTGTACAGTGACCTCTGAGGTGTGCTGGGGAAGAGCTGTGCCTGCTGAGCACAGCAGCATTAGGAACTGTAGATAAAGGAAAACATTCTGACACCTCTTGAAATCCTCAGGGTATTCAAACACACAGCAATAACCAAACACAGCTCCACACTGAGGCTTGGATGCATCCTGACCTGCTGAAGGCAGCCCAAAGTGCCCATGGGCTTCAGTGAAGCCACTGAACCTTCACCAGCCTCTGGCATCTCACTCTAGGTGGGCATCCCTGCTGAGCAATGGAAGTGGGCTTATCCCAGTCTGCTCCCAGCTGCAGGTTGGGAAAATGGATCTGCCAGTGTTGTTGCCTTGGACCAGATTTCATACTGGAACTCATCACAAACTTGTGTATCACCTCCCTGGCTCCTGAGAAACTCCAAACTCTGCCCAAAAGGCAGTTGTGTAAGACATGGGAAACGGTTCAAATGTGTGTTTCATTAGGAGTGAAGATTTGTGTTGCTCTCAGCACCGCAAGGATTGATCAACTGGACCAAGCACTTCAGTCATCTCACTAAGGTGCATGAACAGGCTGTTCTGAAAATCGGCCTCCAAGCTGTCAGAGAAGGAAAACATCCTAGTGATTCTGTGGAGGTGACAGGGATGAATTTGGGCAAAGAGAAGAATAACACTTCAGGTGATTGTAACCGTTCCAGAAGTATTACCTAAGGCATCGCTTAGCCCTGAATTTAAAGCAGGATTTGTTCCAAGGTGCAGACAAAGGCATTTGAGAGGCACTGTGCAGGTCTGCCTCCCTCTGATGCTGCTGGGCTGATGGAACCCCTGGGCAGGGTCCAGCCAGGGGAGCCCTGCTGCGAGCCAGGTCTTTGTCAAACTCTTCTTCTCCTGGGTTTTGAGAGGTGAGAATGCTCAGTGAACCCCCCCTTGCTGAGAGAAGGCTTGCAGGGTGACATGAGCACAGCACGGCAGGATCCTCTCACTGATCTGTCCCAAATGCTTGATCAAAACTCGCTGAGGGCAGCAGTGAGGGACAGATGATTCCAGCTCCAGGGGCACCTGAGCTTTGGGCTTTCTTGGGTAAAAGCAGCATCAGTGTTGGCCACTGAGGAGAGGTGCAAGGAAGAGATAAACAACCTGTGCCCTAAATCAGAAAGGTGCAAGCTACGAGAGATGTGAGACATTATTAATGTTCAGAATTAAAATAGATGAAAGTGAAAACATTGTCTGCACCCTCCTGCAAGGGCAGATTTTAAAGACTCTTAACCCACCCATGAGAACTCACATACCTGTGTGACGAGACAAGGCAGTCAGCAGTCCAGGATTGACACAAATGGCTAAAATATTTAAAACCTTAAGAAAACTGTATTATTGTGTAGCTCTAGGCAGCTTAACAATAATAGAGTGCATGGAATAATGAGGAAAAGCTGTGGGAGGCAGCATTAATGAGCCTGGTATTCTACAGGCTCATGCCTGGTTGCTGTCCATAGGTGTGGGTGGTGGAAAGGCTGGGCTGGCTGCTCCCCCAGCCTAATGGGCTCCCACCCTGGCCACAGCATCCAGGGGAGCACAAGCCAGTCTCCCTCACCTGCTGCACGCTGCTTTCCCCTAAATCACCGTGCCTTCCTTGCCAAGTGGCAATGAGGTGAGAGCAGAGGCTTGTCCCAACCTGCACAGGCACCACTGAGGCTCAAAGTGCCTCTGGCTCATCCAGCTGCCTCTGCCCTGCTGGGGAGTGGGATACAGCACTTCTGCTTGTGACTCTTTCTGAATCTCTGCCATCATTTTCAATGCTCCACAGAAACGATTCCTCTTTTTCTCATGCAGCTGGAAAAGACTCCACGAGTTCACCATTTAGGGGATGTTGGCAGGGCAGGTTCAGAGACAGGTTCAGACACAGGTTCACAGCTGCTGACACCTCCTCACGGCTGGGATGGTACAAAAGGAGGAGTGTGATCAGAGTAATTCAGTAAGTGATGGCTAATGGGTTATGCCTGCAACTGGCTTCAAGGAATGGAAGCAAAACTGTCAGACTCTGTGTTACTGGCCTCATTTTCCTAGAGATTAATGGTGAAAAATGATTGATCCTGTTCCTGGCAAGTTCTGTGGAACTGTCCTGATAACATTTGAGCTCTCTGTGGCTGTAGATTTGAGTTCTTAGAGATCATCTGGTTTTAAATGTTTTTTCAGGCAACAAAACAAAGGACCACCTGTTACTCTTGGGTCTAGAGGGAAATTTTTTCATGGAATGGCCTCTATCTCTGAAAAATGTTGTTTGCTGCAGTTCTGAGCAGTCACACAGGACATTCTGAGCCAAAGGATTTTATCAGAAAAAGTTTTTCATGGTGTCCAATGCTTTTGACAGTGCTTTGTAAATAATCACCTTGGTACTGATCCAGCAAAGCACTTAAGGGAATCCTTAACCTTAAGCACAGGAGTATTTCCTAGATTTCAGTGGGACTATTTATACTCTTCAAGAAGAAGATGCATGGAAGTGTTTTGCTGGATTAGGTTTCCTCAGCATCTCCCCCTGCCCAAACTGGAGCTCACTCTGCTTTCCATGAGGCCAGGCAAAGTTCCTGTTCTATGACACACACTCGAGTCCATCACCTTCAACTCTTTTAACTCCTCGTGCATTTAAATAGACTTTGAACTGAAAGACCAAACTGTTAGTGACATACAAGGCTCAGACCTCAGCCTGTGCAGGAAGTCCTATAAATACCTGCATGAGATGTTAAATTCACATTTTAATAACCATTTGCATCTGTAAATAACCATTTACAGATATAAATTACCTGAATATGTGTTGCTGGGAGAATGGGAAAGTATAATTGAAATCTGTATCAAATTCAAGCTGAGAAAAGGACATCTCTAGAACACTGTGTGATGACTTCAGCAAACCAGTATAAAGACTAAAATTCACAGAGCCTTTAAGCCTAGCATATGCAGTCGTGCACACATACAGCCAGAAAATCCACTAACACTTCATCAGTTTTAAATGAAACGTGAGGACCAAGTTAAAAAAAAAAACAAACCCTTGGAAGATGCCTGTTCAAGAAATAAATTAAAAACATCTTTACCACAGATCATCAGTCAGAACTGAAGTGTTGGCTCTGCAGGCTGAAGTACATAAACCATTTTGCAGTCTCACTTTCTTCACCTCTGCAGTGGTCAACATTCCAAAAACCCCACAAGCAACATTCAGACAGGGCAAAATCCAGGGCCCTGTGGATGCTGCAGGGAGGGGAAAGGGCAAAGCAACACGAACAGCCCCAAAGCCAAAGCTCCAGAGCCGGGAGCTCAGGCCCCAACAGGTCCCATCCCAGACAGGATGGTTGTTTGAACACCAAAAGTCTGAAGTGTGCTGAGTTCTTTGCAGGCTGTGGGTGTACAAGCTGAGGATGTTTCCTCTGTGTGGGAACAGTGGGGTCAAGCAAAACTCTCTGGTCACAACCCATGTCTCATTTGAGGCATAGAGGCCCTTGTTCCTGCAGTGATACCACGCTGCAGCCCCAGCCCTCTGCCCTTCTCAATACAGTTCTAGAGGCTGACAGTGAGAATCCTCCCCTAGATGTTTTCCACAGTCTGAATATTTCACTCCAGGAGCCTGTCAGCTCTGAGAGGCTGGAACAACAAACACACTGGAACCCACATCCACTGGGCAGCAGATATCTTACTGCACCTCCCTTGGTTTTGACCATCTCAGGCGTTAGCTGAGCTGCCTTCAGTGCTTTAGGGGCTGTGGGACTTGGCATCAGAGCCCAGCTTGGTGTTCCACCACATGCGAGAGCTGATGAGGCTTCTCTGCAAAGAAACCTCACTGGTTTCTTCTTTCTCACCGGGGGCCAGGGAGAACTGGGCACAGTCCTGGGCTCACCACGGCCCGGGGGTGGCAGCCCCTGGCCCCAGCCGTGCCAGGCTGCAGCAGCCAAGGCAGTGACCCCGTCCCCCGGTGCACCGGCCCTCCTCCCCCTCCCCCAGCTGCTCCGATCCCGCAGGCAGGATGGAGACCACTGCCAAATTTTCCTTGGCTGGACTTCGATTTTTATTTTTATCTTCCACAGCTTGTAAAAAGGCTTTTAAAAGATGGGATATGTCTCTCTGTTTTCCCCACGGGCTCCGCTTATTTATGACTTTTTTTTCCTTTGTCTTCAAAGGGGCTCAAAGTAACGGGCTTGTTTTAAGCTCCCTCGAATGAAAATGATTCCGTTCCCAGGTTGCCTGGGGTTGGTGTCTCCCAGAAGTTGCTTTAGGATTGCTATTCCAGGACCAGCAAGGGGAGCTCAAGTCTTGTTTACGGTAGGTCCCGCACTAATTCTCTCTGCTAGCGAGGTGTTTTTCATCCCAGTGCGTGACCCGGGCGGGGATGCCCACGGGATGCTTCGTGCTTTGGCAGGCGGGGGCTGTGGCACGACGCGGGGCAGTGAGAGGTGGAAGCGGCCGGTCCTCAGGAACCAGGAGCTGCGGGGGTCGCCTCGGGCCCGGCCGAGGGTGGGGAGCTGCTGAGCGCCGACACGCCAGCGCGAAAAGGAGCATTTTTCTGACCAAGTCCGCCCAGCTACGCCAGCTGTCAGCCGGGGGGAGAGCGGGGGAGCAGCCGAGCCGGCCCGGGGCGGGTGGCCCGCACGCACCCGCTCCATCAGCAGACCAGCTGGGAAGCCGGGCAGCCCCGCCGCGCCCCCATCCCCGCCCCGTCCCGCCCAGCCGGGCCGCGGGGGCCGGTCGGGCGCTCACCCGGGGCCGCGGTGACGGGCGATGTCCAGCGGGCCGGGCAGGCTCATCCAGCTCCGACCCGCCCGCTGAGGCGCCAAGCCCGGACACTGCGGCGGGGCTGCGGCTCCGCGTCCGCGCTGCCCCAGGGTCGCCGCTGGCGCCGAGCCGAGCCCGGGGCTCTCCGCTGCCGCCGCGGCCGGCACAGAGTTAATCGCGGCGGAGCCCCGGCGCGGGGCGGTCTCCCCGCCGCGCCTCCCTCCCCGCGGCCGCCCCCGCCCGCCCCTCGCTCCGCCGCCGCACCTGCCCGCGCCCCCGCCGACAACTTTCCCTGCCTGTTGCGCGCACCGAGCTTCGAGCCCGGCGGTCACTGCCATGGGCGCCGCGGAGCAGCGCCACGGGTAGGCGGCCCGCGGGGGTCGGGCCGGGAGCGCTGCCAAGGCTCTCCGCCCTCGCCTCGCTCCGCCGCCGCCGCAGCGATCGCTGCCCCGCGCTCGGCGAGCATGGAGGTGCAGCTGGGGGTCGGTCGCGTCTACCCGCGACCGGCGGGCAGGACCTTCCGCGGCGCTTTTCAGAGCTTTTTCCAGAGCGTCTGCGACGCTTTCCAGCCGCCGCGAGAGGAACCGGGCGCCGGGCAGCCGCCGCCGAGCGCGCCCTGCCCGCCGAGTCCCCGAGCGCCGCCGGACTCCCCAGCCTGCCTGCCGCCCCCCGAGCCCCGCGCCCCCGGTAAAGCGCTGCCGGCCCCCGGCCCCGCCATGGGCTCGTCCTTCCCCTGCGCCGGAGAGCTGAGGGAGCTGCTGGGCGAGGCGGGTGCGATTCCGATGCTGCCGCCGCCCGAGACCGAGCCGGTGGACAAGGAAGATCCGCTGGGCGACAGCGCCCGGCAGCTGTGCCGCGCCGTGTCCGCCTCCATGGGGCTGGCGCTGGAGGCGCTGGAGACTCCGGCCGAGCAGCTGCCCCGCGAGGACTGCATGTTCGCCGTGCCCGCCGGGCCGCCCCGCGCCCCGCGCCCGCCTGCCCGCGACCCCTCGCCCGCCTTCGAGGCCGCAATGGGAAAGTATAGCTTCGGGGCCGAGCTGGTCCCGCCGGGCCCCGCGCCCCCCTGGCCCACCTTCTTCGCCGAAGAGGGGCAGCTCTACGGGCCGTGCCCCGAGCCGCCCGCCGGGCCCGCCGACTGCCCTGCCGATGCCTGGTACCCACCGGGCCGGGCGCCTTTCGCCGCCCCCGCTGCCGGCATCAAGAGCGAGCTGGAGCCCTGGGTCGAGGGCTACGCCGGCGCTTACGGCGACCTCCGGTGAGTACCCGCGTCCCGCAGCCCACCGGCAAGCGCACCCTGCGCTGTGCTTCCCGCCGGCATCCTGCATCCCGCCAGTACCGGCATCCCGTGCCCGCATCCCTCATGCCACCTTCGGCACCCCGCGCCGCCACCCGCCTCCCCGCCGCCTGCCGCAGGTGCCCCGCGCTCACCGCGGCTCCATCCCCGCTCTGTCCTGGCTGTTCCCGCTTTGGTGCACGTCTCCGCTGCCGAATCTTCCCTTTTGCCGCGATGCTCTCATTTGGGACTGACTGGGCGGGATGGTGCCAGGAACAGCGCGGTGCACGCCTGGTGTCCCCGCCGTCCTGTGAGGTCGTTGTGTTTATCTCGTTTCCTCACGCATCTGTTATCCCGCTGCTCCCGGCCGCTGGGAGCGGGCGAGATCGGGACGCTGAGCCCTGAAGCACGGACGGATGTTGACATCGAGTTAAAATCCTCCCAGCAACTTGTCCCGCCGAGAGCTGCCTGCCGGGAATACACTGTGCAGAGCAGGAAACCCCGAATGTGGTGGCAGAGAAACATCACCTGTGCTTCGGGGCTGTTTTAAGTAGAGGTAGAAAATGTGTTTAAAAGTAGAGCTACAGCAGGTTTTGGGAATGAAACAGGGGACAGGAGATTTTTTTGAGAAATGGGATTCAATCAAGAATAATTTTTCCTGGTGGATTAACTTCAGAAAATGGACATGGGCCATTTCTGTAAAATACCTGTACACCATTTAAAGCAGTGGGCACCTGCATTCTCACCTGTCAGCACAACAGAATGTGGCCAAGCTGATGGAAATGGTGGGGGGAGAAAGGGCTGCCCAAGGGATTTTCTGCTGGCTCAGAGGCAGCCCCATCCAGGAGTGTGTGAGGCCTCAGCTGGGGTTTGCATCGTGGGAGTCCTGCATCCACACACTCACCCTGTGATGCTTGGGATGCTGGGAGCAAAGGCTGAAATGAACAATTAGATTTTACCTCTAAATTAGCACTGGGCGAGTGCACTGCCTCTGGGCTTGTTTCTGTTTTAAATGCCCAGAGCTTCATTTGAGTACTGAGACAACTTCCATTCACACAGTGATTTACTGGGGGATTGTACAGCGATGTCAAGGGCTTGGCAAAAGAAAAAAGCATAAAAGTAATGACAGGTCAGAAAGAGTGCAGCTGTGAGCATCATCCAGCTGTGAGCTTCGTACGTGGCAGGAGCTATGCAAGCTCTGGGTGTGTCTCTGGAGTCTGGATAAATCTCTGCTGGAATCAGTGCAGAGGGGGCAGGGAGGAATCAAGTTGGGAAGTTCAGCATTCGGGTGCTGGCGGTGGCGGTGCAGGTTTGTTCCGTGCCGTTCTGCCTGCGGAGCTCTGCAGTGGGATCCCGCACAGACAGGGAATGTCAGGAGAGGAGAGCAGGTGTGGGCTGCCATGGAGGTCTGCAGGCAGTCCTGGAGCCTGGACCAGGCAGCAGCAGGTACATTTTGCCCGGGTTTGCCTTGGAGATAAGCGACATCTCCCTCATTCCTGTGGGAAGTGCTGTATGCTCCCCTTCCTTGCAGCTCTGTTGGGTGTGCTCTGTGCCTGCTTCCCCTAGCAGACTTCTGTGGGATCACCAGGGTTGGAGCTGGCACAGCAACCTTTACAACACCAGTGTCTTGTGCTTTGAACTCCAAGGCTTGTACAGCACTACCCTGCTGCTGCAAAGGTGTAACGGAGGGACATCGTCTCCCTGTGCTCAGATGTCATTTCCAAACACCGTAAGGAAAGCGGAACACTCATCGTGGTCTGGCTCAAGCCACATGTGTTAATCGCTGCCAGGTTTACATTTTATCCTAGCAAAGTCTCCATTAGCTTTACAGCATGCTGCTGGCACGTTCCTGCAGCTTTGCATTTTCTCCTGGATCTGTGGGTGCCAGCGCAGGAACAGCCTCTGCTGCTCCTGGAGCGGTGGATCGTGTACCAGCATCCCAGGCAGCAGGGCCTGTGGAGAGAAAGGTTTGTGGGAGCTGAGAGGCTCTGTAGTAAAATTCCCTGATGGAAGGGTGACTGCCTTTTGGACCTGCATCCCTGTGCTGTCTGGTGCTAGGTCTGATCTCCTGCCCTACTTGACCTTGCACATAAAGCTTTCCCCCCGTAGCCTCAGAGGATGCAGCCCCAGTGTTCTGTGAGGACAGTGAGGGGCACTTCTGGGGCTGTACAGGGGCAGTGGGCACCTCAGAGTGCCCTCGGGGTGCTGCTGGGAGCAGAGGCACACACAGGCCCCCTTGCTTTAGAGAATAAGGAGCATTTCAAGGTGTGCTGCTCCTACTTTCTTTCCTCTCTGGATGGTCCTGCTGTCTGCCAGCAGGATCATGGCTCTTAGCTCAGAGATGAAGTTGTCCCAAACCCCAGTTCTACCCTGCTGCAGTTGAGACCAGGTATGGGTAGGTATTTTTTGTGTTAAACACCCTTCATATGACACTAAAGCATGAGCAGTTTTTAATATTTGAGAGAGTGTCAGGGTTAAGAGGTACTGGAACATCTCACAAACACTGTGGTTATTAACACAATTTGGTTTAATGTAAAGCTTTTGGTAGAGTGTCCCTGACTGCACCAGTCAGGCTTACATGTAATTAGCAAATTAATCAGATGTTTTGTTACTCTGTGGACTCGGAGCTGTTTATCTTTTTGCTCTGGTTGTTACATCATTACTACCAGCAGTATATGAGGTGACAAAACCTGTTTCAGGAGCAAGATGGAGCATTGTCAGAATAAATCCAAGGTTCTGCCATCAGAAGACAAATTACAGTGGTGGATTGGAGGGGGTGGCCTCTGGTTTAGAATGAAATGGAATCAGAGAAGGAGCTGTTAGTGAAGCAATGGAATCAAAGGGGAGAAAAGGATTTAAGGGGCTTTTGGCTCAGGAAAATCTGCTGTCCATGTAGCTTCAGATGTTTTTAAGTGGCATTTGCTATTACTGCTGTTACCTGGTGCTGATACAGGTTGGAATCCTGGTGTTTTCTGGTTACATCTGCCTTTGGTTCCCTTCCCTGATCTGGCTGTGGTCAGTTTGGTTCAGTGCCACGTGTTCATTCATCACCTGGCTCGATGGCTCTGTAATCGTTTCTGCTCTGTAATTGTGATAGGCTTACAGATAAAACCTGCAGTAATTCCTTCCTATGGAGGGAGGAGATAAGAATGGCAAGTGATGAAGGAGTGAAGGGCAGCTGTTACAGTGAGAGATGGAATGAGGCAGGAGGTCGTTCTCAGGGTTGCTCTCACTCCCAGTCTGTGCCCAGCAGCAGCTGCTCTGGCATCCCAGTCCCAGGAGGGCTCTGGGGACCCCCAGCGCTGCACTGGCAGAACTCCAAAGCCCTTGGGAAGGGGCTGACCCTCCTGTCTGCTGTTGTCAGTGTGACCTTTCTGCTCTGGCAGTTGGCCATAGGATGTAAATATTTCTTTGAAGACAAGAGGAGCATGGCAGAACATCATGTGGGCAGCTGGTCCCTTCGGCCCCTACGGACACATGGATAGGGAGCCTCTGGTGGCCAGGGGAGTTGGGGGTGTGCTAAAGCTTGTTGTCAGTTCCTGATAAATGGAGAAAAAATAAACACATTTCTTCCTCAGCACCTCTCGCCCTTTCCTTGCTCAGACACAGGAAGGCTATGATAATCCAGCTGGAGCTGGAACAGAGCTCAGGGCTTGGTTGGATGTGAGCTGGCGTGATAGCAGGCTGTGGCAGGGTGCATGTCTGTCACGGCTGGAGCTGAGGTTGTGAAATGAGTGATCCACTGGTGCTGGGTAGCTGGAGCTGCAGGGATGTTGGAGCTGTGCTCAGCAAGGAGAACCCCTCAGGACTGGGGGAGCAGCCAAGCGGGTGCTGCGCTGGAGCACGGCACTGGTGGTTCCTTTTCCTCACTCCTGGGCATATATCAAATCTCATAAAATGGTCTCCTCGCTTTCCCCTCCCTTCTCTGTCTGTCCCTTCCTCTTTTCCCTGCTCTCCTGTGCTCCAGCTCTCCCTTACCACTGGGAACAAGAGATGGATCACCTGTCAGGGGCTGGGCTGTGGAGGGCAGACATGTAGGGTGTCCCTGTGGGACCTACCCAGCTGCTCTGAGGGTACACAGCATCTCTTTGCCTCTTCCCTGCTCAAAGGCAGACCTTGCCCCATCCTTCTCTAGGCTTTCCCATCCTATTTTCCAAATGTCTTGTGCTTTTGAGCTCTTACACCCTCTGGAAGCTGCTTCCACAGTCTTGTGCTTGGTGTCGGCAGTGAGTATTCCAGCCTGGTTCCTCTCTAGTGCTGGTTGCAGTGGAAGACAGGCTTTGTGTGGCACTTGGTATTGGAAGCAGCAGCTGCAAATCAGAAAATTTTGCCAAAGAAGCAATCCACAGAAAGCTTTCAGAGTGTTGGGTTGGAGTCACACAGGTATTTTGTGTGTTTTCCCGAGGCTTCAGGGCTGCTGCTGATCTGCTCATGGCAGCTTTTCTCCTGCTTATGCGGCTTTTACATTCTGCCTGCTGTTTACAGACTCCCTATTGCACAGGTGTTTATCCACTGAACAGATGAGCACCACTCCCTGCAGCCAGTCTGGCATAACCATTGCTTTTCCTCCTAGGAGAACTTCATCCCAGACTGAGAGCCAGTTAACGATGGGAAGTGCTTTGGTGCTGCTTTTGAGCGTGTCAAAATACTCATTAGGAACAGGAGCGTGTGTTTTGTAGCCCGGGGGACAGGAGTCAGGATTCCCTCTGCAGAGATGGGTTTTTCCCCCAGGACAAGATCCCTACCATGGGCACAGGTACCAGGGGATGGGCATCAGTGGGGGCTGGAGCTGGGATCGTGTCCCGATGCACGGAGCCCACAATTCCTGGAAGTCTCTGCCTCTGTCCCCTTTCTCAGAGCGAGGAAAGTGTGGGACAGTCCCGGGAAGAATGAAAGCAGAAACACTGTAGCGAGGCAGCCAGCGTGAGCGGCATCCAAGGGGCGATGCCAGCTGCCCACGCCGCACCAGGACCCTCCAAGGCCACGCTGGGCTCCAGCAGAGACAAGAGCCCGCTCTGTGTCCGTGCCAGGGGTCACCCCCGGGTCCCCACGGCAGCAGATTGCGGATGGGCAGTGGGAGGAACAGGCACAGAGGAAACTGGAGCAGATCAGAAGTCAGTCTCTGCATGGCCAGTCTCTTCCTGCCATGTGTTGCAGGAAGAAATCACAAAATTCCTCAAAATATTGGAAATCTTGTAGTCATGTTTTGGCGTGATGAAAACAATTTCATTACGCGGGGTTAAGAACAATTTGTAGTAGAGAGCAGTAGCTCAGTTCTTTGTGTTTTTCTGTCGTTCCCATGAATTCCACTCTTGGCACGGACCTTCATTCATATTTTATAAATTGATTGTTGGAAGGTGGCTATCCCACTTTGCCGGTTCTTCATTGCCAGTTGCTGTCTAGACTTGGAGCACTCACTGAAGCCTGCTGGG
This sequence comes from Onychostruthus taczanowskii, assembly GCF_017590055.1. NCBI lineage: Eukaryota > Metazoa > Chordata > Aves > Passeriformes > Passeridae > Onychostruthus > Onychostruthus taczanowskii. The sequence continues at coordinate 9,764,693 of NW_024498462.1, forward strand.
TTGGTGTTTGCAGTGGATACTTTTGCTAATGATTGTGGACTAAAATTACAAAAGAAAGAATTTGTATTTATTTTATCATCCTGTGAACATTTAAAATTTTTCAAATGAGTGTTTACTGAAAGAAAACTATTCAGTGGGAGACTTTCTATGACTTCTAGTAAAAACCGTTTGTTTCTGAGAGCTGCCCTGGGAGATCCCAGAGATCTGTGCAGCTGTGGATGGCTCTGGAACATTGAAAATGTATAGGAAAAATGAAGATTCCTCCTTTCACAGCTCCTCAGCCTCATTACTTTGTGCAAGTTAATTTTCTTTTTGGAAGATTTTCTGCAAAAGGCATGTCTGCACCTCAGACTGATGCAAAGCAAGTGCCACAAAGCCATTATGGACAGCCTGGGCCAGCTGGGGAGGGCGGCTTGGTGCCACCACGTGCATGTAGTGACGTGGCACAGGGGGCACAGGCACCTCCTGTTGGGGTCATCATTGGGTAAGATGTGGGCATTGACCAGAGTGATCTGCTCTCACCCTGGATGAACCCAGCTCTGCACCATGTTCATAGGAAAACAGCAAATGGCAATACTTCCTGTGGAGGTAGTGCATCCTTTCCAGCTCTTTCTTTTCCTCCAGGGATCCAGCATGCAGCATGCACAGGAGGCAGATGTCCCATCTCCTGTTGTAGCAGGGCATTTCTGCCTGGTAAACAATTAAGAGGCAGACATAGTCACATCACCCTTAGTGGTTGGCTGTGCAGACATGCCCAGTGGTGGCCTTGGCAGTGGCTGGTGGCCCTGGTATCGACCATTGCTGCACACTGTGGGGACCAGAGCCAGCCCTGTTTGTTAACAGTGGTATGAGGGAGCTCATTGAAATGAAAAGGAACTGGCCCAGTTGTCATGGCAAAGACTTGTGACGGAGGTTCTCCATCCATATTCTCTCGCTGTTACCACTGCTGCCTGCCTTCCCTGATCTGCCTGTGCTACTCATCCATGTCCACCCACCCTTAATCCCCTGCCTGCTCCGGGTGGGGGGCAGAGGGAGGGACGAGACCTCCTTGTGGGGGGAGCCCAGCTCACCCTGGCCAGGTACCTGCAGTGGGCAGTGCTCGTGGGCACTGCGGTGTGTGCCTGTGCTTTGTTCTGCTTTAAATCCATTGCAACTCGGATTCTTCTCACCAGCGTTTTTAGGTGAGATTCAAAGTATCCTCTAACAGTAATAAAAACACTCCCAGCAGCAGGACCTTACTGCCGAACCGCTCAGGAGCAGCGGTTCATTCAGCCTCCAGGCAAGTGCGGGAGAAGGGATTGTCCCTTTTCTGCAGGCTGGGGTCTGACAGCATCCCCTTGCTGCGAGTGCCCGCAGCCCTGGCTGAGCGCTGGGGTCCCGCGGGGCCGTGCTGGCTTTGTGCCGGCTGCCGGGGACCGTCCTGCGGCAGCTGCCGCACTTTGGGCCCCATCCATGGCCCCGCTCACCTGCGCTGACCCCAGTGCCCTGTTTGCAGGCCAGGGTTACGGGAGTGCAGCACTGCGCCCCGGGGAGCTGCGAGGCTCCGTGTGCCTCGGGTCAGCGCGGATTGCTGCTCTCGTGGTGCTGCCTGCCCGCCCAGCGCAGCCCGACAGAGGCCAGAGAGAGCAAGGTCACCCGCTGTGTGACGCTCCCCAGCCCCCGCCCGCGGGCGCCTCTGCAAATAGTGACAGCGAAGTCAGGTGCTGACACGTCCTCAGGAGTGGTGGGATTGGGCTGTAGGGACACGGACCTCAGATTAAGTGATTTGCAGTAATAGAAATAATCTTAAAAGTATATGCCAGTTCCACAGGTATTTATAGCTTCTGCCCTTTTCCCAGGCCACCAGGCAGCTCGGGTGTCCACAGGGCTGGATTACACCCGTGCTTTCCACAGGTGTCCTGGTGGCTTCCCTGTGCCATCCAAAGGAGAAGAGAACCCATCCTAATAAGTAAATAATGATTCCTGGGATGAGCCCCTATTTCCCTGAAGGGGCCAGTCTGTGGTGTTGCCTGCCTGGGGCTGGGTGGACCATGCTGAGCACCTTGTGACAGGCAAGGCAGCTGCCACTTCCCAAACAGCTCTAGGGGCAAAAGAGATGGCTCAAGTCAGGATGGGAGAGTCGGTGCAGAACCACCAATGCTGGGACACTGACAGTGCTGGCCCCAGACACCCTTGGCTTGGGGAGGGGGTGCTGTGAGCAGCCTTAGCCAGGGCAAGCAGCTGGGCACAGGCATATTTACCATTTGGTGTGTCTGCCCTGAGATCTGGGTGCTCCTGGGACACTTTTGGGGTGTGCCTGGGCTGGCAGAGCCCTGCTCAGGCTGTGCAGAGCTCTTTGAGAGCTCCATGCAGAATCCCACCCACCCCTCATGCACTGAGCATGGCAGCAGTCATGAGGATTTACCTGTCACCTCTGTAGCCAGGTGTCTGTGACAGGCACTGCTGGGGGGATGTCCTGGCTGCTGGCTGCCTGAACCAGCTGTTGCTGGAGCCTGGGGAGTCTGGTCATAGACTCAGGGAATGGTTTTTTTGGAAGGGACATTAACGCCCATTTCACTGTGGTCCCCTTCTTGGGCAGGGACACCTCCCACTAGACCATGTTGCTCCTGCCTGGCTTTGTCACCTAAGGATGGGTGGTGCATTCTGGTGGGTGACCTGTCCCTCTGCACCAATATGCTCCAGCAGGGACTAGACATGGGCTGGCTGTAGCCACTGGCTTTGGGAAGAACCTCAGGGCAAATCCCTGTGTTACAGCAGCATCTTCACCTTTCAGACCCCCCATCCTGCTGAGTGCTTCTGGAATTGCTGCCAGCAGGACCAATCCCTACAAATGCCAGAGGGGAGGCTGCAGATCTCCAGAATACATTTACAGAGGATGTGTTCAGTCCCTGGGATGAGGTGGGAAAACCATGGGGTTTGTTTCCTCTCCCTTGTGCTCTCTCTGCCTGGGCGTGGATGGAGGGGGCTTCTTGTCTCTCCCAAAATGACACAACACTTCTTTCTCTGGTGTTTTTACCAGCCCTCAGCATTTTGGCTGCTGTTACAGATTTTAGCTGTGTTTGCTTCTTTGCCGGTTAGAAATGGCAGAAAAAAACCGCTTTGACCTTGGCCTGTGTGCTGAGAACAGAGCCCAGGCACAAGTTTCTGTATCACAAATTTCCTCGTGAAGGCTCCTGCCTCCTCCCCCTCGCGCCCATCAGCAGAGCAGCGTCCGCGCATCTCCTGAGCTGCTGTTGGGAGGGCTGGGACGGGATATCTCGGCGGCTCCGCTTTCCTCTTGGAAGAGAAATACGGGGAAGGAATTCTTGTGCTGATTGCGTTGATAGCTTTCATCTGGGAGGCGATGGGGTGCGTCAGCTGGAAAATGAAATCCCGCTGCAAAGAGAGCTCGGATGACTTACTGTTTCTATTGAATCGTGTGTGTGCCTGTGCACATTGTGGATCTTCATCACCTTCCCATGAACACCACACACGGATTATGTGTGTGTTCTCTGCGGTATGAGGAACATTCCCACCCCTCAGCCTGGGGCCTGCAGAGTTCCCTCTGCACACATGTCCCTGGAGAGCAGGCACTGTGCCATGTGCTGCCCGCAGGAAGGAGAGGTGGCTGGAGCTCTGGGAGCCTGTGCAGGGAGCACAGGGCTTGGTGTGGAATCGGCATTGCTGCTTCTCCCTGCTCAGACACTGAGAACCAGCCCCCAGCTCACCCCCACTCCCTCTCCTGCTGTCTGGGAGTGCTGTGTGAGCAGGGCAGGGCTGGGGGACACGTGTCTGGACCCATGGGTCCGGTGTGGGCTGTAATCCCCGTGGGCTGGTTCTGGGCATTGTCCCTGTGCATGCTCCTGTGCTCCAGAACATGTGACATCGTCCCCATGAACTCAGCCTGTTCACATGGATTTCGTTTTCCTGGCTTCCCTGTAATTGGCTTTGTTTTCACGTGTTCCCTGCGGTCAAAAAGTCTTTTCCCTGATAATAGGATCTTCCCCTTACAAAGAAATCTGTTACTTCCCAGTCTGCTCCCCGGTCCCCTGGAGCATCTTTAAATGGTTAGAAAAACAATAGCGGGACAGGGACTTTTTCCCTTTCTTGTTTACAGCACAGCCTGTGCCAAATGCCGGGTCCTTGGTTCTGGGCTGTGTTGGGGGTGGTTTGAAGAGGGAGCAGAGCATAGTTCTGGGAAGCCTGCAGGACAGAACATCCCACTGGGGCCGTGCTGAGGGCTGGGCAGAGCTGAGCTGAGATGGGAGCTAAGGTTCTGGGGGACAGCTGTTCTCTTCTTGTTCAGTTTACCTTCCCGTTTGCCACGTGGGTGCTTAAAACCTTGGCTTATGGCCTGCGTTGAAGCAATTGTCATGTCAGGCAGGAAGAAAGTGGCAGCCTGGGGTTAGCAGGGCAGCTGGCCAGTCCATCTGCCCTCGATTGCAGTTAGTGGAGGGGGCTCAGTGTGTCCTGCAGGATCTCCTGTGGGGATCTGTTAACTCCTGGCCATGCTGTGCCCTCCTGCTATGCCCTTGCCCTCCTATCCAGCGCTGGGGTCAAGGCGGGTGCGCAGCCACTGCGGCTGCGGCGTGTCCTGAGATGACTATCTCACTGCTCACTCGCAGAGGCTCGGGAGAACACTCTCAAGGCTGGGAGGCCTAAAATTAGATGTGGCATCTGTGTTTTGGTTTGCAGGCGGGCTTGAAAGAAAATGATTCTTGGCTGCTTTCATTCCTCGCCTGCTTGGAAGAGCACGGGCAAGGGGTACTGGGCAGGGCTTTGGTCCCTGGTGTGCCACGGCTCTCTCTGGACATGGCTGCTCAGCAGGGCACTCCAGTGTGGGTCTGTGATAGCAGGAGGACCACCCATGGTCACAGGTCCCTGGAGGCAGCCGGGTGCAGGGCTGCAGGGCTCTAATCTCCATATTTTCCTGGGAATGCTCTCAGCCCCCAAAACAGCAGGTCTGACTGTCCCTGCCATGTCACTAAAAGTGCAAACTGGCATCAAAGCACTGTTTCCCAACCCATGCCTGTCTGGGATACCCTGGTTGTGCCACTGAAGTTGGTACTGGTGCAGCTGCCCATGCATCCATCCATCCATTCATCCCTCATCCATCCATCCATCCATCCATCCATCCATCCATCCATCCATCCATCCATCCATTCATCCATCCATCCATCCATCATCCATCCATCCGTCATCCATCCATCCATCATCCATCCATCATCCATCCATCCATCCATCCATCCATCCATCCATCCATCCATTCCCCATTCATCCATCCATCCATCCATCCATCCCCACCATCCAAGCCCTGCTGAGGGGCCAGTCCTGCCCTGCTCCTGCCCCAGTCCTGCCCTGCTCCTGCCCCAGTCCTGCCCTGCTCCTGCCCCAATCCCTGTGCAGCTGCCAGCTGTGGGCAGCCGGGAGCCGTGGGCATGCCAGGAAGGCCGGGCTGGAGAGCCGGAGGGATTGGTGGGTGTCAGCCAATGGCTGTGAGTTGCTGGGGAATTTGCCTCTCTGTTGCCTGTTCTGCTGAGACTGGGACTAAGAGTTGCAGGGAGACCTGGCACTAAATATGTGAAACCTTCATTATAATTAGTGTGTTTATGTCGGGGATGAGTCACAGCACGATCCGCTTGGAGGACGCGGCGGGAAGATGATAGTGTTGCACAAGTCGTGAAGTCTCCTCTAGAAACTCAGTGCTTTGCCAGCAGAGCTGAAGGGAAGTTCTGCAGATAGAGCCTGTATCCACTCCCAGACATAATAAGGCAAAGGATTTTTCTGCCCCTGCAGTTTTGTCTCTGCAAAGGTTTGGTCTTGATAGAAACGTGCCTAAAAATAACCCAGTCCTGCTGGTAAGTTGTGGGACCGGCGCTGCAGTGCCTCTGCAGTGATCCTCCACTGCAAGAGGGGTGGAGGGGGGCTGCTCCCCGAGATGGGGGCTCTGCTGGTTGCTCCCATGCCTGTCCACCCCGGGGCTTCGTGCTGTGCCTGGGGCAGGGTGCTGGCTCGGGCCATGTGCCTCCCCAGCTGGGTGCCAAATTCGTGGTATTTGCGGTCTTCTTATGTTTCCATGCCAGCTCCTGCCCTTGTTGCTGACTGTTTTTGCCTTGTGCTTCCTTCAGTGGAGAAATAAAAATGCAGAATTTGCAGCACTGGTTTCCTTAGCAATAATTCCACTGCCAAAGGAAGAGGGGAAAATATTTTGTGTTTTAAATATCTGAGTCTGGGAATGAATCCTGGCATCCCTCAGTAGCCCAGCTGGGAGCCGACCACTGACCTCTGGCCGTCAGTACAACTTGATCCTTGCTGCCAAATTAAATTCCAAATACATTTGGAGTTCCTTGAGACACTGATTGGAATCGTTTTGCCTGGGGTTTCTCTTGGTAGCCCTGTACCAGATGCTGTGGTTAGCTGGGGGTGCTGGGGGACCATGGTGGCCTTGGGGGCCACATGGCCAGTTCACCTGAGGTGCTGTGCTCCGTGGCTGGACACTGGTACCATGTTCTGTTCCTCTGGAGATCCACCTGGCACACCAGCTGTGAGAAAAGGCACTGAGAACTCACATCCCCTCTTCCAGAGCATTTTGTAAGCATCACTGCTCTTCATTTTGGAAGAAGGAAATGTAAAAGTTCTCCTGCAGGTGAAGATGTTGGTATGTGGCACCACAAATCTTTACCCTGGAGGCTTTCCTGGGTAAGCCTCTACCTGCATCTGGCATCACGACAGTGTCTCTTGGAGCATGAAATATATGTATCAAGTGTCTCATTATTTGTGATTTTATTTACAGGCACATTTTCCTTTTGTGAGCAGAGGAGATGGATTTGAAAATGGAAGATTATGGTGTGGCTTAAACTAACTGCGTAAATATCAGTGAGGACAGAATGTTTCCTTGGAAAATAAGTAGGGTTCTCTGTGCAACAAGGATGCCAAGGTCCTGTCCTTGGTGACTCCAGGTGACTCTGCAGTCACCAGGAGGATACAGTGTAGGGCTCTGATGGCCTCGGGAGTGCTCCTTGGGGCTGCAGCCTGCCTGCAGCCTTGCTGCTCCTTGTTTGCTTTTTTGTCCCCTTTGTGCTCTGTAATCAGGTGAGTTCCCATCTGAAGTGACCTTGCAATGTGCTTTTGCCATCTCCTTTCGTAAGGTACCTGCTCTGTCTGGGGGATCAAGTGTTCCATCTTCTCTGAGCTGATTTATTTAAGCTGCTCCCTGAGCCTCTGGATGGACATCAGGCTCTGAGGCAGAAGTTTTGCTGTGAGCTCTACCAAATGCAGGCAGCAGCCTCTGCTGTGGCCACTGGTGAGGTGCAGAGGCTGCAGGGTGGCTTCTCCCAGGCTTTGCATCCCACGTGTAGCAAACCTGCCACCTTTCACCTTTGTAAGCTCATTTTCTGCTTCTTCCTTATGAAGATGGGAAGGTGGGAGCCCAGGATGGCCATTAAATGAGGGGACTCCCTGGCAGGCTGGGTTATGTGCAGTGCTTCAGTGGGTCAGGTGGCAGGCTGGGGCTGTCCCCTGAGTGCAGGGACAAACAGTGACTGGGTCCATGCAGCTCCAGGGCTGCAGCAGCCTTCATGCACTGCAGAGGGGCACAGGAGAGAAAAGGGCTGGGAGTGGCAGGGCTTCAGCTGCAGTGGGGATGCGCTGTGTGAAAAATAAACTGTCAAAATAAGGAAACAGAGTTTTAAAAACAAAAAACCAGTTTAACTTGGGTTTTGAGAAGGGATTTGTGCAGCTGTGCCTGTGGAAGCTGTGTGTGCCCCTGGGGCTGGGAGGCAGTGCCAGGGCTGGAGAGCCAAGGCTGCTCCTGTGAGTTGCTGTTGGGAGGGCATTTGCTTTCTCTGAGGTGCGCTCCTTCTGGCATTCTGCACTGCTGGGATGCTTGGAAAACCCATTGTCATCTGCTAATATTTATTTAAATCTGGTGAGGATCCTGCTCCTGTGTGTGTTTAGCAGGCCTGGGGCTCATGCTGCACCCTGCTCTGCTCTCAGATGCTGTCGTGCCTCTGCTGCCATCACACACAAAAACAAGGCATGAGCAGAATGGAAAATACTGAAGGCTATTTAGCAGAAAGGACATGAATTCAGTGTACAAAGCTGCATGTTTATAGATTAAATGGCCAAAAGCGTTTTAACAGATGAATGCTTTAAAGTTTCTGTGCAGGCCTTGTTATCTGGATGAGTGTGATGTGGTGGCTGTGAGTGCAGGCTTGGTTCAGCTCTGGCTGGAGCCAGCAGCAGCCAAATGACAGTGCAAGGGGACACGAGGATGTGCCCTTTGCTGAGCATGGGTCTGGCCTTTTGATAGGAGTCACAGAATTCATCCAGGCATGAGCACCACAGCTGCACTGAGGGGAAGCCAATTAAATTTAATATTGCATTAGAGAGTGTCATGCACAGGTAATGCTGTTTTAAAGGCAGAGATTCCCCCTGATAGCATCAGAGTGTCCCAGAAATGACAATACTTGAAATGACTGGGAAGGGTTCTGTGTCACCTGAGTTCATGTGTGAGTGCTGGCTCAGTTCTGAGCTCAGCATCCTCCTGAGCACCTGAATTTGTGAGTGAGTGCTGGTTCACTTCTGGTCTCAGCATCCTCCTGAGCATCACAGATGTGCAGGTTTTGGACACAGCACGGTGAAGGTGCAAACCCCCTTTCCTCAGGGAGTGTGGGACCAGGGCACTCTGCTCTGGGGTTCCTGAGTGGGATGAGCTGGGGGTGTGTGGCAGCTGCTATAATTTTGTCCTGGTCTGGCTTAGGGGTGGGAAGTCATGGTCAAGGGGGCAGTTGTGCCACGGCTCCTTTCGAGCAGCCTGTGCCTGCTGGTGCTGAGACGGAAATTTCCTTTGTGGATCAGGAGAAGTGGCTGGCTCCTCTTTTACCAATGCCTGCTCTTGGCGTTCTGGGGATGTTGTGAAATGTGGCTGCTTGGTGAAATTTAACTAATGACAAACAAATGCTTCATCACATGATAGTTCCTACTCCCCAGAAATATTTGCGTGTGAGGGGAGCTCAGCGAATCCTCCACTTCCTTACAGAACCCTTCTGAGATGAGAGTAAAACTCATCCTAGAGCTGTAGAAGAGATACCGAGGCTGTTTTTCCCTGCCCCCAAAAGCCACCAGGCTCCTCTGTGACAGCCACGACCTTGGCCTTGGGGCTGGCGCTGGCTCTGGCAGCGCTGCTGCCGTCGCCGTCCCGGTTGTGTCTGCCCGGCCGCTATCGCCTGCTTTGGGCTCTGCAGAGGGGCTGACACTTGCCACACATTGTCCTGTCTGAGAGCCCCCTGCAGTTGTTTTGGTCTGACCTGAGCACTCTTGTGGCTCTCACAGCCCCATGGAGTACAAGCTTCCAGCCGGAGGAAAGTTTTGGAGCTGCTGCTGGTGAGGCGGATGCTGTGCCACACCTCGTGTCCCTCCTGTGCCGTCAGTGGTGGTGAGGGGCTGTGGCACTGCTGGGCACTGGCACCTGGGGCTCTGCCCAGAGCACTGCCAGCCCTGCAGCTTCTCCAGGCACCACTTTGGCTCATTGGCCTGTATTATGTATTACCTGCACGTTTTGAGAGCACCCTGTAATGTCCCTTGGAAACTGGAAAATGGATCGTTAAGGGAACCATTAGCATAGCTCATTCTGAGTTGCTAGAACATTTTTACATTATGTTTTTCTTGCAATTCTCGCTCTAAAAATAAGAAAGAAAAGGCAAACTGGTGTTGTTTTAAAGTCAAGGGCATTCCTGGGCAGATGCTTCAGCTCTGGGCAGTGGCTGCTGGCAGGGAACCACCTTGGTGCTGCAGGGCCTGTAGTAGAACCACTCCCCACCTGCCCAAACACCACCTCCTGCCCCTTGGGGTGTGGGGCTGTGCACGCCCTGCCAAGCCTTTCCCCAGGAGGAGCCTGTCCCACGGCCAGGAATCACCTTCCATGTCAGCCAGTGTCCTCCAGTCTCCATCTGTTGGTGGCAGTGGGGACAAGGGTGGCTGAGCATGGAGGGGTGTGTGGGGAGCCCTGCCCAGCCCCATCCCTGGCAGGGGCACATGTATGGGGTACTCTGGGTGAACACCTGCTGGAAGGTGTTTCTGTACTTGCACAAATCTCTCCATACATGAACAGCTCTTAAAAGCTGTTTCAGAAGTCACTCAATTGCAAACCTGCATTGCAGTTTCAGATAATTGATCCTCAAAAACACCCCAGGGAGTCCTGTGTCTGTTGTCACGACACCTGCTGTGAGAAGCCCTGCTGCTGATGGCACACAGTGCTGAGCATGGGGGAGACAGAGGGGAAGCCTGATGGAAACAGGGAAACGAGCTCTGCTGGATTCCTGACTGCACAGAGAGGAGTAAAGAGGTGTTGGGTCATTAGCAGGAAGGGCTGTTATGTGTGAACCTAAAACACTGGATAAATAAGACATTTTTAGCCAGGCTTTTGTGTGTGCTGCTGGTATTCCTCAGCAGGGTCTGCTCTCCAACAGCCCCTCTCACCCAGTGCCAGGGCTCTGGGGCACATGGGGGGATGTGGGAGCCCCCTGAGGTGGTGGTGGGATCACACACAGGTGGGATGACACATAAGACAAGACAGGAACACGTTGCTTGCAACAGGGCTTGACTATGGCAGGCACAGTGCAGCCAACTGTGTCTCCTCCATTTAATCAGTAATTCCAGAAAAGCCTTGGAAATGGAGATGGTTGGGGAAGGGTGGTTGAGCTGCATCTACAGATCAGTCACTGACTGCTCCTGTTAAAGAGATGAGAAATCACTCCAAAGGTTTCTACCATAAGAACTGAGGATGAAATTGCTGCTCCAGTTACTGACCTGAAACTGAGGTGGGATCTGCACAGCACCCAGGTGAGGGACAGGCGAGGACAGTGGGGCTTTTCTGGGCATAAAGGGTTTTTCAACAAGTCCCATCTTTGTCACACTCACTGTTGATGTAACCTGATTTCTCAGAGCTCACCTGCAAGCAATAAACAATGCAAAAAATGAAAGGGGATCTAATTTAACCCAAAAGTTGCAGTGACTTGCAGACTGTTAAAAGCTAATTGCCTCATTCAGTAGTTTAATGAGTTCTGGTAATTAACTCAACGTGCTGGTGCTTTCCAAACTGCCTGGACATGTTGGCTCCTGATTTGACAAGCCCCTCTCCTCCTGCCATGCCCTCTGGAAAAGCAGTTTCTCCATGGATCCGATCATACAGATCAGGTCAGGTTGGGGAGGGGACAGTACCAGCTGAGAGAGGAGAATGTGGGTGTGTGGAATGGTGAGGTGTTGGAGAAGGGGAGTCAGGGGCTGGGACATTCTGGCATGGTGGTTAAGGTGGCATCGAGTGGCTGGCAGTGCTGTGCTCTGCCTTGTTTGGTGTGTGAGCTTCATTGCTGAAGCCAAAATTCCATGAGCACTGCAACAGCCAGTCTCAGTCGCCTTCTGTGCCTAGGCTGTGCTGTCACTGTGTCACTGTCACTGAACTTTGTCACACTTTGTCACACACTGCACGCAGTGGGCAGTGTCAGCTGGGGCAGCCAGCAGGGTTTCTGCACGGTCAGGGCCAGGCTTGGCTCAGTTGTTGCTCACCCTCTTGCTGCTCAGAGCTTGGCTGATCCATCACTGCCGTTCTGGGTTTGCCGTGACCCTGCTCCCACAGCTTGTCCTGAGCACATTTGCTGACCCTCCTCTCGCTCTCTCTGGTTTATGCTGCAGGTTGGAGCCTGGCCGTGACCATGTCCTGCCCATTGACTATTACTTCCCACCTCAGAAGACCTGTCTGATCTGTGGAGATGAAGCATCTGGGTGCCACTATGGAGCCCTGACATGTGGGAGCTGCAAAGTGTTCTTCAAACGGGCAGCTGAAGGTAATGGGGACAGGAGAGGGAAGGTCACTGCCCCACTGTGGTGGCATTCTCAGATCTCTTAAACCTGGAAAGGAGAAAAATCAAGGATGAATTGATTTTTCTCTCCGGCGTTTGTCATTTCGTTTTACAGATTGCTCTCATAAAGTAGCCAAACCAGTTTGCCAAAATACAATTCTTTCCAGTGGCATTGAGCAACCTGGTCTCTGAGAAGGTGTCCCTGCCATGGCAGGGGTGTGGACCAAGATGGTCTTTAAGGTCCCTTCCAGCCCAAATGTTTCTGTGTTCCGTGATTATCTTAGTGACCTGGTGAGAGCCTGGAGCAGTCAGTTCCTGCTTCTCTTCTTGACTCTCCAGAGTGCTTTAAGCTCCCATCAGCCCACCTGCAGTCCCAGATGCACAACTGGTGTTCAGGGGAGGCTTTTCCTCTCCTGCAGCCCTTCCAGAGGGTCCCTTCTGCGACTGCCCATGAAACAGCACAACCCTGTGTCCATCAGGAGGCCTGCTCTGGCCTTGGGGTCTGTGATCCTTCTCTCCAGCCTGTGAGAAAGCAACTCCTCCTTCATGTCCAGTTCCATAGTGTCAGGCTCTCCAGGGATAAGGGGGAGCCCAAATGTTCCCTCTCAACAGCGAGGTCTTTGCACCACCTTTCCTGGGGAATGAGCAGAAGCAGCCAGCCCAGCTGATTCCTTAGGCTGTGCCTCAGCAAGGGCTGCTTTCTACCTGCAGTTCAGAGTGGTTCTTGGGCAGCAGTGAGTCTCTGATGTGGAAGATGAACTGCCTGGCAGTGTAACGTGCCTGTAGTCACTCATCAGGCTTGCTGTCAGGAGAGATGAACCAACACAAGCCTTCATTATTCCTTGGTGCTAACACAGTTTATGTGGGCATGCCATTGGCAGCTGGTGTCACTGGGTTTCACTGTGGGTGACACTGGGTGTCACTGGTTTGGCACCAGAGATGAGGATGGAGCTTCTGTCTCACCATGACCTTCCCCTGTGCCCAACCTCTCCTGTCTATGAGCAGAGGTCCCAGGCTAGGGGTGCTCACCTGCTGTTGTCAGAATGCTGCTTTTACATCAATTAGATCAATTATCATTATCCTGCCTCTTCTTGGAGTCACGTTTCCCTCATTCCTCTGTGCCAGGAGCCAGCTTGTCAGTGCTGGTTCAGGGAAGAATAGGGGCTATGCCACAGGGGACATCAGTGTTGCCAAAAAGGGCAGTCAAATAATAGTTAACAAATTTTGCATATTTCTCCCAAGTAAATCATTTGCAGATCTGTCTCTGCTGCACACCAGCTCTGTGTCAAGCCAAGTGGGTTGGCTTGTGCAGCCAGAGTAAATAACAGATGCTTGTTTAAGTCAGCAAGTTATTGTTGATTTATAGTAAGTGGAGCCCTGGCTCTCAGTCAGATGCGCTGCTGCTGGAGTGCCTGTGTCTGCGGGTGGGTGTGGGAGCTGTGCTCCCCTGGCACCAGGGTGGGCTCTGTCCTGTGGCTGACAGGGACTGGAGGTGCCCACGGGCAGAGGGGCAGCCTGGGCTGCTCTGAGGCACGTGCTGTGGAGCTGTTCCCTCTCCTGATTGTGCTATATATAAAATATATATATTATATATATATATATAATTAATTTAAATTGTGTTTATGTTTCTTCCTGGTTCTTCAGCCTCACAGTGTGGCAGAGGGTTGGGAGTGTTTGGTCGTTTGGGATTGGGCAGCAGCCCTTTGTCTTTCCTGTTCCTTTCCATATATGTGTGCAGAGAGGGGCAGGGGGGCTGCCAGATTGTGAGATTTCATCTTATGCTACCCTGAGGTACATGGCTAAGTCTTTATTTTGGGGAAGTGACAGTAAATTGTGCTCCTTTATAGGTACTGAATGCAGAGATGGCAGGTGGTGATTTCTGTTCTGACTTCTGGTGAGTTTCCAGACAGATCTCTTCCCTCTTAAAGCTGAGGAGCATTACTGAAAGCTGATATTTCAGCGCGTTCTCATGTTTTAAAGTCCATAAAATGCCTCTCAGAAACCTTAGGTCGCCCTTGGAGACTTCACAGCAGTAGATCAAAATGCTTCCCCATGAGAAAAGAAACCTGTTACCTTCCTGGAGCTGGTGTCAAGCCACAGCCTTTAGTGGAGGGAGCAGCAGAGGGCTGTGACTGGAGCAGCACAAACAGCTTCTTGGAGGGGAGGGAAATAGCTGGGCACATCATTTCCTTTTTATTATATTCCTCTGAGATAATAGTGAACTTATCTGGCAGGGATTCAGGGATATTTAAGGAGGTTTTATAGACATGCACTGGCTTCTAAGGGGTGAGAAAGGTGATTTAAAAAAAAGGTTGTGACACTGATTCTTCTTCCCTTTGGACACACTGAGGGGTTTATGGGTAGGAGCAGGTCACCTCTGCTTTGATGGAATATTTGACAGATTTGAGGGGTTTCACAAGTTCAGGTTCAACTGCTTTTTCCAGAAAGATGCTGAAGAGTTAACAGAAAAGACAGGAATGTTGTCCTGTCTCGTTTTGCCAGCTCTCGTGATTCACAGACTCTCTCAAGATGTCCAGGCTGTGTCCAGGCCAGCCCTGAAGCACACCCCACATTTTGGTGGGACTGCCTTGCCTGTAAGGTCACCACCCTCGTTTGGTGACCAAGCCCAGCCCACCCTTGCAGTCACCAGCCCCAGAGCCCCAGCAGGGAGGGCTGGGTGTCACAGGGTGCTGCTCCCCTGCTGCCCACAAAGGAGGGCTCCCCCTCCTCACCTGGTGAGCAAAAAGCTCATCCAGCTCAGCAAAGTTGTTTTTCCCTACAGGCAGGACACCTCTGGGTGTGGTGAGCATGGCTGGGCTGGGTTGAAGACATGGTTGAAGACATGGGAGTTCAGTCCTTGTGATGCCACCCTTGTCCCTGAAACAGAAAAGTGCTTCAAACAAGGCAGCTCCTGTGTCAGTTAGCAGCCCAGGGGTTCCTGCTCTCCCATTCTGTCCAGGAGGGGGATCATCGTGTCTCTGCATGTATCCCTGGAGAGAAGCAGACCTTCCTTGTCCCTCTGAGGTTTCTGAGATCTGGTGGTGACCTTAGCCAGCCCAGAGCTGCCTCCACACAGCATTCCTGGCAGTGTAGGACTGGGATGCTTTGGGCTGTGCTCCTGATGGGGCTGTCTTTAAATAGCAGAGAGCTAAATGAAAAAAATAACACAGTATTTGGCAATTTTCCTAGCAGGCAGCCAGCCAGGCTGCTGTGCAGGCTGCTCTGAGTGCCTCCATCATTCTCCATATGGATTAGTGTTCTATGTTCTGACCTGCTGAGGATTAGCCTTACACCAGAGAGATGTCTCTGGGCCAACTCAACAGTTTCTTGCCAGATTTCAAGATGACACCAAGTTAAAGCAAACGTTTGCAAAGTTCCTTGCCATGTTATAAAAAAACTTTCTCCTCCTTCCCAGGCTGATGCGACGTGCAAAGAAATTGAGTCTGCAGAAGACTCAGTGGTGCTGCAGCATCTCAATGCTCCAGTGATGGGTTTCTCATGACTGTTTGGGTGTTATTTGCCTTAAAATGCCAAGGGAAGAGCAAAAGATGGGACAACCAGAGCACAGGGAAAGCTCTGGGTGCTTTCCCTGTGCTCACTGTAGCCATCTGGTAAATACAGAGGGCTATTCAGGAAACCACTCTGGAAAGGTGGCTCAGTGCTGGCTCCTGGGAGCCTTGTGGCTGAGCCCTCTTGAGTTATTGCATCATGTGGGAAGGGTGCCAGCACCAAACCCACAGGCTCAGCTCTGGGCATGGCCCTGCTGGTGACAGCCCCAAGGACCAGAGGCTTTCCAGGGGAGCTCTGGAGCCTCCATGGTTCATGAGACCCAGGGGAGTTGCTTTCGCAGAAAGCTTGGCCTTATCCCCCAGCTGATAAAATTCAGTTTGTGTCCTGAAATATGAGGATCTCTGTCTTCCAAAAGGCATTTACTGGTTTTTCACATTTATAGTCGTATATCTCGCTCCAGATGTTTGCAGAGATTACTTTGTTGTCTGGAGGAGAAAGTTAGTCTGGGCACAACAGCTCGTGTGGCAACAGGCTGTTAGTTAGATGATTCCTCTGGATTGAGCAACTCACCTCCATAAATCATTATTTTGAGTCAAGAAGAATTGCAGAGCAGTTCTTCCCCTTGGCTCCCAGTGTGTGCTGTGGTCCCAGGAGATGAGTGGGAGGGTTCAGAGGTGGTGGAAGACTCTTTCTGCCTGGTGTGAGGGGTACCAGGAGGGGCCCAAGGTGGGGGGGACACTCCTGGCAGAGGGGACACAAGCACTGCAGTGTGTTCATGGTGGGGGCTGCTGCAAAGATGCTCTCTTGGGGTGCCTGTGCTGGTCTGGAAAGCAGGGGTTGCTGGGAGTGACTTCCCCCCTCATCTGTGCACATGTCAGACAAGACCTGGGGTCAGGGGAGGAGGTGAGGCTTCTCTGGGTGACATCTGCAGTGTCCTCAGCTGGGCAGTGGGGGAAGGACAGGCTGGGTGATGGGCCTTGCAAAGAGTGGGACCCCTGGGGAACACCCCAGAGTGGGTGTGAGGTTTGGACCTGTATGTACAGTTCTGCAAAGCAAGAGCCTCTGCTTTGGAGTGACCTGAGAAAACATCTCTGTTGTTTGCAGGGGAGAAAAGGAAAACAAAGAGGTAGTTTCAGTGTTAAACTCTAGAGAAGGAAAAGCCAGCACATTTATCTTTAAATAAAGAACAGCTGATTGTAAATGTCTCACCTTGCTCTGGAATGAAGAGAGTGAATTGCCCTGAAATTAGAAACAGGTCTCTGTGTATGAGAAGGGAAGGAACTTCACTTCAGAGGGAAGGAACTCGTGCACATTCCAGCCACCCTTCCCTGTTCTCCCGCCTTTTAGAGCTGGTGGTTCCTTTCCTGGTGATTAAGGGGAAATCTCTGCATCCCCAGGAATTAGGGAGAGGTGAGCTCAGCTCATTCTCACACCCAGCAGCAGCAGCACCATGACCAGCTGTGGCTGTTGGGTTCTCTTTTTGTTACTGGAGCACAGCATAAAGCAAACAGGGCTCACTTGTGCAGGCTCAGGCAGCAGAGAGCAGGTTCCTGCCCCAAGGAGCCTGTCCATGAACCATGAAGCTGGCTGGCCATCTCAGCAGTGTCACTGTACCGTGACTGTGCTGCTCTGGGGTGGCACTGCCACCCTGCAGCCTCCTCCAGCCTGCCCTGTTTGTCCTCCGGGCCCCTCTGCCTGCTCCTGGCTCATGGGAGAGGCTCCTTCTTCTCCCTGTCCCTTCTCAGCAGTTCTGGAGCTGGGAGATGCTGCTGGGGAGCAGATGGGGAACAGCTCAGTGGCCTCATGGAGCAAGGCTTGGGCTCCAGTACCAAACCTCATCCCTGCTCCCTCCTGGGGGTGCCCAGGGGGGACAGAGCGGGCTGGGGATGAGCCCACATGTTGGGATCTGTCCAGATCCTGGGTCTGAGCAGGGACTGGGATCCAGGGGACTGGGAATGTGAGGTGCTGCTCCTGACACAGCTGTGCCTGATCCTGGAACACCCCTGGAGGGCTCAGGCAGCCAAATCTCCTTCCAGCTCTTCGTTCCCCAGAAAGTAGGGCACCCGTTTGTGAGTACCTAAGAAGGTTGAGTGGAGTGAGTGTGGCCTCAGTGCTCAGTGCCCCTGGCACAAAAATAACTCCAAGTAACCCAGTTTCAGCTGAAGTTCTTTGTTTCTCATCCTCCTCCTCAATGAGCTGCTGAAAGGGCGGATGGTGTTTGTGCTCCCTTTAGGGTCCTTAGGGATTTAGGTGTCATCAAGGCTTGCATGAGTATCCTTCTCATGGGAAATGAGCCAGGGAGAAGGTGAGAAGAGCTGTTCTGAGGACAGTGTTAAAATGATTTAACAGGTGTGAGATGTGGTGAGTAATGCAGGTGATACTGAGGCACAGGGGTGGATCATGATCCACTTTGAAGAGGACAGTTCTGAGAAGGTCAAACATGGGGTGTTTGTGCAGCCCCTGAGCTCTGTGGGAGGAGTGGGCTGGGTGCTGAGCCCTGCCAGGGGGGGTCTGTGGGGGTGACAGTGGCAGCTAGTCCTGCCAAAACTGTGTCTGGGCACGAGTGGGGGGTACCCAGGAGGGGAGTGTGAAAGCCGCAGGCAGTGGCAGCGAGGGCAGCAATGGGGGAGGTGTGGGGGTTTTAAAATCTGTGCACCAAAATTGGTGCATCTCATGCCAAAACTGGCACATTTAGGGGTTGGATTCAGCCTCATCCTGTTCATAGATTTCTGATGACTCCAAAGGTCTATTCCTGCAGGATGATAAATAAAGGCCATGGGCTATTTTCCCATGTGGGCTGCCTGTGGGTCTATAAGCTGCACCTCTCTGTTGTGTGATGAGTCTACTTTGGTTTGGAGCAGACTGAAGAACATCAGATAAATCCTGATCCAGTAAATGTGTTCAGACTTGATAAGTGATAATTCTTGGATTGTCTGGCAAATGGGAAAGTGAAAAAAAGCTGTGGCCTGGAGCTGCACAGGCTGCTCTCTGAGCGAGTGCAGGCTGAGTCTGAGGTATGGGTGACTCTCACCAAAAGTAACTTCTGAATTTTATGCACCTCCCCAAAACCCACAGCTGCACAAGGTCCCCTGTACAGGGAGTTGCTGATCCCAGTTTTCTCCTGGCTGACTGCAGGTACGTCCCAGGGGACAGGGTGGCATCAGACACCTGTGCAGCAGCAACTCCCCAACCCCCCAACAATATCCACAACCTGGAGACAACAGACCCAACTGGTATCAATGGGTTGCACAAAAAATAATGCAGTCCCAGAAAGGTCTGTACAGCATCATGGTTCTGAGGGGACTGATGGGTGAGTACTGTGGCAGAAGGATCAAACTGTGGGGTTTGGTTTGGGAGAATACCACCAAAAGCCGTGCAATAGATGGATGACATTTAAAAAACAAGAACCAAACTCTCCGGGCCGCCCTCGGTGATCCCAAAAGAGCCCAGCCCGTGTGTCTGTTGGCACCCAGCACCCATGCTCTGTCTCTCTGGTGTTTCAGGTAAACAGAAGTACCTCTGTGCCAGCCGCAACGACTGCACCATCGACAAGTTCCGGCGGAAAAACTGCCCCTCCTGCCGCCTGCGCAAGTGCTACGAGGCCGGCATGACGCTCGGAGGTACGGCCGGGGTCCCCTCCTGGGCCCCTCAGTGTCCCTGGGTGGATGGACAGTCAGTAAGGGGCTGATGGATACAGCCTCAGGAAATATTTTCAGGGTTTTGATACCAAAATGGTGAATTTCAGTAGCTTTTTTTTGTGTTTCAGGATTTTTTTCCCTGATTTCAAACCTTGTGAATCTAGAAAAATATAAACAGCAGGGTGAGTTGGTTCTGGCTCCTGGAGCCTCAGAGCAGAGCACTCCCCTCTTTTGATGGGATTATTCCAAGGCAGAAAGGAGCAATTTCTTGGTGAAATTACAACCTCAGTGTTTTCTTTTGAGGGATGGAAGCTGCTCCTCCGTCCCTGGTGAGGGTTCTTCTTACAAGTTGTCTCCCTTCCCAAACCTGTAGGCCTCCAAAACTGACGGGGTGCTGCTATCCAAAATCTGAGGTTTTCTGCTCATTGTTTATCAAGTAGTGTTGATCACTGGGTGTCTCCTTGTTGAGTTCATTTGATGCAGTTCTTCCCTGTGTGGTGAGGCCCTGGCACAGGGTGCCCAGAGTAGCTGTGGCTGCCCCATCCCTGGAAGTTTCCAAGGCCTTGGAAACTTGGACAGGGCTTGGAGCAACCTGGGATAGTGGAAGGTGTCCCTGCCCATGGCAGGGGGTGGAACTGGATGATCTTTAAGGTCCCTTCTAACCCAAATCACCCTGTGATTCTGTGAGGATGAAAATATCCTGGAAAAGGGGGCTGACAGACCTGCCCCTGCTGGGAAGCCCTGAACTGAGGGAGCTTCTGGGGCTGCAGAGAGGAGCCAGGCACAGCACAGGGGGACAGAGGCTGCCCACACTGCTGGGGGTGTCAGCATTTCTGGGTTAAATCCTGACCCCATTGCTGGGATGGGCTGAGCCTCCAGAGCTGCAGGGCTGCAACAACACTGTCTTGAAGGACTTATTACTGAAGTGGCTCTGATTTGTGACTCACCAAGGAGCACAGGGTTTAGTTTGATTTCTCCCCAAAGGGCCCAAAAGGCAGTGCAGTTCTCACTCCCTTTTCTTAGCTTATTTTAAAGTGCTTTTTTTCTGGTGAAGTTTCCATAAGTAGGAGAAGACATACATCAGTGTAACCCTCTTCTGCAGGACACACTGACAAAATTAATGCTAATACGGATACCCCGCTCCCTTCTTTTTTCTTCAGCTCTTTGGGTCACCCTGACCTGTTCTGCCTGGTCTATTTTACATTTGGTTTGGATGTCGGTGTAAAGGCAATTGTTACAAACAGGCAAGCTTGTGGTTGCCCACAGTAACCTCTCCCACAGCGGAGGCAGGGCGTTTGAAATCACTCCCAAGCTCCAACCAGTTGTTTTTAACTGGTGGTTAATTACAGGCACTGATGGGGTACATCCCCGGCAGCCCTGCGGCTCTCGTGGGGGAGGAGGAGGAGGAGAAGGAGGAGGTGACACACTGAATGCCTTCTGCAGGCTCGGCTCTGGAACAGGATGGCAATGTGTTGAAGCACTTCATTATTGATTGAGATCACAGTGACCTGCAAGCTGGTATCCACTAAGCAGGATCTTCTCTCTACAGAGAGGGAAAAGACACTGTAGAGAGGGAAAAAAAAAAAAAAAAAAAAAAAAAAAAAAAAAAAAAAAAAAAAAAAAAAAAAAAAAAAAAAAAAAAAAAAAAAAAAAAAAACAAGAGCAGAAAACCAGTGATAATGCTGTTTTAGTGTGTGTTGGGTCCTACTGGTGTGCTGGCCTGTGCCCACCATCACACTGCACTTGTGCCTGCTGCTGGGGAAGATGCTGCAGGGATCCTGCCAGCCCTGAGCCCAGGAAATGTCCTGGGATGGGCACAACTGCAGGGATCCTGCCAGCTCTAAACGCAGGAAATGTCCTGGGATGGGCACAGCTGCAGGGATCCTGCCAGCCCTGACCCCAGGAAATGTCCTGGGATGGGCACAGCTGCAGGGATCCTGCCAGCCCTGAGCCCAGGAAATGTCCAGGGATGGGCACAGCTGCGGGGATCCTGCCAGCCCTGAGCCCAGGGAGAATGAGAGGTGCCAGAGGCTATTCCTGTGGGGAACTCCAAGCTCCTGTGCCCACAGCCAGAGCTGGCAGCCACCTGAGCTGCAGCCATATGGGTCCTGGCTGGAGCAAAAACTCAAAAGAGGTGTAATTCCTTTCATTCTGTTTATAATAGAGCTAGAAATCTCCTGCAGTAACAGCCAAAAGCTTGTGAAAGCCCAGGCTTGAGGCATGGGTGTGTTTAGTCCTAATTCAGGTTCAGCTGCTGAGGGCAGAGCAGAGCTCATGTCTCACCATACAGTGGGTATTGATTCCAGCCAGAGAAAATTCGACACAATTTTTGCAGAGCCACTGCAGTAGTTGCAATCAGTGTTATCTTGGTTGTATTTGATTTTTCATCTGGTCTGCCCTTACAGGAATTGGATCTTTATTCCAACTTGGTTTGCTTGATTAAAACCCCTAATTTTATTGTTTTTCTCTCCCCACCGTGGATATTTGTCACCTGTGACTCAGTAACCCTTTTGCCTCCTACACAGCCACCTAAGTGACATTCCTTACCTCCTTGCTCCAAGATGTGTTGTCAAATCTTCAGTGTCCTCATGGCTTTTGCAGTTTGCCAACACCTGTCAGCCCTTGTCTGCTGACCTCACTCCATCTGTTCAGTGATCATCCTTAATGTTCATCCCTGTTTTCCCATCCATACATTGCCATACAAGCTGGTTGAATAAAAATGGTTGTCTGGTTTTGGGGTGAATGTATCAATGAACCACCCTTGTAAGAAACAAAGCTGTCTGATGTTGTTTCAACACTTATAATTGCCTTTGAGATGTATCACTAGGGGGTTTGCAATAATTCAGCAGTACTATCTACTATTACATCCTTCAACTTCTTTTCAGTCATGTGGACCTGATTGACTCAGATCTCTTAAATGTGTCTGCCACGACCAGTAATGTTATTATTATCAACGGAAATTGTTGTGCCAGACAAGATTGATAGCTCGACAGGTTCAGGTTTTGACAAGTCTGGTGTGAAGTTCATAAAAACTGCAAAGGGCAGCAGGATATAAATCAAGTCTTGTTCAGCTCCTCGGTGTCCCACTGGCAGCTGAGCTTGACATGTGCTGCAGGATCTCTCCATTGTAGCCAGTGCAAGAGCAGCTTCTTCCAGGCCTCCATAACTTCCCTAAGTCCTGGCATCATGAAAATTGGTGCTGGAGCCCAAAGTGCTCCTTCCTCAGAGCTTTAGAAGTGCCTGTAAGGGAGATGCTTAAAATGTGCATGATTTTGGCCATCGCTCTGAGTGTGCTCACGGGGGTTCTTGGTAAATACTTTATTGTGATCTATAATTGTGTCCTTTAAGCTTTTTTTCCAAATCCATCCACCATTGCTCTGAGTGTGCTCACAGGGGTTCTTGCACTGGTAAATATTTTATTGTGATCTATAATTGTGTCCTTTAAGCTTTTTTTCCAAATCCATCCAATAGTTCCCCAGAGACCCCCAGGTCAGCTTGCAGGGCTTGGGGCAGTGCTGTGCTGCAGCTGTACCTTGAGGCTCCCTGGGCCCCTTGTCCCTTCTGACAGCCAAGCAGGAACATCCCAATATTGATCACATGTCCTAAGGTTCCTCCCACCTTGGTTTGAAGAAGTGCAATGTA
This sequence comes from Onychostruthus taczanowskii, assembly GCF_017590055.1. Classification (NCBI taxonomy): domain Eukaryota; kingdom Metazoa; phylum Chordata; class Aves; order Passeriformes; family Passeridae; genus Onychostruthus; species Onychostruthus taczanowskii. Next base: position 9,787,320 of record NW_024498462.1, read on the forward strand.
GACTTCTACCCAGCTTAGCTGATCCTAGAGTAAAAACACTACAGATGTCTTTAATTCCGATTTTTAAATTTTTGTTTATATAGCCTGCTGAGCAGAAGCCACCACCACAAAGGGGTTTGGCACAGGTGACTGGGTAGAAGCCAGTCTTTACCTCTGAAGGTTTTCTCCACCTGGTAATGTCAGTATTTCAGTGCTCCTGGAATGCACAAACCCAAGGCCTGTCTGGGTAGCACAGTTATCACCCATTGTCACAGAGGAGTCTGGTTTGTGACTGCAGTTTCAGAGCCAATGCAGTAGGTACTTGCTATCTTCTCACTTCAGTTGGGATCTTTTCATATTAGATAATAAAATATTAAGGGAAAAAACCCAAGCATTTAAACCGAACCATATGGGTGTTTTGTACATGTGGGTTTGGCTTTGCTCACACACATGACCTGGGGCAGTGGTTATTTCTAAATCCAAACTCAGTCACAAGCTGCCCCAGTGGAGCCACCATCCCTGGAGGGATTTAACTGATGTGTGGCTGTGGCACTTGTGGGTTAGTGGTGGCCTTGGCAGAGCTGTGACTTTGGAGGCAAGGGACAGGAGGCCATATCAAATGAGTGGCTGATGGCCAGAGGCCATCATACTGTGCTGCAGCACTGTTTTCCTCTTGCTCTCTTTTATTTTTATTAATCCTTTCTCCTCCCATTTTACAGAGAAGCCTGTCTTCATTACCCATACAGCAGATCATAGAGTACAATGCTTAAAATCAACATTTGGAGTTAATTTACAGAGCTGCACTTTGATTTGACATTTTTATGTTTTGCTGCTTATTTTTCTAATTACAGCTGAAAGGAAATTCGAGATAAGTATCATATAATGAAGGAGCCAAAACCCCAAGGACAACTGGTTTGATGTTGTATTACCTGCTGAAGGAAGCTGTGGGCTTTTGTTCTCTAATTAGTTGGGGTTTGGATTTGGTGAGGGGTGGCAGGAGCAGGCCACCTGTGCTGAGCAGTGTCATGCTGTTATCAGTGAGGGGAACACAGACTCCCCAAGACCTCTGGTGTCACACCTCTGGAGTGCTGGTGTGCCTTGCAGGCAGACCAGCAGCTGTGATTAAGAGCCAGTTGTGTGGGGAAAACACCTTTTCATGTTGGGCACAGGCAGTCACCTGCTGCTTTGGTCCCCCTGCAAGCTGCCTGCTCTGCTGATGGGGCTCATGAGGCTGCACAGCAGAGTGAGGCCACCCGGCTTGGGTCCACTCCCCCTCGGTGGGGACTCCAGGGAAACAGCCCTGGAACCACCTGCTGGCTTCTGAAATGTGTTTTCTGTGATATGTGTGCCGTGTGCTTGGGAAAGCCTGGCTGTGGGCAGCAGGCATTGCAGGGAGAAGGTTTTTATCTCAGATGCATCCTGCTTCTGCCCTGGTCTGGGATGGAACAATCCCACTTGGGCATCCAAGTACAATGTTTTTCTATCTGGAACATGACTGTGTATTGAGTTTATCACCTTGTGTTGCTCCTCTTTGTGATTGCATACACGCAGTGGCTTGAGTAGAGTCAAAACCTCTTCCCTGTCTTCCCTGGATCTTCCTCTCTGTTTTTAAGTGGGAGTTAGAGACTGGTCATTGAGAGGATGTAAATTATGTTGGTTCTTAACCATGTCAGATCAACAACAAAATGGATTTTGTCACATAGTGTGCTCTCCTCTTGTCCTTAGGTGAGAACTGCAATGCCAGGGCACTCCTTGGGCAGTGCCCACTGAGGGAGGAGCTGCTGCTGGTCATCACTTTTCCTTTTCTCATAACTACAATGATGGAGCCAAGAAGCCCTGACATTTTTTAACATATTTTTAAGTATTGCACTAAACTCTATTGTTCCCACAGCCCGCAAGCTGAAGAAACTGGGTAACCTGAAGGCACAGGATGACATGGAGGGGGCCAGCTCGTCCAGCCCAACGGAGGAGCAAGCTCCTAAGCTGGTGATGACACGCATTGACGGCTACGAGTGCCAGCCCATCTTCCTCAACGTCCTGGAGGCCATCGAGCCTGGGGTGGTGTGTGCTGGCCACGACAACAGCCAGCCTGACTCCTTCTCCAACCTGCTGACCAGCCTGAATGAGCTTGGGGAGAGGCAGCTGGTCTACGTGGTCAAATGGGCAAAGGCCCTGCCAGGTGAGAAGGAAAGCAGAAAATCCCCTCTCAGCTCTAAAGCCCATCTGCACTGCTGGGGGCAGGTGCAAAGGGGGTGGTCTGCAGCCCCTGTCCCATCACACAGCTCCTGGGGTCCTTCTCCATGGGCAGTGTGTGTGTCCCCTGCCTGGGAAGCAGCCTGGGACTTGTCTCTAGAGGGGCTGATGGTGGGAGAAGGAACTGAGGGGTGATGGAATGTGTTGGAACTTACACTCTGGGTTCAGATAGCCCCTGGTCAGCGATACCATGCGGGCACAGGGCACGTCCCCCCATGGCAGGACTGCAGCTGCTCTGGGATCAGGGTCCTGCTCTTCTCCCCCTCTTTCCATGGAGGTTTTGCTGCACTTCCAAGCTGTGTCTGCCAGCCCTGCAGAACTGCCTTCCAGACAAAGATCAGCCCTCTCCCAAAACCCACCTGAAGTGATGAAAAGGGTAAATAGCAACATGGCAGAAGAGCAGTGCAGAATCCCAAAGGGCTTTTCCTGGCAGCCACTCAGGTTGCCCATGTGACAGCCTGGTGTGATATATTTGTGATGTCTTCAGAGAGGTAATAGGGGTCAGGAATTTTCCAGATGGTGGTCAGCAGGTGCAGAAAATGGAGCATCCCGGTGAATGATGTGTTCATTGAGCTGGATTTGTAAGGCATCTCTGCAAGGTTGGTGACATGCTGCCTGTTCCACCTTGTAATCCTGGAACTGAGTGAGTGGGATTGCAGAGGGCTGAGCTCAGTCTGGGCACAGCAGGGCCCAGCTCACCTCCCAGCATCCCAGGCTGGGATGGGGCCAGTTCCTGCTGCCTTCTCCTTTCTGGCCCCACTCCTCAGGGGACACCAGAGAAAAGAGGGACCCCACTCCTCCTGTGTGTGGGCTGATGCACAGTAAGTTTGCCACTCTGCCAAATCCTGGTGATGAGCTGTGGTCAGGTGTCTGACGTTCCCAGGAGTTTAGCAGCCCCCTAGACTGGTGCTCCCAATGGCATATTGGTCTGCACACCCTTAATGCAGAGTAGCCCATTCTGTTTCTGCTATTCTTGAGTCACTTGGCTTGTAAAACCAGGGACAAATCCTGCTTCCTCTTTGGCTTGTCTACACCAGATATCAAGATCCACAGAGACACCACCAAAGCCACCTGGCATGCAGGGCTGAGGTTCTACCACTGCAGTAGTGCTGATGGAAAGGGAGAGTGCTGTGGGAAATGTTTTCTATCATAACCACCCCTTTATCAGAGGGTTTTACTCTCCTGAATTGCACCTGATGCCCGAGCCCTCAGTGTGTAGCAGTGTCAGCTGCTGCCCTGCTGCCCCCCGGGGCCAGTGCTGACTGTGCCAGGATGGCATCTGGGCAAGGTTCATTCTCCAGCTTGTTTGCCTTGAAGAGCTCTCCAAAGCACAGAGATCCTTGCTTCAATGGGTTATAATTATACACTGGAGCTGTTAAATTGCTTTAATATTTGATTGAAATAATGCATGATTGCCTTGAAACTCAATTACGTTTGCCTATTTACAAGCATGTTGAAAAAAACAGCGTTGGAGGTGGTGTAAGCATGCCTGGGGTTTAACTCTGGGCTGCCATCTGGGAATGGTAATCTGAATTTAGTTGCTATTTTTGTTTCTCTTGCAATGTAGCTGAGGTTACATGCTCATTCCCACAGTCCAAAGATCCTTGCAGTGTGTATGGGGCAGAAACCAGAGCACCTGCAACCATGGTGGGAGGCCTAGGGACTGCCTGCTGGCTCTGAGCATCACATTAAAATCCAGTTACTTAAATTTGGTGAAGTCCTAATGGGACTTTCTCCTCTATTTGTCTCTGAAATTCCCTTTCTTCCCTTCCAGGGGCAGGTTTGTGCTTGCCTATCCTTGATTCCCAGTCAAGGTGGGAGCTCCATGTCATGACTCATGTCCTGAGACATGAGCTGGCTGAGCTTGGGCTGTGCACTGACCACCTTGTCCTAAGAGAAGCGCTGCAGGAGAGCTGGAGTCTGCCTGGAAACAGCCCTGGAAACTGCAAGAACCCAACAGTAATTTGTAACATCCTTCCCCCATTGTTTGTTAGGATTTCGCAACCTGCATGTGGATGACCAGATGTCAATAATCCAGTACTCTTGGATGGGCCTGATGGTGTTTGCTATGGGCTGGAGATCCTTCACCAACGTCAATTCCAGGATGCTTTACTTCGCTCCTGACCTGGTCTTCAATGAGTAAGTGTGAAACAACAACAGCCTAATGCTGGCCTTTGGAGGTGATAATCCACACTTAGAGCAGTTACACTGAGCTGCTCAGCCCAGCCTGGCCGTGCCCAGCCTGCTCCCCACTGCCACCACCCATGGTGACCTCCAGAAGCAGTGAGGGCACTGTGATGCCTCTCCAGATGCTTCTGCCTGCTCCCTCAGCCTTGCTGTGGGCTGACACCCACTGGGGCAGCAGCAGAAGCTGGTGTGGGGTGAAAGACTGCTCTCCATTTCTGCCTTTCTGCTAGGGGGTTTGAATTCCAGCTGTGTTGGTCAGCTGGGGTGAGCAGAGATAGAGACAAAATGTACTGTAAGGTCCTGGTGGGCTCTCCTTGGTGTACCACCAGCTTAGAGCTGGGGAGGGTTTGCTGGCACTCAGATGGAAGAGTCTGAACCCAATAACCAAGCACAGCAGCAGGCAAACCTCCACCTGCTTGGGAGCTCCAACTTGGCCTCGTATCCCTCACAGACAGAAATGTTTGGGAAATCACTGCAGTCACTCTTCAGACAAATGCTGCATGTCCCTTGTAGCCATCTGTGTCCAGTGAAGATCACACACAGGCATTCTGGAAAATGCTCCACTCCTGCATGTGGCACCCCTGGGACAGGGCTCAGGCCCTGGGCAGCAGGGTGGGTCAGGGAGTGTCCCGCCCTGTCACACATGCACTTTGGGCTCTGTGCCATCTGTACCCGTCTCACCCTGGCAGGTACCGCATGCACAAATCCAGGATGTACAGCCAGTGCATCAGGATGCGGCACCTCTCCCAGGAATTTGGGTGGCTTCAGATCACACCCCAGGAGTTTCTCTGTATGAAGGCTCTCCTCTTCTTCAGTATTAGTAAGTGTCTGCACCCTTCCCTCCACAGAGCATCAGCACCTGCTGCTGCATCGCCCTTGAGGCATCTGGTGCTTTCCCTGTGCCTGGACTTTCACCTCCCAGGAGGAGGCTGGGGATATTCCCTGCTTCAGCCTTCCTCCTGCTCTCCTGTTGTTGTCACTCTCTGGGCTCCTCTCACTGTTTCCTTCCCCTCCCACCCAGTTCCAGTGGATGGCCTGAAGAACCAGAAGCTCTTCGATGAGCTCCGCATGAATTACATCAAGGAACTTGACCGTATCATTGCCTGCAAGAGGAAGAACCCCACCTCCTGCTCCCGGAGGTTTTACCAGCTCACCAAGGTCCTGGACTCCGTGCATCCGGTAAGAGAGGACAGGGAAATGTCCACCTGTACACATAACGTCCATCTAAATGCATAAGAAACAATATAAAAAAGAAACTTCTCACAGTGAGAATGATCGTTCCCTGGAACAACTCCCCATCATGGGAGGAGTTCAGATGCAATTGGACAGAGCATTGGATAGTCTCATCCAGTTTCCCTTTGCCAGGGAAGGTGGGACCTCTGTCATGTATCTTCCCAAAGAAAGCACTGCCCAGGGACTTGTTTAACCAGCTCTCTTCCTTCCCCAGATTGCCAAGGACCTGCATCAGTTTACATTTGATCTCCTAATCAAGGCACACATGGTGAGCGTGGACTACCCAGAAATGATGGCCGAGATCATCTCTGTGCAGGTTCCCAAGATCCTGTCTGGAAAAGTCAAGCCTATCTACTTCCACGCACAGTGATCTTTCAGAGGGTTCCCCGTGCTGCCACCCCCATTCCAGCCATCTCCTGCCTGTTACTTCTGCACTACTGTCCTGCAGTGCCTTGGGGAATCCCTCTGCGGCGGTGGCCAAGGGGACAGGCAGTGACAGACCTGCTGGGATTCCTGAGATTACTATTTTCCTGAGGTACCTCTGAACTGAACCCCTGGCGCCGACCTCTGCCTGGCTCCAGCTGCTCACGGTGCTGGACAGAGACTGCTGGGGGCAGTGGCACCATGTCTGAGTGTTCTCCTCTGTCACTGTGACTTCAGCAGCCCAGGGCCACAGGACAGCAGAAGAAGTGCCAGTGGTTGGTGGGTTTGGGGTGATTTTTATAAAAACAATACAACACTAAGGAAGTTGCAGCTCCGCGTTTGGGTGTGGGTTATGTCGCCAGCCTCCTTCCAGATGTTTTGTTTGCATTATGGTGCTGGGAAGCAGATATGGTCAAACATTGCAGAAGAGAAGCAGAGCAGAGCTGGGGGACAAGGCAAATTTGTGGCTGAGGAGTTCATGGGCCCTGCAGCCACGGTGGGATCTGCTCCGGTCAGCTGGGCCCTGGGAGCGGCCTGCACTGCCGAGACACGAGCGATGGAGCGGACAGGCTGCAGCGGAAGGCCTGCCAAGGAAGATCACCTTGGAGATCCCCCAACGATGGCTGGCTCCTGTTTTCCACCTGGCATGTTTTTCTTATGGCCTGTCCAGCTGGGTCTTGGTCTGCCCCGCAGACCCCCGGGCTCAGCAGTCACATTCCTGTCCTTGCCAGCTGCTGCTCCCTGACAAAGCTGAACCCACCTCTGAAAGTGCCTGATACCCTCGGACCTCACTCCTGCCTGGCTCCCCTGGGCACCTGCAGCCTCTGCCCCCACACCTGCTCTGCTCCTGTCATGGCTCTGTAGACTTGGGATTCCAGCTATGCTCTTTCCCTTCATTTGTCCCAAATATTTTGTCCCAACTATTTTTTTTAATGCCAGCAGATGAGTGTTCTGGAGCCAAGACCAAGGCCAGGGTCTGTGGGACATGTGGGACCACGGGACTCGTCTCTGAATCCTGTCCATGGAGAGGTGGGAACTGGCTGCTGCCACCATGGCACTTTGGGGGGCTGCAAGGGAAGCACCAAGAGACTGCCTGCTCTTGGAAGCAGCACACACAGCTCCTGCTGATGGCAGTGGCTGATTGAGCCCAGGAGGACACCATTGTGCACTCACTGTCCCATGTGCATGGTCCTGTATGCACCACACCACCCACACACCATCCCTGACACACCACCCACACACCATCCCTTACACACCAGCCACACACCATCCCTTACACACCACACACACCGTCCCTTACACACCACTCACACACACCATCCCTTTCACACCACTCACACACACCATCCCTTACACACCACCCCACACCCCATCCCTTACACACCACACACACCATCCCTTACACACCACTCACACACACCATCCCTTTCACACCACTCACACACACCATCCCTTTCACACCATACACATTCACACACCACCCCTTACACACCACCCCACACACCACCCCTTACACACCACCCACACACCCCATCCCGTGTGCACCACCCCACACACCCAGCCTGTCCCCAGCACACGCACAGCAGCCAAGCCGACGTGCTCTGTGGTGTTTTAGTTCCCCTCTTCCTGCACATCCTGAGTACATCAAAACCACCTGCCCAGACCCAGACAGGCTGTTGGTGACTGCACATGTCAGGGTCACACATGCCATCATGGGCTGTGACATGGCCTGGCATTACCAACCCAGACATCTCTGAGGGATTCTTGTGCCAGCACAGACAAACAGCAAATTCTGCACCCTCCCAGGGCAGTGAGCACCCCCAGAACCCTGTGCCCACCCTGTGCCCAGCTCTCCAGGAAATGCCATCATGGTGCAGATGCTCCTTTACACACTTGGAGTAAAACAAACAATTTCCCTGATGCTTTCCAACCTTTTGATGGGATTGTCACTATAAGAAAGAGTGAGGGAAAAGTGCCTATCAAAGGGGAGGATTTTTCTTTGCAATGGTTTTCCTTCCTCTGCTAGATATGGCTCTGATCCTGCTCTTCCTCCTGAAATCCTCTCATGTAGGCAGCAACAGAATCCACAGGTGAACTTTCTGGCTGGCAGCCAGCGGGTTGCTGCCCTCAGAGGCTCCCCCATGCCAGGGGGCTGCTGGCATTTTCAGTGATGGCGTGAGCTACAGATATTTGCAAATGAACCAGTAAAAATTCCAGCTGGTGCATCCCTGTCTTCTGGAAATTTCCCTGGCTCTTCACAGCAGAGCTCAGTTAGCAGATGAGTGGTGATTCCCAGTGCCTGTTATCAGCTCAGGATGGCTCCAAGCAGTTGGAACAGCAATCTGGGAGAGCTCCGTGCTTCACACAGGCTCGTGCCAGTGAAGGTTTGGTTGGCTAATGAGTGTGGCAGTGTCCTGCTGGGTGTTCATCTGCTGGGAGACTGAAAAGAGGCCAAACCTAACAGGAATTTGCCCTAACCCTGCTTTGCTGGTGGGAGCACCATGTGAATGAGAAGTGGGGGAGCAGGGGAAGGATTCTGCCGTGCATCACCTGCCCCGTGTGTGTCACCCAGTGTGAAGCTGCTCTGGACAGCGAGTGCTGAGCGAGGCAGGAGCTCACGGGGAGCACCCCAGCCCAGGACAGAGGGGCAGTCAGGGGCATTGAGGTCATGTTCTCTGTCTCTTCACTATCACAGTAAACTTCTGCAACTTGTTCATTCAAAACTTGGGTTTCTACAATATGATTACCAGGAAATGTGGGAGCCAGGACTTGCAGCACCTGTGTGTGTGTTTTGCTGGGGGAATTAATGCTGTTTCCATGTGGATTTTTCATGAGCTGCTGCAGGAACTGGGGAAGAAGAAGCTTTAAGAAATACCAAAGTCCAACTCCTGCCATTTATCTTTATGCTTTTTGGGGGTTTTTTTTCTGCATTTTCTTGTCTATTTTTGCTTTAATAAAGCAAGGAGAATTTCACTGTGTTCACAGTCCCAAAGAAGCTGTCCCTGAGGCTCTCCTCGGGCTGGCTGAGCCCTGGGCTTGGGCTGAGACCAACCATCTCCATGTTCTCATGTGGATTCCCTGACTCTGCTCTGGCCCATCTCAGAGGTGTGAGGGGTTCTGAGCTGGCTCAGTCTGGGTCATGGCTCAGCCCATCAGCTCCTGCCCAAGGCAGCAGATGGAGGACAAGGGAAACAGACGCTGGCATCTCCCTGGGAGCAGTGTTTGTGCATGGATGGGCACCATTCCATAACAGAGGGTGTGAGATAAAGGATGCTGCCTTTAGTGAGGGCAGGAGGGGCGCTTCCTCAGCCCTGTGTCATGCCAGAAGCAGTGGCACAGATCAAATGGTGCAATGGCATGCAGCATTCCCAGGGCAGGTATCACCGACCTGTGCCCACCTGAGCCTGACAGGCTCCTGCCAGCATCCCCCTGCCTCAGCAGGGAGCTCAGCTCAGCAGGAGCAAGAGCCAGGACAGCAGCTCTCTGCTTGGAAAGGCTGTGGTTGAGTCGGGAGAACTAGCAGCATCCACATGTCACTGCCATAATGTCCAAGAGGCCCTTTGTGCTTGGCTCAGGGAACAGGGTGCTTGGTGAGGGAGGTGAAGCTGGGGCAGGACCCTCCCTGCAGTACCACTCCTTGCTCTGGGCCGTGGGGTTGTCCCTGTGGTCAGTAGGGAATGCTGAGGGGTACCTGAGGTGTCACCTGCCTCCCAGCCAGCCTGAGAGCTGCTGTCCCCAGTCACCTCCCACCACCGGTCAGCCCTGCAGTCCCTGTGGTGTCCCTCCCCTTGCTGAGCTCTTGCCCTGGATGTTTCAATAACATAATGTATGCTAAAATTATCTATCTCTGTATAAAATAAAGGCATGGCCCATTTTCTATTGCTAAAGATATCTATTTAGTGGCGTGCTCTAAGAGTCCTCTCTGGTTGCACACTGAGGTACTGGATGCTTTGCAGGAGATGAGTCAGAACGTGCCAATTTAATGGAGACTTTTAATTATTTTTCTGGCTGGGTGCTGCCCAGTTTGCAAAGGTTCCCCCCTTTTGTGGCATGCACAGAGCACACACTAACATAGGCTGGGGTTGGTATCACCTTCTCCAGCCTTCCTGTGTCTTCTTGAGGTTAAACAGGGACAGTGTTTGCATTTGAGGAACAACAGAGTGTCCCTTGTTTCTTCCCTCTTTGACTTGCACAAAGTGTCCTCACACATTTGGGCAGAATGCTGGGGTTACAGAGAGTGTCTGTGTTCCACCTGTGGCTGTGGGCCCTGGGGGTGGCCGTGGGCAGGCAGGGTGTCCCAGCCCCTTGGGGTGGGTCAGAGCCTCCGCTGCCCAGTGGTGCCTGATCCCCGTGCTCCTTCCCTTCAGCAGCAGAGGGATGCTGTGCTTGTGACTCACAGAATAAATCTCTGCACCCACATAAACCCTTAGCAAGTGGATAAAAGCTGCTCTCTGTGCCGGATATTTGGTGTTCTGTGGCAATTTTATGCTGTTTCTCTTTGTTAACATGTCTCTGTAATAATAAGAGTTCTCTATTTGATATATTTTACTTTCTTTGTAATAAGCCAAAAAGGTCATTGCTCGTGCCTTTTTGCCTGGGGGGGCCCTCCCAGCCCACAGCTGTGTTCCTGGGCATAACAAAGGCCAGTCTGCAATTGCTCCTTCCACCAGAGCTGAGGGAAAGACAGAAGCCAATGAATGCCAGAAGAAAAAGAGCCAACAGCCTTGGAATGGCAGAGAGACTTTGGGGTATGGTGCTGGTTCTTTCCTGGGGCCTGACTCCAAGGTGAGGGCTGAGCATGATATTGGGAATGCCTTGGCCCCATTTCGGTGGGACTGTGACCCTGGAGACCTCACAAACCACATGATGCAGGTGGCAGAGCACACAGCCTGGTCTGGCCTACTCTGGAACCACAGTGCTTTGCCCAAATTATAGCATGACCTGAGGGTAAATTATCCCAGAGAAGGAATTAGATGGATTGCTGACACAGCTGGTTTTGGTTTTTTGTTTTTTTTTTTTTTTTTTTTTTTTTTTTTTTTTTTTTTTAATTGGAACTGAATGCATTGGATAAGGAAGAGAGCCCCAGAGTGTTTTGGTACCATGGGGGCTGGACTGTGGTGACAGATGCTGCTGGGGCCAATGGGGTGCAGTGCAGGATGCCCTGGGGACAACTGCAGCTCACAAGTCCCCATGTGGGACTGAAGGACGTTTATTTGTGTAACCAAAGAGAGGGGCCTGCCTGGCACCCAGGTAAAGAAACCCATGACACCGTGCTGGGGGTAAATGAAAATTCTCCTTTCTCTTTCAGCCATGCCTGGGGCCCACGTGAGCCCCCAGCCATGCCACAGGGTGGCCCCTCATGCTTGGTGTTCAGTTCCTTTTGTAACCTGAGAATCTGCTGTTGTTCTGAGTCCAATAAATGCAGAATCTGGTTTGCTGGCGCTCTACCCTCTGCCTGCATTTGGCTTTTGTGTAGATTTTGTGCATGAAATCGCTGTGGGTGTGATGGCTGCCAACAAGCAAAGGCACTGGAAATCAGTGGGTCATTTGCCAGTAGATGAGGCTGTACATTGGATCATTGTAGGCTTTCTTTCACACTCAGATTTCACTACTAACCACATCTGAACTCGTAATTCAATTACATATCAATTGGCTAATCCTTTCATATATTCCTCTTTGGGTCTTTTAAATTGAATTTCAGTTGATTAATGTATTTCTCAAAGCAAGGAGCTAATAAAGGCCAGTGTCCTCCTGCTCTTGTCATTGTTCTTGGTATCTTTATGAACAGTTGTAAATCCATGCTTCTGCAAAGTCTTTATAAAATTGACCTATGCTCTCCAAGTAATAAAGAAGACGCTTATCACCCACTTGTTAATTCAAGGCACAGATGTGAATCCTGCCCAGGGCCAAGATTTGATTCACTGAGACAAAGCAAAGAGCTTGGGAAAAAAAAAAAAAAAAAAAAAAAAAAAAGGCTCGTTGGGCCACAAATAGCTGGCAATGCCTGGTGTGTAATTGCACAGCAGCAGTCCACACACCGTGCCCTGTGAGCTGAAGAACAGTGCGCCAAGAGAACAAAAACCCTTGGGCTTGTCATCTGAAAGGAACTTGATCCCATCCCTTGCTCTGAGTCACAGTGAAAAATTATTATGTTATTTTCAAAATTCAACCTTAATAGACACTGAGCAGGCCTCAGCTCCTCGGGGCTGGTGTGGCAGGTTGGGTACCTGCCAGCATGTCAGCCCCAGTGTCACCTGCCAAATGGCTACTTGGACACCGGTGTCCCCAGGGACATTCAGGAGCCACTGGTCCAGCGCCTCATGGGAGGATGGACTCGGTCCCTCAGTGGCCACATCCTGGGCTTGCACTGGCCTTGGTCTCATGGCCCCAAACTCATGTGGCTTGAACAGTGTCTGTGGGAGGACAGTGAGGCCACCACTTGGGGGCTGCTGGGGCAGAACTGAAGCTGAAGAACAAATTCACCTCACTCAACTCCTGTCTTGCTATGCTCCAGCCACCTCTGCTGCACATCCTGCATCCCACACCCTACACTCTGCATCCCCCCTGAACAGCTCATGGGGACCTACAGGTCACAGGGAAGCTGCTGACCTCCCTGACATTCCCAACTGCTGTAGCTGTGGGGCCTGGCAGCAGGGTGACAGCCACCATGCCAGCACTGGGGGTGAGCCACATGCCAGTGGGCTCCAGAGCTGCCCTTAGAGATGCCTTGGCTCCCCGGCAGAACAGCACGCCAAGCTCACAGGAAAAAGTCCAGCTACCATAAAGAAGTCAACTGAAAACATGGAAACATCAGGAAAACCCCAAAATGGCCCCATGCTTTAAGGTAATTTATTTGTTCTTGTCCTCATAGCAGAAAGTGGGATATTTTTAAAACAGGCAGAAGTTCTGTTTCCTAAAACACTGACGAGTTGTGTCAAAAAGCCCTTTCAGCAGTGGTTCCCCTCCCTGGGGGTCTGGGAGTGTGACACTGTGACCCTGCTGTGCTGGCAGCCAGCCCTGTGTGCCTGCCGTGGTGTCAGGGCTGTGCCTGTGCTCCCAGGACGAGCCAGTGGCAGCCACAGACCTCAGTGGGGTCACACTGACTCGAGTGCCCTGACAGAGGGACATCAGCCAACGCTGGGGTTTGCTCCTTACCCGAAACTGCTGCTGCCTCCCTCTGCCAGCGGTGGGCAGGTGCCAAGGGGAGGGCAAGCAGGGCCTGCCTGGCATGCCCCGTGTCCCATCCCATAGGAGCAGGGTGGGCACAGTGGCACGGTGTGGTAGCATGGTGTGGTGGCCACCAGCAGAGCCTGTGGGGCCAAGGCACTGAAGGGAGCTGGGGTGTGCTGTTATAGGTGCCTCCTTGAGCCAGGTCTCAGAAGCTCTTGGAGGTCTATAACACACCCGAGATAGCTCAGCTACCTTTGGAGGCATAAAAATCAGCAGGACGGCTTCTGTTACAGTGTTGGAAACAAAAAGGTTTAATAAAAGGCAAAATAACAAACAGAAAAAGTGAGCCAGGTGCAAGAGGTTCTTGCTCCTGGTATAACACCTCACAAAAGCAATTAGTTTCTTTGTTCACTTCTTTTTCTAGTAAATTGCCCAGGCAGGACTTTTTGGCTTTTGTCCAATTAGCTACCCTTAAGTTTGAGGTGAAGTCCCCTAGGCCTATGAGGTGGCTTTTCACCTAATCGAGGAGAGAAACTTCTGGGCTTCTTTCCTTTTTAAGGGGACAAAGGATAGTTTTGTCACTCTGTCAAGAGGGGGCACATTCCTACAGTGTGCAGGACACAGAATGAAAAAGGATGGATATCGTGGGGACTTATCTCTCTGAGCCTTCATGGGCATGGCCCATTTTATACAGGATTTCAAGCATCTTCAGAAGTTCTGCCTTGCGGGAGCTCTTAGAGACACTGGCAGAGACTGTTAAAGCACTTCTTAAACTTCTGAAAACACAGAAAATGGAAAACATTATGGCCTTTAGTGGTTCAAAGCATCTCCTGATTGTTTAAGCCAATCACAGGATTTTTTGGAGGCCTGACCTGATTTACAGCCATGTGTAGGGGCCAAGAAACCTGCTAAGGGCTGCCAGGAACCCGCCCAGCTCAGGGAGCTGCTCTCGGCTCGGAGCATCCAGATGGGTAATGGTGCAGTGGGATGGGTCAGGAAGAACTACAGAGCTGAAAACTACGGCTCTGATCCTCCAAGGAATCCCATGTGGGTGGATTCCGGCGCCTTCATGGGTCTCTGTGTAGCACATAAATTTCAGATGTCAGTGCTCCACTAAGTATATTTCAATTCTAAATTTATCACGCAGATGTGTCTGCTGCAGAGTCATTGGCCTCTTCAAATCTTCCTCTGCGAACAACTCACTGAGGCTCGGGCTCAAGCTTTGGAACTGCTTGTTTTATTATCTTCCCTCTATAAAATCCTGAAAGGTTTTACTTGTGCTGGAAAATAATTTTCTCACTTATATGAAATCCAAATGTTTTCTGTAAGAAAGCAAGCCAGGCACCTGTGGGTTGGGAGACAAGGATTGTTGGGGCAGCGCCTCAATGCTTGTTCCAGTTCACGATCCCTTCATACAAGGCCTAGTGAGGAAAGGAAACAGTTTAGTTCCCCAAACGCCGCTGTTTTGAATGCATCCAGCCCTGGAAAAGTTACAGCCCCAAAAGGAAACTTTTGAGAGAAACAAGAAGCCAGAAAAAACAAGCAGGAAACCCTCCAGCTGCTGCTCCTGGTGCATTGTGTCCGTGCCCGTCCCGGGAGTGCTCCGGCTGCTTGGGCGCGGAGCCAGGGCACGGCACAGGCCTCTCGGAGCTGGCAAACCTGGCCTGTGCTGCACCACGAGCCCGCGGGCGGGGGCTGGGCCCGCACAAAATAATTGCAGGAGGATCCCAAAAACACAGACCAGCCCTGAGCAGGGTGTGGGTGGGAATGCTCCCCTTCTCCAGCTCGGGACCCTCGTGGCTGTGGAGGCAGCGTGGCTGTCCCTGGGCCCCCAGGAACACCCTCTGGAGCGGTCACCTCCGCCAGGCTTCTCCAGAAATCCGGGCTCCAAAGCCGGCTGCGAGATTCCCGTGTCAGAGAGAGAAGCTGTTCTCTCCTGGGAGAGGGCTCGCTGTTAAAGAAAAGCAAGAGGCCTGAAAAGCAAACGCTGGTGCACAATGTCAGAGTCAAAAGAGGGGGGGAAACAGATGTGAGGAGGGGAAAAGAGTGCTGGATGGATGGAAAGAAGCCATTGGTGGTCACAGGAAAACCGGAGTCTCAGTGACCCACGGCACAGGTTGCTGTCCCGGCACTGCAGCAGTGCAGGAATATTCAGCCTTGACAGGGCAGCTTCTCCAGTCAGAAAAATGCAGAAAACCAGCTTTGGGGACTGCAAATCCAGAGTGGGGCTATGGCAGAGCCCAGGGCACTCCCAATCTCATGGACACAGCCCTGTGTGGCCTCCCTGGGGCACAGAGCTGGGCCCCCACAGCAGGGCCTGCCTGCAGAGGGGGTGGCAGTGGGGGCAGCGCTTGGGCCCGGTGGGAAGAGGAACAGAACACACCGAGATGGTTGTTTCACTTCATGGAAACTTTTATAAACACTTGCAGTAACCTAAGCTTGTACACATCACAATGGCTCCAGGGCTGATGCTGGGGGCTGCCGTGCTGCACAGGGTGATCCCACATTCCCAGCTATCCCTCCTGGGCCACTGGCAGCAGGGACTGTGCTCACAGCAGCAGGGATTGGGCCCCACAACAGCAGGGACTGTGCCTCATGGCAGCAGGAATTGGACCCCACAGCCCCCTGGCAGCACAACCAGCATCCCCACCGCTCTAACTGCTGGTCCCCAGTGTTCAGCTGCACCCACAGGTGCAGAAAAAATCAGCACAGACATACAAGTGACAAAGAACTTTAAAAGGACACCACAAAATCATCTGCAAGCTGCCTCTCCCCACTGCTCACACTGTCAGACTGAAACCCAACCACCCTTAGATTCTCCTTACCCATGGAGCCCAGCTCTGTCCTGGGGGTCTGTGCTGGGCAGTGGGCACAAGCAGGAGGAGGATGTGACAAGCCACTGCTCCCACAGAATGTCACCTCCAGAGACACGTGCATCGGCACAACCCATGGAGTTCCCAAACTGACAGGCTCGAGGGGTCCCCGAACAAGAAAGACAGTTGGTAAATGCTGGCTTTTGTGTGGGCGCCAGAGGCCCAACACCCCAACAGGGCCATGGGGTGATGTGCTGCAGGCAGGTGGCCACACTGCCAGGCTGGTCAGAGCGGCTCACTCCAGCTCAGCTTCATCCTACCTGTTCAGAGATGCCTGATCAGAACCACTGTGTGCTGTCCTTGAGTGAGGGGCTGCAGCAGGAGGGGCCCAGCACGGCCCCAGGTGCTGCCATGCTTGTGCCACAGCCTCAACTGCCACAGCACAGGGCTGTTTTGGTTTTAAAGCCACTTACATGTGCCAGGCCTAAAGGAGGGAGCAGCTGGGGCACTGCTGAAGCCAAGGGAGTGAGAGCACCATGGACATGACACACGTGAGCTGTGTGCCATTCAGCAATAAGAGACACGAGGTCACACAGAGGCAAAGCGCCAGGAGGTGGGAAGGACCTGCGCCGGGCAGGGCACCATGCTGGAGGGAATGGAGCACCTGGGAAGCAGCTGTGGGAATGTTTGGCCACTGGTTTGCAAATGCTCTCAGCACCTAAAGAAAACCATTCAAAAGGAGGGAGTCATCTTTGGGTGGGTGGAGGAAGCGAAGCAGCTCTCTGCTGTGCACAGGCCTGGAGCTGGGCCCTGGTAGCAGCTGGAGCAACAGACAAGCCTCTACTGCACAGAGGACCTGGCCAGGGCCACCTCCCAGGACAATGGGCATCATCCACAGGGCCATGGCTGAGGGACAGGCTGGGCATCTTGTACTGGAAATGAATAAACAAGCAAACAAGAAACTGGGCAGTTCTGAAAAAAAAACCAAAACAACAATGGGTTTGACCCACAAATGGTGAGTTTCAGATCCTCAGCACCTCTGTGCTGGCCACCACAATCACCCAGGATGGAGACTTCTTGGTGGGCCTGTGAGAAGTGGATCTGTTGGGAGTGTGGCTCATGGAAGAGGAGGCAGGGGAGGAAGAGGAGGAGCACCTGCCGCCCCCTTGCCCCAGCTGCACCCTTGGAGGCTGCTGACCCGAGGCTGCTGCCTGAGAGCTGATCCCAGGCAAGGCTGTGGCCATGGCTCAGGCCAAGCCTGTCTGTCAGTGTAGTGTCCCAGGCCAGGGATGTCCAGGAGGAGATGAGGAGACATCCCACAGAGCTGAGCACAGTGATTCCCCCATCCCTGCTCAGTGTCACCATGGGCAGCGTTAGCAGGCATAGCTGTCCCACACACTGACACTCACCAAGTGAGGGACACAAGCACAAAGGAAGGGGCTTCTCAAGACAAGCAGGGCAAGAGAGGACTGCAGCTGTTTTGCCCTTGCATCCAAACACAGGGACTCAGCCCCTGTGCTGTCCAAACATCCTTGTCAAGGCGTGTTTCCCAAAAGTGAGCAGGTGAACAGGGGCTCCACTGTCCCTTCCACAGGCGGTCCATGTCCCCCAGCCCTGCCCGTGCTGCCATCACCTGCATGGCACGCATGAGAGGAGAGGGAGGAGAGGTGGGAGGGCAGGGAACAGTTCAACACAGATGCGTGGGCAGGACCTGCTCTCCATCGTGGTCTCCCTCTCCTAATTTCTTGAGCCATCTGTGGCTTGGAAATCATCCTCCGGTAAGACAGCTGCTCTCCAGGGCACTGGGGCTGGCAAGGCTCAGCTCTGACTCCTGGGTCACAAGCATAGAAAGTCTCCTGGGTCCAGCTGGGCTGAAGTGAGTTTACAAAGCCTGGAAGAAGAAAACATGCTCCATGTTCTGTGCAGAAGTGCAAATCCACCAGTAATGGCAGAACCACTGGAATCCCATAACCCCATAAATGCTGATTTGTCTTACATGTCTGCTTTCACTTTATTATTTTATTTGTTGTCATAAACACATACCTTTAGCCTCAGCTCTCATCACTTGGGATCCTGCCTTGTGGTGATGAAGAACTGCATAAAAGGAAGTAGAAGAATAGAGAAAAAATGAGTGCAAGAAGCAAGCTCCAACTCAGCTCCACAAGCTCCTCGAGGCTGGATAATGGGCAGGGAGGGGTCTGTTTTGCAACACAAATGCTTTCTCTCTCATTACCAGTAGCAGCAGTTCTCTTACACACAAACCTGCTCTCTCTTGGGCAAAGACTGGCAGCTTTTCAAAGCAGGAAGCTGAGGCTTATTTGGGCAAATATTATCACAAATGGCACCTGCTGCCACTCAGAGCTGAGGGCTTTGCCCATGCTGTGTCCTCATGACCCCCAGCTCCCTGTCTGCACACCCCCTGTGCTGGACCAGCCATGCTCTCTCAGCAGCTGCTGGGACCTAACCAGCCCTCATCACCTCACCCATGACCTGATCTTCCCAAAAAGCCTGAGCACAATGGGCACTACGCCATGCAGACCCACACACACGGTAACAGGGATGCACAGGGATGTTTCTCACTTGGCAGATTTACCTTATCAAGCTTGTACTGGACTCACATTTTACGCTTTGTGCTCTTTGTTTTGTTTCAGCATTTTAGCTGAGCCCCATCTGCTGTTGGTGAGTACAAAACAAGGCAGGCCTGCGGCTGGGGCTGTCTGTGCTGGCTCTGTCTCAAAGGGGGCACCCTGTACTGCAGGGCTGCTGCTCTCCACATGCCACCTTCCTGTGCCAGCCTTACCTGCCTGTTCTTCGGGATGCCGTCTCAAAGAACTTGGTCCTCGAGGCCACCCTGCAAAGAAAACAGGAGAAGTCTCTCTTCTGATTCGACCTGGCAATTTGCTAATGAGATCTGCTCTGTGCCAGGGGAATGAGCTGCAGCATTGGCAGAACTGCAGAGATCACCTTCAATTGACAGTTCTTGTGCCCAGGCACAGCCAGGCTCCTTCTGTGCTCACTCCACCCTCACACCACCTGCCAGCACTTTGGTTGGGCTGCTTACAGAGCCATGGAATCATGGAATCATTTAGGCTGGGAGAGATCTCCAAGATCATGGAGTCTAACCTTTGACCAAACACCACCACACCAACTAAAACATAGCACCAAGTGCCACATCCAGTCATTATTTCCGTGCTCTTGCCTATAGTCCTATGTGCATCCATGCCCTTTATGGTCTTTCCTTTAGTGTTTATGTGCTCCCACCCATGCTCACCAAAGAGAAGTTAAATTATCCCGGAGCAGGAATTAAGGCAGTTCTGGCACAGAGCTGACCGTCATGGCACCTTTTGTTTTCTTAATGTTAATTCCCACTAAAGCCAGCAGGGTTTCTGACTCTTAAATCTGAAAGAAATCTGATGATGAGATGAAGCTGAACTCCATACAGCTTCCTTAAGAAGATCCAAACTGGATCTTGTCCTGCTCCAAAAAGTGTCTCATTTGAGAGGTTTGCTGGGGACAGGCAGGGAGAGGCTCAGCTCCACCAACCCAGGAACAGCAGGGAAGGGGATGGGGCAAGGCTCAGCCCTGGGGCTGTGCTTGAGCAGCTCCAAAGGTTCGTGTTTGCCTTTGCTGTGGCCCCACTCCCCTCCCTGGCCATGCCCTCTTCTCAGCTTTCCAAGTGACATTCAAACCTGCACTTGCACCGGTGCCAAGGGGACATCCACAGGCCCCAGCCACTGAGCCCCCACGTGTCCCTACCAGCACCAAGCACCCTCCACAGGCTGCTGGCTTACACAGATGAGGGCATCTCCTCTGCTGTCCCTGCTATCAGATCTGGCCTCTGCTCCAGCTTTGGAGGGATGGGAGACCGGCATGGTGGATCCGGAGGTCTCACAGGGGGACGTGTTATCACAGGCTTATCACCATGGGAACGTGGCTTAGGGACACCGTCACAGTCACCTGCAGGGATGGAGATAACAAACACTGAGCAGGAAGCTCTGGCAGAGGCTGGATATTTATGAAGAGGCACTGAACAGGTCCATGGATTTAGTTCTGTCCCTCTACTTCAACACTCTCTCACTGACAGCGGCCAATAGCCAGAATAGAGGGACAGAGTCCAGGAAAAGGAAGTTCCCACGCTACCTGTCCCAGAAAAGCTTTCCTGGCACTGGTAACAGGGGCTGGAGCTGGACCTGCAAGGACAAACTCAGTGTAGTTGCTGACAGTGAAGCTGATATTTCCTGGGAATAACAAGTGTTCTTAACCAAACCCCGTGCAGTGCTGCTCTGTGAATGGGAGAGGAACAGCACAACTGGTGATTCCTGCAGCTGAGCTTTCATCCTGGACAGTAACACTCACTACCTGTCCACTCCTCAGCTATTTCTTCCCCGACATCCAGTCAACCTTACTATTCACTTAACCCTTCAAAGTCTTTAAGAGTCAAGACAACAAGGAATGAGTGTCAGACCTTACCCATGCCCACACCGTAGGCTGTTCTGGTCTCCCAGCCACTCCTGCTGAACTACATGGAGAGGACCACCAGTACATCGAGGGGAGAGGCCACCACCCGGCCCAGGGAGGGCTGACTTTGGCACCTCAGTCTTCTCCTGCCTGGCTCTGGCCAGGCCCCGGCGCACACTCACCCTCTCTGCCACAGATGCCCGGCCGGGGCGCCGGTCTCCTGGCCTGCAGCGTGCCTGTCCTCAGGGCAGGGCTGGTCACCACCCCGTTGGCCGCCCTGCCAGCTGGCTTTGCCCCTCCATCCTGCAGCCTGTTCCCCAGCTTCCCCAGCTCGGGCTCCGCGCGCGCCTGGGGCCGGCTCTCGGCGGGGGGACGCCCCGGCTCATCCCCCCCTGGCCGGGGCGCGGGCAGGCGGCTGCGGTGCAGGGGCTTGGGGGCCTCCACGCCGCCACCGTTGGGCGTCTGGCTGAGCATCTCTGCTGTGGAGACAAGAGGGCAGACAGCCGTGGGGTTAGGTGTGTACTGCGCTTGATGTGCCTCCAAAAGCCACTCATCCCACCCCTGTTGCTGTGCTGCAGAGCCAGGAGCAAGCAGGAGCTCTGCTGTGAACCCTGCACCCTCAGGGCGGTCCAAGGTGAACAAATGTTTCTGCTCTCAGGTTGAGGAAGCATTGAAATGCAAGGCCAGCCCCAACTCCATTAGCAGTCTGGGAGTTTTAAAGAGCAATGTGAATCAGTCATGTCCTGCCAGTGTTACAAAGTGCACTTTATACCTAAACATCATCAGAGCTCTGAAAACTAATGGAGAAAGAGACTTTCCATCTCTTTGGTGACTGGAATCAGGGCACAGCCTGCAGTGACAACTAGAGCAAATCAGGTGGAGAAACATGATTTTAAGGTGATGTGCCCCTTGCTGTTAATCCAGCTGACTGTAAGGAAATGCTGAAGCTGTTATGATAATGTCAGAGTAGAACTTGGTCTAGAAAATACCTTCACTGTGTCCTGAAAAAGATCTTTGGAATTCTTGCTCTGGATGTGGAACTGCGAGCATCCGAGACAGCATGAGACCTCCTTGGGCCTCCTGCAGCACAGCCCTCCCTGGCTACCAACCCCCAACACTCCATGTTGAACAATGTATGAGTGTTTTTTGCTTTCCTTTCTCTCTGAGCAGCCCTCACTGCCTGCCATGTCCAGGACCTGGACAGTGCAGCCCTGCTGCTGTTACCTACATTTCTCCTGGAAAGGTGTTACAGGAAGCAGGAGGGGTGAGAAGCAGGTAAGGCATCAGGGAACAGCCAGACTGACCTCCACTCTCCTCCACTGAGGCACTGAAGAAGACAGGTCTTTCCCTCAGGGGACGCTTGGAGATGGTGATGGGCTTGTGCCGCCGGGCAGCCACCCTGGGTGGGGGCACTGGGGGGGCTGTGGTGTCTTCTGGGGGGCCAGAGTAGATCTGTAAAGGGAGAGACATTCAGGTGACCCAACACAAAGGAGCTGCTGCCTCACCTCCTGCTGCAGGTGCCCCCACTGAGGGTGATGGTGGCCACCAGTGACACTATCCCCACCACTGACACTGTCCCTGCAGCTCAGCAGGAGATCACAAACAAAGACAACTTGTAGAAGCAGATGAGGGTGACTTTGGAGCTGACAGCTCCTGACCAATGTCACAGAGATATACAGTCCCCGAATCACCCACACCAACCCTGCATTGTTCCAGATCTGACACTAAAACCCTTCAGCTCTTGGTTTACAATGACACATTTGGCAGCAGGAAATTACCTGGGATGAAATACTGGCATAAAAGCAATGCTACTGAGAAGTTTTATCTCCTTTTCTCACTGGTCATGTGGCACCTATTGAGTTGGGATTAATTGAGAGGTTCTCATTTATGTCAGGGCTTTTTTTAAGAGCAGAAAAAGCAATACAACTGAAGAGCTGAAACACCCCATCAAGGCCCAAAGCAGCTACTCCTGTGTTCTTCCCAGGGATGTTAACTGAAGTTTTGTCAGACTTTAAAGCCTGACTTACTATGGAGAGGTGGCCTGAGCTGCTGAACCCAGAGGCTGCACTGCCTGTCCCAGGAGATGTGGAGCTGGACCCTTCCTGGCTCCAGCCCAGAGGAGGAGAGCTGTGCCAGCCCCAGTGGCATGCTAGGTCACCACACCCTTGGGCCACACTTCAATATGGAAAAACAGCCTAATTGCATCACCCAGAAAAATCTTAACATGAAGAAGTGTAACATTCTGCTTTGATTAAGTGCCTCATTTTGGTAATTCAAACCAAAAATATATTCCTTCTTCTCCTGGCCAAACAGCAGGGCTAGGAGACCAAGATGGGTGATGGGAGAGGAAAACATGTCCCTGGTTTAAATTCCTTGGTCCCAAGTGTGTGCCTGGGGAGGGCAGGCAGTGGCAGACAGCTCCCCACACCTGACCCACACTGGGTCAGGCTGCCCTGCCCCAGCCTGGGCTGGCTTTGGATAAATCCATGTGCCAGAACCAGGCTTTGCTCCCAACAGCCTGGCCCAATCTGCACGAGGAGAGGAGAAACAATACAGAATCACAGAAAAGTTCAGGCTGGAAGGGCCCACAGTGGGTCATCTGACCCATCCTCCCTGCTCAAGCAGGGTTTTCATAAGGTGCAAATGGCACAGGATTGTGTCCAGACAGTTCTGGAATATCTCCAGTGAGGGAAGATTACACACCCACTCTGGGAAAAAAACCCTACACTCAGAGTTTGGTGACACAGGGTGGGTACTGGCTCACTGCCTGCTGGGCTCTGCCCTGGGCAGGGGCAAGACATGTTCCCTGCTCCAAAACACAAGGTCTGGAGTACTGGAGTACTCTCTTGCTGTGACATAGCAGCACATGAATTAAAAGAACTCATATATTATTAAATCAGCAAAGGATTGCCTGTAGGGGGGAATTTTTTTGGAAATATCAACCTTCATCCCTCTATCCTGAGTAGAATCCAATCCTGCTTTTAAAAGAAACATTAAGCTCCCCATGGACACTTATACAGGTACCAAAGAATACTGCTTTCAACACCTGAAACCCAAGCTAAACCAACCACAAATGACTGTGTTTAAGAGGTGGGTGCAGGCTCTGATTTACTTCTAATTGAAAATCAAGTTAAATAACATAAATGTACAAAGATATTGACAGACCCTCACCTTAAGGAGGTTTGTACAGGGAAGAAGGTGTTTCCAGAACAATCAACCTATTTAATTTAACCACAGCATTGAAACATGAGCTGTGGAAACAGCAATTATCCACAAACACTTCATGAATAGTTACTCTGTCCTCAGAGTCTTCAGATTGCACCATATAACCCACATCCCCTCTTCCTCCAAGTCTCATCTGAGCTGTTTGCTCATGTGTGAGCTGAAGACTCTGTCAGCTCCAATGCTGAACTTATAAACTCAATCCAATAAATGTGACTAACTTAACATTACTGCTGCAGAAATTAAAAGCAAGCAAAAGGACATCTGGCTTAATTAAAGCTGTCATGCCAGCTCTCAGAGGTGGCAGGGTGTGTTGATTCAGACCGAGCTGCAGGCTGTAAGGAGTGGAGCACAGAGCCTCATCTCTGGAGCGAGTGTGTGAGATCCCAGACAAAAAACAGTCCCTGTTTTT
The DNA here is from genome assembly GCF_017590055.1 of Onychostruthus taczanowskii. Lineage (NCBI taxonomy): Eukaryota > Metazoa > Chordata > Aves > Passeriformes > Passeridae > Onychostruthus > Onychostruthus taczanowskii. Next base: position 9,811,470 of record NW_024498462.1, read on the forward strand.
GTGTGGGAACTTATTACAAGTGAGACTTACAAAAGAGAATAGAGACCTACAAAAGAGACCTACATGGAGACCTACAAAAGAATTGGCTGGTATTTCCATGAGCTTCTGCTCTGGGTACTCAGAAGCCTGTCTGAGCTCTTCCAGCCCGTTTCAATCCTTGGCATCACAGCCGACTCCCACCCCTCATCTGGTCCCACAACCCCATGTGGTCCCCACCTGGTTGCTCTGGCTCCACATCCCTGTTGCAAGAACCTTGCTGTTCCTTTGGCTGCCTCTTCCCTTTCCAAAGGCAGGTTTGCCCCTGCCCATGTGCTGCCCTGTATACTGGGAGCTGCCCCCAGCCCCCTCACAGCAAACAGATCCCTGAATGAACGGCTCCACGAGAGAGGTTTGGACACTCTGTACTCTGCTGTGAAAAGCTGGAGGACCAAACTCACTCCTTGGAACCCAGGGCTGTTACCAGGGCAGTAATCTGCTCCCTGCTCAGGAGCTGCTGCTCTGGATGCAAAGGCTGCTCCAGCTTTCAATATTAACACCCAGCTCTTGTCGGGTATCTTGTCTGAGCTGGTGTCGGGTATCTGAGAGCAAGTGTGAGCACAGACACAGTGGAACATTCTGCTCTCCAAAGGCAGAACTCCACATGACAAAGCTGCTGTCTGCATGTGCATCTTCAGCACCACCCCAGCAACCAGACCCTGGCTGGGCACATGGGCGATGCTCAGGCTGAAATATGAATACTCAGCGCAGATCCATGGAAGGCAGATGAGACAGGATGCTCTCCAGGGCTCTCAGTCCTGTGAGAACATGGCCCAGGGACATGGGCATCAGCCTCAGCTCCTCTGAAAGCTCCACCCCAGGCAGCAGCTCCCTCAGACTCCCCCTCAGTCCAGGGTGTACCTCCCTCAGATTCCCCATTCCATCTCCACACCATCCCTTTGTCTGTAACTGAACACAGCCACAGCTGAATTACTTTCATCAACCATTCAACACTTGTCTGCTCTAGGCTTTTTCCACTGATTTAACAGTTGTGCGGTGTCTCATCTTGGACTGTGTCCATTAAAACCAACTCTCCTCTGGCCTAGCTCCTGTCTAGCAATGGAAAGAGTGAAGCCCTGTAATGTGCAGTCATACAATAGGGTTTTTTTCAATAAAGCTTTGCCTTGTTTAAAAAGGCAAAAATGCCCAGACTTGCTCTACCTCTGGGACCAGATAACAGCAACATTGAGGAACACACACCTGCTACTCTTTGCTTCCTCCTGAAGCCTTTCAGAGCAGAGTGTTACATAAAGCCAGCCCAAGGAGACTCCAGAAGGAGCCGGAGCGCTGCCGCGTTGCCACAGCAACAGTCTGCAGGAGCAGGCTGGAGCAGCCGGGGCTGCTCCGGGCTGCCCCGTACCTTCCCAAAGTGCTCTATCAGGATCTCGACCACGATGTTTTGGAACTTGATGTTCATCATGGCTGCTACGGTGTCCTCCTGTGCTCGCATGAGGGTGGGCCCGAAGATCACCCCCATGTTGGACGGTGACATCAGATTCTCCCGGCTGTGCTCACAGACGCTGCAGAGGGCAGGGGGAGGAGGAACAGAGTTTGGTTTGGTTTGTTTTTTTCCAAACAGATCTTATTCCAAGAAAAAAAAAAGAAAAAAAAACCCAAGAAACAAAAGCCAGGATACACTAAGAATCAGTAATTCAGTTTTCTTCATTGTGTTTCAGAATTTGTTTTCCAGCAGTGACAAACATGGCTCTAGCTCTGACACACACATTTGGCTCGGACAGATGCTGGAGAGAGCAATGTGCTGACAGCATCTTTATTTGATCTCTTCTCACTCCCAGCTCCTCCTTAACTCTGCAATCAAAAGTTATCTGCACAACATATGCACAAAAGAAATAATTTAAATCCTATATCCTTTTTCTCTAGAAGCAACTTCTGGCTTTAATTTTCTTTCCTTCTGAAGGAAGAGAACTGAATTTAGGGAGCACACTATGGTGGTTTCCAATAAATTTCTGAGGGGTGACAATTTACAGCCCCTGCTCTCAGAGAGTATTTTCATTTTTAAATAATTTCCTGTTCTGTGCTTATCTGAAAGGGGATAGAAGGAACCACCAGAAAGAGAAGCATCACTCCATGCAGAGGGCAGCAAGAATAGTCAACCCCTTTGTGCAATCCACATGGAAATTCCCAAGGGGACTACAGTGGGTGAAATTTTGCAAACCCAGACTCCCAAAAAGGCTTTTCTGCTGATTCCATTATTCCCCTTTCTTTGCTTTTAGAGGAAAACATCTGCTTACTTGACAAGGTGCTGGATGAGGAGCTCTAACATCTCCCTGTTCTTGTCAGGCAGTTTATAGACCAGTGCATGAATGGCTCCCAGCCTGTAATCCAGGTTCTCAGACTCTGGAAAGCAGCAACACAAAGAAGAATCTATACCAAACACTTTCAAACTAAATACACCAGAAAAATATAAAGCCAAAGGAAACCTGTGGAAGCTCTTCCCTGTGCAGCATGGGAGCAAAAGGGAGCAGAGGGAAGTGAGATTTCAAAACAACAGGATGAACACAGTGAGAAACAATATGAAGTGGAAAAAGGAAGAAATGGAGCTTGAAAGGGAGCCCAAGGACACACTCCAAAAGAGGCTGGGCATGGGCAGGTCCTCCCCTTTGCATCCTTGTTCCACACACCTGGCAGCACACAGGGAGTCTATAAGCCCAGAGAGCTCTGACACTGAACAACACCTAAAAATATCCTGCAGGGAAAAAACCTGAGTCCCTGACCCAAAGAGGTCACCCTTAGAAGAATAAATAATCAGGAAACAATAAAATACTCTGTGTGAAAAGAATAGTGTGGGGTCTGGTGGCTGGGAAGCTCAATGGTGCAAGTTTCTGAGGGAGGGCAGAAAAGGGGTAAATGTCCTGCCCACACCCAGCCATCATGGGTTTAACCAGCTCTGAAACTAATAAATCCTGGGCTTGGTCACCTTCAGCAAGAGGTGGAACATTTCCCTTTCCAAGAAAAATGGGTGTTAATCATTCTCCAGAGGGACACAAGAAGAAAAAGTGGGCACCCTCCCAGTCTCCCTGTGACTTTTGGAGGCACAATGGGATGAGGGATGCTCTAATGCCACACATTTCCAAATGCCAGCACTCCCATGCTGAGGGTGATGACCAGCTCCCTGCATCCCTGTCTCCCTCACAAGGCACTGGCTCACAGCTGTCCCAGCTTATCTGCAGTGGCCACAACGAGGTGACAGCCACGGAGCAGCTTCTTGGCTGACCTCTGTTAGTCCAAACTGTGACTCAATCCCAACAGCTACAGCAGAGAAATGCCTTCCATGGACTGTTTTCAACATCCCAGGACAAATTTCACAACCTAAAGGGAACACCTACTTATCTGGGGGGCAACATATCATCCCATTCCCCCACAGGTTTTAAAATAAATATATCAATACTAGAGGGAAACAATTCTTGTAGCAGACTTGTGCTGCTTTCAAGTGAGTGACATCCTCTGGTTCTCCAGACCCCCTGAAACCACAGACCCTGTCTGAGGGAAGGGCACTGCAGGAGAAAAGGAGGGAAGGCACAGAAAAGCACTTGGAGAAGAGAGCCACTGCTCTCTCTACAGGTGAAGCAAGGAACACCACAGAGCTGGGCTGGCAGAACTCTGCCAAGGGATTTTGATGGACCCTGGCTGGGGAGAACAAGGCCAGGGACATCAGTGGGAAGCTGTGGGACTTACTGGCAGCCAGGACCAGCTCTTTGTGGAGCTTGTACGTCATGACGGGTTCAGACAGGTTCCTGCAACAACCAGAAAGAAAACTCAGCTCTGCAGGGCAATTGTGACCCACTTGTGACCCATCTTGGACCAATGGGCAAATTGGCTCATCCCTCAGTGCCACCAAGTCCCAGTGGCATTTCCCTCTGCAGTCAATATCACTGAAAGAGTCCTCCCCATGGGCCTGAGGGATACTGCAACACCCGTATTTATCATTCTTCTTCCCAAAGCCTTTGTCACTTTGCCCTTCTCAACAGCCAGATGTGAATATCTGGCTGCTCATTTCACCATTCATCTGGGTCAGCCCCAGACCCCTTTGCTTCCTTGGGGCAGGTGTGACCTGCAGTGCTACCTGAGATAGAACTTCAGTGAGCTGGTAATGGTCTTGATGTCCCAATCCCCACTCTGGAGATCCACATCCCCAGGGCATTTTGGATCTGGAAGGAGAATGAAAAGAATAAACAATAAAGTTCATTTAGAATAAAGTTCATTTAGAGGTTGCTAATAAACATTCTGCTTGGGATGGGGGATTCCCCTCGAGACACACGAAGCCATAGCAGCACACAAAGAGAGCTCCTAATTCCCATGGCTGGGCAAAGTAGAAAAACAGCACCAGTGTCAGGGTTTTGGAGAGGCTGGGAGTGGTGCTAATGAGGACAAAGAGGGAAGCACAAGGTAAAATTTAAGCAGTTCTGAGAAGTCACTGAGAGCATATTCTCTACAGTTCATTTTTTCACAAGGTTGGCTGAAACAACGGATTTCAACAGGTCCAAGACAAGCTTTCTGACATCCAAAGTAATCTGAATGCCAGCTCAAATCTCTCATTTGCAGCTACTCCCCTGAAGGCTGTTCTGGAAGCATTCCCTCTTGCTGCACGGAGAGGAGGGAGCTCAGGGGAGGCCCAGCAGTGTGGAAGGACAATTTGCTCCTGCCTACCCCCCCTGACAAACCACATCATGTCTGTGGTGCCACTAAGTGAAGGATGTAGTTGTAGGATGGGGGGAAGCTGGACTACAGAAATAAACAGCAGGATTTATTTTTGAAAACAAATAGGACTAGAGACTAAAAAAAAAAAATATCTCCTTTGATTGGTTAAAGATGAAATCCTGCTGCAGCAGTTATTTCTGTGGTGTTGGACTTTCCATTATGCTTTCATATATAGTGGGGTGGCAAGTGGTTACCCAGACCCATGCATATAAACAAAACAAAAAGCCACTCACTGGTGGGACTCAGAGGAGAAAACCACAGAACTGCTCACAGGGGGGTGAGAATCAAGCAGCAATAGAACCTGAGGCTCAGCAATGAGTCATAGGCCAGCAGAGCTGGGCAGATGCCCGAACTCATGGCTCTGTGAGAACTGGGCATAGCCAGACACCAGTACAAACCAAGATTTTAACAAACAACATCCAGAGTAGAAGCAATAGGAAGCAGCCAAAGCCTTTGAGTGCTGCATTAATATCAGATGTCTGAGCTGGCGTGAGCCCAAGGCACGCAGGCAGAGAGGTGAATGCAATCCCTGCCCTGTGCTCCAGCCCCAGGCAGGGCTGGGGAGAAAGGTTTGGCCTTGGTAGGTGGGGATCAAGCCCAACGGTTCCCTGAGAGGCTCACAGGTGACCACGAGGTGAGGGTATGATGGCCTCAGCCAGGGCCCAGCCCAGAAGGGCCTGTCCTGGCACAAAGCAGTGCTGCTGAGCCCCTCAACCTGCCAGGACTGTAAGCACTTCCCCAGCTGCCAAGCTTGTATGACAGATCCAGCCACAGGCAGGCTCACAGCAGTAAGGCATCCACTGACTTCTTAATATACATTGGGTCCTTATGGTACACTCGACACAGCGAGGTGTTCCCATCCTTCCAGAGAAAAACCTTACACAGGGCTGGAGGGCTGCCTGCAAAGGCCACCCTCCCATTCCAGCTCATTGGGTTATCCCAGGAAAGAAGGGGAAGGTGAGCCTCAGAGGTGTCACAGGGACCAAAACCCATGCTGGACATTTCTCACTGTGGAACCGGATCCTCTCTGTCCCTCACAAACAATTCAAGAACACGACAGTGGAATTGCACAGAATAATCAATTCTTACCAAAAAAGGCATTCAGTAACTTCTGCACCTGGATATTGCTGCCAACAGTCCGGTACACGCCCTCCGTGGTGATTCCTAAGAGGACAAAGCCAGGAGCGTTAGCCGAGGTTTCACGCTGGTGGTCCACAAGCCCCATCTAGTGGAAATGTTCTCCTGCTGCTGGGCTCTGTCCCACGCCCAGGTTCTGTTCCATATCCTGGGTTTTGTCCCACATCCCGGGTTCCGTCCCACTCCCTGGGTTCCGTCCCACACCCCGGGTTCTGTCCCACACCCCGGGTTCTGTCCCACTCCCCGGGTTCTGTCCCATATCCCAAACCCTGTCCCACTCCCTGGGCTCTGCAAGTAAGGGCTCCACTGACCCCTGCAGCCGAGGCCACCAGCACCACTGTGGTCACCATGTCACAGCCAGGTGAGCACAGCCAGGCTGTCAGACACACCAGCCCACACACCCCACTTCTGTGGGGTGCTGCTTTATCATGGATTTGCTCAAACCCCCACAGAAGACAAAGACATTGAAGTAGAATCTGAAAACACTGGCCAGTGCTGGAACAGGCAGAATCACTCTCTCTTCTAGCTCTGCCAGCAAGGTCTTTGTGCCCCCACTGCTCTGCACTCCAGTGGGCCTTGGCTGCCACAGCCCCAGCCCCAAATCTGGAGATGAATCCAGACCCCCATCCCACACTGGTGATGTTCACTGGTGCTGGATGGTATGTGACAGCCCAGAGGATGAGCTGCCACCCTTCCATCTGTTTCTGCTGCTTCACAGACTGGGGCTGAAGCAGCCTGTAGCCACCCCTGCTGCCAGAGCTGTTCTCCTGCCCAACACTGGCTGTGCTCAGGGCCAAAACTGAGAAAACCACAAGTGAAAACAGCATAAAGGTGGAAGTTCAACCCCAACTGTCTTGGTACAACATTCCGAACCAGGTGGGATTTCTGCTCCTGAAGAACACGCATTTAACTGAAGAACAGACATTCCTCATCTAAAAGCTGAAAAAGTGGCTAACCCTGTACTGCAGGAGCCACAGTGTCACTCGAGGCCATGGGAAGCACGGCCAGGCTGGGTGAGCTCCTCACCTTTGGTCTCCACTGCATTGATGCACTTCCGAACAAACTTGAAGCCCACCTCGTTCAGCTCCACTGTTTTGGACAAGGAAGCTGTGTTAGCTGCCTGAGCACTCCTGGAGACCCCTGGGACCCCCCAGCCCGACCCCAGCCCCACCCCAGCCCCAGCACCACAGTGCCCCAGCACACAGAGTGTTCACACCTGCACCCACATCCCCTCAGGAAACACCGGCGTTCTGGACATCCTGACAAGGTGTTATTAGCTCCACATGTTCTCCCATTTTCCCTCAAATTCATCTTGAGTTGCAGCACTGTTCCCTACCCCCTCCCTGTCTTTAATAACAAGGTATTTAATAGTAATAATAGTGTGAATTATTTGGATTGTGTCCGATGAAGACTTAAATAATAATTTCCAGAGCAAAGTCTCTAGTTAAAGCTATTCCTCATCATGGGACTGTGTAATTTCTTCTTATCTACATCACTAGGATTAAAAAGCAAAACCAATCCGGCTTGATGTGCTGAGGAAAACTGAGCACAGGGCTTCCTCCACTGAGCTGGGGAATCCTATGGGATCCCTGCATTTTCAGCAGGTTGTTTATACTGATTCTGTCTGCTCTGAGCAACAGCAACATCAAGCTCAGATGTCTCTTAGCTCTGCCCCAGGAATAAGCACAGTCCCACCTGGTGCTTGATACTGAGGGCTATGATATCACTGGAATTCTTACCAGCTTTAATCTATGACAAATAGAGAATGTTTACTCAGTGGAACCCTAATTCACATTCCTCCCAGTGTGTGATGTGAACATGGCCACACAGCAGGTTTGTGCTCATGCTTCTGGGAATGCTCCCCCTGTGCTCCTTACAGCCAGCTAGTTACACTACAGTGCTGATGAAGTGAGCTCTGGGACAGAATGCAGGTTTCAGAGCTAACAGAGCTCCAGAGGGGTTCCAGGGCTCTGCAGTGTGTCTCAGTGCTCCAGGGCTCTGCAGGGTACACCCCACCGCTGAGAGGGGGGACACAGGACATGGTGGTGGGTGGGAGATCCAGTGAACTCAATGCCACCTCTATTGCCCTATTATAGACTTTGTTAAGGGACACATCCTCAGAATCTCTTCCTGAGGTTTGGAGGTGCAAACTGAACCTCACATCCCACTACTCCTGGCTAAATAAAAACTGCTCACTGCAGTTCTGTGCAACTCGTTCTCATCTGGGCTCAGTGCCAGGCACTGTGGTGCAAGAACAGAAGTGACACTGCTGTCACGGAGCGGGGACAGTGCTACTCAGCAGGATTTGAGGATGAGTGTATCTGCAAGGAAAATCCTGCCTGGCCTCGAGGCTGTGAGAGCCCAAAGAACAGCAACAGAAGTGACTCACTTTCTTCCTGCTTCGTGATGGGACTGTGATAAATCTGAAAAAAGGGCAGGAATGGGGGAGGGAGAAGCAAAAACATCATCAACGTGATTTGGTATTTATTAATAAAAGAAAATGCAACATCCCATAAATCACCCCCACATTACCCAAAGGCAATCACAGCCAAAAAGACAATGTCCCATAGAAATCTCATTTTATAATTAGGCAAGAACCGATTATTTGCACAATCAAGGAGTTTCTGCTGCCTCCCTGTATTTCAGTGGGGCACCTATTGCAAGGGAAATTCTCTGTTCTGTAGGCGAACCACAGGGCACTGAGCTCTGCTCAGACTGAATGAAGGGGACACCAGTAAGCACAGAAAGGTGGGAGAACGTGAGCACAGAGTGGGCAGTGACACCTTTGAAAAGGTGGCTAAGAGCAGGGACAGACCAAATATCATCTCCAGCAGGCAGTGAGGAGCAGGAGCGAACCAGCCCCGGAAAGGCCGAGGTCTGGCACAGCAGGGAACATCCCAACATTTCGGGGGGGACCCAAAACCCGCAGTGGGAGCTGAGGGAACGGCAGGGAGCCCATGGTGATCGTGCAGCACTGATCCCGAGCAGCAGCCGCCGGCAGAGGCCACTGCTCGGCAGCGCATTCCAGCTGGGAACAGCTCCAGGAACACTCACCGGCTCCTTCCCGTCCATGGCCTCCATCCACAGCCTTCGGTTGGCTTCTGACAGTGCCTGGAGCGTGATGGTCCCGGACCTGTGTGGAATTCCCCCAGCGACAGGCAGGGAAAGGAAGAAAAGTTGTTTTTAATAGACAGCAAAGAGAGATTTGCTGCAGGCCCGTGGGGTTTGGGGCTGCCAGACACAAAGCCTCTCACCTTTCATTAGTTTCAATGTCAAAACAAAACCTTTTGTCTATGGAGTCAGTCTTTCTCCTTACGCAGGATTTCAGGGTCAGGTCCAAGGTGCCCTAGGAGAGAATATAAAAGCCAAGGTGAGATGACAGAAACATGGGAGAGTTTAGGCTCCTCAGGCCCCTCAGCCCAGCCCAGCACTAGCCATTGCGCCTGTCCTGACATTCCGATGGCATTGGTACCAGGAGCACAGGTGGGCCTCCCACCATCATCACAGGCAGACATCAGAGTTCCAGGCTTGCTCTCAGCCAGAGAATGTTCTGGACTCAACAGCACTATCCCACACAGCAGCACTCTGCCCCTACACTGCTGGAACACTGCTCCAAACAAGCCAGAGAGGCACTCCCTGTCTCTGAGGCCAGGACCGCGCTCACCCGTGCTCTGACACAGCTGGGTTCTAATTTTTATCAGGGCTGGTCATCAGTACCAGTTACCCGCAGCAGCAATGAACCAAATGGCTTTACACAAACACTGTGTGGCAAAGGGAGGTACATTTCCTCACCCCAGACAGAGCAGGCATGCTCTGGAGAGGCTCAGCTCTAGCCCTGGGTGTTTGTGTCCCTGCACTCCACAGCAAAGTCAATTCATAATTTGATTGTGGGTTTGTGGCCAGCTGTGACCTGATGGTGCAAGCTACCAGACTGCCAGTGTTTTGGAAAGGCATTAAGTTTTCTGAGCCCCTACCTGCAGTAATGGGCCTTACTAGACATGCTTATGGCATAAATGACAACAAATCTCTCCATACAATAGTTTGGACATTTCTTTGCCCAGCTCTCTGCCAAGGGGTTGCAAAACATCTATTTTATTTTCCTGCTGCAGTGTGCAGAGCCCTGCCAAAAGCAGAGCATGAGCTCACACACTGAGCACACAGGCCTGGCTGGGAAGGCCCCGGGGACCCGCTCCATGGCAGAGGAGGGCGGGGGACTCAGCTGGAGGCACTGGCTCAGCTCCATCCTCCCACCCCTCCCCTGTCACGAGGAGGGACTGAGGGAACTCCCAGGCTCTGGTAAACCAAAGCACTCTGTGAAAGAAGTAGTTACCCAAATTGCTGCCTTGGTGCAGTTTGGAGCTGCACTGTTAAACCTCTCCTCTCCCCACACTGTCCCAGTCCCACAGAACCAGTGCTGAGAGCAGAAATCAAACCACAAACCAGTGCTGTGAGCACACAGTGAGGAAATGCTGCATTTGGAAGCAGTAACTCCTCTAGTAACTTGAGTCATTCAGGCACTTCAGTGGCTGCCACAGTTCTTGTGGCTTGCAGCCCCTGTGCAAGGGGAAGGATCAACATCAGCTAGTTCAGAGAAGCACAAGTTTCACCCCAGACTGAACTCATGGGCCAGCACGGTCTGGTATCTCTCATGTCACACGACCCACATCTGCTGCCAAACCCTGCAGGGCCTGGGCTCCCAGGGACACAGTGGAGTGAGACCTCTCCTCACGGGGCTGCGTCTTCCAGGTGACACCAAACTGCCCTGTGCAGGCAGGGAGGGGACAGAGCCCTCTCCTCTGCTCTGTGGCACCTCAGGGTCAGCAGTCACGGGAAGGGAGGCCATACATGGGTGGGCCCAGTGGTTGGGCCAATGTTTGCAGACATCCAACTCACCTGCTTAGCTCCAGGCTTCTGGTCTATGGGTGTCATCCGTAAGGTTTTGGCCTCTTTTTCATACTGGCAGTAATACTTCACCCAGGAGATGCCCAGTGCCCCTGCGGAACACAGGAGAGGCTGGAATCAGGGACAGGGCTGTAGCTGGGCATGGTCAGTGCTGCCCACATGTCCTCCCTTCTCTGGGGATGGACACTGACAGCCCTGGGGGACATCTCCCTTGCAGGTGTCTCCATGGGCAAGAGTCAGGAGGAGAAGAGGAGGAGAGGAGGAGGAGGAAGAGAGAAAGGGGAGGAGATGAAGAGAGAAGTAGGAGGAGAGGAAAAACGGAGGAGGGGAGGAGGAGAGAGCACAGGGCAGCTGCTGCCTCCAGCACCTCCCAACTCTGTACAGCTGGTGAAAGGGCGTTTGTGGGACTCTGACCACAAGCCAGGCTGGTTTGGCCAATCCAGCCAAGGCCTACACTGGCAGGATCCTACATGTCCTGAATGTCTGTTTCACAAACCCCACTACTTTTTCCTGTGGGTGAAAACTCAATAATGAAGACAACAGCAGCTTTAAAATACTTTGAAGTTCCTATTTTCAGATTCATAGTCATTTTCCTCTGTTTTCTTACCTGAACTCCTTTACAGGAAATGATTCAACTGGTATTTTTTTCTGTAATTTGTTTTTAAGTTGCAGCTGTCAGGAAAAACAACTTTTCATACTTGATTTATAGGGAAGCATAAATAGAGATAGAAAATAGCCACTGGCCTGCAGGAACATGCCACATTTAGGATCTAAAATTACTGAGCATGCTTTCTTTTAAAAGCAAGATAAACAGACATACAAATACGTGTATAAATAGATTTCTATACAGGATTAAGAATGAATGCTTACAAAGTTGTCTGTAGCCTCAGAGGTCACAGTTTTGCACAGACTTATGTCCTCTGAGCATTCCTGCTGCATGGCCATGGAGAGCTGCAGCCAGGTTTTGGGAAAGGCTGTATTTGGTCTGATTTTATTCTGCTCAGAATTACAAATTTTGCTCTCAGCAGCTTAACTCAGCACTGGTTCCACCTTGGCTGTGCTCAGCTGCTCACAGAGGCTGCCAGAGGGAGGCTGGGCAGGACACCAGATTCATCCTGGTAAAACACAGCCAAGGCAGAGTCTGCCAGAGCTCCAGGCTCTGGAGTCATAAATCCCATCTCACTGGAGCACAGGGCAATTAGCCCTGTGCTGTCACACATATGTCACTTGGACAGAGCTCTGTGCCACTGCTGACAACGCTGCCAGCTGAGGCTGCCAGTGCTTCCCCAGGCACTGCAGGCAGCGACACCCTGGGCACCTCAGGCACTGGCAGAAGGTGACACCCTGGGTATGCTGTGCCTGGCAGCAGTGACACCCAGTGCAGCAGGGCTGAGTACAGCCCACAGCTGGGTTATGTCAGGGCAGCCCCATTCCCTGCTGCATCCAGCTGCATCCCAAAGCCATTACATTTCTCCTGAGTGTACAGGTAGCCCTCGATGGTCGGCTGCCCAGGCAGCTTGCAGGTTAGGGGTGCTTCCTTCATCCTCTTCTTCAGATCTTCCAGCTCCTCCCGTGTGCTGGAAAAGTGATTCCTCGTCTGGGAACAGAAAACAAACAGAAGCATACTTGAATATGAGCAAAAAGTGAGCTGCAGGTTATTTATTCCTAGATAAATCTGAGGTGCTGTAGCAGAAATTAATCCATTCCCAAGGTACAAAACATGGAAACCACTCCACAAATCCACAGGGAAACTGGCTATAAGAACCACTGAGCTGTAAGGGATGACTGAAGAGACACATCATGTGCAGAGATGGTGCTGGAGGGTCACAGCTGGGAGGCCACTTGTTCCCTTAATTAAGGAACTTCAGCACATTTCAAGGCTGGCTGGAGCAGAGGCGGCACCTGAGCTCCTGTTCACACCATTGCTTGGGTAACAGGTGTATTCTCCTCCCAAAGGTGTTGATTTCCAAAGGATTAGGCTAGCATGAAAGAGTCACATCAACAGGGGGTACAAAATCCAGGCATTTTGATGAAATACTACTTGGACCAATTAATGAGCCAGCAGCAAAACCATTTGGCTCAGATTTATGGCTGTTGTTTCACAGAAATGAAGGCCAGTCAGGAAAGACTGAAGATAAAGAAAACAGGACTCAGATATTCTACCCCATGAGCACACTTGGCCAGCAGAGGAGATTACCAAAGCACCTAGCAAGCCTGCAGGAAGACAGTACCATTAAGATCAAGGTTAGAGGCCTTCCTAGAGTACAATTTCAATCTTGTGAAACGGAAAGAAAATCTCAGGTTTTTTATGCACCATGTTAAATGATGCAACTGCAGTAGCCCCTTCCAGAAAAAACAATTTCATAGGCCTGTGAACTGTCCCATGCAGGAGAGGGGAAAACCCATGTGAACTGAGAAGGAAATAACTGTATCTGCAACAATGCAAACATGGCCAGAGTGCTTGGGTGGAAAGACCTTGCCATCAAAGGTGTGTATATACAAATGAGAACAGAAGTCACACAGAAAAGTCCTTCAGCTGGGCAGGGACTCACGTTCTGCAGGCTGAGCTGGAGCTGCTGCTTGTATGGGAGGAAATCCTGAGTCAGCTCCACTGTCAGGTTGTTGTAAGTGAAGAGGCTGTGGAGAAATGCCAGCACCTGCCATGGAGGGAAAAGACACACTGAACTTCTGTGTTTGTAATCGAAGGAAAGATGGACAGAATGTGGGGTTTCAGAAATTATATATGAAATTATTTTTTCCTCACAACTTTGGAATGCCAGCCTTGGTATGGCTTATCCACCACGGTGTCCCTAAAGCCCAAGCTACCACCCACACATCTGTCAAAACAAAACACTCAGAATGAAAGACCCTGCAGGGAGACCCAGAGCAGATCTGCAGAGATCATCCACAAGATCCACAGGATCCCACACTTCACTGCCACTGCAGCTGGCACTGAGCCACCACCCAGGGCAGGGTCCCTGCACTCAGCCAGTCTGGGACCCTGCAGGCCAGGCTGGGACAGGTGAGCAGGGCAGGTAACACCTCTGTCCTCTGCAGACAGACATCACCAAACCCAGGCGGGCCAAGATAAGTCATAACAAGACCTGTAGCTCTGTACAGCGTCCAACCTGTTCCTCAGGATCCACAGACAGCCAGAAGAAACAGGGCTGGGGCTTCACAGTACTCCTGCCCCACAAGACCTAATCCAACCTGGCAACTCATCCCTTGCCAGCACATCTGAGAGCACATAACCAATGAGACTGAGAGAAAAGGAAGCTCCTACCGGCTCCACAATACTGAATTTCTTGCTTTCTTGTACTTCCTGGATCTGGTACACATACTCGAGGGAGGACTCAAAGAAATTGTGTCTCTCTTTGTCCACCTGAAGGTCAGCCTAGAAGAAAGAGGGAAAGGTGGAAAAAGAAAATACATCACATGTAGCATGAAAATATTTGACTCACTTTTGTCTGTCAGCCCACACATAGTTCTGTCCTCACTGAAAACCTGCCTGGTGTCCAGCCCAGCTGTGAGCTGGAACATTGGATATTCTTTTAAGTTTGCCCATTTCTGGCTCCCTTTCATTCAAGGGTCCAAAACCTCTTCTCACTTTGCAAGGAAAAGGCTTTCCCAAAGCTCTTTTATTACTTTAGCACAAACCTCTTCTCCATCTCTTTTCCTGACAAGGCCACCATCACCACCCTCTTGCCTGACTCCATCTGTGTCCCAGAAGCAGCAGTTGTGGAACTGCAGCAGTGGCAGGAGCACACAATGCTCCCAGAGCTCACACACAGTCTGCCTTGCAGAGATGCTCCTAGGTTGATCTGACAAGTGGTCTGACAGATCTGGCCAGATCCAGCTGCTCTGGTGTGGGCTGAACAGCTGGCTTTCCTTCCTTGCTGCAACATGCCTGCAGCAGCACCAGCTGGAAGGAACCCCCTCCTCTGGCTGCCCCCACAGCCACCCAAAAACACCAGCAGCAAGGCAGGACACCAGGCCAGCAAAAGGAATAACAACTGGCTACTTTTCAGCCAGAGCACTTCCCCAGGGGAAAGGGTGGCCAGTCCCAGCTGTGCCAGTGCCATTGGTCACTGCCCTTCACCATCAAGGTGACAACAATCAGTGACAATGTCTGAAGCCACTACCAGTATCCAACAGCACAGGAGAACTATGAGCTTGATTTCCCCAGTCTCACAGAGAATCCAGGCTTTGGGTAGATTTAATTGATTATCAGTTTAAAATGGTTACTTGAAGGGATGATTCCTCTCCTTTTTTAAGACTTAGAGCAGCTGGTACTGTTGCTTTTGGACCTAACTCTGAGAAAAATTCCATACACACCTCCTGTAACTGAGATTCCTTCTTTTTGGAAGACAAATGCAAGTGGCGATCCAGCATAGAGTAAAACTTCTCACCATCCTTCTCAAACTTTTTCTTTCTTTCCTGTAGGTGCAAGAGGTTGAAGCAGAACCAGTTATTGGCATTTTCCAGATAAGAACATGCATCAACACCGAGATTCTTTGTGCAATTCTGTATTCCCATGGAAAAATTTTGGTCAACCCAGCCAGAGAACAGAAGGCTACTTTCATTTGTTCTGCTTTCACAGCCCCTTGCCTACCTTGTATGCAATTACACCTTGGATACAATTACACCTCAAGACCCAGTCTAGCAATACTCTCCGGCACAAGGAGTATTTTTTCTTGCCAACATCATGGCAAAACCCCACTCTCAATCTCTTCAATATCCAGTAAACTGAAGATGTGCTTATACATCAAAAACCTGTTCACCATCTCCTGACATGCTGTTCACACAGCCCAGAAACAACTGGGCAAACACTGCAATGTCAGAGACACAGCAAGGTCAAGAAAAGGTTCATTAGATTTTGGCAACTTTCTGTTCTAAAGAGTTTATCATTTGTTTCTGAGAGTACCAGAAGGAAAGAAGAAGCCTGGCAGGTTGACAGGCAGGCAGGAAATCCTCATCTGCCCTCAACAGTGCTGCAAAGAGAGCACAAATGAACAAGAGCAGCAAACAGAGACGCTCAAGAAGGAACCCCTGAGAGCAGGCAGGGAGCAGCAGAACTGAGCAGCAGGCTGTTGGCCCCTGCATGCACTGACTGTGACATTGGCAATCACAAAGCAACCAGAGTAGAGGCCAGGTTAACAAAGACCCACTTTAGATGATATCTGACATATCAGAGATTCCTGGGAGGCAACTAAATCACTGAAATCAGGAAATTCCAGCCTGGCAGCAGCCTCAGTGCCAGGTCCAAGCAGTTGAGAGCTGGTGTACACACATTGCAGGGATGTATGGGATGCCCAGATCTTCTGTCTGGCTTTTGAAAGCTCAAGAAAGTGGAAAGCAGTTCCAGCTTCCTGGGGAATTACTGGCATCTTTCAACATCTATCTCCTGAAAGCCCTGACATCCTGTTCTCTTGCCCCCACTCAGAAATGCATGGATAAGCAAGCATACACCAGTGCCACCACAAGCCAGAGCAGATGGGCTCTGCCAGACTGCTGGGTGTTAGGAACTTTCCTCATGAATTTTGCAGTGACCGCAGCTTCCCCTGCCTGAAGTTTTGCTTCCCTGTTCCAGTTGCACAGACTATTCCATCTGCCTGTCAGGATGCCCTGCAGCAGGATGCCTGGGGGCTCCCAAAACCCCTGGGCTCAGCACAGGTGGCTCCCAATAATAGTAACAAGCCTTCCTACCAGCTGCCTTCCAGGGAAGAGGATTCTCTCCCCACGAGAGTCCCCACATGGCTGTAGTGAAAGCACAGTTACCATGAGGAAGTGGCAGCAACTCCTGCTTATGTGTGAGTGTCTGGAGGAGGGCAGGCTTAGCCCAGCAAACCTTTTCACCTCAGCAATTACATATCCTGCTGTGCAGACCCTGGAATTACAGGACACCTGAAGGGAAGTGCATCCTCTGGAATCTCCCCCTGCAATATCAGGTACTGTGACTCTGTGTTAGCAGCCTCACACATCAGAACAGAGATCTACATCAAATCCAGAGGAAGAGAGTCTTCCAAGGGTGAATCCTAATTTAAGCAGCGCAGCAACTGCAGGGCTGAGGCCAGGAAGGACGATCAAAACAAACCACCACCCTCGTGACTAAGGCCCTGAGCAGCAAACCCAAACCCAGAGCAGCGAAAGCGTTTGTGGAGCAGCAGTTCCTGTGTCTGTAAAATCAAACTCCTGGGCTGTCTGTGCCATTAATGCCCTGTCAAATACAGCCAGGAACTTGCCTTGTTTCCATTTCCTTAGTGAGGAGCCTCCAAGGCCACAGAAGTGCAGGGAAGCAGAGCTGTGGGGCTGCAGGCACAGTGCTCCTGTGGCCACCTCCTCACGTCTCAGAGGAGACGGCTGTGCCAGCAGCAGGTCCTGAGACAGAAAAGCAGGTGCTGCCATGGAAAGCTAGCTCCAAACCCAACCAAGAGCTCACTGTCTCCAGCAAGGTGGCATGCAGAGGTGGTGGCGGCAGCACAGGGATGGTGCCATCCCTGCTCCTCAGCAGAGCTGTGGGTTGGCAGCAGCAACGGGGCTGGAGCCCACTCCAGGAGTTCTCTCCCACCTCTCACCACCAGCAAGCAGCATTCAGAGGGTGACTCAGCTGTCCCCACCCTGTGGAGAGGCCACCAGAGAAGACGGCCACATTGCAGGCCAGAGCTGGGACCAATCTCTCCTCCTCTCCATCTGGGAGGCTGTGCCAGGAGCTGTGGGAAGCACAGGGCAAGGGAACCACCAGAGCTTGGTGCTACCATGGCTGGGCATGGCAGAGCCCATGGGCAGGGAGCAGGATGGGATGGACAGGGGGATGTGCCTCTGGATGCAGCAGCCTGGGAGCACATGGCTCCTGGTTTGTCCCCAGGAGAGGTGACATTGCTGTGGGAGGCTGTGGTGCCCGTGCACACAGCCACAAGAACAAGAACCCATGGAGGAGGCCATGAGCTGTGTGTGGCTGTGGTGCCCACACAAATGGCCACAGGAGGCCACAGCCTGCAGCCACAGGGAAACCACAAACCAGCAGGCAGTAGCTTTGTCACCAGCTTGTGGGCAGCTCCCTGTGGGAAGACATGGTGGGTTCTGAGGAAGAGGGATCAGCTCTGCTCAAGGAAAGACTGGTGAAGAGAAAGGAAGAGACTGGGAGAGCAGTGGAGCTCCTTCTGCAGCAGGAGCTGGGAAGCCAGACAGGAACTCCTTTGGGGAGTGCCTCCTCCTCTGCCAGCACCCAAGGCAGGCAGGGGCACACTGGGGACATGGAGCACTGAGCTGTTTCTGGGGATTGAAGGGACTGGGAATGATGTCCAAGATGGACCCATGTGTGACAGGACCACAGCGCAGTGTGGCATTTTGGGCCACTAAGAGAGAGCTTGCCAATCGTTCCCACTCTGGCTAATTAGCATATAACTGAGCAGCAGAAGGATGACCTACAAATCCTTCTGAGTTGGCTGCTGACCAGAGCAAGCCGAGACAAAAAAAAAAAAAAAACCAACACAAAAAAACCACACAGACTGAAGCACAATCTGGAAACATGAGCACAAATTAGTTTCTCATGAATATTCAGCAAAGGGTAGCACCACGTTTCCATTAAGGTTTGCCAAGTCCAAGAGCCACCACCCACCTTCCGTTTATTGCTCACCGGGACAGCCGAGCAGATCCCACCGAGTGCACGCAGGAGGGTGCCCTGAAACTCCCCATGCTGGCAGCTCTGACAGGCATTGCTGTGCCCAGGAATGGCAGCAGCCCGTGGGACAGCACTGGCTGCCTGCTGAGGCAGGTGATGCAGCAGCAGCAGCTCTGGCTGCTCTGTGTGTGCCAGGTCCTGCCCGCACCCCGACTGCCACCAGCACTGGGGTGACACTGGAGCCCCTTGGCAGCTTCAGGTCCAGCTCATCAGGGGAAAAAGGGCAAACAGACTTGCCAAAACTCCCCTTTAGCTAGTAGTTGCTGAATAGGATCCTCTGAAATTCCCGTTTTCAGGGAGGTGGAGTGAGCAGCAAGTGAGAAGCCCAGCTCATGGGCCACTTCTCCTCTCCATAAATCAAACACACTTCCTGCTGGGAGCCCCCACCTCCATGCACACCGGAGGGGTCTGGGTGCAAGAGCAGTGGATGCAGGATCATCATAGCTCATTTTTATGGGGCATCAGCAGTTAATTCAAAGTCAGATTTCTACAAAGTCAAGGGGTATAGAAAGAGCAGTTCTATCAAAGCACACTCAGTTCATCCTGGTGTTTTTCCCTCACCCACTGCTTTCTCTCAAATGCCTCCTAGGCTGTGCTCCTCCAGAGATGAAAGCAAGTAGAAGTTATTAACCTCCCTTTCTTTTAAAATTGTAATTAATGAAATTAATAACAGAATTTACTAAGACCTTTTAGGAATATTTTATCTCCTATGGAAGAAATTTTGACAAACACTGCAGCTATTCAGCATTCCTCTTGCCGTTACAGTACATCCCAACAAGATTTTCCCTCTGATTTTTTCGGTTTGCTTTGTGTTTTTTAAAAAAAGCTGTCTCCTTCCAAGTGAAACTGGAATTAAACTTTTCTATTCAAATCCTTCTCAGCTCAGTAAGTGTGAGCAGGCTCTTCCCCAAGGGTCCCAGCCCCACAGGGTGGAGCTGAGCCCCAGGGCTATGGAGAGGGAGGGATGGAGCCTCCATAGGCACCAGCTCCTTCCCACACACACCCCCTGCCATGAGTGCCAGAGCTGGGAAATGGGTCAGCTCAGGGGGTCCCAGATCCTCCCTTTTATCTGTGATATGGCAAGTCACTCACACTGACAGCAAGTCCCAGGAGAAGCAGTGACCCCGTTGGGCTGTGGCGGGAAGGAGTGGCTGCAGGGGGTCCCGGTGACAGCCAGGGCTGCCCCGTGTGGGAGCACACCCTCCCGAGGAGACTCCATTCCTCCGGGAGAACGGGTGAATGCAGACTCAGATGTGCTGGTCAGACTGGCTGTGCTCCAGCCAGAGGCATCACAAAGCCCCAATTCAAGGGCTCTTCCTATTTGGCTCCAGCAGCTCGCAAAGGGAACAGAAAACATCTCACAGAAGGCGACGCTGCCAAAATACGGAAACTAAGCAGAGGGCACGAATTCCCTGTGTCATGTCTCCAGGCTGGTCCACAGCCCAGCCTGGGCCTCTGTCCCTGGTGCAGATCAGAAAGGGTCCTCCCAGGCCCAGCAGCCATGGGAGGAACCACACTGACAGAGCATGGCTGTGAGGAGCCTCACTTGTCCTTCACCCCTCCTGCTACCGGCTGGGGATGGCCCGGAGATGCTCTGCAGGCTGGCAGGTGGAGGCAGGCTCTGTGCCCAAGGTGACACCTGCAGTGTGGCATAGGCTCCTGTCAGGGGAGCATCAGAGCTGAGGACAAGGGGCTGGAGTGGCTGGGGCCCACTCCCAAACTTGCACCCTTTCAAGGCTTTCGGGAGGGTGCAGTGTGGCATAGGTTCCTGTCAGGGAAGCATCAGAGCTGAGGACAAGGGGCTGGAGTGGCTGGGGCC
This sequence comes from Onychostruthus taczanowskii, assembly GCF_017590055.1. Lineage (NCBI taxonomy): Eukaryota > Metazoa > Chordata > Aves > Passeriformes > Passeridae > Onychostruthus > Onychostruthus taczanowskii. The sequence goes on from NW_024498462.1 coordinate 9,831,764, forward strand.
CACTCCCAAACTTGCACCCTTTCAAGGCTTTCGGGTGGCACTGGGGACAGTGGTACCTCCCTGTGCATCCCTGTCAGCGTGGGCACAGCTGGATCCTGGCACGGTGCAGGGTGCTGTCCTGTGAGCTCCTCCATGGAGCACGTGTTCTGAGCCACAGCACAGCCCTCTTCCCACCACAGTGCCCTGGCACCTCCGCAGCTCATGTTCCTCACAAGAAACAAAAACCCAAACCAAACTACAATGGCTGAGCCACCTCCAAAACCCCCCGCCGTCTGCCACCTCTCCAGCTGCTCTGAGCAGTGTCCTGCCACTGTCACCAACCTGTGCTTCCACCTGGAGCACCCTGCCCATCCACAAGGACTGAGGAAGGGCTGCCAGGTGAATCTGTGTCAGTGCTGGGGCTGTGGCACCAGCCCTGCTGAGACCTGTGCCTGTCATCAGGGAAGGGAGCAGGACATGGGCACACAGCCTGTGGGTGCAGGCAGCTCAGCTCTCAGGGCACAGCACGCTCTAGGCTGTGGGCAAAGTGGCCCTTACACACCTTAAGGGCTCTCTGGGATAAAAATAGCATGAAGGACATGAAAGCAGGGGCCATGGGCAGCCCCTGTGCCACACTCGTGGCTGCAGCTCTTCAGAGGGCTCCACACACCAGCCCTCAGGGCATGGCAAAGGGCAGGAGGGCCATCGAGTATCTCTTCTCTAACCCTGTATTTATTAAACGTCAAAGCCTCCAGATGGGCTGGGCTGAATCCAAGCCTCAAGTGTTCTCCAAAACATCTCCATTTCAGAGCTGGGTCAGAGCCAGCCCCATTTTAAGCTGCCGCTGAGTAACATGGAACCTGGATTTCTTGATAGCAGACAAGGGAAAAATGATCTTTTGTGCTCCACATGTGCAGAATTTGCTTTTTATAGCTTGTTTCTTTAAAAGTTTGGTCCATCTGAAAGACTCATTAGATGCTTTATGTAAATATTTCATAACAAAAGCCCTATGACTATAATCAGGTTCTGCCTGCTGGCCTCTCCTGCTTTCCCTTTTTCCCTCCTTCCCTTCCTCCCTCCCACTCTACCACACACTTCTCTGCAGAAAGTATTTTCTTCTCAATAGCACTGACTGAACAAAGGGGAGCGGAGATAAAGCAGCAAGGAAGAACTCCTGGTTGAAACAAGCACTCCTGGCTCAGGACAGAGGCAGTGGTGGAATCAAGCCAGGAGAGAACCCAAAGAATTCAGGAAAAGATTTTGGAGACTCTTAAGATTGAAAAATCAGACTAAAAGTCACAGCACGAACCCTCATGCCAGCAGCTGAAAGCCAGCATTGAACAGAGAGTTTCTGAGTGCCTGAAGTCAGAATGCAGCAGAGCAACTGCTTGTTAACAACAACAGGAGAAAAATCTGAATTCAAAGACAGTAACAGAAAACAAATCTGTTTAGACTGAAAACAAACAAACAAGCCTTACCTTGGTGAAACCTATCTGCTCCTTCCGAAAGTTTTCCAATGGTTTGATCAGCAAATCACTTGCATTCTGCACCTACAGTGCAAAGAAAAAGCATTTTAATTGCAGGATCCTGATCAATTTGCTCCTAAACAGAGGCTGAACAGGGCTAGAAGCCAAGAGCTCTGCGATTTTAATGTTTTTGACTGGAAACTTCTTCTCTGTCTGTAGGTGAATTCACTTAAACCATCTGTACCTGCTCTTCCCCAAGGGTGACACACAGCAAACCCCAACCACATCCCAGGAGGCTTTGGGGACATCCTGTGGGTGACAGGGAGTGTCCCCCACCCCATCTAACAAGGCTGCTCTAAAATAAAAGATGGACTTCCCTTGCCAGGTTATCTGTCACAGAACAGCCAGGGAAAAGGGAAAGCCTCCTGTGTCTCTTCCACTCCTGTCTCATTAGAGATGCTTTCCTGGATGGTGCTCTGCACACCTTTACCATGAATCCACAGGAAAGTGAACTCATCCCAGTTTGTATCACTGGCTCCAGCTCCAGCCTGGCACTGGGACCAGCCTGCTGTCTCCTCCCATCCCCACTTCCCTGACAGGCTCTGCCCCATGCTCCAGAGAAGGGAGAGGGGAAGAGAAAGGGACAGGACACCACACAGCACAGCTCCTCAGGGAATTTAAAGCTGATGAACACAGCGAGTATGAAATCTCCTGAGGGAGCTGCTGTAAAACAGAACTGGTCCTACAAGTAGAGGAAAAAAACCCCAACTTTGAAAACTGGACAGTGCCCATAACCCCTGAAACAACACCTTCCACTGCTCCCCCCTGCCAAAGGAGCCACTATACCTGGGATGTAATTCATAATAAAGAAGACTTTTAGTGCTTTCCTGGTTTCCTGCTGTTCCTTGCCTGCCCATGGACCCTCTGGCCCAGCCTGGCAGGAGCTCCTGCTGCTGCACGAGGCAGGGGAAGGCAGAGCCAAGCAGCACATTCCTGGCATGCTGTAAGCTCTCCACCGAGCCTAACCTTCATGTTTTTCCTGGAATTAGGAGTGAAATGGGAAGCCAGCACTGGCTCTGGAGGAGCCCTGGAGAGGCTGAGGGCACATGGCAGCAGGAAGCTGATGGCAGTGCATTGTACTGCAGAAGCTGAACTAGCTCAGATGGGCTAGGGACGCCTGCCTTCCTGCACCCAGCAAAAACTGGGCAAAAACACTTCTTATTCTTTAACCCTTGGTTTCCCCACAGAAGCAGCTGCTGAGCAGCCCCTCCAGCTGCAGGGCCTGGGGCTCTGTGCCTGCCTGTGCTGCCTGGGAGAGCCTCCCACACCTACTGCTCTGCCTGCCCATGCTCAGGGCCGATGGCCATGGGACCATGGACCAGGTGAGTACAGAGCACATTCCCAGTGCTCCCAGTTTCCCCCTGCTGAGGAGCCTGACACTGAGGCACATGGTGCTGTGGCTGTGATTTGGCATTCAGCCACGTCAGGAATGACAGAGCCCAGCTCCCATCTCCTTACCATCATGGACCTCTCCAGCTCCACTTCATGCAGCAGTTCTGCAAACTCTTTAAAGGACTCGGCTGTAAGAAAAGAAGAGGCTCATCAGTGGAGCTGGGATGTGGCACTGGAGTGTGTGACACACGTCAGTGGGCCTGGGATGTGGCACTGGAGTGTGTGACACACGTCAGGACACCCTAATGTGGCTGGCCATCTAAAGGCTGGCAAAAAAACCGAGAAGAGGTGTCTCCTTTTGGCAGAAACTGTGAGGCAATGCCAGGTGCAGGCTGGCCTTGAGGGGTATTTATGTATGCAAGGGAGAGGAGGGTCTCCTACCCAGGAAATGCAGGAGTGAAGGCCTTGAGAAGGTAAGAGGATGTTAATTAGCTTCAATTAGAAATTGTGTTATAGAGATGGCAATACAGGTGGCAGAAAAGGGGCAAATGCAGGGAAAGGCCAAACAGGGGGAAGGGAAGCTGCCATCCCCAGGGCAGCAGGACAGGCCCTGCCACTTTGGCCAGGACAGGGCTGCCTGGACAGCTGCCAGCAGCACCAGGATGGGCCTGGCACCTCTGTCCCAGGAAGAACTGCAGGTGCTTGCCAGGACCAGGACAAGTGTGTCCAATGAAAATGGCCTGGAATGACAAAGATCACACACAGCACCAGGAGGCACAAAGTCCATGTACAGGAGGAAAGGCAGCAGGTGTAGACATGGTCACAGACACTGACACCACTCCCCAAAATGTTAGAAGTTAAACAAAAAGATCTCATTGATAATCAGTTGGAGTCCAACTACAATAAAAATAGCAGAAAACCTTTCATTTAACAAACTGAAACAAGAATAATTCAGCCTGGGGAAATAAAAGACTAGGTGGGAGCAGCTGACCCCACACCAAGGGAGAACATGCAGCCCCTCTCCATGCCCATCAAAGGAGAACTTGGGAAGGGGCTGAATTTGTCCCAGGGGAGGAAACCTCTCAGCAGCAGAGCATTGACAGTGCCAAGCCAAACTCCCATCTCTCTGGGCTGCAAGGCAAGGCTGGGCAAACACCTGCCCATGCAGGTAGTGTGGCTGTGTGCTGGCTGCCTGGGGGAACAACCTGATCACCCCAGTGTAGCTGGGAACTACCTCTGAGTTAGCTGGGAAAGTTTCCCACAGTTCCAGCCTGCTCAGCACAGCTTGGGACAGGTCTGGTGGGTCCCAGGCTCCCTCTTGCCCTGGTGGGAACATCCCAGAGTGGTTCTGTCAGACCCCAGAGCTCTGCAGCTCAGATCCTCCCTCCCTGCTGGGCTGGGCAGGGCAGCACACGAGGGGCACAGCAGATGTACAGCAGTGCAGGCACAGGATTAGCTTGTCCCACAGGTCAGGGAGAGGGTGCTCCTGTGTTCCCTGTGCAAGCTGAGGGCTCTCTCCCCTCATCCACAGTGGCACCCTGGGAGAGGTACCTGTCCCAAAGCCCAGTGTAAGGATTCCTTCTGCAGCTGCTGAGACACACAGAAGGGAGCAACTGCAGCCTCATGACACGGGCTCTCAGCTGGAAGTGGCACAGCAGACTTTCCTGATGAGTCAGGAGCTTCTGAGCTCTCCTCCAGTGAGGGCTCGAGCACCCAGCAATGCAGTGGCCCTACAGCTCAGGGTGCTCACATCAGGGTCACATGTGGCTGTCACTGTGGCTCCCCAGGATGATGGAGTGCATGGACACCAGGGGCCTGAGCCAGGAAAAGAATTATCACAGGGAGAAAGAATCCAGCCCCAAACTTACAGGGAATATGTCAGTGCATAAAATGTTCCCTAGCTGTTTTTTCCCTTTGCTCTACAGGAAGAGCCCAGGAACATGTTTCCTGGCTCCAGTCACAGAACAGCCCACTGAGTTTGACCCTGCACCATGCACAAGGCTCAGATCCTGCTGCCAGCCCAGCAGTGCCTGGGGTGGATCTGTGCACTGGCCTGGGTCAGAATTTGCCAGCCCATGCAGGGCAGTGTAGAGCAGGGGGGCCACACACAGCCACAGCCTGCCCAGCCACACCTGGAAACGTCAGAGAGACTCTGCTGGGCAGCCAGAACCATTCCAGGAAGATCCTTACAGGATTCCATGTTCCCATGCCTGGGAGGGAAGAACATGCCACCCCATTTCACTGCCCCCTCCATCTCTGCAGGAGCTGCTGATTTGGGTCCCATGAGGTGACAGTGGAGGAGCTGCAGGAGAGAGCACAGGAAGGGCTGCAGCTGTGGGGTAACATGGGTGCATCCATGACCTTTCACATCCCCAGGGGAAAGTGCTGCTCATCAACCCAGTGTCCTGACTGCCACCTGCAGTGTCCCTGCTGCCACCTGCTCGGGTGCCAGGCTGCTCTGTGCCCACACAAGGAGAGAGTAGTGTGACTTATGCTCTATTTACAACCCAAACACGTCCTCTTGCAGCGCATAAGAAGTGCCTGTAAGTGCTCTGCTTCACTCCCATATCCTGCACATGAAATGAGCTCTGCACTCCCACGCAGACCCCTGGCACCCTGGCAGATGGAAGCTGCTACGGAGACATCAACGCCCCACTGCTGTGTCAGGAATAAGGAAACCTCAACCCCTGCAGGCACACCAGGGCCTGGGTGGGAGGAGGAACACAGCCCAGTCTTCTTCACAGAGAAGCTGGGGACCTCTTCTTGAAAAAGCAAAACAAATACTCCCCAGCAAAACTGAAGGGAAACATGCTCCTTTCACCACAGAAAGTTTTACATCTGCTCTCTCGCTCTCCCTCATCCCACAATCCCTTTATTCAACCTCTGTCTTTCCCAGCAGCTTTGCTTGGTTGTTGGAGCTTTGTTCCTTCCAGCCAAGATGAGGGACACTCCTTTCCTTGCATGGCTGTTTGCCTCAGACCCCTCAGCTCCCAGGAGGGGCATTTCCATGGCAGAGTTCTCTCCTCCTGACCCGCGTGTGTTTGGAAGCTCAGCACCTCTGCTGCCATTAGATCTGGAGGCTGACTCATTTCCAGCGGGTTTCACCCAGAGACTTTCCATAAAGGAAACAAGCCTTGGAGGGGCAGGCTGCAGTCTGCTTCACGTGGCTTTAAATACAACAGCCCAAGGAACAGGCTCTACTTCCTTCCCCTTCTGACAGCGGCCGAGAGACCTGACACCAGCAATGCCACACTGCTGCCACTCTGCAACCCCTGCCTGACAAAAGCTGGTTTTCCTTTTTTCCCCTATGTGCAGCCCCCGGGAACAGCCTGGAAAAGATCCTGTGCCTTGTGCCCCACCCCACGAATGCCCTGTGCTCCTGCCTGGACAATGCCCTGTGAGCCTAGGGGCAGCCCCAGCTCCTCAGCCCAAGCAGGTGGCACAAGTGTTTTGTCTGATGGGACAGGGTCAGAACCTCGGGGCTGAGGATGCTCTGTTGTCCCTCCTGCAGCCCCCTGTCTCCCCTGCAGGGTCCACTGACCTCTTTAAGCCAAGAGCAGATTCATGTGAAATGTGCAGGGTTTGCATTAAGGCCTCCCGGGCTGTGGATGCTGAGTGACTCCCAGAGCTGTGCTGGGGGAGGGCAGGGATGTAACACAGCTCCAGGATCACTAATCCCCAAGCAGATGTGCAGGGAGCAGCTCTGCAAGGCTGCCCAGGGCACAGATGGCCATTGTTCTCCATTTGAGACACATCCAGCAACCCTTTTTCCCAGCAGTTTGCAGCCTGGTGCCTTTGCAGGGCAGCGTGGGGCAGTTTGTTCCTGCACAGCAAAGGCAGCTCTGGGAGCAGCACCCAGAGCTGGGCTCCACTGCAGCTCTGGGAAGAGGGGCTGGCTGGGAGGTCAGCACCACACTGCCTCCTCCCCAGCACCTGGCAGCATGGAGCAGGCCTGGAGCCACGGAAAAACCTCTGCAAATTATCCGCTGAATTGGGAATGTGAAACTCGACCCGTGACTGTTCAACTTCATAAAATAAGCTGTGGAAGAGCTGCCTGGAACCCAGCTCCTGAGGCTGCTTAAAAACCATCAGGCAGGCTAATTCCTAGAGAGGAAGACTGTTCCAATTACTGGAAGTCAGCTTCAAAAAGCAGAGAACTCACCAATATTGATCTCATCATCCGTTAGTGTGTCACCGATGAAGTCGAACTGGAAGGACTGCAGAGTCTGGGAGAACTTCTGCACTGCTGAGGAGTATCCTGGAAAAGGACAGAGTAATCAGCTGTGGGTTTCTGCAATTGTTCTACAAAGGCTGCATGTCCTAGGAATTTATCCTGAATGGAACAAGACCACAGTAAGGTAGCTACGAAAATCCATAAGCATTGGGAATTTCAGTGCCGCAGAAAATGCTGCAGCATTAATAACACTCAGAGATTGCAGAGAGAATTGTGTTTGGGTTTTTTCTCTCTCTGAAAAAGCTTCTGCAGCACTAATGGATGCACCACACAGTACAACAACTGATCGATGGCCTTGTGTCCAGCCACAGACAGGAAGGGACACTTCCCTACAGGAAGACATTCAGGAGATATTTCAGGGCTGTGTGCACCAGCACAGCTCCTTGGAGCTCAGGGGCTGTCAGACAGGCTGGCCACTGTTCACAGAAATTGTTTCATAATATGAGAGAAAAATCTGTAGAGTCAGAAAATAAATGTGAGGAAAAAGGCAGGACTAAAAATAACTGTCCCTCTGTGGGGTCATGGACACGGACAGGCCCTGAGGGAAGGACAGTGCCACAGAGCACACAGCTGAGCCAGGGGCCTCAGCTGGGCACTCACAGATGGCCCTGGGACCTGCTGCTCCCGCTGGTGAGGAACAGTCTGGGCTGGAAGCAAAGAAATTGCCTGATGTTTCCTGTGGCTCAGTCCAAATTATTTTTGGACCTTCCAGAGAAGTTTCTGGCCCAAAGGATGCTTTGTGTCTTTGCACCCTGTGTGGCTGCAGGACGTGTCTGGATGGCATCTGCTGGCATTGGCAGAGGGGCCCTGGGACGTGACAATGACACCAGTACAGAGCCTGACCCAGGGCCAGCACGGACAGCACACTCACTGGATTGACCACATCATCCTGCACAAAGCTACAATTCCTGAAATACAAACAGGAGGAGGCTGCACTTGCCTGACCTCAGAGAGTAGCATGTAGGCGACAAAAAGGAAAGCAAAGGAATAACGTTAGCCTCTGATTACATTGCTACTTCCCCTAATCTGGGACTCCAGCTATGGGCACAGTCACAGGCTGGACTCCTTTGTGGCGGTGCACAGAGATGGCACTTTCAGAAATTAATGAAATTACAAGTGGGGAAGATGTGATGGCACAGACCTTAATGGGCAACCAGCTCCCACCACTGCTTTGCCAAGCCAGCACCATGATTGCTGTGTATAGGAACTTGGTGTACCTGGATGGGGTTTTTTTTATTTGAAAATAAAGCTTACTACTGTGGTGGCAATCATGGGATGTTCTGAAATGCTGCTGTGAAGAGGAGAGATTAATTGGATAACACTGAAATGAATGTTGGGGAAAAGAAATCAAGTGGCCTGTGTGGGATACTGGCAGGTCCCCAGACTGCCCTGCTTCCCCTGTCCCCAGGTCAGGAGCTCCTGACCCTCCCCAAGGTCCCTGGGCAGGCAGGGGTGGGGGGACTGCCGGGTCCCCAGTGCAGGCTCAGAGTGCAGTCCCTGCTTCTCCCTCAAAAGCCTCGTTCAGCAGCTCCCTCGATGGGTCAAACCTTTGCTCCTGAATGGGCAGATTCAGGCCTGAATGTCGCTATTTAGCCTCAGCTGCCAGGGGCTGGAGCACGTAAATGGGTGAACTCTCTCACAGAATGATGTCATTGACTTGATGGAAAACCTCAGCAAATAATTCCCCCTCAGTCCCCCAATGCTCACTCAGGCCAGGCCGGAGGCTCATTCAGCCCTTGCTCAGGGGAATCTTTGTTCATCCCCTGCAAATCCCATCACCATCACCATCCCTGATGCTGCTGTGGCCCCATCCAGCCCCTCCCCTACTACTGGTTGCAGGTGATCTTCAATCCCTCCCTCCCAACACCCCTCCCAGCCCAGTGAGGGTCCTTGAGCCCCTGTGAAAGCAGCAGTACCCCCAGCCAGCATCCATCTCTCTGTCTCTCTGCCTGTCCCCTCCATGGGTGCTGGCTGGGGGAGGTGACAAGGCACCACAGCTCCAGTGTACCTGCGAGTACGGCAGCACACACAGGCCCCACGGGTGGTACCTGGCAGGGACAGAGGATCTCCATGTGCCATGTGTCCCTGTCAGCCCAGGAGAGAAGGAGGGAGAGAGGGAGGGGTGTGAGCCCGTACCCTGCGTGCTTGGCGGGCTCTGGAGGAGCTCCTAATGGAAACCAGGCTTCTCCAGACCAACACAACTCAACTCCCACACGTAGCGAGCCTTGGCTGAACATCGGCTCCTCACAGAGCTCCTGTGTGCATGCACAGGGCAGCACCGCTGCTGCTGCGCCACTGCCACACTCTGGGGTGTCACTGGGACACAGCACGGGGCTCACTGACTGCTGGCACTGCGGGACAGCTCTGGGGTGTCACTGGGACACAGCACGGGGCTCACTGACTGTGGCACCATGGGAACAGAGGACGTCCCCACTCAGGGGCTGTGTCCCTGCAGGGCCCAGCACCAGGCTCTGAAACAGAGAATTGGTGTCAGTACTTGGAGACACTCGGTAGGACGTTGCCCCTTCCCTCGGTGGCTCCCAAATGGCAGTGGTGACAGTGGTGACACCCATCAGGAAGGGCTGGGGAGAAAGGGATAAGCCATGGCCACAGGAAAGAGGTTGACCACAGGAAGGAGCCAGCAGGAAAAGATGTGCTGTGGAAAAACGGGGCTCCATCCCACACTGGGAAAGATAAGTCTGCATTCTCCCTTATTTTAAGTGTCGGAAATACTTTCCCCCCCAGTACAAACACTCGGTTGCCAAAGGCTGCTGCTCTGCCCCCCCCGAGCTTGGCAGGAGGGACAGGCAGCTGCAGGGCCTGTCCTGCTCCCCCAGCACCAGGACCCAAGGATCAAGGAACACTGCCATGCTCCAAGGTGGAATATCCCTGCAAACAGCACGCCAAGGCTCAGCTCTACCCCACGGACCCTGCCTGCACAGCCTGTTTCCATGGAAACACACCAAAATGAATTTGATCAGGAGTCCTGAAGGACTCCTCTCCCTTCCAGCATCAGGAATCAAAGCCAAATTTCCCCATTTGTGGTTACAATAATTTACTCTCCTAGTCAAAATGAAGTTCCATCCCTGCACAGAGTGGCCCCAGCCGGGCTGCAGGGCAGGAGTGGGGAGCACCAGTGCCAGCCATGCCAGCCCCAGGAGGCACACAGAGAGCTCAGGGCTGTATTTATGTGTGGATAAACACACCTTCAGAGTCAGCAGCTCTGGAAGGATGTGCCTCACAGCTTGCTCAGTAAGGACCTACGATTCGCACTTCAACCTTTGACAGCAACCACAGGTAACCAAAAACCACAAGCAAAAAAGGGCTGCTACCACTGCAAAAGCCACAGGTCCCTGACAAAACACAAACACAAGCAGAGCCCCAAACCAGGCTGTGCTGCTGCTTTTTCCTCCAGTGCTTAGAATTTAAACCAGAAGGAAACCATCACCACAGAAGAGAACCATGGAGGAACAGGGTGAGCAGACACAGCCAGAGAATGGAGCACGGAGGTGCTGCTCAAGGGTCTGCAGTGCTTGAGGTGTCACAGGTGCACATCCTTAATTAGCTTTACCAATTGCAACCCAGGTCACAGTCTGTGTGACTGCAATGGTCCTCTGTTCCCAAGAGAGGAAACCATGACCCTGAGCACACAGAAATAGAAGTGACTGTGACAACTAAGCAGTGACAGCTATGGGGACCAGCAGGATCTCTGAGCCAGCACAGGAGGGCCCTGCCTGGGCTGCCTCATTTAACACCACAGGGACACAATGGGAAGTCAGGTGTTACACAGGTGCAAAAAACAGCTTGATTTTTAGAAATAAACACTTTGAAAACCAACAGATCATCTCCAACTGTGCAGGAGAGTGGGTGTGGAGGTTACACATCACATTGGTCAGGGCCAGGCTGCCAGCACCCTCACCCCTGTTATCCACACCCAAATAGCCCTCGTTGATATGACCCTCATTAGCTGTGCAGCAGCAGCTGGTATACACAGCACCACTCTGCTTCTTCCTAGGAAACAGCCAGGTGGGAATTGCTGCTCCTCCAGAAGCTCAGGGGCAGAGCAAGAAGTGGGTTCAGCAGCCCTTTGGCTAATCCCCATCACACACTGCTCCCAGGGAGCAAATTAAGGAGGAAAAAGCAAAATAAAAATACCACCCTTCAACCTCATCATCTTTGCAGTCATTGGCCAGTGACACTTTCAGAGCAAAGGCAGTCCTGAGTTTAATCTGATCCAGCTGAGCAGTGATGGGGCTGCAGCATCCCTGCCCTGTTCCTAGGAAGGGACAGGATGTCCCAGCCCACACTGGAAGGTGGGAAGTGACTTTCACTGGTCTCCCTGCATGCACCTACACATGGACAGCTCAGGGAAGAGCAGACAGCAGAGATTTCCATGGGGGGAAAAGCAATTCCTGAGGTTCTGCATCTGCCCAACCCACAGATTGCAGTGCCAGAGCAACTCAGTCACAGCTTCAGCAAGCCATGAATAAAACCCATAAGGAATCAGCAGGGAAAACACAGCCAGGGTTTGATCATGGCAGTGCAAATAACCAGAGCAAAGCTAAGCAGGAGCTCCATCTTTGCATTTTGCTTCCTTCTTCTCCAGCTTGAAAACAGAACTATCAAAGCTGGCCACACACTTTCTTTTCAAATAAGCAAACAAAAGACAATTAAAGTTCACTCTTCCCTTTAACAAGGGCATTTTAAGACATGGAAATTTTCGGGTTGGGATCTCAACCCTGGAAATCCATTTTTGTCAGGGAAACGTTGCAAGACCCTGACCCATGGCAGCTGAGGACATACCTACATTTCCTACCAATGGCCCCTGTGGATGATTTTCTCCTCCCTGGTGGAGAGCTGTACACAGCATACATACAGCATGAGAAATTCCACTTTTCCCAGCATGCAGACATATGCCTATGATTCCTAAGGGGAAAATAATGTTACCAACTCCCGCCAAAGAATTCCCCAGGGAGTTCCATCACTAAGGAGATGGAGCTGATCACCATCACCACCCTGAGGAGGAGGTTCTGGACACAGTACCCAACCCACTGCTTCCCAGGAATTCTCTGTCATTGCAGCAGAGTTTTAGGAGCCAACACACAAAGTAAGTGGCCAAGGGGCCAGACTCTGATCTAAGGTGTTGGATTTACACTGTGTGTACCACCTGCATGAAGCCCCCAGTCTCTGTCCCACAAAAATACCTCAGCCTGGAAAGCCATGAGCTCCCCCAATGAGCCCAGATGTGCCATCAAGATCAGGATTAATGAGCCCTGACATATGGAACACTCCCAAATACTCTACAGCTGCTCACAGAAACATGTTAATTTTCTCAGATGAGGATAAAAATGTAACCTTCCAGTTAGCCTTCTAGGTAGTCCCAAATCCACACAGGATCCTGCAGGGAGTGCAGCCCTGTGGGTGCTGCACAGAGGAGAGATGCTCACCACTAGGGAGTTGCAGAGTGGCCCAGGACAGGCAGTGCCTGGCACTGACCCAGGGCAAGCCGTCCGCAAGTGCCCCTGAAGGCTCTGTGGGGACTCAGAAATCCTGACACATTGGACAAAGGCCATTTTTCCCACATTGACACGGGTTTTCCACTTGCCAGGAGTAAGTGGCTAGCATGAACTGCTAAAAATATCTTGCTATATTTAGCAGTGCTTTACAAATCTCTTGTGGAGGAATTTACTGGATGTCTCACACTCTGTCACACATTTACCTCTCCTAATCAGCCCTTCATTGACTGAGTTGTTCATAAGCTTCTCTTTCACAGCCAGTCCAGCCCAGGCTCCAGGCAATAGAGCAGGGCTGCGCTCCCAGTAAAAGGATATTTCTCAGTACCTCTCCCTAACCAGTGACCTTTTGCTCTGCAAGCTGGTTAGTTGCCCTCTGGACCATCACCTCCACTCACACATCCCCCTCCCACTCCCCCCCTGCCCTCCACAGTTTCTGTTTCCTGTCCTAAACTTTAATCTTTTATTCTTATGAATTCTTCTCCTTGCCCAGCCAGCCTTGTGGGAAGTGCCCAAACAAGCTTGACAGGCTTATTTTCTTATTTACTCTTAAATTAAATACCCAAGGACCCAGACAGCAAGAGTTCACACTCATCATATAATTCTCACGCTTGCTTTATCTCCTCACTGCCTGAAGAAAACCAGCTCTGCCGAACCTGCCATGCTCCAGATGAGCTGGCAAAGGTTACGAGGCTGCACCTTGAAGCTCAAGGCAGTTAAACACACAGAAGAGCTTTCCTGGATGCCTGGACCTCAAGGAGATCATGGGTCTCCTCACCAATAGCTTGGAAGTTTGGCAACACATCAGCCCAAAACCCCAACCAAAACACAAAGCAACCAAGCAAGACTGGAAGGACAACAAAGTTTTGGGGTATATTGGTCTGTTTTGGAGAAAACTGGGAGTAAGTGATGTACTCTGACCCTCCCTTGGATTAAGTTATCTAGCATCTTCTTCCTAAGATCTCCACAGTAACAGATCTATTGGTCAGGAAGTGAATCATGCAGCAGAGCCACATTTCAAAGCAAAGACATGGAGCACTCCCTTCTCCCAGTGACACTCGCTGGCTTGTACTGGTTTCCTAGAGAGTGGCACTTCAGGCTGTATGTTTAATATTTTTATAAGGAACAGTGTGTTGGATGAATTTTTTGAAATGATTTTTGCTTCTGCAACACAAGGGCAGCACAGGATGCTGCAGCACAGCCTGCTGCCTGGCCCAGCTCAGCCAGGGCACCCCTGCTCTCCCCACAGCAGCAAAACTCCTGCTGGCATCAGCACTTCCCTTAGCGCTCCTCAGGATGAGCCATGGGTAAAACTGCACTTTGGAAGCCTGAACTTCTCAGAGATTAGTATTTTCCCCTTTGCCATTTTGCTGGCCTTTCAAATCAACCTTGCAGCCCTGCAAAGCTGGAGGAGTTGCTCCAGCAAAACTGGAAAGAGACACAGGGCAGCCAGTCCAGAACACGTGGCCAGCTGAAATGGAAGTAAAGAAAAGATGAGCTGCCTTAGAAATCAGCAAAAGTGGTGAAATGCACAATAAGAAATAATGCAACTGTTTTTTAAACAAATGCTCCTGGGGTTGTAGAGGCAGAGAAGAGACACAAAGGACAAAACGCCATCACGATTCTTGGTTCACCACAGACCAAGCCCAACCACAGGACTGGTGCTGCCACACCTGCAGAAATTTCAGGCCAGCTGGTGTCCCAATCCGACTGTCAGCACACCAGGGAATTGCTCAGCACTGCCCTGGAGCACAGTGAACCCAGGCGTAGGAAGGAGAGCCACAGCTGGAGGACAGTGCCCAGCTCCGTGGGCACCAGTGCAGCTCCTGAGCTGGGCAGTGGCTCTCAAACCCCACATGAGAGGCTCCAAGGGTGGCAGCACTCTCAACTGTCCTGTAAACACAGAGGGTGCTGGATGCCTGCCCCTGCAGCAGGGATGGCCAGGGGAGTGGTGGGGATGGCAGCGCCGGGTGAGCTGTGGCTGTGGGTGACACGCTGGGGCTGGAAGCCAAGCAGGAAGCAGGGTGAGGCTGGCAGGTGGCTCTGGCTGCTGCACCTATTTATACACCTGTGTACATCACTGTCCCACAGAAGGCAGTCACTGCCTTCAGAATACCAGCCTGGGGACGGATCCTCGGGCTGGGGAATGAAGAACAGACTCTTTGAAAAATAAAAATACACGGAGCTGAGCCATGAAAAACAAATGGATTTTGCCCTCCCTTGGGAGGAGTGAGCTGTCAGGGAGGGGCAGCAGCCGCTTTCGCAGGGGCATCAGGAGGGCAGCAGGGATCCCTGCAGTGCTCCCGGCCACCCAGAGCCCCCGGCTCCGAGAGCAGCCGAGCCGGCCCCTGGCACGGAGCTCTGGCGTGAGCGGCACAGAGGGCGTGCTCCAGGATCCGCGGCTCCCCGCTGCACAGGCAGGACGGACACGGGGAAAACAAACATGAAAACAACGGACTCTTATCCGGGGCAGAGCACGAGCAATCCCCACGGAGACGTCTCATGATCTGCAAAGCCCTCACATGCATCTCCCTGCAGCCCCCCTTCCCAGGCAGGGCAGGTTCCGACGGGCGCTCGCTCCAAGCCGCGATGATTTCAGAGTTTCCTTCGATAAGGGCGCAGCGGGGCTGGGCAGGGGCCAGCTGAGTCACACAGCACGCCAGGGAGGGATCGCCGCCGGCTTAGCAGCGATCCCAAGTGCTTCGGTGCGGGGAGGAATGCGCATCCCTCCGGATCCAGGCTGGGAGGTGATGCCAGCGTGGACATCGCCTGTCCTGCACCAGCTGGCACCTCCCGGGAGGCTCCTTGGCACCATCAACCTGACCGATACTGGGGCAGCCTCACCAGCACACTTAGGGGGGCTTTGCCGAGAGCTACCCCCACTCTGGGCACCTCTGCAAGGACTTGGGGGTCTGGGTTTGTGCTTCCACGTCAAAGGGTCCCCGATGATCTGCAAGTCACCAGTTCATCCTGTGATGGAACAGGAATGGATTGTGCCCCTTGTTCTTCATTCTCACAGCTACAAGGTTTAGGAACATTAAAAAATGTATTATTGTTTTAAACATCCCCAGGCTCTTCAAAATCAGGCTTGGCTGGGGGAACAGGCTAAAAGGAGCAAGATCAGACTGACAGAGCAACTGACTTCTGGGCTGTACTTATATTTATAGACTTTATCTCAGGCTATCCTGCTGCTCTTATCATCACTTGAACAACTCATGACCGCATGTTCACCTGCATGGAGAATTCAGTGACAAGAAAGGACATGGGGCAGAGAGACCATGTTTGAATGTGCCCCAGGAGAAAACAGCACGGCCTGGGATCACTGCTCCCAGTGCAGCAGCTCGGCTGGTGGCACTGGAGAGGCTGTGAGACACAACACAGGCCAGTGTGGACAATGCACCATCCCCAGAACAGAAACAACAAGGTTCCAGAAGCTTTCTCATTCACACGTGTCAGATCCTCAGACAGAAGCTTTATGTGTTTGGAAGATTCATTCAATGCTGAGTAAGGAAAAATAACTGCTGCCTCCTGAACTTCTCCAGCAGTTCCAAAGCTGCTGCATTTTGGTGCTCAGTACCTGTAAATAGTGCTGACTGCTCACCAGAGTTTTTTTTCTATGAACCAACAGCTCTCCAAACCTCTGTGTTCCTGCCAGGCAGTGCCATGCAGCTCCCACAGCAGCACCTGCCCCTCTGTCCCTGGAGAATGGTCCAACCTGGCACTGCAGGCTCTCCCTGCAGCCCAGATCCATGGCTGGGCAGCCAGGGATCAGTGCCAGTGCCACGCTGTGTGGGCAGGAGGATGCAGCATGGCCAGGATGTGCCACAGGTGTCTGGCTGCCTGCTGCAGCAGAACAGAGCAGGCACAGCACTGACACTCCACTGAGCCAGGCTGGCACCCAGCACGACAGAAAAGCCTGGGATGCCACATCTGTAGTTATCAGTGTGCCACCAACGGCATTAGGAATAAAATATTCCAACAATACCTCAAGTAAAAAGCCAGAAAAGCTGAGTCCTCATACAGTGACTCAAGAGGAAACTCTTAGGTCAGCAGTAGTGCTGCTGTGAGCCGTGGGCTGTGAGACACACAGAACATGGATAACACCCACATCCTCCCAGGGAAGGAGCCAGAAAAGGCAGTAGAAGATGGATGAAAAGCTCCCTGCATGCCTCATGTGCAGCACTAGAAAAAATATCCTTAAACACATGAAAATGATTTTGCCTCTTGTCCTGGCCCCTTGTGCTGCTGTAGGCAGGCGAGTCCTGGGGAAGAATATCTGGGCTGGAAAAAGCCATCACAAAATATTGCACGTTGGTTTGTCTAAGCTGGGCCAAGGCTGGCCCAGAGTCCTCCCACCAGCCTCCGAGCTGGCAGGGACAGGGCTGGCTTGGTGCTGTTGCCAGCCACCCCTGCCCTGGGCTTCCTAAAACAAACCCAGGCTGGGGCACACCTGGGCATGGATGGAGCAGCTGTAACCAGCAGGAGCCACGGGGGAGGCTGGGGAGCTCAGGACCTCAGCAGGGAGGGAGTGAGGGACAAGAAGCCAGGCCTGGGGACATCGTGGCACAGCCAAACCTTCCTGTGCCCAGCCTGGCGCCTCAGCCCCGGCAAAGCAAACCCAACAGAGACAACCTGCCCGGCCAGAGCTGCTCCAGCAAACACATCCCTGAGCCCCAGAACACAGGGTGGGATCTGCCTCGCAGCTGGAACTGGTAGATCCTGTGCCGGCCCCTCGTCTCTCCTGCCTGCACTGAGGATACGGCTCTGGCGCTGGGGGTGAGCTGGCTTTTGGGAGGGTTTTTGTTCTTTCTTCTGCTATTGTGTTTTAGTGTCTGGTTAAAGCGTGTCTGGTTTAGATTTGCATCAACTGGGGCCCTAGTCCTGTGCTCAGAGCTCAGAGCCCAGGAGCTGCTCCATCGGCAGCTGTTGGCTGCAGAGACGCCCTGTGCCCAGCTGAGCTGAGGATGCCTGCAGGGTGCAGATGCTCCCAGAGAGAGCTGGGCTCTGGCTGTGGGTGTGATGTCTTTTGAGACAGAGCTGGGAAGTTAGAAGACAATTTTACAAGTTACCAGCAGTAACTGGTGCCCTTACTGGCTGAAATCCACAGCCAGGATGGGGAAGACCAGCAAGGAGCCAACAAGAGATCACATTATTGCTGGAGGAGAGTGATGTTTTCCAGCTGGTCATTTCCCCCTGCTCCTCACTGTCTCATGGCTGAGCTGTCTTTGTGGGACATTGTCATTGCAGCTGTGCCTCCCGGCAAAGCTGATGCTTGCCTGGAGACCTGCAGCCTCTCCTGGTGTGGGACAGACTCCTTCTTCTTCCCTGTTTTCTAGAGGAGCTTTAGGGTTGTTTGGACACAGTCCCCAGGATCTGGCTGTAACATACTGCAGGAACAAATTCCATTGTCCCCACAGCCTTCCCATGAACCAGGACATGGGGTTCTGGGGAACTGGGCAGACAGGCCACTCTGGGTGGCTTCAATCCCTTTAAAATAATCTGTTACAATGCTTCAATCCCATTAAAATAACCTGTTCCAATGCCACGCTGCTTCCCACACTCCACAGCATTAAACCACCAGGCACCACATCCAACAACAGCAGAGAAACCTGTCCAGAACAGGTCTGCCATGCTGGGGGACACAAGAGTTCCCTGAGGGGACACTCAGTTCCCACACACAGCACTGCAGGACCTGCAGGGATGATGATGATGATGATGATGATGGTGGTGGACCTTTCCTGGGTGTCCAAGGAACCCCATTCCTGGGGAGAAGCTCACACTGTCCCTACACATTCTTTTGTCACGTTATCCTTCAGGATGAAGTGCTCACAGTGCCTGGGGAGGCTGGGAACTGCCAGCACAGTCCCAGGCACTCTGCAGAGCTCCACGCTGGACAGAAATCAAGTGCAAAACCACATACACAACATTTGCATGAGAACTCGCAGCTCTTTGAGCTTCAAAGGACAATTTTCATCATCACAGCACTCACAGGTACTAATGAGAAAAGCCTTCATCTGACATTTCTCCAACTCCATTTGATATTTAATTGGGAGAGAAGATCAAAGACCAGGGGAAATAGGTGGTTTTGCATTATCATACACACAGCTGAGCACAGTAAGCAGGACGAGATTAAAAAAACCCCACACTGAAGCACAGAAAAATTGCTGTAAAGCAGCCATTCTTGCAGCCACAGTGATGCCATGGAGTTCTGACACCCCAGTGACCCAGAGCACATGCCCTGAGCAAAGCTCCTCTGTCACACCAGTGCTGGCCGTGGTGAGCTCTGGGCATGGACAAGCTGCTGCTGGAGCTGAATCCTCAGTGCCCACATCAGGTCCTGATCCTGGCCAGCTCAGGGGATGGCCATGAAGGGACAGACACCTCCCAATCCTTCTCCCTGCCTGACCAGGGACAGGCCACGGTGGTCTCAGCACTGCCAGTACAACGTGTGGGACCAGCACTGTCACTTGGCACTGCCAGTGACTCTCCATACTGCTGGCACAAAAAACAAGGGACACAGCCAACTTTACAGCAAAAATAATTTCAATTTCTGACTCAAAGTATTATCTTCTATTACTGGCTTTCACGCCCAAGACTGTTACAAATGAACAATATTATTCTCTGCTTTAGTCAGTTTATTTCCCCACGTGGCAATACCGAATACTTTGTCCCCTTGTGGTGTCCCAGGTAGTTGTGACTACTCAGCTGCTGGGGGGTGTCAGTTGACAGAGAAAGTACCACACTCAAAGGCTGCACTGGTAGGGCTGTGGCTGCAGGATGACCCTCCCCAGGATATGGTGGGCTGCAGGCCCCTGGAAGAGCTTCACCCTCTATCCTCATGGGATGTCACTCTCCTGATGGGACCACCACCGCTTCTGCATCCCAGCAGCTGAGGGCACAGAGGGACTGTCCCCCCACCCTGTCAGGGGGCACAGAGGGACTGTCAGCCATGGCTGTCCCAGAGGCCAGTGAGTACCCCAGATTCCCACCCACAGCTCCACATGGGTAGGATTCAGAGATATATCTATTTTTTTAAGTTATCTGTTAACTAAACACAGGGAGCTGATGGAAGCCCAGGCAGGACTGGCCCCAGCACCTCCCTGGCAGCCTGCTGGGTCAGCTACAAAAACACCCCACAGGATTTCAGACAAGAAATCCTCATCCCTGGGGCTTCTCAGTGCTGTCTGGGTGTGCTCTGCTTTCTTCTGCTTCTGCCCTTCCTCCCTGGCCAGTCTCCCTGGGCCGGGTCTGCTGACCCAGCGAAATCCCTCACATCCCTGTGCGCTACAAACACTGAAAAGGGAAATGGTTTTGAACAAAGTGATGAAGAAAAGCATTTCCACTAGCAAGCAGGTTTGTTTTAATCCCTCTGATTTCCATTTTGTTGGGGTTTTTCTTTGCCCTGGACTGTGCAGATTTGAGTTTTTGTACCCACGTTAGGTCTCACAGCCCTGTGACGTCGGCAGTTTCAGTCACACCAGCTTTTGTCTCTGCTGCTTCCAGATGGGCACACACGGGCTATTCCAGCCACGGCCTCGATAACAAGGAAGCTCTGAATTATTCTGAACAAAAGAGCAGCAGCTAAACCTATTAACACCCACTGAAACCAACCAGCTGGCAGGAAAACTGTGTGACCAGCGTGGATTGTCTGTGTCCCTCCACTGCCCCCATGGATGCTCTGGTGGCCTGGGCCTGGATTCTGCTGCATGGATAACGGCAGAGAATCATGGAATCATCTGGACTGGAGAAGACCTTTAAGATCATGGAGTCCAGAAAGGCATGGGAGACGACACAGGGAGGGTGTGTATGAAGGTGTATCCACAGCTGTGGGGAGGAAAAACAAATCTAAGCAGTCAGAAGGTCGGTGTCAAACCGGGAGGTGTAGTCCGGGATGAGCCGCCCGAAGCCGCCGCCCGCCCGCCCGGCCCGGCCCGGCCGCTCCGCTCCTCACGGTGCGGGACGCCGCGCTCCGGCCGTTGCCAGTGCGCCTCCTGCCGGCGGGGCGGGGGCGGCGCCGCCCGCACGCGTTGCCATGGACGCCCCGGCGGCGGCGCGTTACGCGGCGGCGCGCGGTGACGACGCCAAAGTGGCCTCCACGTCGCCGGGACGGCCAAGATGGCGGCGGCGGAGGGGAGCGGGGCCGGGGGGAGCCTGGTGAGTGCGGCCCGGGAGAGCGGACGTGGGACTCGGTGGTTTCAGATGACACAACCTGGCCCAGGTGCTCTGGTGATCTGTCAGCACTTCTGAACCGGCGACTCCCGCAAAGTCAACATTGAAACCGACATTTCATTGGGAAAAATGCTCACCGTGATTTAAAGAATGACAGAACACCGACAACAAAGGGAGGGCTTCCAGCAGGGCGCTGCAGGGCCCCTCTCACGCTCGCAGGGCGACGGGATGGCCAAGGATGAACCCGCCCCGCTCCCCCCCGCGCCCGGGAGATGCTCGGGGGAATAACGGAGCACCATCCCCGAGCGGGGACCGCCGTCCCCAAACGAGCACATCCATGCTGGCAAGGCTCGGCCGGTCCCGCCGCCGGTGTCAACACAGCGGGACGGCGGACCCAGCCCGTCCCGGCGTGGGGACAGCAGCGGGTGGCCGCGGGGGTGGCATTGCAGGGACAGGGACACGCGGGGGTGGCGGCTGCCGCCCGGGGAACGCCAGCCCTCCCCGGAGCGATGCGGGAGCACGGGCCCCAAGCGGCTCCAGCACGGGGATGCGCAGGGAACGGGACACCCCGCGGTGACCGGCCGAGCCCTGCCCGGACCCCCGCCCCGGCCCGCTCACCGCGGATGGCGGCGATGAGCGCGTTGCCGTCCTTGATCACCTCCTTGATGAACTTGTTGGTTCGCTCCAGCTCCTGCTCGTAGCACTTGAGGCGCTCTCGGAAGTCGGGGCTGTCCAGGTAGCAGTCGCTGAACTCCAGCGGCGGGTGCCCCATGGCCGCGCCTCGGCCCGGCTCCGCCGCGCTGCGCCTACGGAGCGCTGCCGCTGCCGCCGCCCCGGGCGCCCCGCGCCCGGGAGAGCGGGGCCGGGGGGAGCCGCGAGCGTCGGGAGGGGAAGCGGGGAAGCCGGACTGCGGGCGGGCCAGGCGCATTCAGGCCTCCCTCTCTCCCTGAGCGCGGCCGGGCAGCCGGTGAGGTGCCGGGAAAGGCGCAGCGGGGTCTGGAGGCCTGGGCGGGCGGCGGCTCGTCCGAAGGGCGGGGATGGGAAAGGGGCCGAGGACGGGCGAGAAGGCGACAGGAAGGGAAGACAGGGACGGGGTCGGCGCGGGGCCGGGGGCTGCCGGCGTCCCTCCGTGCCCCGCCTGGCCAGCGTTTGCCGTAGAACCGGTCGGGCTGTGCCCTGTTTGCCTTCAGCCGCGGGCATCCCAGAGCCTTGCTCGCCCGCAGGCGGGGACGGCTCCAGCCCGGTGAAACCTGGTCCCTGAGCAGCCTCGGTGTGTGTCCGGGCCGGGGGTGTCCGTGCAGCTCCCCGGGGCTGTTAATATTAAATGTTTATGTTAATTAGTTGTAAATGTTAATATTAATTTCAAATGCGGGTACTCGGGGGTGGTGCGGCTGTGCAGCCCTCAGGCATCACCTCTCTTGAAACACGGCTTTTTACTTCTTTTGGTTACTGCTGGAGCAGAGCGCAGAGGGTGGGTTCTGGGGCTGGCAGGGGACAGGCTCACACACACCTGCTCAGCTCTTGAGGCCATCACTGCTCACGTCAGGCAGTGACAGCTGGCCCTGCTGCAGAACCTTTTCTTCATTGTATCCCTGAATTCTGAGCAGCTCTGTCCATCCCCAGCCCATCTGAAGTGCACACGAGCATGTTTGTGTTTGTTCCTAAAGGTTTGTGCCCATTCAGTTCCCAGGTCTGGCAGATGTGTCCATATCCCAGGATATTCCAGTGGAAGGGGAGATCACTGTCCCTGTGGGATCTCACTCTCCTGATGAGGATTACTCCACGCTGGATGAGCCAGTCAAGGACACAATTGTGAGTCTGGGGTAAAACTCATGTTTTCTGGTGTTTTTGCACAGCGCTGCTCAGCCTGTACTTCAGTGGGGATTGTTTTAGAACTCGTCATGTAAAACAAATTCCTGTGGGTCAAAAAGTGTCTGAGTTGTGGCCCAAAGTTTCTCTGTGATCCTGAAATGAAAGTGAGGGCAGAGGCCTCAGTGGGAGCTTGTGAGAAACTCCACTGACTGAAGATATATTTCATTTCTTTTCTTTTCCTAGAGGGGCAAACAAATTGTTGGTTATATACTGTGTTATTAAAAGATAGAATATTGTGGTTGTTAAAGAAAAGGATGTGATGTTGTTAAGGACTGTAGGAAAAGCAGTCATTGTTTGTTGTAGAGGGTGCTACAGAACTTGTTGGGTTGGATCCTCTCCTGATTTGCCATTCATGTTCCTTTACTTCTGTCTCTTTGCTTTAGCTGGGAACTGTAATTTTTGTGAGGGGATAAATGAAAGTGTTTCGTGTTTGTTTCAGATGAGGGACCTGAAGGCCGTTGGGAAGAAGTTTGTCCATGTCATGTATCCCAGGAAGAGCAGTGCCCTCCTCAGGGACTGTACGTGCTGGGGCCTTCCTGACCTGCAGGGGAGAGGCAGAATCCAGGGAAGGGGATTCAGGGGGGCTGATCCTGGGCAGCAGAGCTGACAGCTGGGCTGTCACCAGGGCTCTGTGGCAGGCTGCTGTGGGCCAGGATGGGTGGAACTGGGAGCTGTAGCAGCTGCTGGGTCTTCAGTGAATTTTATTATAGATCATGGGGTAAGATGCTGAATAAGAGAATTGTAAAGCAGTGAGATGTGGAAAATGGCACCTTGGGAGTTGGGCAGTCCCAAGGAAAGCAGAACTGCGATGGTTTTGTGACTTTTGTGATGTGTTTTCCCTCTCTTTGCAGGGGATCTGTGGGGCCCATTGGTGCTGTGTGTCTCCCTGGCTCTGTGAGTATTCCGGGGGAATTTGGGGTTTTGTAGCCCAGTGCATGAGGGAAATGAGACATTAAAAATTACTGATTAATGTGTTAAGATCAATTTCATCTTATCCCTCTCTGTCTTGTGCAAGCACTGCTTGGTTGGGTTCTCTGATAAAATGTGTTTGTGACACTTCAAGCCCATTAGCACCTCCTGTCCCTAAATTTAGGATTTAAGGATGAACCCTTTCTAGTCCCCTGGCCTAGGAATTATTTTACTGAAGGTGTCTCAAGTTGTACTGATTCAGCTGTGGTGCCCTGTAGTTATTCAGGGGTTTCTCTGAGGCTGGTTTGTTCAATCACACACTACTCTGCTACCTTGAGAGGTACCAAAACTTTGGTACTTTAATTTCCATCTCAGCCTGTTGTCCATGGCTTGATTCCTTTCTCGATGCTTTCACAGCCCTGAAAACAGGGCAACAAATGGACTGAGATCACCTCAGTTGAGCCACAACCATTTTCCTTTCCTGTGCAAAACTGAGGATATAATGAAAATATAAAATGGATGGAAAACTATGGGCCTGCAGCATAACTGGGGATCAGTGTTGGGGCTCCTGCTGGCACCTGCTCCAGCCTGGGAAAACTCCATCAGTGCTGATGCCTCAGTGCAGCTATTTCTCCCTGTTCCCCACTCCAGGATGCTTCAGGGTGGCTCTGCAGACAGCAAGGATGACGGAGGGCCCCAGTTTGCCGAGGTCTTTGTCATCATCTGGTTTGGGGCCGTTGTCATCACGCTCAACTCGAAGCTTCTGGGAGGCACCATGTGAGTGCGGGGTTGTTCCGTGGAGGTTCACTCACTCCTGAGCACGGAGTTCTGCCCTGCCTGGCCTCACTGCTGTTTCCCTGGTGCTGTCTCCCTGTGCAGCTCCTTCTTCCAGAGCCTGTGTGTGCTGGGGTACTGCGTGATGCCGCTGACCGTGGCCATGCTGGTGTGCAGGCTGGTGCTGCTGGCGGGCGCGGGCACCGTCAGCTTCATCATCCGCCTCATCGTGGTGGGGGCCATGTTCGCCTGGTCCACCTTGGGTGAGTCCCTCCCTGTGCCTGGGGAGCTTGATCCCTGCGCATTCCCTCAGGCAGAACCAAGGGTGCTCTGGTCTAAGGTGGCCCTGGGCTGCTGAAAGGCTGTAGAAGGAGTTCTTCCAGTCCTTGAGCTGGCAGAGGTTCAGCCTCTGTCTCTGCTCCTGGTGATTTCCATGGTCATAGACAAATTGCCTTGGGCAGCAGGATGATGATTTAGTATTAAACTCAGTGAGACTGTTTGGTGGTTTTATTCTATGGTTATGTTATAAATACTATTAGAAAAATGCTGTTTTTATAGAGATGCATTTGCACGATTTCTCCTGTTTATCTGTAAGTCTGGCTCTCACTGTACAGTGTTAATCAGCATTTATGGCCAGGCTGGTTGGGGCTTGGAGCAGCCTGGGCTGGTGGAAGATGTCCCTGCCTGTGGCAGGGGGTGGAACTGGATATCCCTTCCAAGCCAAAGCATGCTGTGATTCCATGTTTCTATAACTTATTGTTCTGTATGATAGAGGAAGTAGCACTTGGTGATTACAGCCCGTTGGTTTGAGCAGTGGTTTCTTTTACAACACAACTGCAGTGCAGATCCTCGCTGTGAGGGGGCTGTGAGGGTTGTGCTGCTCCTGCTTCACAGGTTTTGTGTCTCTGCAGCATCCACGGCGTTCCTGGCAGACAGCCAGCCCCCCAACCGCAAGGCCCTCGTCGTGTACCCCATCTTCCTCTTCTACTTCGTCATCAGCTGGATGATCCTGACCTTCACCCCCCAGTGAGCACCATCCTGAGGGACTGCTACACTGACTGGACTTTCTCATGGACGCTGCAGTGAATCCTTGGCTTTATCTCTTTCTAATTTATATATAGGGATACTGTAAAAAGGCAGGTTGTGGGATAAAGCCAGAGAGCTGCAAAAAGTGCTCATTTGTGTGTCCCTCTTTGTGAAAGATACTGAAGTCCAGCTGCTGAGGGGTTTATTTAGCCCTGTTCTGTACTGGTGTTAAATAAACAATGCCCACTGGGACAGGGATTGTTCCATCTGAGGAGAGAGTGGGAAATCCTGGAGTTTCAAGCTGCTGGGAGATGAAGTTTTTGCACGACTTGGCAGATTTCCTGCCCGTGCTTGGATTCTCACTGAAGATAAAAATGCCTTATCAAACCATAGAACTTCACTGCAATGATGTGTGGAGAGGAAAGAGACGTGTCTGACTCCTTTTCATTCCCTTGTAGAGTGGTGGGATGTGCACCCAGGGCTTTGTGGGACTGGGGTTTTCCCAGGAAAAGAGAGTTCACTCAAAACTCAGTTGGGTTCCCTTTGCAGGGAATTGGAGCTGGTGACAGGGAGTGGCTTTTGCCCTTATCCATGTGTTGTGTGTGTCCATCCCTTCATGTGGCAGGCAAGAGGGTTCCAGCTTGGTGCTTTCAGTACTGCCTCTGAGGGGACTGTGGGCTCTCTGCAAGTTGCAGACCTGTGACCAGAGGGAACAAAGCTCAGAGTCCTGCAGAAATGCTGAGACTGCTTTGTAGCAAAGACTGGGCTCTCACCCTGCATTTGGAAGTGAAAATTCCTTGGAAAGTACCAAGAATGTGTATGTATGATAAAAACAGGGGGTTCTGTGCAGAAAGTTGAAGATTTGCTGCACAGGCTGTTTGGGTCTGAAAAACCATACCAGGGCTTGGGCCCCAAAGTGTTAAAATAGCTTGAAAGAAGGGAAGTAAATGGTACTAGAGGTGTTGGTGCTCTGAAGCAGGATGTGAATTCTGCTCTCACCTGCCTCTGTGTGACTGTTCCTGTGGTTGTTCATGGGGACAGCAAAGAAATGTGTGCAAATGTGTTCCCTTGTACTTCCCATGAGATGTCAGACACTGTTCTGTGGGGTTTTAATTTTGCTTAATACTTTAATAAAAGGGAGGGGGCTCTACCAGTCACTGCAGATTCATTGTGCCCCTCTCTTGGGTACAGGCGTGCAAGAGTCAGGTGTATTTTGGCACAGACATTGGGAACTGGGACCTGCTTTTGGCAACTACAGAAATGATTCCTGTTGTCTGTTGTTCTCATTCAGCAATCCATGAAATATCTGGGGTGAAAAAGCTGCTGTAAAATGACATTTGTGCAGACAGACTGAAACTGAGGTCTGTGGGATCTGCTGAGGTGTGAATGTACCTAATTTCTAGTTACATGTGCAGGAGCAGTCTATGCTGTAAACACTGGCAGTGGGTGGAAGTTGGGATGGAAATTGCTGAATTTCAGAATAAAAGTGCATTTTTGCATTTTTGGATAACAAGCTGCTGTGTGTGGCAGGGCCTGGCTGTGGCACCAAAGGGCTGGAGGGGAGCTGTGGTGGTTCACAGACATGGGAACCATGGAAAGGGGAATTTTTAAGCTTCCATTAAATTATTGCTGGTATGGAGTGTGGTTTTTCTTTTAAGTGTGCAGTTTTTCATTCAATTAAATGTTAGTTCAGCTTTTTGAAGCTGAAAAGAAGTATTCAGGGGAAATGGATGGTAATGCTGTTGATGGCTATGTTGGGATTCCTTGAGCCAAATCTTTCTGTCCTACAAGAATTTAACCACACTTTCAAAAGAAATCCTTGGATTCTCTCTGGGTCTTGTGACTTGAGCTGGTGTTCTATCTCAAGGATAACTGGAGTAGCATTTAATTGATCCAGTAATATTTTGAAATTTTTTACATGACTTCAGAAAGTCAAAAGGCCCAAACTGGGGTTTGTTCCTCAGCCACCCTGGAGGTCCTGCAGAGTCCCTGCTGTGACAGAACCACATGGGCACATTAAACACAGCCAAACCATTTTGTTTCAGGGAAACAAAATGCCTCGAGCGTGTTTGATATTTGCAGATGCTGGAATTAATGCAGCTGATTGATTAATGCAGCACTTTAAAGTGCTGGTGTCACCTTTGAGTGCTGAGTGCTCCCTGAATGTCCCTCATCCTGTCCAGCCAGGTGGGCAGCACATCCCTCCCAAGGGCCCTGCAGGGGAGTGATCCCTGTCACCACAAGAGAGGTTTAATTTGTGCTGGAAATGTCTGTGGTAAGAACTGTTGTGCTTTCCAAGGGGAAAGGCTTTTCCTTCTTGTTTAAAGCTGCTGGGGATGGGCGACAAGGAGAAGCAGCTGTGTTGCCTATAATGGAGTGTTTGAACTGCTCTGCACAGAAATGGCTGATTTCCAATGCACAAACCAGGCTTTCTTTCATACTAGGATTTTTTTAATACTGTTTATCAGCAGAAGTTGTTATATATGTTTAATTTTGATCTATTTAATACCAATAAAAATGAAAATAATTTATTTGCTTTAACTTGAAAAATTCGAACAGGCTGAAAGTCACGTGGGCAGTGTGAGGTGTGGATGGAAGCTCTGTGCTCTCTGTACCTGTGGCACCTGCAGTACCAGGAGCTCCCCTGGCCTGGCTGGGGCAGGAGGGGGACAGTCCCTACCCTGGTGTCCCCTGGCCCCACACGGAGAGCAGGACACACGGGACACACGGGCCACACGTGCCAGAGCCCCTGAGGCTGAGCCACGACATTGCCCTGCCCAGGCTGGGATGCTGCTGGTGCTCACACACTGCTCAGGGAAGCAGCGTGGTGCTGGTGTACCCCAAAATCAGGGTTCCAGTGGCTTCAGGGCCGGGAGCCACCCAGGGGACCTGCGTGTGCCTCAGTGGTGCTGGCCAGGGACCACCAGCTATTGCATTTGGGGGCTTCCCAGACGAAGGAAGGAATGATGAATCTGACTCCATGTTCTCAGAAGGCTAATTTATTATTTTATGATACTGTATTATATTAAAGAATACTATACTACACTATACTAAAGAATACAGAAAGGATACTTACAGAAGGCTAAAAAGATACTAATCTCGTGACTCATGACTCCTTCCAGAGCCTCGACACAGCTTGAGCCTGATTGGCCATTCAGTCAAAACAACTCACATGAAACAACCACCTGTTGGTAAACAATGTCCAAACACAGTCCAAAGCAGCAAAACACAGGAGAAGCAAATCAGATAATTATTTTCCTTTTTCTCTGAGGCTTCTCAGCTTCCCAGGAGAAGAATCCTGGGCAAAGGGATTTTTTCAGAAAATATGACTGTGACCACCGGGGGCTGAACGAGCCGGGGGTGATGGGGGAGCAGAAACCTGCTAGGAGGGGCCCTGATGGGTCATGGATATTAAGGCACATCCCTGACTGGCTAATGAACCAATGGCAATTAAACCCATCCCTGAGCCACGCCAGGATTTGAGGCAGTGGCCAGGGGTTCGTCCATGTTCTCGCTGACAGTGAGGACACCCATGACACGACCCTGGCCAGGGAGCCTTGGCGCGGAGCTGGTGGCAGCAGGGACACCCTGCCCTGTGCCGAGCGTGGGCTGCGGGGCTGGGGACAGCCACCGTGGGCAGTGGTCACCAGAGGGCGGCAGGACCGCGCTGTCCCTGGCAGCCTTCTGCAGCTTGCTTGTCACCCCCGCGTAGTTTCCGTGGCTCCCGGGAGCTCCGGGGAGCACAGCCGGGGTGCTCGGTCCCGCAGGCAGCCCCGGGAGCTGAGCTCTGAGCTGCCGGCCCCAGCCACCAGCTCGGTGGTGCCGCACCTGGCCCTGCTGCGGGGTTTCTGCCTGCTCAGTGATGGGCAAGAAGACGCTTTCATTCAACAAGGGGTGTTGTTTTGTTTTGGTTTTTTGTTTGTTTGTTTGGTTGGGTTTTTTTCAAGACAATTTACCAGTCCTGGAAATGTACCTGTTCCGCTCAAAAGAGGTGTTCCCAAGTGCAGCTCTGGGCTTTGTAGTTACATTTTGTTTGGATAACGCTCAAATTTAGCATCTTTCTCCCCTAAGTGAATCTTTTAAGGCAAATATTCTGCAGGCTGAATTGTACCCTAGGGCAAATGAATGGGGCAGGTGACAGTGGAAGGATGGATTTGCACAGTAAAATCAGGAAGTAGCACACAGAGTGCAGCTGTTGACAGCTGGGACTGTGAACCTGATTCCCGACCTTTGGCTTTCCTGGCGGGGGAAGCAGGTGACATGGCTGCAGGAGCTGGAAGTCAGGCAGGAGGTTGCTGAATCTCCACACTGCAGGTACTGGATGCAAGGGCAGTGGCAGGTGGGATGGGACAGGCTGTGCCCAGCACGGAGGGTTCCTCCCTCCGTGGAGGAGGTGGTGAGCGTCACCGAGGGCAGGTGTGACAGCCCAGCACGGGGCAGCTGCTGGGACAGACACAAGGGTCACTGCATTGCTTTGCTGTCACCTTGTCATGGGGCAGTGCTTGTGCTGGGGGCTCAGGGAATCTGGGAGACAAGAGTGAAGGCTTGCTCTATTTATTCTGAATCCTAGTTGGAATAAAAATCAATAATAAGTGCACTTCCTGATGCAGGAAGGACAGGTTTGGTGTTTCTGCCCTGGTTGTCCTCTCTGAACCTTGTCCCCTCTGCCCACGTTTCAGGGAAGGGAACAGGGCAAGTTTTCTGAGTGCCACAGCTTCCCCATGCCTGGTACTTGTCATATCTGTGCTCTGAGCCCTCTGTGTCTGAGCAGCTGCTGCTCATGCTGCTGATGGAAGCAAGAGAGCATTGTCAGAGCCTTGGGGACTGTGGGCAGGGTCCTCCCACCTGGGAACTCTGTTCTTCCTCATTGTGCCCAGGTGGGAGGAGATGAAGTGATTCTCTGCCTCAGCCAAACTTCCCCTGCCTGTGCAGAGTCTTGGCCCAGCTCCCCCCAGGAGCCTGAAGCACAACTCAGACAGCCTGAAATCCATCCCAGTGAGCCCCTCCAAACCCCCGCTCTTCCCCCAGTGCTTCGTTGCCAGCAAAAGGGCATGATGGGAAGCCCACCCTTCTCCGAAAGTATAGAGGGAGTTTGGTATTTTAAGAGAGAAATGAGGAGTACAAACCCAGCTGGTCGAGTTGTAACTGTGGGTCTGCATGCTCTGGTGAGGAGAGCATGGAGGTTCCCAGAGTGAGTGCCGTAACACCCCTTTCTAATCAAAAGGAATGGAAAGGAAAATGAGGACAAGCAAAATAAATGCAGTCTCCTGTGTGGCTCTTGCTAATGAGTTATGGTTTTGCATTGCCAGGTTTGCCAGTGGCAGCGAGGGTTCCATCCATGGACGATGGAGCCAAGGAGCGCTGAGCACCAAGCAAAGCCACCGCTGTCCCCAGGCCAGCAGCATGAGCCCCCGACCCCACGCTCTCCCTCATCAGCTGAAGATGAGGAAGGTGTCTGTGGCTTCCTCTGTCCGAGGAGCAGCAAGTGCAGTGCTGAGGATGAGCCTGGTTATGAGCTGATCCATGACATATCCTTGCTGTCCCTCTGGGGATCTTTTCCCAGGAGAGCCAGGAGGCACCGATCAAGATTTATCGGCCTCCCGCAGGGACCTGCAGGGCACAGAGGGGATGCTACAGGCCACAATAAAATTTTCAGCAGCAAAGTGTTGGCCTTTGATGAACATTCCCAGACAAAGCCTGGGCACATGCTCAGGCACAACAAAACAGAGCAGGTGGGGCTGCTCAGGGCAAACCTGGGGAGAGCCCACAATGCCCTGGATTGCAAGGAAGATGAGGTTAATGCTTTCTCTGTGTCTCCTGGGGAAGTGAAGACATGTCCTGGACATCTGGTAAGTGTTCCACATGATACCTGTGGGTGCCTGTTCCTGTGCCCCATTCCCTGCTCCCTAGAGGTGCCCAGCTGGTCCTGAGGTTGAGATGCTCTGGCAGACATGGATGCTTTGTCTTCTCTTTTCCGCCTAACTCCTGCTTTAGGCTGGTGATGTGCAGTTCAAATCCAGTGTGTTAAGTTGCCTTTGTATCCTTTAACAGTTAGTCTTACTGCCCTGAAGGGTTTCTACCCAAATAGGAGTTGGATTTCTGTTCATCCTGGTGTGGTGGCCAAGCAGAGCAGGAAGTGTGCCAGGGGTTCAGGGCAGATGTATTCCCCCAAGGCCCTGCAGGGAGGAGAAGCCTCCCTGGCCAGGGGAACTGGCACTAGCTGATTTCCTCTGTGTTTGGTCTGGGCACTGTGGGCTTTTCTCTCAGCTCCTCCTGTGCCTGTGGGCCCAGAGGCTCCTGGCTGGGCTCCCTCCCTGCAGTGTTTGTGCTCCTTGAGCAGCCTGTTTGT
Organism: Onychostruthus taczanowskii; assembly: GCF_017590055.1. Lineage (NCBI taxonomy): Eukaryota > Metazoa > Chordata > Aves > Passeriformes > Passeridae > Onychostruthus > Onychostruthus taczanowskii. The sequence continues at coordinate 9,863,447 of NW_024498462.1, forward strand.
CTGTCAGGTCCCAGTGACATCTCTGTACCCCTTTGAGTCCCTGTGCTTATAACAAACTCATGTGAGCATAGTGGCCCTCAAGACATCTGGTTATTTGGGTTGCAGAGAGCTCCAGGCTCCAGAGCCCTGGAGCAGAGCAGCTGTGGGGGCCAGTGGAGCCATTGGAGCAGCCTTGTCCCCATGGCTGTTCTCCTTCCCCATCCCTCTCTCTGCTCTCCTGCTTCCCACAGCTGCTGCTGCTGCAAGGCAGGAGCCTGATAAGCTCATTGACATCTACAGGAGAAAGGCAAAGGGTGAATTTCAGAGCTCAGCAAGAACTGCTGGAATTCACCAGGATTGTTTTCTGGTTCTTTTCAAGTTTTTTTCTGGTGTTTTGTGTCACTGTCTCAGGATCATAAACAGAACATGCAATTATTTATCCTGGGCACTGATTTAAATCCTTCCTCTCCCCATAACTCAGCCCTCCCTTAGCAAAACCCACGGGGCTGAGGTCTGGGCTGGGGCTGCTGCCTCTTCTTTCCCAGGGCTTTGGAATTTTTCCCAGCAGCAGGAACAGAAGCCCAAGACAGCCCAGCACAGGGTGTGGGGACAGCCTGCTCTGTACCCTGCCTGCAGAAAGGATCTGCCCCCAAAAAACCTCTTCTACCTCTTGGTTCCCTTTGGGGTGGGGAAGCACGTGGCTGCAGCTCAGCCCTGTGGCACGGGGCTGGGAGCAGGATCCCTCTCCAGGACCTGGCAGCCCCCGCGGCCACAGGGGGCGAAAAGAATTCACTGTCACATAATGAAGCTTTGTGTGTGTGAGGGTTGGCATAAAGGGTTTTCTGAAGCTGCCTCAGAGCCTTTCCTGGCGTCCCCAAAGAAGGCTGGCAGTGGCACGTGGCTCCTGTCCAACCTGGAAATATCCTGGGGTGCGGTGCCCGGGAGCACGGGATGGGCACGGGATGGGCACTCGGTGTCCCTGAGCATGGAATGTCTCTCCTCGTCCATGCCTGAAAGAAAGCTCATCTCTGGGCAGTGGTTTTGACCGAACAGGTGTCAAGGGAAGATGTGCCCGATGCTGTTTGCTGTAAATCCTGCTCTGATGCTCCTTTCAGGGATGAGAACTGTGTCCCTGCCAGCCCCCACTGCTGCTGCCTGCCCGTGCCATGAGCCCCCTCAGCTTTACTCTTGGTGTGCCCACAAGAGCAGCCTGGCTCTGGTGGGGTTTGACAGCAACCCCAGGCTCCTGAGGGCAGCTAGGGAGGCTCCTAGGGAGGCTCTCCTGCCACTGTGGTGGATCCAGGCAGTGGGTCATGGTGGCATCCTCTGGAGACCCCAGAGTGCTGCAGTGTGACAAACTGGGCACTGGTGGGCCTGCACAAACCCGTGGGTGCTGTCACTTCCATGTTCCTCTGGGGCTGCGTGCTTGGAGCTATCAGGGGATTTGGTTGTTGGCACCCAGGAGCTATTGTGCCCCCCATCCTGTGTCCCAGTCCTGATGCCATGCCCCCAGCCTCTGCCCAAGAAGCTGCACTGGACAGGGTTTACCTCTGGATTTGGGAGTGGGAAATGTGGTACATGAATGGCCCAACACTCCATGAGCGAGGGGAGGCTGGTGTGAATTCATGCTGGGAATTCAGCTTGCAGACACCTGCCCTCAAGGGAGCCAGCACTGCACCTGACAAGATTCCTCTGTCCTGGGAGTTAATCCCAACCCTTGGCCAGAATTAGGGCTGGGATCCTCCCCAGACAGCAGCTGTCACCAGAACTATGTGCAAAAATACCCAAGGAGCTGAGATGCAGTTTATTAAATGGCATTTCATCGTGCCAGCCACAGGAGGAGGTGTCCCTGTCGCCTGTGGCTGTTTTTTAGCTGCTGAGTGTGCTGTCAGTGGCAGGTACCAGGGCTGAGTGTGAGTGTGAGCATGAGTGTGAGTACACACGTGTGCTGCCAGCCTTCCCAGTTCCACACTTAGGCATTTTGCCATGGGAGCCTCCCTGCTCCAGCTATTAATAAGAGCTGCTGCAATTCCTTGGGCTGCTCTGGTGCCTGCCTTGAGGGCAGGGGATTAATGTCCCAGGATTAATGTCCCAGCCAGGCTCCAACAGCTCAGTGCTATTCCCAGGGGTAGGAAAAGCTGCCTGGTGAGCTTTCTGCTTATGTCCCCTTTTGTACTTAAAAATGCAGCCTGATTTATATTTCTTGCTTTAACAAAGGCATCTTGGAAGGAAGCAGAGAGCAGTAGCAGCAGGTTTTTGCTGGAGCTCTGTCCTGCATAGGAATCTCTGTTGACACCCCCAGACAGTAACTCTTGGCTGCTTGAATACAAATGGAGATAAAATTGAATGGGAATATGGCTCTCAAAAAATCCGTTTCCTTCTGTACCACTTGTGTTTATTAGTAATTTGCTTATCTTGTCTACAGTATCTCAAAAATGTCAGCATTTCAGTTATGCTCTTTTAAGTGCATTTAAATAGCCCCATGCCGAGCACAGCCCCAGGCCCCTGTTGAGCTCCCCAGTCTTTCTGGCTCTGGGAACTGGGGCAGGAGCACCCCCCAGCTGGTGCAGCAGAAATTCCCCAGAACTATCATGGACTGTTTTTTTTTTTTTTTTTTCAGTGAAACTCGGAGGTTTTGACAGTCTGTGGGGATTAGTCAGCTGCAAAGTTTGTTTGGTTTTGTGTGTGTGCTAAATCAGTCGGTGTTTGTGAGTTCTCTCACTGGTGTTTGCAAACTGGAGCATCCTGTGTGGGGAAATGCACAGACCCGTCTGTGCCAGGACCCTCTGGGGACAGGGAGTGCAAGAGGCTTCCTGCAGCCCTGCCTGGGGCCACAAGCCTTTGGCTTGTCTCTGGGAGTCCAGTGCACATCTGAGCTAAGCAAAAGTGTCACTGGCTTTGGAGGGTGACGCTTCAGCAGGACACAAGGGTCACCAGTGCTGGGAGAGGGGACATCCCACTGCGCTGCCTCAGCCCTCGGGAAGGGGCATTCTGAGGGGATGCCGTGGGACTGGCTGGCTGCTCCATCCCTGTGGGATGGGGGGATCGATGCCTTTGGCCCCGAGGAGGTTCTCCAGGGACTGCCCTGCTCACCCGAGCGCTTCCTTGTGCCACAGGAGCTGCACGTGGGGATTAAGTAATTGCCTAATTGTCCATCCCAGAGAGAAGCTTTCCCTCAGGGCTGGAGCTCCAGTGCAACCTGTGGTTTGTGTGGCAATCCTCCTGTGTCCTGAACTCTCCCAGTGTGTCCATGCCCAGCACATCCCACCCAGGAGCCACTGGAGACCGGAGCACATCAGGATTATTTTAAATTAGGAGCTTTTTAATGGAGAAGCAGTGATGGCAAGTGAGCAGGGGGCTCGCTGGTGGCATGGGCAGCTGTGGGACTGCGAGGAGCTGGGCGGTGTCTTCTGCTGCCCTTGGGCATCTCTCAGCTGGCTTCTTGTGGTCTGGTCGTGGCGGTGCCTCTTTGCTGGCATCAGAGACATTTGGCCTCTTGGGCTGGAGCTGGCACCGAGCTCTGAGCGGGGCTGGCCGCACAGTGGAGCCGCAGCCCTGGGGAGCTGTGGGGTGCCATGGGCTTCTGTGTGCTGGCCCTTCCCGGGCACAGCCCTCGCTCGGGGGCACACAGAGGGGTTCAGCCCTGTCCTTGCCCTCTCTGCCTCCCTGCTGCTGCTCCAGGGCTGCAGTTTCCACGTCTTCTCCCTGCCCCGTCCCTGTCTCACCGCCCTCGCTGTGTCACAGCCCCAGCACCGCCAGCACCCGCCCCGTGCCCGGCGTCGGGAGAAGAAAAGGCTCCCTGTTCCCGCTGTGCTAATGGGGGAACGGCAGCTCGGCCGGAGCTGCGCCCTTCCCAGCCTCGGGAAATGCCTGTGCCCGGCGGAAAGTGGAAAAACCCCGTGTGCCGCCGGCTCGGGGCTCGGCTGGCCCAGGGGAGGCCCCACTCCCAGGCCGCGGCCTCTGTGGCTGTGGGGACACGGCCTGGCCACCGCAGGCCGAGCTGTCACTGATCCTGGGCAACAGCCGCCACAGCAATAGCTCATCAGCGCACATAAATAGCTCCGTGCCGACACGGGATCCTCCTTCCAGGGAATGATCTGTTGTGGGAAGAGGCTGTACCTGTCCTCTGAAATACCGGCCCTGTCCCATGACTTTCGGAGAAGGCGGGGTGTGTGTGGCACTGCTAGGGCTGCTTGGTGACATCCTGGTGTCCTGGTTGCTGACATCCTGGTGTCCTGGTTGCTGACATCCTGGTGTCTGTCCTGGCTCCGGGTACTGTGGGCAGCAGTGGGAAGCTCTTAGTGAATGTCTACAGGGTGACGTTTTCCTTAGAATCAGCTTCTTAAAATTAACTCAGGTTTAAAATGGGTTCTCTTGTGGGTCTGAGGAGGATAGTGACACACACACATGCACACACACATATTTATTTATAGACTAAGGGATATTGCTTTTGCTTGTCCTGTAAGCTCGTCTGCAGAGTGGGTACATTAGGAATTTTGGGACGAGCCAAGTGCAGCAGTGGGGTCAGTCCCCTGTCCACTCAGCAGAAGTACCCATTTGGTGTGCACAGCTCCTGCCACTTCCCCATGGATCCAGTCCCCAGGAGCTATTCCTGCTGAGGACAGTGTCCTGGCACGCTGAGGAAGGATCCAAGATGAGCATTACTGGAATGCTTTTGGGATGACCGGGTAGGAAGAAGCTACACAAGTATGCAGAAACCGCTGTGGTTTGTCTCCCAGGCCTGGGAAGGAGACAGCCTGCTTCTATTTGTGCTAGCTTGGCTTTTTTAGCTTCTGGAGGAAGTGGGAGAAGGGCTCGATGCTGCTGGAGCCAGCAGGGACGGTTTTTTGGGTCCTGGCAGGGTTATGGCTGAAGCAGCAGGGCCTGTCCTGCTCCAGAACAATGCACGGTGCTGAAGGGTGAGCCCCTGATGGGAAGAGGCGCCCAGTGCCACCGAGCCTGGCAGTGCCCGCCTCTCTGAAGGGACAGTCCCTCCTGTGACAGCTGCCTTCAGCCTCAGCCCAGGCTCAGCTGTCCCAGAGCCTGTAGAATCATTGAAATATCCTTGGACTCCCGGGAATGACCATGGCAGAGCCTTTCACAGGACCCTGAGCTGGCAGTGCCCTGCCATGTCCTGGCCATGGGGGTGGTCCCCTGGCAGCCTCAGCCCCAGGACAGCAGTGCCCAGTGAGCTGAATGGGGGTGTCTGGCAGTGAGCAGTGCCCCAGCTGCCTTCATCCCTGCAGGGGACTATTTGCAAGTCCTTGGGGTAAAACTGCAGCCCTTGAGGCAGTGGTGGGTGAGTTACAGAGGGTGGGAAGCAGCTTTGGGTTTTAAACCCAACTAGGAGAGGTGACCCTGGTGGGCAACGTGCCATAGAGGTGAGACTGTCTGCCCAACCCTGGGTTTTTAAGGGAGGAGAAGAGAGATTGGTGTACAAAGCTTGTGCTACTTTGGTGTCCCCAGCCTGCTGGGAACATTACTGGCCCAGTTACACCAGCAATGCAGGGGACAGGGTGAGGAGCTGCAGCTGGTGCCAAGGCTGGGAGCGGTGCCAGAGCCCGCTGAAGAATGAGTGAGGGGGAGATGGAAGGAGGCAGCTGGAGCCGGCGCCGGGACTGATGCTCCTGTAAGCTGCTGCAGGGGCCATGGCAGAGCTGTGCCAGTGCCACCAGGGCACTGCTGCCAGTCCAGGGCCCTGCTGCTGCTCAGGTCTGCTGGATGCTAGCAGTGCCATCCTCCCCAGGCAGGTACATCTGACACGGCTGTGCCATGGCCTTCTGTGCTTTTTGTGCTTGCCTTGTTTCCCTTATCCTTATGCTTTGGGGCCCCACACCCCGTCCTGGCCTGCCCTGACACGTGGCACTGGACACAGCTGCCACAGGCACCAGCTGCTGGGGGTTGGGTATGAACATGTCACATCCCAAGCAGAACAATTGTGCTCTGGTTCATGTTCCTGCCTGCAGGTCCTGTCAGAGTAGAGCTGACACCAGCCTGAGATGGGCATTGGGCAGGAATGATCCCACTGGAGAGCCTGATGCTAGTCCAGGGTGGGTGACAGCCACCAAGAGTCCTTGGGAGCAGGGCAAGCACAGGCATCACTGTGGATCTGCTTGCCCTTGCTCCTTTCAAACTGCTGACACAAATCACCAGTTCGTGGGGTGTTCTTGTGTGCCTGCAGGAAGAATCCTGGCCCGGGGGGCTGCTGGGGGGAGGCTGGCACAAATGTTTGTGAGGTGACCTTTTATTGTGGTGCTTGTGATGATGTTTGCAGAAGGCAGATAAGGAATAGCTGGAGTGAAGGGCTCAGCCACATTTGATGGCTGGGGGGATCCCACCAGCAGGCTGGCCCTGGGTGATGCTGCTCTGCTGTGCCCGTGGTGAGCCCAGCAGCACCTGAGCACCCAGGGATGGCACCACGGCTGGGCACACCTTGTGCCTGCAGAGGACAGCGCCAGGAGCTGCCAGCCAGCTCGGGCAGGACCGGAGTGACGATCTGAACAGTCCAGGGTTTGGGTTTCTAACATCCTACACGTGCCTTTGACAGCCAAAATCCCCCTTCTCCCGCTCTGGAGCATCGGTCACCCTTCGCCCCTTCCCACTGCATGGGAATGGGAGCAGCTCGGTGCGTTCCAGGCAGGAAGGAAAGCCTGGAGCTGTTTAAAACTCGCAATCTTTAGGGAATTTCAATCGCGTCCAAGCCCGTTCCCGACCAACTGAATAACGGTGCAGGGTTTGAATGCTGGCCCGCCTCCGCCGCGGCCGCTGCTCCTCCCTCCGCGCTGCCCGCACCGGGCTCTGCCGGCTCCGCCGCCGCAGCGCTGCCATGGGGGTGCCGGCGGGGGCTCTCCCCGCCATCTAGGGGGGTCTGCCGGGCCCCCCGGCACATCATGCCATTGCTGGACTTCTTCTGGGCTTGCTTCAAAAGAGCCAAGGTAAGGGAGCGCTGCCCCTGCCGCGCTGCGCTTTGGGAAGCCTCGGGAAGGGGCGCTGGGGACGCGGCCCCGGCGGGGCTCGGCTTGTGCGCGGTGTCAGCTCCGGGGGTGTCGTGCCCGCGCCCCACGTGCACGAGAGAGGTTTGGATTTTGGCTGGGCCATGTGTGGGTGCGCTGGTCCCTGTGCCCTAAGCTCGCTCGCTGCCCTTTCCCGGGTCACCGTGTCCCGATAGCGACAACCCTGGGCGGGCAGGGGGCTGTGCCCGGCGAGCTGGGCTCTGTCTGTCTGTCTGTCTGTGTTTTTGTGTGTGTGCGCACCCTCAGCCCCCTAGGTGGTCAGCCCATGTCAGAAGGGTCCTGCCGTGCCTGCTTGCGTGGTGTGGCCGGGCTGGGACATCCTTCCCGGCCCAGAGGCTCAGGTCACCCGTGGCGTGGCTGTGGGACCGTGGCCAGCCTGGAGGGTGACAAAGGAGCAGCAAGGCCAAGAGTCCCCAGTTTTTCATTTCCTGCAGCAGCAGTTCTCATGGCGTGACATCTGAGATTTTTCTTTAGGGTTTAATTCTTCATCTGTCACCTTAATAACAAACAATTCTTCCTGCCTGCTTCTGATCACTGTTGGTTTATTGTGTCCCAACCCATGCAGTGTGGTGGGAGGTGAGCTGGGGAGGTTGTGGAGTTATAGTTAGTGTGAATTTCAGGAGTTTCAAATTGGGAAAAGTGTTAAAATCCCTTTTCAGACAGTGCTGTACACCGGGCTGTGCTGGGTGAGTGGATCTGCTGTGGTGAAATGAATGTGGAATGCACGCTGTCCCCCCGGGCTTTCAGTGCAATGCTTAAAATAGTTGAGTCTAAAAATGACATTTGTGAAATTCATTGGTAATATTAGTGGCTGTCTTGTCCCTGCTGTCTCGTCCCCGCTGTCTCTGGAGAGCTTAGCTGTCCTCATTAACCCTGTTTGTCCCTGTGTGCTGCGTGTTGGCATTGCCATCGTGCTGGTGGTGGCACAGACAGGGACACTGGGTCCTGCATGGCCACTGGCAGAGCTGCAACTTGGGATGGCTCCAGCCTGGCCTGCACAGACTCTGGTGCCCACAGGTTTCAGCCTCCTTGGAAGCACCCAGCAGTCCCCTGGCCTCAACCCATGTCTTTGGCCCAACGTGGGGTCTGGTGGCTCAGCTGGCCAGGGCACCACTCTTCTGGTTGTCACCAGTGGCCTCCTGTAGGGCTGAGCCTTCTGCTTCAGCCTGGAGCCGTTCTCCTCCCCATGCCAGTGCTGCTCAGCTGCTCACCACGAACAGGCGAGGAATTCTCACCTTCCTTGCTGAGGAATTTCTTGAGCAGGGAGAAACGTGCTGGGCTCTGTCTGTGGGATTAAAGCTTTCCAGGGTAAATGAGGTGGATCTGTGGCTGGTGGAAGATTTTGTGGGAAAAGGATGGTTTGGGAACAGATTGGGCAATGCCAAAGGATCCGGAGAAGCTGGGTGACCTCTCCTGTGGACAGGGGCACGCTGTGAGCTCCGGCAGTGATTCCAGCCCTGGTGGTGGCACCCCTCGGTGCTGCGGGAAGCACAGCAGCAGGGACATGGTTAAGCCTGGCTTCCCTGGGCCATGCTCAGCCCTGCTGCCCCGGCAGGAAGAGGGGTCCCGGGGGTCCGTGGGAAAGCCGGGCTGTTCCATGGCGCATTCCTGCAGTGATCCTGCCGGCACCTCTGGCTCCTTCGTGGGGCAGAAGCACTGGAGGGGCTCAATCTGCACCCAGAGAGGGACCAGGGAGCTTCCCGGGCTCTGGGCTCACCTTGGGACTGGGAACGGGGACGTTCTGCTGCTCCTCCACCCTGCAAAGTGCTGCTGTGTCCCAGGTCTGCCAGGCCCTGCTGCTGTGAATCCCATTTCTTGTGGCTTCCCTTGGGAGCCAGGCTGGTGGGTGCCAGCTGGGCACACTGTTGTTGCCCGGTGCTCAGAGCCCTTGGGAGTGGCAGTGGTGTTTTACAGCCAGTGGGGCTGATGCTCTTGGGAGAAGGGCCCCAAGCATTATTGCTTGTTCCAGCTCCGGGTCAGCACTGCTGGTCTCAGGTCACTCCTGGGCACAGGGGAGGCTGGAGCAGGGACCAAGCCCAAATGTGAGGGGCAGCATTCCACAAATGTGAGAATCAAAATGATAAAAAAAATATTTCTGTTTTTCTTTCTTTCTTTCTTTTCACAGAATTTCACGTTGTTAGAAGATAAAAAAGATGCAGGTAAGCTGCAGCAATAATTTTCGGGGCAGGAGTGCCCTTGCTGTTAAACAAGGGCAGGTGAGCAGGGATCATGGGAAGAGGAATGTTCCCTTGCTGGGTTCTTCTGCCAGCAGTGTGATTTTCCCCCAAAACTGTTATTTTCAAGATAATATATTTGCAAAGGGACCTTGGTTCCTTTTCAAGTCCTCCTGTCGTTGTGGTGAGCAGCTTTGTGCTCAGCAGATAATCCCATTGGAGCTCCAGAGCCTTGGCCCTGCAGTGCCATGGGCAGGAAGGGCACCCCTGGCTCGGAGCCCCTCAGCTTTGTGTGCCTGGAGTGTCTCAGCCATGACTGTGGGGCAAGAGGGGCTGGCAGTGCAGCTGCAGGCTGATCCGTGGGGATTGTGCACGGCTGCTGCCCTGATCAGACCTCTGCCAAGGGGGGGGCACAGGCTGGGGATGGGGCTGCCCTGCCATGAGGGGTTTGTGGGTGCTGGGGAGGCTGGTGGGGGTCTCTGGGAGGAGAAGAGGAGGAGGAGGGTGTGTGTGCCAGCAGGATGAGGAACCAGGGATGGGGATGGGCTGTGGCAGTGGGGCAGAGGTCCTGCCTTTCATCATCCCACTGTTGGTGCCTTGGGGGTCTTTGTGCAGTGACACCCCCGGAGTCAAACCTGTCCCATCCTACACAGGGTGTCCCATGGCCACGGCTCTGGTGGCCCTGGAAGTGGAGGGACCTGGAGCTGGGGTGGCTCTGCTCTTTGGGCACAGGGCTCAGGACGTACCCTGTGGATGGTGGCTCTGGTGTCAGAGGTGGGGGCAGTGGGGCTGCCCACACTGCTGGCTGGAGCCCTGGCACCATGGAAAGGGAAACCCACTGTGCAGGGAGCCCATGGGCCTGGGGATCTCCAGGCAGTTCCCTGCCTGAAGAGTGGTGCACTGAGGGCCTCTTGTTTTCATGCACATGAGGGTGAAGTGAGCTCTGAGTCTGGCCTGTGAGAGCCCAGAGCACAGGAGAGCTCTGGGTAACAAAAGGTGCTTTGTGAGAGAGCCCCAGAGGTATCTTGGGTGGTCTCTGGCCCTTGCACGGGAGAGATTAAGAACATAAAAGTCAAGAGTTAAAGAGCCCTGTGGAAGGGAAGGGGCAGGGAAGGCTCCTGTGGATCACACTGTGACTGGGATTTTGGGGCAAAGAATGTTTTTAGGTTTTTTTCCCCCTTGGTTAAAACTGCCTGTAGAATCCAGGTCCCTCCTGATGAAGGCTCAATGACACTCACATGACCCCGGCTGACACCTGCCTGTCACATGTCCCTGTCCCAGCTCTGGCTGATGCAGGGATGCTGGGTGGCCATGGGCTCTGGGGGCAGGAGGAGCAGGAGCCTCGTGTCCTGAGCAGGAGCCTCGTGTCCCGAGCAGCGGCACAGTTTCTCACTGTGAGATTTGTCACCTGTGACTTGATGTGATGATGGGGCCATAGCAGCTCCTGGTGTCACTGTGACCTGCAGCAGCACAGTGCCTGGGCCAGGCTGGAATTCTCCCTTTCCCATGGATTACACCGGACAGGAGCAAGCCTGCACAGGGGTTGTGCCCACCACTGGGAAGGGGCCAGGGCAAGTGCCTGCTGTCCTCTTCACTCAATGTCCCCAGAAGATGCTCAGACAAAGGGGGCATGCAGGCTGTGGGTTTGGGGGCACCATTCCATTCCCTTATGATGATTTTCAGTCTCCTTGGATGGGTGGCATGAGGACCTCATCTCCTGACACGGTGGCACGAGGTGGGTGCAGATGGTTCTGCTTTATCCCAGCAGCTCTTGGCAAAGTGTCTCCTTCCATCAATTCCCAGAGCTTGCCTCTGATTTTCCCCCTTCAGCACTGCTGCTCTCCCAGCACACCTGGCAAACTCCCTGAGCTGCTTTCTAGGCATGGACAGACGCACTCCCAGCCCCCTGTTTGGAGCTGTGGTTGTGCTGCCCTCCCTGAATATTGGCTGGATGAAGACATTAAAATACTTGGGTATGCCATGGCAGCTCCTGCAGCAGTGATGGTGGAAAACAACTTGGATTTCAGCTGCCTTCTTGGAAATGATGTTTCAGCTGTGGAGCACATGGGGACTCCTGTGTCCCTACTCTCCCTCCTGCTGCCCTGCCCCACATCAAAGCCCTCCCTGGGCCACCCTGCAGTCCCCGTAGCTGCATGGGACACAAAGCCCCTGCACAGCCCCAGACTGAACCACTGGAACAATCCCAGCTGGGTCAGGTTTCCATGGATTTCCTAACCCTCTGTTTCCTCTCCAGCATTCACTTCCCATGTATTGTTCTGGACTGAGCAGAAAGGAAAAGCTTGAAGAAAGGAAAGGCTCGCAGCCTGGCCATGCACCTGAAAACTGCATCCTCAGAATAAATTCCTACCAACAGCCCCTCCAAAATGGATGGGGAGGTGCTCTGCCCATGTCATGGAGTAGTGGCTCCTCTTGCTGCTCAAGGACAGGGACAGAGCTGGTGGCTCCTCTCAGCACAGCCAGACAGTGGTGACACTGCAGCATTTCAGGGTGGGCTCCTTGGGCTGGATGTGGTGAACTAACAGGGAAAAGCAGCACAAGGGACTCAGCTGAACTTTTGCCCCTGCATGAAATAATAAGGTTGTATTTACTCAGCATCTGGATCACCAAAAATAACCTGCTAAATTTAGCTGTTGTTGATGTGTTGTCACAGCTGAGCTGTTCTCTCCTCACACAAAAATCTCCTGCACTGACTTGGTGGGTCTGTGGCCTGAGCACGAGGCCCCTGTTCCTCACCTGACCTGAGCCCATGACTGTGGTTCCCTGGGTCTGGGGGGAGAAGCAGAGACTGGGATCTGGTTTTATCATTGTCTGAATGTGTTGGAAGGGAGAGGGGCCAGGGGCTGGCAGGCCCTGGGGTAGGCACCAGTGCTGCTGCCCTTGGCACTGGGGCCATGCTCTGGCTGTGGCATCAGAGCCAGGGAGATCAGAGGGGACCCATGGAGTGAGTGGGATGCTGGACGTGGCCACAGGGACCCATTCTGGGCACTTCTGGAACTCGTTGAGAAACTGCTCTTACATGGTGGAAAAGGCAGTCATGGGGCTGGGCGTGGGTCAGAGCGTTGGGAAGCAGAAAAGCTGAACCGAATGTGATTATTTGTGGTTTTGGTGGGACATGTGATGAGGGGATTCTGTGCTGCTCCTTCCTCTTCCTCTTCCCTGCCCTCCCGGGTTCAGGCTTGGCTGGTGAATCACCAGTTCTCATTCTTGTGTCCCTGTGCCTGTAAAATTTGTGTAGCTCTGACCCCCTGATGACTGCTGCAGTGACAGAGACCCCTCCCCCAGCTCAGCTCCTTCCTTCTGGGCTTTAATTCCAGGGCTGGAAGTTTTCCCATTTCCTGTAGCTAACAAAATACAGATTCCCCCCTCTGGACAGCAGGATCCGCTCACAGGTTGGGGGATTTTCTTTGAAGGCCAGAAAGGAAGAGCCTGGGTTAGAGAGAAGGTTTTCCTGTGTTGGTGAGCTTCAGAACACGTGGGAAGTGCAGAGAACAAGCTGGGAAAAGGCCCCTTCAGCCACCTCGTGCCCGGAGTGTCGCCAAGTTTTTCCCATGGCAGCAAGGAGTGATTGAGACCGACTGGAAAGTAACTGCAGGCAGGAAAGTACAGTTCTATCTGCATCCTCGGGTGGTTTGCATGAGACTGAAGGGATCAAGAGGGAAGTTCTGAGTGCGGTCATTTCCCTGAAATTATCGTGAGAAAATACACTGAAAACTGGTGGAAAGGTTTGTCTGGGCAATGGTTTTCTTTGGTCAGAACTTTGACATGCAAACTGCCTTAACATGCACAGGAAGGTAATCCTGTGCCTGAAGTAGCCCCTCAGTCCTTCTGGGCAAAGCTGGTGCAAAGGGAGCAGCCATGGGGCTGTGGGAGCCTCCTGGGGCTGTGGGAGCCTCCTGGGGCTGTGTGATGCTCACGGGAGTTTGTTTTCAAGAGAGGTCAGATGGGGAAAAAACAGTGTGAGGTGTTGGCAGGCCAGTCTGATCACGTTAATTCCTTCCCTTCATAATGAAGAGCCCCTGAGCCCTGCCCGGCGCGTCCGCAGGGCTTTGAACATCCGCCCGCCCCCGGGAGCGGAGGCGGCAGCGAGCGCGCCCAGGCGCGGGGTGGCAGCGGAGCGGGGGTGACTCAGTTTTGGGAGGGTGCAGGTGGAACACGTGGCTCAGCATCACCTTCACCTCGGCCCCTGGTGATGCCCGAGCCTGGGGGAAGGGGCTGAGCGGGCTCCCAGCTGACGCGTCCCGGGGATGCTGCGGGACCCGGCGCGGGGAGCGTCCACGGGGCGAGCGGCGTCCGAGGCTTCGCCGGGGCTGCGGGGAACGGGCGGAAGGGGAGCGGGCGTTCCCCGGGATTAGCCCCGGTCCCGTGCCGGCATCCCCGCCGGGGAGGAGCCGCAGTTCTCCCGTGCCGCCGGAGCAGCGATGAATCGCCGGGACGCGGCCGGGGTCGCGGCTCCGCGCCGGAGCTCCGGGCGCTCCCTGGGGCTGCGGCTCCGCCGCGCCGCGGCCGCGGCTCCGTGCGGGGGGAGACGGCGCGGGCGGGCAGGTGAGTGCGGGCCCGGGGCTGCGGGGGCGAGCCCGGGGCTGCGGGGGCTGCGAGCAGCCCGGTGCGGGCGGCGCCGGGAGCGGGGCCGTCGCGGCGGGGCGAGGGCTGGCGCAGGGTGGGCTCCGTGCGGGTCAGTGCTGTGGGTACAAAGGGCACAGCGGACAGGGGATGCGGCTGAAGGGCGCGGGCTCTGCTTTCCGTCCAAATCCGAGCGATTTTGGTGGTGTTCCGGGTCGTGCCCGGCTGTCTGTCGTGTCTGAGTGATGCCGGTCACAAAGCCGAGGCGGGGACTGTTCTGAGCCGACTGGTAAAGCAAATCATCCGCCCGAGGGTCGGTCAGGTGAAAAGAACTTCCACTTTTCATCAAAGAAAGAGCTTTGTTTTGTATTTGATAAGGTTTTAATGATGCTTGTATCAGTCATCTTGTCAAGGCTGTGAAAATGCTTAAGGAGTTTTTGTTCATTTGGAACTCCAGTGCTAAAACTGGTTTGATGTGGCTTGTAAAGATGCCTGTGATAACAGGGTGTGGGTAATGATCTTGAAAGCCATTTATTTTGGGTTGTGTGAAGGAGGAACTGCTGCTGCCTGGTTTCTCCATCGGCTGTGATGCTTAGTGAACAATTCCACCTCACACTTGGAGACTCATTCTTTCTGCTGATAAATGATCCCTTCAGGAATGGCCCAAAACACACTGGGTGGACAGGGGCTATTCCTCAGGGATGAGAAGATAAGCTTAATTTGTTGTAGGCAAGGGGGAAGTGGAGTTCTCTGAAGATCTCCCACTGCCAGACCCCGTGCCAGTGACATTGCCTGGCTCAGAGCTGGCACATGTAGCCAGGGGCTGTTTGCCCCATTTGTCAAGGGGACAAGAGATGGTTGTTCTGCTCACCATCCACATGAGAGCAGGGAGCACAGATCCTCTCTGGGGTCTCCTGGAGGGTCTGTAGTTGCTCCCAGGAGCCAGCCCTGCCAGGAGGATTTTCACAAGATTGCTCAGCATCCTGTCTCTTTTCACATCTGCTGGTAACCCCATGCATGCTTCCAAGGATGGACCAGAATGGAAAAGCACATTCTTTGACTTGCAAAGCGCTGCCCTTATCTTTGGGACCACAGCCCACTTGGCTTGCCGTGTGTCCCCCAAGCAGCACCGAGCCCCTCGTGCCCCTGCCTGCTGCAGCTAGGCCCACTGTGGGCTGGGGAGCAGGGTGCTCACCCTGCCCTTGGTGGGGCTGTCTGGAGGCAGGAGCAGCAGCAGTAATCCCCCCACCCCCGATGTGGGGAGAGGAGGCTCTGACTCGGGTGGGTGAGGCAGGAACAGTTGGATAATCAACTGGTTGCTCATCACTTGCCAGCATTTTGCCTTCCAGGAGCTGGGGGCTTTCTGCTCTGCTTCAGCAGTGGCCACATAATCCGGATTCCTCGGATAAATTCCTGCTGTTTCTCCTAGATCTGTGGCTGCTGTTTTAATTGCCCGGAGCTCCAAGCCAGACACAGGACCCTTGTTGCACAAACCCAGCTCCATGAATGATGCTGTTGTGTGTGTCTCTGAGCTTCTCTTTTCCTCCCTCTCGCCCTCCTCCTTTGGAAGCCGGGGAATTCGGCACTGGTGAGATCCCGCCTGCTGTGTTCGTGCAGCTGGCAGCACGGCTCCAGCTGCCATTTCGGGTGTGCCAGTCGACCTCTTTCCCCTGATTTTCCTCTCATGAAGGACATTGAATCCATCCTCCTCCTCTTAGCTGGAGCTGGTTTGCTCCTTCCTGCTGGTGTGAGGCCAGCGCTGAATCATCCATGTGGTCCTGCGAGCTCCAGGTGGATGGGCATAGGTGGTTTCTGGGCTCTCTGTGCTGCAGATTCACTGTTTTCAGGGGTGTTAGGGATTCCCTGTGGGCCTGAGGCTCCTTGTGGGATTTGCTGGGTACCCTGTGGTTGGAGGGGCTGCAGTGGCAGCACCTGTGTGATGCTTTTAGGCCTGGGGATTGGGAAAAGCCAACAAGTGTTCTGCACTAGGGCGGCTGGACAGAGATAAATGGGGCATCCCAAGGTGGACAAGGGTGCCAGTACAGGCTGGGCCAGCTCTGCCAGGGGGTGGCACCCTTCCTGAGAAAATAACAGGAGTTTCTCCTGTTCTCCATCCACAGCAGTGGAAAAACAGGAGCCATGGATAATGCATTAGCAAAGCAGGAGTCCCCTGGCAGCCTCGTGTGACACACAGACCCCATCACCCATGGGTGCCTTTCTGGGCTCTGTATTTATATGCCTGAAAGAAAACTGTAACCATTTTTTCTCCCAGTTTATTCGGGTTGTTGGAAAAGAGCAGCAGTGAAAAGGTCGTGGTGTGCTGGAGCAGGCTGTGTCCGGGGGGGTGCGTGGGTTCCCCTTCTGCGGGGAGTTCCCGCACATTTGGAGCAAATGTGTTTTTCCCGTGGATTCTGAGTCGGTTTTTGTTCCTTTCCGCCGTTCCCTTGCTGTGACTCTTGCGAGGGTTTCACGAGCCGGGGCAGCACAGGGATCGGTGTCCCGCGGGGGTCGCGCTTTGGGACCCCCGGGCCCCGCGTGGGAGCGGCCGCCCCGCGCTGCCCCGCCGCCGCTTTCCAGCTCAGCGTCTCGGCGAGATTTCCTGCTCTCTGCCTCCACACCCTCCCTTGTTCCTGCTTCACGCAAGGAACGAGCGGAAAAATGCCTGAAACCGCTGTGCCCGGAGCTTTTCCAGTGGCTGTCACCGTGCTGGGACCACCCGGGTGAAACAGCTCGGCTGTCCCCGGGGTGCTGGCTTTGAGGGTCTGCCCTCCAAGGCTCTGCACCCGTCCTGTTTCCAGAGGCTCTTGCTCGCCCTCTGTCCCTTTTTGTCCCCTCCCCACGAGCCGGGGAGCCGGACTGTGTCAGGGCTGGGATTTGTGGGGGTCGAGGCTCGGCTGGGTCCCCTCACCCGCATCCCCCTGACCCCTCCTCTGCCCGCGGGTGCTCACAGCCTGAATGACCTTCCAGTGATCTTCCCAATTCAACAGCTTCTCCTTCGCTGGGGCTGACCCCGGGGGGCACCGGCTGCCTGCTGTCACCCCCTGCCACCCCCTGCCCGCCCCTCGGGTCCAGCTGGCGAGGGGCTCTCACGCACAAAGCTGCGGGAGGAGTTTGTAGCCAACAAGAGCTGCATTGAGCAGCCTGTGCTGGAGTCCCTTCTCTCCGTGGGGACAGCCAGGGCAGGGGGGGCTGCGGCGGGGCAGAGGTTGGTGGGAGGAGGGTCAGGAGCTTGGGAAGGAAGGAAGGAGATGTGCCTCTCAGGCTATGAAAACAATGGGGAAAAATCCTGTTTTTTAACTTGATTCTCCCGTGTTGGGAGCCTGGGCATCTCTCCAAACAGTGATTTCCAGAGGAAAGGTGGTTTATGGCATCCCTGCAATGTACCTGGTCTCTCTCCTGCTTTTCTGGTCATCCCACCCCAGATCATTGCCTGCTTCCATCTCACCCTCTGTCTCCTCTGCCTCTCCCTCCTTGCTTGGGCTGGTGCTTCCTGACCTCCATCCCTCTCACCTCTCATTGCTCACAAGAATTTCATCCTTCAAGTCCATTTTAAGCACCGTTTTTCCCTCTTGCAAATCACCTGTGGCTGTGCCCCTCTGGTGTGACAGGAGTGTGTGGTCCAGAGCCAGGTTGTGAGGTGTGTGTGCCATGAAGAAGGTCCTCCTCACTCTGTGCTGTTGGAATAGTGACTACAGAGCAGTGCAAGGGGATTTTTAGGGACACGAGTCCCTATGAGCAGCCCCGCTGCTCCTCTCAATCCTTGCTGTGGCTTCCACCCCAGCTGTTCCATCTGCTGGCTCTGACCGACAGGGAGAGCTGGGGGCAGCCAGGTGTGTCCAGAAATTGTCCTGGGGCTTCTCTTTGTGGGGAGAACAGCCTGAGGGATCCCTGTGTGTGCTCAGCCCTGTGGGGAGGTGGCAGCTGTTGGTGTCCCCATCCTGCAGCCCCAGGCCAGGCCCTGCAGTTGCTGCTACCGGTCTGGGAGTGGAGGGAGAGGGATGGATGAGCTGGGGGGGCACGGGGGCCTGGGGCACTGCAGGACATGGACGGGGCTTGGGATTCCACTGGGTTTCACGTGTGGCACAGAATCACAGAATGGTTTGGGTGGGAAGAGACCTTAAAGTTAATCTAATTCCCTTCTCTGCCATGGAGCGAAACCTTTCACTGTCCCAGGTTGCTCCAAGTCCCATCCAGCCTGGCCTTGGACACTTCCAGGGATGCAGCAGCCACAGCTTCTCTGGGCACCCTGTGCCAGGGCCTCCCTACCCTCACAGGGAAGAATTTCACCCCACCTAACCCTTCTCTTTCTCAGTGAGAAGCCATTCCCCCTAGTTCTGTCCCTCCATCCCTTGTCCCAAGCTCTCCTGGAGCCCCTTTAGGCACTGGAAGGGTCTCTAAGCTCTCCCTGGAGCCTCCTCCAGGTGAGACCCCCAGCTCTCCCAGCCTGGCTCCCTGGCAGAGGGGGTCCAGGAGCATCTCCATGTCCCTCCTCTGTCGCGGCAGTCCCTTCCCGGGCAGCGGCCGATGCGGCAGCGGGGAGCCCCAGCGCAGGGCCGGGGGCGGCGGGCGGTGCTGGGGATGGGGAGGCGGATCCCGGGGACGGAGAGGCGGATCTCGGGGATGGGGGGCGGTCCCCAGGCGGTCCCCGCGGCACAGCCCCGCACCTGCCGCGGCCGCGCTCACACGACAACAGCCGGAGCCCCGGCTGGCACTGCCGAGCCCGCCCGCTGCCCGCGGCGGCCCGGCCACCGGGTGCCCCCTGCGCCCTCCATCTCCTCCGGAGCCCTCTCTCCTCCCCCTCCCTGGGCAGGGCACAAGGTAAATTGTGGGGATAATAAAGGGGAACCTGCGGCTGCGTGCGGGGGTGAGTGCCGAGGAGGAGGAGGTGGGTTTTGGGGGAGCGCACCCAGCAATCTGCTGTCTTTGGCTGGGCTGTGCTCCAAGTGTTGCACACGCGTGGCAGAATCCCTTCCTGAAATCACTTACAGCCCTTACAGCTCACTTACAGAGAGATACAGTGGCCTCAAGTTGTGCCAGGAGAGGTTTAGTTGGATATTAGGAACAATTTTTTCTCTGAAAGGGCTGTCCAGCCGTGGCACAGGCTGCCCGAGGCAGTGGTGGAGTCACTGTCCCTGGCGGAATTTAACAGCTGTGTAGCTGTGGCACTTGGGGACGTGGGTTCGTGGTGGCCTTGGCAGTGCTGGGGGAACACTTGGGCTCGGTGGTCACAGCGGCTTTTCTAACCCGAATGAGAGTCTGTGATCCCCCTGTGGCTCCAGAGAACGCTGCTCAGCCCCGCTGCCTCCGGCAGCACCAGGATGCCTCCACGTGGGATGTGCGCTCTGGCACCCGTGTCCCTGTCGGGACGGACTCGGTGCCTGGAGGAGGTGGCTGTCGCTGCAGGCGGGAAGGATGCGGAGGAGCTGGGAGCTGGTATGCAGCTCCTGACAGCCTCGTGCAGTAACCAGATCCCCCTGTGTCCTCCCGGGCTGTGTGTGGGGCGAGAACCCGCGGCTGCGTTTGGTTGGGGTTCGGCCCGGTGAGCCCCGGCTCGGCCGCGCTGACCCGCACGGGGCTGGCAGGGCTCAGCAGGCTCAGGGGGCAGGTGAGCTTTGGGCCACCTGCTCTTCCCCAGGGCTCCTCCTCACCTCCTCCACCTGGGATTACTGCAGGTAGCCTGGTGGCTGGGAAAACACGGGTTTGCCTTCTGTCAGGGGACTCCAGATCAGGCCCTCACTGCAGCAGGCTGGGCTCTGAGTCCTGGCTTTCAGTGCCATGGGCACGTTTGCAGCAGGTCGGCTCCTTTGGAGCCCTTTGTCGTTGGTTAGGGAGGGGTGGGTGTGCTGTTCATGTGTCATTTGTCACATTGTGACCCAGCAGTGCTCTGGGGAAGCGTGCTGCCAAGGTGAGAGGCTGCTTCCTCAGGGGCTCTTTGATGTGCAGAGCTCAAACACCAGCTCTTTGTGTGTTTGGATTTGTGGTTTGTGTTCTGAAATGCTCTGTGTGCCGAGGGCAGGACAGCCTCTTCTACTTAAAGACCTTTGTACAGTCCCTGGGTGTTGGAGTGCATATCGTGAATTTTTGGCAGAAATCCACACTCTTTTCCACTTGCATACGTGAACTGTTATCAATGGCTGTGCCTTTTTCTGTTTGCATTCTCACCAAAGCCCAGCTGAGGAGGTGGCTGTGCAGCTGCCCCTTGCATGCTTGTGCCAACAGGAGCAGGGGCCACAGATCAGCTCACATCCCATCAGTCTCCCTCCATTCTTGCAGGGGGAAAATCAGCTCCCACCCTTATCCTGAAAGCTTGTCAGTATTTTCTGTGTGTGGCAAAACACTAAGTTCCAGCACGGAGCAGGTATCAAAGCTCCTTCTGAGTGTTCCTGCCATGTGCTCGCACTTCCTCTAAGAAATCCTTTTCTGATAAAAGACTGACTGCATAAATCCAGCCGTGCTTCCATTGAGAATTCCTTGTCTGCATGGCCTCCAATGCCCAAACCCCAGTGTGTGTTCACAGGACAGGCTGCCAGCGGTTCCGTTTCGTAAGAGAACAAAATGTGGTTGTGCCCAAGGGCACGTCAGTACTTCCCTTTGGTTTTGTACTAATTTCAAAAAGATTTGAAGGTTCTCAAAGTCAGTTGAAGTGAGTGGGGGAACGAAAGGTCGCCCTTTCCCTGAGGGCATGCTGAGGTTGCTGCGTGACTTTGGGCAGAAGGACCAAGCCTGGAAGCTGGCTGGCACTGAAGGGTAAATCACTGCCAGTAGACAGAAGAATGAAGTCTCCTTCCTTCAAGTGATCACCCTGTGAAGAGCCTGAGACAGTTTGTCTGTTTCAGGGCTTTGGGATTTGCCTTTGCCTTCAGCGTCACTTTGGAAGGGCTTTTGCATTTGGTGTCTGTGGGAGTTTAATCCCCAGATTCAGGCAGGGGCTGTGGGGAAGGGAATGCCTTTGGAGTGGTTGCTGTGGCCCTGATACCTGGGGAGCTGGGGCGTCCTGTGGTGTGGTGGGGCTCCTGCCCTGTGCCAGGGGTCAGAGCATCCCCTAACATGGAGGTCTCCTTTCCTCGCCCCAGCCCCATAGCAGAGATGTTGCTCCATCCATCCCTTCTGCCCATTGGATTTGGTGACAAGGCTTACCAGAGCCCAGGGATGAAAGCTGAGCTGGTTTTGTGCATGTAAAAAGCTTTAGAAGTGGCGTGGGGGCTGTAAAGGCTGAGATGCTGTTGCCCTGCCAGTCTTCCCATCCCACGCCATGCCCATGCTGGTCCTGCTGCAGCAGCAATGGTGCTCCAAGGCGAGAGGAGCCACAGGGAGGAACAGCTCCCCAAACCATGTCACAGGTTTACTGAGCACGGGAACGTCTCCCTGGAACTTGGGGTTTCTTATTTCTCAACTTCCCTTCTTGCACATGCTGTTCCCCCCCTGCTGGTTCATGTGACAGAGGTGTTGAGGGGCTTTAGCACTGCAGGAAAGCTGTGCTGGGAAGTGGCTGGAGCCTCCAGGGGCTGGTGGCCAGGGCAGAGGAGCGCTTGTGAGCTTTGAGCAGAGCTCCGGAGGGGACCGGCGGGCGGCACATTCCTGCGAGGCCGGGGGTCTCGGCAGGTTAATGATTGAGCTGCTCTGGCCCTTTGGTTCCTGCCATTTGGAGAGGCACCTCGGCAACACGGGAACCTTTCCAGGCTGCGGGGCTGGGCGTGGGGATTTAAAGAGACAGGATCTGTCCCTACATTGCCAGTAAGAGGACAGTTTTTTGGCGATGGAAGGTGATGGCTTCTGGATTTTTGTTATCTGTTTGCCTTCTGTTTCACTGCGTGTGTTACCTGCATGTCCTGCAGGAGGGTCGTTGTCAGTGTGGAGCTGTGCTGGCCTCACTGCCACATTCCAAGCTTGTCACCCTCTGCCTGATGATGCAGATGTGACCCTGATCCCACAGGATGTGGCTTTTAGTGGGTCCCCATGTGTCCCCTGCCTCTGGGTGCTGTGACACCCATGCATGGCCATGTCCCCAGCCTGCTGCTGTCCCCTGCAGCTGCTGGGTTAATCATTGACAGGTCCCTGTGCCACGTGGGTGCTGGCCTGGCTGTTTGCAGAGCCCTTATCACCACAGGGCACTTGTCACCCGTGCCAGTTACCGGCAGAGTAAACGTTAACAGCTGCTGCTGGGAACAGCTTCAGCAGCTCAGGGGACCTTCCCCAGAGGCTCAGCCATTCTTATCCCACTGCACTGGAGGCACATGGGATCCCAGCAGGGGTGCAGTGTCAGAGCCTGGGGGTCTCCAGGGGACACAGGCTGGTGGGGTGGTCAGGGTAAGCCCTGGGACACCTGGCTTCTGGCGTGGTCCTGGGATGAACATCTGCATTTCCATGGGTGCTGCAGAAAAGGATTGGTCCCGTTGCTTAAGTGAGAGCAGGAGCTGGTGGCTTCTCCCAGGGTGTCCTGGTGCTGGACCTGAGGGGTCCTGTGCACCCCAGCCTGGGTGAGCTGGGGGATTTCCTGTCCTGCCAGATGCAGGGGGAGAGGACAAGAAAGCTGGCATTTAAAGGAAAAAGGAAGAAAAAAGGAAAAGGAGTGAAGAGGATGAGGCTTTGCTGGCAGTGCTGGAGGCTGGGCTGGGGCAGTGGGCCAGGCTGGGGCAGGGGTGGTTCTGAGGCTGCAGGTGGGATTTCAGAGGGGTTTTTGCTCTGTGGGGTTTCAGAGGGTTGGCTGCTGGCAGGTTCCCTCTGCTGCTCCTGCTGAAACTGGAACTGCCCCTGGGCAGGGTTGTCACAAGGCTGCAGGACAGCACCCACAGCAGTGACACAGTGTGCACTTGACCTCGTTTCATCAGTGTCATTGGGCAAGAGCAGGATGTCTGGGCAGCCAGGGCTGGTGTTCCAGCTCTGTTTTTCCAGGCAGAGGGTTGTCCCATGGCCTCTGGACACCTTCCTGAGCAAATCCCAGAAAGGCTGTTGCATGGAGAGAGCCACTGGCATGAGCCTCCTGGACACAGACACACTGGGGGCACACATGGGCTGTGGCTGGGTGATTTCTCCTGCTATGAAATCCAGGGAGCTGTGGTGCTGCTTTCTTGGGAGCAGCAAGGATGTAGGAAGCAGCAGTTCTCCCCCAGCTAAAAATAATGGACATACACAAAGTGCAAAACCAGGGAGAAGGCAGAAATTGCCTCTGTTCTCCAGGCAGGTGATCTCCTGCTGAACCCTGAGCCCTGGCTGCTGCTCTGGACAGACATTTGCTTCCCAGCCAAGTGGCAGCTGACCCCACGCTTCCCTTTCCCACGCCTGGCCTCACACCTCCACACAGCCCTTCCAGCGCCGCTGCTGCGCCGAGAAATTCCAAACTACAGCAGGCATGGAGGCCTTCTGCAGCAGCAGCTGAATTGGATCAACCTCACAGGGCCTCTGGGGCTGAAAGCACCAAGTGCCTGGTTATTAAGGGGATGTTCAGGGGTGCTGGTGACACAGGGAGTGCTTTGGCTGTGCCCTTGGCCTTGCTCCTGCTTCGGTGTCCTCTGCTGTGCAGAGAGAATGGGATCACCCTCTCCGTGCCTGTGACCTGTGGGTGCACGGGAACACTGCCAGATCCTGGCACTGACCTTATTTATTGTTTTATTTATTGTGCTGTCCCGTGGTGCAGGGCTGGGGGGAGCGAGCTCTCTGCTCTCCACACGGGGCTGTTGGCTTTGCTCTGTCCTTGACTGACTGTTGGAGGCAGCTGCTTCTCCACCTCCTGGATTTCCTGCATTTCTTCTCTTTTTGCTTTCTTGTGCCTTGTGTCAGGACGTTGGTGTGAAGGCAGCGTTTGTGCTTCCTAAGCCTCCACGTGTGTTCCTGCTGTGCTGGAGCAGCTGCAGTGCAAGGCTGGGGGGGCTGCAGGGGCCCTGGGTACCCCATCCCTGCCCTCCACAGGAAGCCCAGGAGCCACATTTCCATCTACTGGAGAACCCAGCCCAGCCCCTGAGGGACCCTGGGAGGGGGTGACTGACACACCCCACTCAAGGCCCTTGTTGAAAGGGTCTGGGTGGGGAGGGGGGCACAGGTGCAGCCCCCTGCCCCCCTGGCTGCAGCGCAGGACCTCCAGCAATGCCAGCAGCTGTGCAAGTTCCCATTCTGCCCAGTGGCTCTGGGAATGAAGCCAGAGCTCTTGTGAAGTCAAGAGTGGGTCCCCAGCTATGAGCCCCTTTCAGGGATCCCGTGCTTTCCTTGCCAGACAGAGAGTTTGTGTTTGGATTCTGGGGCTTGTGGCATTTTTTTCAGGATCTGGCGATGCCACAGGTAGGCTCTTCTCACATCACCAATGCAGACTCCAGACACCTTGAGATTCCCTGAGGCACACAGGGGTTGCATTTGCAGCAGGGACTGAAGGAGTTAAAGCTGCTTTGCAATGTGATTAAAAAAAAAAAAAAAAAAAAAAAAAGCCATTTCCTTCTTGTCCAGAGACAGTTTATTTTCTGGGCATTCTTCGGGACGCAGGGAGGTGCCTTTTCTTTAAGGCATTTCCTGTAAGCAAATTTATATTTGGCCTGGGGAGGGTGGGGAGAGGAGGTGGGTGCTGGGGAGGGTCTGCAGCCGAGCAGGGTGACCTCAGCTTTGGCTCCTTGTCCCGAATTGTGGCGATGGCAGCTGCGGCGGTGCTGGCTGTCACAGCAGGGCGAGGAGCGGGGTCCTGCGGGTCCCTCGTGTGCCCCGGCAGTGCTGCTGCCACTGTGCTGAGGCTGAGCTGGCACCCACGGCGTGTCCACGCTGCTTTCAGGCCATCCCTTCCATTATCTTTAAAGATGATGAATATAAGAGCTGCTGAACCCCGTGTCCTGTGCTTAGTGTGGTTGTCTTCCCTCCCCCAGGGTGGCTTTGATTGCCGCTGAAAAGTCCAACAAGCCAAGGTGGAAATGCACCAGATCATCAACATTCGCTGTGCCCCTGGGGTCGGCAGTGCAGATTTAACTCTTTCTCCAAGGATATTTGATCAGACCTTGGTCCTGGGGCAGGAGCTGCAGCCAGACCCCGATGCCCCAGGCTGGGCTCCCCCAGGCTCGAACTGCTCCCCGATATTCCCCGTGCCAAATTTCTTCTCCCCCATTTTGTTTTCTTTTTATTACCGTGATTTCCTAACATCGGAAGAGGCGAGTTATGAAACTGGAGTTATCCAAACACGTCTTGTTTGAAGATAGCGTTTCATCCAGCAGATGCAGCTTCCTGCCCTGTAAATGGTTCCCATTGTTTTGCCTTGGCTCCTGGCCCCGCAGCGCTGGGGTGTC
This sequence comes from Onychostruthus taczanowskii, assembly GCF_017590055.1. Taxonomy (NCBI): domain Eukaryota; kingdom Metazoa; phylum Chordata; class Aves; order Passeriformes; family Passeridae; genus Onychostruthus; species Onychostruthus taczanowskii. The sequence continues at coordinate 9,888,449 of NW_024498462.1, forward strand.
GCTCTGCTCCAGCAGCCGGAGCAGTGGTGGTCCCAGTGGCTGGACTGGGAGCACTGGTGCTCTCTAGGCAGCCTCTGAAAGCACCTGGGAGCTCCCTGGGGCTGCCTCTGGTTAAAGGCAGGGTGCTGGCTCGGTTGGCTGCAAACATCACCTGCAAACTGGGGTTGTTGTGTGCTGGGCCAGGCACAGGGGTAGCACTGATGGATGGTGTCTGCATGGCAGGAGGCAGGGAAGAGGGGGTAAATAAAAGAGGCAGTGCTGGTTGGTGTGGTGAGGACACTTCCCAGCAGAAAAGAAGCAGCACACTTTTTAAATTTTTTTTTCTTTAGTGTTTAAATGCAAAGATGGGGGTCAGAGGTGACCCTCAAGTGCTGCTGAGGCACTGGGAAGAAATTTTTTCCTGTGAGGGTGGTGAGGCCCTCACACAGGTTACCCAGAGAAGCTGTGGCTGCCCTATCCCTGGAAGTGTCCAAGGCCAGGTTGGATGAGGTTTGGAGTAACCTGGTCTGGTGGAAAGTGTCCCTGCACATAGCAGGGGTTGGAACTGGATGAGCTGAAAGGTCCCTTCCAAACTAAACCGTCCTTCAGTCAGTGATTCTGTGATCCCTGTGGTGTTGTGGGATTGAAGCAGTGGTAACAGTCAGAGTTTGCTGGTGAGCTGCAGTTTTGTGCCTCATGTTCCCCCTGGGCACGGGGCTGCCAGCCTGACCTTGGGTGAACGTCCTGCAGCTCCAGCCAGCTCTGGGTACTGCAGGATCCCAGGCACAGCGAGGTGTAGCAGGAGCAGGCTGGGACCTGGTGAGTTTTGGGTGGATGTCCTTCCCCACCGGCAGAGCCTGCTTTGAGAGGAGCTGGGTGTGCCCAAAGCTCTTCCTCTGACCGAGGAAGCCGTGGGGGGATCACGCTGTCCCTGGAGCTCGGGCACGGCTGCTGTGCTGCAGCCACACTGTGAGGGTGCCTCTCTTCTCCTGCTCTCCATGGCCTTCCCACCTGCTCGAGCAGCAGGGATTGTTTTTTAATTAATTTTTTGTTTCTGTGAACACTGTTAGAGGCTGGGGAGCTGCAGCTGTTGGCTCATTAATGAAGTTCTCTGCAGAACTGTGGCAGGAAGCAGTGCTGGACCCTTGGCTGAGCTCGTAGTTTGACGCTTTTCCTTCCTGCCCTTCTCAGCAAAGCAAACTCACTTTGTGGCTGCCCCTACCTCAGCCCCTGCTGCCTCCCTGCTTTGGAAGTCAATTTTTGCTTTGAGGGTTGGGCTGGGGTCCCCCAGGCAGGGTCCTGGGGAAGGAGCCTGAGTCTTGTGTCTCTGTTTCTTTGGCTGCAGTGGTTGGAGAAGACATTCATAGCAAGGTCAGGAGTCTCAACGATCGATGTTTGATAAGGTTCACTGATATTTTATCAGTGGTCTCTGAGGACAGAAGGAAACTTTGTGAGTTAAGAACATCTGTCTTGGCAGGGCCACATCCCCCTGAGTGCTCAGTGCTGGCTTGGAATGGAGCTCAAATCCTCAGAGATCCCAGGCTCTCCTTACTGCCAGCACCCACAGGGATCTTGGCTGTTCTTGGGCTGTTCTCTGGCTGTGCTGGCAGAGCCAGGCACCTGCCCAGCTGCTTCACCTGGGATTTACCTGCTCTCATGCTGCTCCTTGAGCAGGGACTGAGCCGTGAAGGGCTCCATGGAGGATGTTGTGTAAGACTGGGTTCCATGGATTATTGAGCACTTGTGTTTCTTGGCCAGACTCCTCAGCCCATCGTGGCATGGAGTGATGCACCAGTGGCTTTTCCAGTGCTTTCCCTGTTTTTCCAGCTCTGCTCCCCTTCAGCTCATCTCCAGCTCTGCCGAGGTCCTGGGTGGGAATGGGCACGGGGTTCTGCAGTGGAAGGGGCAGGAGATGCCATATCCCACCTCTCTCTCTCTGGGAACGCTCTGGAGACCGAGGAGAGCAAAGATCAGCTCCTGCAGCCCCGCTGCTGCTCTCAGCCTGCAGGGACCTTGTGCCACTCCACAGTCCTGTGGGCAGGTGGGAGTGAAACACTCGGTGAGCAGCCAGGGGGAAGAGCAGCGAGTCCTTGTGTGCGGCGGTCACGGGTCAGTGTCACCTGCCACATGCCAGGCAGGGCAGTGGAGCGTGGCTGGCCGTGTGAGCATGGCTGTGGCTCAGCGAGGCAGGGCTGGGTGAGCAGCCATGGCTCCAGGCACTGGGAGTAGGATTTTGGGCAAATCAAGGCACAAGCTGTCTTGGATGGGGCTGGGGGCAGGTGTGCCAGGGCTTTGGGTCCCTTCTGAAAACTCGCATCTGAGTCAAAAATTAGTCATAAAATTAGATTAAAGTTCTAGAAGGGTGTGAGCTGATTGACCACAAAGACATCAGCCAGCAGCACAGGGGAGAACTTTGCTGAGGCAAAGGCTTCCTCAGAAACACCAGTGGGGCAACTGCTGCATGCTGCTGGGACTGAAAAGGAATGTTTGCTTGGGGAAAGATGAGCATTTTAGAGTGTTGTTCTGAAGGACACAGCCCTGCCTGCTGGGGATGGCTCCCCTGCCATGCACAGCTGCTGTGGTGGGGGTTTGGCTGGGGAAGTTCCTCCCTGTGTGAAGGCAGAGGCTATTCCAGAATGACTGTCTTGAGGGCAAAGTGTTCTTAGTATCACCCCTGGGAAGCTCTGAACAGGCTGGAGCCTTTGCCAGCCCTGGCATCAGCCCACCATCAGGAGGGGATCTGTCACCCACGAGCAGCCCCATCCTCACCATGCCCAGCTGTGAGCACCAGCGAGGCCATTGTGCAGTTGGGGCCAGACAAAAAACCCCAAGTGGGTCTTGCTGTGACAAATCTTTTCCTTACAGAGGGGCTTTCACATGGAAGGGAAGCTGGAACAAGCATGCCCGTTCCTGCCAAAGGCGCTGCTCTGCCAGTAACTGGCCTCTGCTTCCTACCGCAAGTGGTTGATGTGTGAAATTGGGGCTTCCTGCTGCCTGCTGACCCCTGGGCTTCTCCTTCTCCTGACCCCAGGAGCTGTGCCTCTGCTCCTGACCCTGCTGTTGGCAGCCGCCACTCTGGCTCCGGTGTGCTCGGCGTCACAACTTCCCTTGAGCTGGAATAGCTGTGCCAGGGGTGTGAGCTCCTGTGCCTGTAAACCCCTCAGAAGGCCGGGAAGTGCTTGGTTAATTAACCAAATTGAAGAAGAGGTGCTTGAACAATGTCTGTGAAGAGTTCCACCTGGCTTACAGCAAAGGTCTTGGATTTGGGATTGTGTTTTAGCCACGGAGCAGCCCAGATCCCTTCGTGCATCCTTGGATCCTTCCCAATCCAAGGCTCTCTTCTGTGTCCCACAAGGCTTTGCTTGCCTTGGCTCCTCAGAAATGCTGGTTTTTACATAAAAGGGTCCCGTTTTGGTCCATGCCCAGGTGCAGGGTGGGCTTTGCTGTGGGAAGGGCACAAGCCTGGCAGTGCTGGATTCTCTGGTGAGAGGCAGATGGTTGGGACCATATAAGCTGACTCTGCCATTCCCATGACTGGTCTTCCATTGGGATTCAGCATCTTGACTGTCAGACCAACGTAAGAGTCTCTAATATTGCTTGAGGCCAGCTTTTGCATCCTGTTTTATAATATTCCCTAACATTCCCCACATTCCTGGCAAGGAGACTTCTGTGTTTTTTTGAAATGTTCCTTCATCTCTTTGGAAAACTGTGACATCCTTTAAGACTTCTTCAAAATGCTGCTGTCCTGCTGTCCTGGCACCTCCTGCTAGCTCCATAAAGAACGGGAAGCCTTGAGTTTCAACTTCAGCCCCAACATCATCTCCTTCCATTTGGGAGATGAAGAAAGAGGTAGACCATGTGCTCCTGTTTGACTCAGTGACCTCCCTAAACCTGATGTCCCTGCTGTGTTTCCACCCCTGTCTGCAGGTTTCACTGCCCCCCATGGTTTTGGGATGATATCGGACCTGTCACCTGAGCTTCCATCGTTGTCACAGCCTGTCAGGACAGCAAGGTCTGACAGGCTGGGAACCCCCTGGGTCTGCAGGGTCTGACCTGCCAGGTGTGAGCTGAGGGTGGGTGGGATGTTTTCCAGTGCTGTATCCCTGGATAGGGATGAGAGACCTATGGTGTTTCTCACCAGAAATCAGAAGCAAGGTGAGATGGTGCTCAGCTCATTCTGGGAATAATTTGTGCCAAAACTCTGGTTTGGGAAGTGCAGGTACAGGGAATGTGGTTTTCATTGTGTCAGCCACAGCTTCTTGCTTGGACTATGCTGACCCCTCGGCTTTGGGCTGAGAGGTGAGCGCACTCCTGCAGCATGGAGAAGAAGCATTCCCAGAGCAGGTGGAGCACACTGGGCTCAGCACAAACCGTAAATTTATAGGGAATTGAGTGATTTAATCTGGATGTCTCAGATTGCAAAGAACTCAAGAACTGCTGTTGTTGTCCCTGAACCATCTTTTTGATCTTTTAGTCTTCTTTGGTATCTTGAAGGACTGGGAAATTTATGACAGCCTTGGCTGTCACCTTTCCCATCCCTTGCACACAGAACCTGCTGGCAGCTCCTGCTGTCCTGCTCGAGAGGAGCCTCACTGAGGCTCACGGCCAGTGACGGTGATGAGAGTGGCCAGTCTGGTGATGAGGGGGGTTTTGGGGTATCCATCCCTCTCCTCCATCCCTGTGTCCTGCCAGACAGGACAGACCCCACCAGCCCCGCTCCAGCGCCCGCAGCCGGCACCACGCTTTGCCCTTAACCCTTTATTCCTCGGGCTGGGATGGAAAGCTGCGGCTCACCTGGCGGCACCGGGGTGCCGAGCGGGGCAGGACGGGTCCGTGCTGGGCAGGACGGCGGGGCTGGGAGCGGTCCCGGATGGAGCCCTCCCCGCCGCTCCCACCCCCGCCGTGGCGCTCAGCCCTGCGGGGCCGGGATGTCCTGTTCGCCGGGGCGGCGGGGACACGTCGGCTCGGCTCGGCTCGGCTCGGCTCGGCTCGGCTCGGCTCGGCTCGGCACAGCCCTGCGGGGGGAGAACGCACCGCTGCCATGGAGTGCCTGTGCGAAGGGCTCTTGCCGCCGGTGGACGGTGCTGGGTGGCCGAGGAGGGCGTGAAGGAGGCTGGGGGGGTCATGCTGATTTTTTCTTTTCTCTGCATTTAATCCACGGGTTCCAATGAACAAAGCCGGGATTAACAGCTCCTGCCATGGTGAGTCTGCTCGTGTCCCGGCTCTGTGTAGGGATTGGGAGGCTCCAGCCAGCAAACGCTCTCGGGGGGAGGTGGGAAAGGCTCTAAAATGACCTTTTTTCTTGTTAGAGATTTCTTGAAAGCAGCGTTTCCTGTGCAGCAGGGCGGTTTGCTCTGGCTTTTACACAGCGGGGCGAGGGCAGGCTTCAGAGGTGTCGCTTGTGTTGTTGTTAAATTGTTGGGGTTTTTTAAAAAAATCTTTTCTCGAAAACCAGAATTTCCTTCACTTTTTTTTTTTTTTTTTTTTTTTTTTTTTTTTTTTTTTTTTTTTCGTGGCCGGAGCGGGACTGGGAGAGGGACTGCAGGAGCCCTGTGCCCTGCTGGCAGCGGGGATGCGGCTGAGCAGGGTTGGTGACAGGGACAGAGCACGGGCTGGCCCCAGTCACACCGCGGGCAGCTTCTCCTTCCCCCCTCTGCTCCCCACTGGAGGTGCAGCAGGCACAAGAGACCTGCAGCCCTGGCAATATTTGGGTTTATTTCTGCCAGAGCCAGCCAGGCGGGTGGGAGCGCTGCGTGCCAGCTCCTCCTGATCTCCGGTTGTTTCCTGAGCCAAAATCCTTTCGTGTGAGCCCGACCCCCCGGCCCTGGCAGGCTGTGAGGCATGGCCAGGGGTGTGATGGTGCTGGTGCCAGCCGTGCTCTGGGATGTGGCATTATCTGCTGACACCAATTTACTGATTTAAAAGCAGTTTTCAGAAGAAGAAATGAGAAAAGAGCGGGGTTTGGAGCTGTGGGGTGGAGGTGGAAATACCCCAAGCGGTGCCCGTGGGTGTGGGGTGCAGCAGAAGGGTGTCCTGATGGGGAGAGACCTGTGAGCTGGTGACAGTCCTTCCCCTGGGCACCCAGACCTGTGTCCCCCTGACAAATGTCCCTTGGCTGCATTTTTGGAGTTTGGGTTGTGCCTTGATGTGTGGCAGTGCCTGGAGGGGTCCCTGCACGGATAGGGGTTCTGAGCCTGCACCCCACGGGCTGAGGGGGGCCTTGGGCTCAGCTGCACATCCAGGACTCCTTGGGGTTAAACTCCTGAATTTTGCAGATCTTTCTGATGTGGGATGGGATTTCAGGAGTTTAGCAAGGAGCACATGCAGGCACTTGTACTTCCCCTGGGCAGCAGGGATCAGTTGATAAACCAAAGCTGAGTCTGGTGGGGAAGGAGGAAGGATCTTGTGCTGAGCTGGGAAATACTTGATTTGGGGTTATTTTTATATTGCAAAAGGGAAGAAGAGAGCCCTAAAGTAACTATTTATGTCTCTGCTTGGAATTCAGTGCCTGTTCCTTTCTGCAAGGGCTCGTGCCCATGCCAGGGCTGTGGCAGTGGTCACTGGCTGGGTGTGACAGCCGTGGTTTGGGCTTCCTGTCCCTGGGGACTATAGGGCTCCCACCAAAGCCGCTGGAGCCTCAGCATTCTTCAGCCAGCAGCAGGGTGGGTTTGTGATTCTGTTCAACATGGAAAAAGCTGCAGCAAGACCACAAGGGAATTCTGCTCCATGGGTTCCTCTGGTAACACACGTGTTTATGCTAAATAAATGCATAAAAGTAGGAGGGCATTCCCTTGTGTATTAAGGAAATAACTGTTCTTTAGTGTCTGGATTTAGCAGTAGGAGCTGGAGGTTGTTCCTCGGCGTGGGAAGCAGGAGAGCAGCTGCAGCAGGTCACATCCATGGATGGGAGATACCAATGCTCCAATGGGTGATTGGAGCTGAGAGCTCCCTGCAGAGCCAGAGCTGCTGCTGGTTCTGTTTTTTTTAGCAGAACTGTTGGTGTTTTCCTTTGGCTTGGCCTTCCTTGGCCTTTGGTGGTGGCTGGTGTTGGGTCTCGTGCAGTACTCCGGACGTTGACCTCAGTCCATGCTGGGTTTAACGCTCTTTCAGATGGTGAAAACGGGACTTTTACTGTTGTCCCTGTAAAGAAAAGTGAGATGTGATGGCTCCTCACTGGGAGGTGCAGCCTGGCTGGTACCTGTGGTGGGTGATGGATGCCAAAGCTCCATCACCTCTGAGTGCCCTCGGAGCAATGGCGTCCGCTTGTCCAAACAAAGTGCGTGTGAGATCCATGGGATGGCCAACAGGAAAACGGTGCAATCTTAGAAAGGGTGGACTACAGGATGGGCAAGACAGATTAATTTTCTTCAGCATCCAAGTAGCTGTTTTCATCTGGCTCCTTGTGGATGCCTCATGCCTCGAATTGTTCCAGGCCAGGTTGGACGGGGCTTGGAGAAACCTGGGGTTGTAGAAGGTGTCCCTGCCCATGGCAGAGGGCTGGAATGAGGTGATCTGTAAGGTCCCATCCAACCCAAACTATTCTGGGATTCTCTATTGGATTTTTCTGTCTGGCTTCAGCAAACACCAAAGAGAAGGAAGAAACTTCACCTCAAGCCTAGATCCGACAGAGGTGGCTGGTGACTGTGCTGGTGCTGATAGATCTTGGGGTGGTGCACAGGGCTGGCTGGAGCCAGAGACTCTCTCTGCTCTGAGCTTGCTTTGCTATTGCCTTTTCAGAGATGAAACCCCAGGTTCCCTCCATGCTGGGCTTGCCCTCAGACATGGTGGGCTGCTGCTGTGTGCTCCCAGCACAGTGGGACGATCCTGCCCTCTCTGTTGATCCTGTGGGATCTGAGCAGCTGCAAAAATGCAGGTGGGGGAGGCAAGGACGGATCAGGGTCCTCACCTTCCTGGCCCTTTGTTTCTGTTCCTCTCTTTTTCCATCCCTTGTTCCCCCCAGACATCTGCTCTGCAGCTGCAGCCGAGCAGTGGGACGTGCAGCCCCCGAGCTGCCGCAGAGCTCCTGCTCCCGAGTGCTCTGGAGCTGCCGGGAGATGTCCTGTAGGCTAAAGGGGCTACAGGACTCTGAGGAGCTGCCTGGAGGAGCAGAAGTCTGTAATGTGCTGTAGGACACTCCTGTAGCCATCACAGCAGTGCCAGGGGACACTGACTTGGTCTCTGCCACCCCACCGTGTCCTGCTGCCAATGCCCATCACATGGCATGTCCCAGAGCACTCAGTCCTTCTGGTGCATCCCGTGCCCCTGAGCTTGGCTGTCCCCTGTTCAACCCTGCCCTCTGGGGTCTGTGAAGAGGTTTTGGTGTGAAGAAGAGGCTTGGGTTAGTGGTGGCCTTGATCCGAAACAGCTTTCCCAGCTTAAACCATTCCATGATTCCATAATCCTACGCATCATTTTTTTGTGGCTAATATGTCTGCTTCAGTTCTTCCTTCTCATCTTCATTAAAGACAGCACTGGCTGTAAACCTGGATTTAGGTTGTTCTGAGTGATGTTTGTGGAAGCAGAGGTGTTCTCTGAGCAGGTTGGGCTCCTCTCCCAGGTGCCTCCTTTTGGGTGGACGGGTGCTGCAGCGTCACCCCGGTTTCCTGGTGGCCGTTCCTGCGTGCTGCAGCACAAAGCTCTGCACACTGCGGGCGTGAAGGGGTGCATGAGGTTTTAGAACAGAATAAACCAGACCTGGGGCTGCTGTTGAGTTCGTTTGAGGGGAGGAAATGAGAGCTACCACATACAGCTGATAAGGGTGGTCACACACAGCCCTGGAGCCCAGCGGAGGGATGAGTGGGCAGAGATAAGGCGGGGGGGTGCTCTGGGGGGCTCTGATGGTGCTGCTGGGGGTCTCTGTGCCCAGCCTGCATGGATGATGATCCAGATCTGATCCAGACACCCAACAGCCACAGCCTCCCTGCCCCGTGGTGGCCAGAGGGGTTCCTGTGTGGGTTGTACCAGCCGGTACTTGCAGACACCATCAAGAAATTCCTGTGCAACCTCTAGGATCATTTTTACCCCTGGATGTCCCTCCTGTTCATGTTCCCAGCAGTGTCTGGACAGGAGTGGGGTGGCAGAGGGCTCTGCTGCCATCCCCCCTGTCAGGTGCCATCCCCAGAAAGCGATGCCCTTGGAGCAGACATTTCAGAGCTAGAGGTGAAGGAGGCATTTGAGCAATTCCTGATTGGTGACATAGCAAGGAACAGTTCCCAAAGCTTGTGGGACCTATTTACTGTGTGAAGGTTAATTATGGAAACGCGCCGTGTCTGGGAGAACATCCAAGACCATTCCTCATTCCTGTCCATGTGCCCTGTCCATGTCTGGCAGCTCCAAAATCTCTGCACTTTGCTGAGTGGAGCTGGCAGCTGGAAGCAGAAGGTGCCCATGGCTGGCAGATGCCTGTGGCTGTGTGGAGCTCTGTGTGCCCCCTGTCCAAGAGCCCAGCTGGGTGGGCAGTGAGTTCCAGCTATGCCCAGTGCTGGGAGGGCATGGTGGGGGCTCCCTCCAAAACCCCCTGGGAGGGTCTGGGATTGGCCCTTGGCTGCTGTGGGAGGGATGCCCTGCTCAGGAAGGCAGCTCTGATTTCTCCAGGCAGAGTCAGTCCCTCTGTCCTGGTACTTCGGCATGAGTAGGATACACCTTTCCCATGGGACACCTTCTTCAGCTCCTCATATTCTCAACAGTGAAGGCACATCCCCCTGGTTCCGGAGAGCTGTTGGGACTTTCTGTCATTCTTGTAAAAAGCAGGCAAGAAACTTCTGCTTATAGCCGGGAAGGAAAGTCCCTGTTGTAGGCAGTTTTACTTTCAGGCAGGATGGAAAGAAATCACACCAACACGAAAGGAAAAAGAGCAATTTTCTCCCCTTGCTGCTGGGGTTGAAGCTTCCCACGCAGTGCCAGGCAGCTGCTTCCAGCTTTCCATGAGGTAACATGTGAGCAATTTTGTGGTGGGGTTTTCTCCTCACACACTAATTGGCTGTGTGGGACGTTTTTGCTCTGGGAAGCTGAGAGCCTGGCCTGGGACTTCTTGTCAGTTTTGATTGTTAAAGTGAAAGTGCAGAGCTGGGGTTCTGGGAAGTGGCTTTCCTGCCTGCAATTCTGCTTGCCTCCAGTGCTCCAGGTTGCTTATTTTAGACCTTTTATGGAATGTCCTGGGCTTTTCCCGTTTTTCCCTGGTCCATGCCTGTTCCAGGCCAGGGTGGGGTGGACGGAGCACCAGAAGTACTTGAGAGAGAGCTATCAGGCTCCAGACACGCACAGCCAGGAGCCATTCCTGCTGGAGCCACCAGTGGCTGCCCCAGGGAAATGCCAGAGTGCAGTGACTGCAGGAAAGGGATTGGGGAACTTTGTCCTTTTTTCTCCACTTCAGTGTTGGTTTTCATCCTTTCGTTCTGGAACAATGGGAACATCTTCTCTTCCTTCATTTTTGATTTCCACTCCTTCCTGGGGGTGTTGGGGGGTCAAGGTTCCCTGGCTGGGGGGATGGACCCACTTGGGGCATTTCTGATGGACCATGGAGGCACTTGGGTCACAGTCTCTGCCCCTTGCTGGGGGCATGGGAGAGCTACTGTGGAAACCTTTTCCTTGGGAAACACCATCCAGCCTCAACAGCTGCTGGACAAGGCAGAGGCTTTGCTGGGGGAGGATTCTCTGGTGGCTCATAGATTGTGCACTGTTGGGAGCTTTTTCCACTGAAGGTGTTGGTGCTGGTGTCCCCCATGGGGTTGTCCAGGTGTTTCCTGAGGGTTCATCTCCCATGGAGAGCTTTCTGTGGAGCATGAAACATAATGGGGCTGCTGGTCTACCTTCCCTGCCTGCAGTCAGGAAGCTGGTGGGGTTTATCCCCCTTCTTTCTCAGGTGTGCATGGACTTTGCCTGTACCCTGTGCCTGCTCCTCCTGCTATACAACTGGAGTGGGACAATTTCTGCACCATTTGAACCACAGATCTCAAAGATATTGAGTTGCTATAAGCTCCTGGAAATTGTTTTCTGACAAGTGGAGGCAAGGAGACCTTCTTTGTGCTCTGCTGAGGATGCTTGATGAGCCTACATTAGACATCAGAGATCCTGGCATCTGGGGATGTTGGGAACCCATCTCTGTCGCTGCGGCCTGGGGCTCAGGCTGAGCTGGGTGGAGGGTCTCTGGGCAGCAATCCCTGGCTCAGGCTGGATTCCCAGCGGAGGCTGCAGCCAGGGGTGTGTGCTGGGCTCAGGTCCCATCACCCTGCCCGACAGTGAGGCTCCTGAGAGGTGACAGGGAGGGCTGGGAACAGGGCTGGAACGGGTCACCCTGTGCCCAGCGTCCGGCCATGCCCCACGGCAGGAGTGTTTGCCTGCCCGGCCTTTCCTGCACTTCCCTGGGAAAGCACGTCCATGGGAAGGGCGGGAAGAGGAGGAAGCTGGCTGCTGGCTCCCTCTGGGACAGGACACTTGGAAACCTTTTCTGTGACAGCACTTCTACATGAGGAGGGCTCAGCCTGGGCTGGTCAAACATCCCCCTGCTCTAGGGTGCTCCTCCCTGCTGGAGGGGCTCTGGGGGGATGCAGGATTTGCCACAGCAGGCAGAGCCTGGGACCTGGCTCCTGGAGAGGAGGGGAGGGGTGGAGGTTTGGGGCCCTGGCCCGCTGCCAGCCCGTGCGTGGGGAGGGAAGGAAATGTCGTGCTCTGACTCCGCATTTCCACCACGATGATGAGCGGCTGAGCCCAGTCCTGCACAGAGCATCCTGCTGCAGCCCTGGGCTCCGGCTGCTCCCGGCCTGCCGGGGTGGCCGTGGTCACGCTGGGTGTCCCCAGGCTCCGGCGTGGCCGCAGTCGGTGCCCGGCCATGCTCTGGCACCAGCTGAGCCCCGCTGCGGGCAGGGGTAAGCTCAGCCACGGCCCTGCTCCTGCTGCCCTCCGCCAGACCCATCCCTGGGGCAGGATCCACGGCACAGGTGGGAGATTGGTGGATTTGCTCATGGCTTGGGGCACCCGGAGCTGCGGTCGCTGGCTGGGGTTGGCCCCATGGAATTCCCATTGGGAGCAGAGTCGGGCAGGAGTGGGAACTGGCAGGTCCCTTGGCAGGGCTGTGGGAAGTGCCTGTCCCTGGGTCCTGCCCACTCCAGAGCGTGGGAGGGATCTGCTTCCAGAGCTGGCACGGCCAGAGAGCATTCCCAGGGACCACCAGTCTTGGTGCCCTCCTGCTGGACAGATGCAGCCATGGGGTGCCCTCCCCATGGCATGTTGGGTTCTTTGGGAGGGATGTGGTGCTCCACATGGACCAGCTGACGCAGGATAGCTCCGGGGTTGAGTTCTCCACTGGGATTGCTGGGTCAGAGCCCTTCTGGGGGCAGGAGGGGTCAGCCCTGGCTTTTGGCAGGATTAATGGCATTGTTAATGACAGCTGTGTGGTTTGGACCCGGATCCAGATGCTCATTCCAAAACTTTTTCCCAAAACTTGCCAAGTATTTGTGTCCAGGGCTTTGGCTTAGTCCTGTCCTGAACTGAGCTGCTTATTTGGTGCTTTTTTTTTTTTTTTTGCTTCTGTACGTTTGGAATTGGGAATGCAAACTGTAGCCAGAGCTCTGGGCTGAGGCAGTGGGCGGATGGGGATGGAATCAGAGTTTTCCAGTGCTGGGTGGGTCTGGCCTCAGCCCACTCTGTGCTGGGTGCTGCCTGCAGGAGGGACAGATCAGACCCTGAGGCTGCCAAGGCATTTTCTACCCTTGAGGTCAGATGTTGTCACCCTCAGCAGCAGAAATGTCATTGGGCCAATGGGTGCTGACCCTTGGCAATGACTTCCTGTGGCTGCGGCAGCTCTGGGTTGTTTTCCCTCAGTTTCTCTAAACGGGAGGAATTTCCCAGGAAATACTGCTGGCTGCTGAATGGGCTCATCTGGGCGATGGCTGATCCCTGTGTGAGGGGTGGGAACCAGCTGGGTGAGGGTGAAGAACCCCACCAGAGATTTGCTGCTGACTGGGATGAACACCAGCTTGAAAGAAGAGGTGGGGAGAGCTGGGAGGTGGGAAGGAGGTGGGGAGGAAGGGCTCCTTTGGCAGCCTTTGCTCGGGGATGTTTGCAGAAGTGATCAGCACTGAGCTTTGACGAGCTCTGAACTGATGATTACAAAGAAAGATCTTCCTCTCCTGCCTGGCCAAGAACTGTGTTTGGTTTGGAGGGTTCAGAAACAAAACGTTTCATCAGAAGGTTAAAACTGCATATTGTGGCCCTGTCATTCAGGTGGCATCACTGTGACCTCCTGCTCTTTGCCTGGTGCTGGCAGAGAGCTGCAGCTGAGCTATGTCTGCCCAGGACCCTGCTGCTGGTGGGACCCCTGGCTCTGCAGCCACACATCTCCTCTGCTCTGTGCACATGGAACATGGGCTTGCTGTCAGGGCTCTGGGGGTGTGGGCTGTGTTCTCAGGGCGTTGCTGCTGCTGCTGGCAGGATGCTCAGGCTGGTTTTTTGCTTTCTTACAGAAATTGAAGCCAAGAAAGCGTGTGACTGGCTCCGGGCAGCGGGGTTCCCCCAGTATGCCCAGCTGTACGAAGGTGAGAGCTGCCTCCTGCCCTGACCCTGCTCTCTGCCTGCGCAGAGCCTCTATCTCATCCAGATTCCAAGGGGGGCTGCAGGGACAGCGCCCACAGCTCCAGGGAGAGGAGGGGACAGAGGGGATTGCTCACTGATTATACGATTGTTTGTTACACTTTGAGCCCTTGGCCACGGCCTGGAGAACCAGCCAGTTAACTTCCTTGCATTCCTGAACTTTTCCCCTTCAGGCAGGGCTCTGAGGAATCCTGGGACGGCTGCTTTGGCCAAGGGCAGCCAGGCTTTGGAGAGCCATCAGCTCTGAAGTGGTTCAGGGAGTGTTTGCCGTGGGTGGGAGCACAGGGGCAGCCAGTGTAGGTAATGTGGAGAGCGAGCATGTTATTCCTCCTTCTGTCCCTCCCCACTCCCACAACCCCTGCCCTGCTCCAGCCTGTCCTTCCTGAGCACTCAGCCTGGAGCAGACCATGTTCCAGTGCCAGCACAGGGCATGGGCATTGCCCAGCCAGTGTTCCTCTTCCCAGCTCCTGTGCCAGGGCGGTGGGAGAGTGGCTGTGGTGGTGGCTCTTGCCTCAGGCTCAGCTGTGTGTGTACTTAGAAGCCTTGGGGGGATCCTGGTCCCCAGTCCCTGGCTGGTGAGGAGCGGCGGCTGCAGCCGGCCCCGTCCGGCCGGACAATAGCGGGAAGCGAGGCTGGGGCGGCCGCAGCCGTGGCCATTGTTCAGCCGGGCACTCCCCCCGCCCCCTGCAGCACCATCCCCGGGGATGGCTTTATGAGCAGCCTGTTTGCTGCCAGTGCCTAATTTGGGGGGCAGGCCCCACGTGCAAGGACAGGCCGGGTTCCTGCCGGGATACCCAGCCCCAGGTGCTGTCCCCAGCTGGGCAGCCAGGAGCGGGGCTGGTGCTGCAGTCTGTGAATCAACCAGCCCTTCTCCAGCCTCTGTCCACAGAACTTCCCACATCCTCCAAGTGTTTCCCTCTGTTTCCCTTCCCGTGGTGGTCACACTCCATGGCTTCATGGACAGATGGATTGAGACCCTTGGGGCTGAAGGTCCAGGTCCCACATGCACGATCCCAGCAGAGCTGTCTGTGCACAGGGATGAGCAGGGAACTGAATGGAGGCCCTTGGGCACCTTATCACTCTCACCTGGGCAGAGCTGTGCCCAGGGACCCTGGGACCCAGGGACCATCACCTAATGTACCTGGGCAGAGCTGTGCCCAGGGACCCTACCCAGGGACCACCTCCAGATCATCTCCAGCCACTTTGGCATCTCCTCCTCCTCCCATGCCCACTGCTGCCCTTGTCCCTGATGGAGCAGCTGGCTCAGGATCTGCCACTGATGTCACTTCCTTCCCCAGAGTCGTCATTCCCTCTTGACATCAGTGCTGTGAAGAAGGACCACAGCTTCCTGGACCAGGATTCCCTCAAATCCCTGTGCAGGTAACACTCCCTTGCCCCCCCCTCACATGGAATCAGCACAGGGATGTGGCACAGATGAGGACAGTGCCCCAGGCTGATGGGGTGGTGGGCTCAGGGGGTGCCTTATGTGGTGGTGGGCTTACCAGGGTGCCTGCCTGGACCTTGGCTGGGCTCAGAGCCCACTCCAGCACTGTCACTCCCTCTGCAGTGAGAACTCAGTTGTTCAGATCAGGGAACATTGCTGGTGTTGGGTGTTCCAGGGAAACAGGAGGTTTTTTATGCTCCATATGATGCTGGTTGTCCCAGTGCCAGGCAAGGCAGCCTGGCCACACGTTTCCACCTGGGCACAGTGCTGCTGCAGCTGCAGGCTTGGGAGCTGCCCAGGGCTGGTGTGCAGCAGCAACGTGTGGGGGACTCAGAGCAAGCCAGAGCTGGCACCCAAAGCAGGACACTGACCCATGGTCAGTCTGGATGGGCCATGTGTCACTTGGTGCTGTGAGTGACTCAGCCTTGCCTTGCCTCTCGGGACACATCGTCACACCCATGTCCCTGTGCTGGCTCCACACCGTCCCTCCCACCCAGAACAGAGGCGGGAACAGGGTCTGTTTCCTTTTTGTTTCCCAGCAGAGAGGCTGCTGTGCTGGGCAGGAGGGAATTCCCGTGCCATTTCCTGGGTGCAGTGAGGCAGGAGGTGATGGGAGGTCTCTGCCTGTCCCTCCCTCTCTGGGCTTTCGGGTCCTTTAGTCATTCCCTGTCTGGGGCACAGGAGCTTCTGAGGTGATTTTGCTTTAGTAGCCTGGAGCAGACCACCTCTGCCCACTTGCCACTAGTGGCCCCAGCAGCTTGGCTTGGGCTACCATCTGCTGGCATTGTCCCCTTGTTAGTCAGGTGCCCCTCTGACTGTGGACTCAAAGCAGCAGGTCACTAGTGGCCCCAGCAGCTGGCATGGGCATTGCCTGGCTTGGGCTACCATCTGCTGGCATTATCCCCTTGTTAGTCAGGTGCCCCTCTGACTGTGGACTCAAAGCAGCAGGTGACAGGTGACAGGCACAGCCAAGGCTCTAAGACAGGAAAATCCAAAGAAGCCAAAGCCATTCCTGTGACTGCAGCAGGACTGGGGCAGGGACTGGGACCAGGGTAAAGCCACGCTGTTTCTTGCAGGAGGCTGATGACCCTGAACACCTGTGCCTCCATGAAGCTGGATGTTCACTTTCAGCGTAAACAGGTAAGTCCTGGATGCTCAAGGCAGGTGGGGGGCTGAGGGGTGCAGGGCATCATGTTCTCAGCGGTGGGGCAGTGTCCTGATGAGCTCTGGGACTGCCCTGGGCACAGAGTGGCTCCTGGAAGCTTCCACTGCCAAAGGGGTCCTGAGCTGGTTTAAGGGGTGACCACGCTGCTCTCCTCCCCACCTGGGGCCATGCTGGTGGCCGTGCCCCTCTGAGGTGGGGGGATGTGCTGACCCTCCTCAGCTCCAGCCAGTTGATCATCCCCTGTTCTCAACCACCCGCAGAATGAAGACTCTGAGGAGGAAGAGCAGTGTGCCATCAGCACCCGGTGGACCTACCAGAGGGACAGCAAAAGGTGGTCACGGGTGGGGTCCGCCGATGTCCTGTCCCAGGGCTCGGAGGCCCTGAGCTGCACCATGCACCCGGTGTCCAGCCGTGAGAGTGTCCTCACGGACCTCAGCACCAACCCCGAGGCCACGTCCCTGCACAGCACGGGCAGTGTGGGCAGCGTGGGTGGCACCGGCGGCACGCTGGGCACTGTGGCCGTGCCATCCGAGCCCCCGTCCCCCCTCCGTGCCGCTGCCACCGCCTCCAGCTGCAGCCAGAGCGAGGGCTCTGCCCCGGAGCAGCCCTCGGGCCAGGGAGAGGGCTCTAAGGAGAAGCTGAAGAAGCGACGGTCTCGAAGCTTCCTGAAGCGGATCGAGTCCCTGCGGAAGAAGGACAAGGAGAAACCCAGCCCAGAGAGGAGGGTGGCTCCGCGCAGCAGCGCCACTCTCCCACCAGGATGGGGCTCTCTGAAGAGTGATGGGGACCTTGCAGCCATCAGGACCAACTCCTCTAAAAGAGGGACACCTGCCCCTTTCCACAGCAAAAAACACTTCTTCTCGGTATCATACAGGACTAACCGCCTGCTCGGCCCCGGGGGCACCAAGGGCAGCTCTGACCCCAAACGCGGTGGAGTTTACCTGGAGGATTACGACACAGACACAGCCACTGCCACCAGCGGTGCCTGGGATGCTGCCGAGTGCCAGCGCCGGGCTCGCCATGGCGATTGCCTGGTCTATATCCCCTGTGACCACAAACCCGGCACCTTCCCCAAATCCCTGTCCATCGAGAGCTTGTGTCCCCTGGCCGGCAGCTCCCTGACCCACTGGAAGGCAGGGAGCGCGGCCGTGGGGCTGGGCGGGGGCGGCAGCAGCAGCAGCGTGGAGGGCTCGTCCTCCCCGAGGGGCTTCGCCCGCCGGCGCCGGGGCTCCTGCAGCTCCCTGGGCAGCCGCGTCAGCGTCTACGACAACGTGCCGGACTTCGGCAGCAGCGAGGATTTCTGCAAGGACGGGGAGGTCACCTACGAGAACCTCGACGACATCCTGCAGCACGTGTGGGTGCTGCAGCAGAAGGTGGAGCTCTGGTGTAAAGCCGTCTCCCCTGGCCTGGATGGAGAGGAAGGGGGCGAGGAAGAGGAGGATGAGGAGGAGTCGGACTCGGGAGGGGAACCCTCCAACTTGCATTTCGAAGAACAGTCCATGTCGGATGTTGGCACCTCTGCCAGTGACTTTGATAGCACGGGGAACTCCCTCAACGAGGCTGAAGAGATCGAGACACGGGAGCGCCGGGATTCGGGGGTAGGAGCATCCCTCACAAGACCCTGCAGGTATCACAGAATCCCGAGGTGGTTTGGGTGGGAGGGGACCATAGAGATCATCTCGTTCCACCTCCCCCGTCCCTACGGGCAGGGACACTTTCCACTAGACCATATTGCTCCAAACCCGATCCAGCCTGGCCGTGAGCACTCCCAGGCTCGGGGCTGCTGCAGGATGGAGGGGTGCACTGCCCGTGGCTCTGGGGAGCAGCGCCCGATCCCGTTCTCGGGGGCTGGATGATCGCCTCTTCCCGGAAGGCAGAAGCGGGCGGAGGGACGGGAGCAGCCGGAGCCGCGCCGTGCGGGCAGGGGAGCGCAGCGCGGGGCGCTGGTGCGCTCTGGTGGCCGCAGGACACCGCTGCCACCGCTGCCAGCACTTCCACAGCTGCCGGCCCTGTCTGCCTGCACAGGCCCGCGATTAAAAGGTTTTTCATTAATTAATAACCAGTGTAAACGCAGCGGGTACGTGACTCCCCTGTGCCAGTATTCCCTGGGGTTCTCCCCAGGAGAGCTACGGCTGGTGCCGAGCTCTCCGGCTTTCCTCACCCAGTTTGGCTGGTGCCAGAGGGTGATGTGGCAGTATCCATGAAGGAGTGGAGAGCAGTGGGGGTTTCCTTAGCTGGGAATGTCCCGTGTGTCCCCAGAAAGCTGCGTTGGCACAGCTTCCAGAACTCGCACCGGCCCAGCCTGAACTCGGCCTCGCTGGAGATCAACCGCCAGTCATCGGCCCAGCTCAACCTGCTCCAGAAGTGCTCCCTGCTCCGGCTCACGGCCATCATGGAGAAGTACTCTGTGCCCCACAAGCAGGCCTGGACGTGGTGAGCTGGGACGAGGGGGACTGGGATGGGGCCCACAGGCTGCAGCTGGTGCTGTGTCCCCAGCCTGGGGCAGCTTCAGGGTGTGGAAAAGATAAACCAAGGGCTGTCTGCTCTGACAAGTGTGAGCCAGAGCTGAGCCCCAGGCTCCTGGCATCATCCTGGCTTCCAGGGGGGCTCTTGGCATCATCTGCCATTGTGGGGGCTGCAGGTGTTCATGGGGCATTAAAAGTGCTGTAGCAACATAAGAGAGTGGGACAGTGGTTTCTTTTCGTAGCCAAATATCAAAATTATTTTAGCTTAATAAAAGGTGCTGCCATTCCTGCTGGGAAGCTGCCTTGCTTGTATTCCAAATACTGCAGAAATGTGTGTGTGTGTGTGTGTGTGTGTGTGTGTGTGTGTGTGTTCCCAGGGTCCTGCTCTCTCTGTGAGGGGGGGCGCTGAGGGCACCGCTCATTGCACTGATGTCTCTCTGTCCCACTCTGCAGGACTGTCCCCAAATTCATGAAGCGGAGTAAAGTCCCTGACTACAGGGACAAGATGGTTTTTGGGGTGCCGCCCATCGTCAACGTGCAGCGGACGGGGCAGCCCCTGCCCCAGAGCATCCAGCAGGCCATGCGCTACTTGCGCAGCCAGTGCCTGGACCAGGTGAGGCTGCGGCTTCTGGGGAGCAGCACTGGGATTTGGGGGGGAAAGAAAAGCTTTAGGGGTCCTTTGTTCACCTCTCGTGGCGTGTGCTGAAGCGGGAGGGTGGGATTGTCCGTGGGAACGCAGCAGCATCCCCATGGCCATCCTTCGCTCAGTGTCTCCTCTGGGTTCAGGGAGATCCCTTTGGGGAGGGAGTGTTTTTGCCTGTCCCACTCAGGACGGTGCCCGCTCACCCCTGCTCTGCTCGGGCAGGTTGGCATTTTCCGCAAGTCCGGGGTGAAGTCCCGGATCCAGGCGCTCCGGCACATGAACGAGACCAGCCCCGACAACGTCGACTACTCGGGGCAGTCAGCGTACGACGTGGCCGACCTGCTGAAGCAATACTTCCGCGACCTGCCCGAGCCCATCTTCACCAGCAAGCTGACCGACACCTTCCTGCAGATCTACCAGTGTAAGGGCCGGGCTGGGGGCAGCGCGGGGTCTTGGGGAGGAGGGGTCCCTCTGTTTGGATGGAGGGGGTGGGTGGTGGCCGTGGGGACGCCCCGCTGACGCTGCCCCGTGCCCGCAGTTGTGTCCAAGGAGCAGCGGCTGCAGGCGGTGCAGGCTGCCATCATCCTCATGCCAGACGAGAACAGGGAGGTGCTGCAGACCCTGCTCTACTTCCTGAGCGACATCGCCTCGGCTGAGGAGAACCAGATGACGGCTGGGAACCTGGCTGTGTGCCTGGCCCCCTCCATCTTCCACCTCAACGTGTCCAAGAAGGAAAGCACATCGCCCAGGTAAGGGCTGGCTGAGCCCCAGCTCCCCAGTGCCCCTTCCCTGCCTGCTGTGGGAGGGGGCCAGCAGGGGATGGTGAGACATGGGGGTGCTGTTGGCTCTGCTCTGTGACACAAATGAGGGGGTCTAGAGGTGCCAGCACTACCTGATCCCCCACAGGGCCATACACAAGAAGGGCACCATGGGGAAGCCGGACCAGAAGGACCTCAATGAGAACATGGCTGCAACACAGGGGCTCTCCCACATGATCAGTGACTGCAAGAAGCTCTTCCAGGTGGGTGGCAATGGTGTCCCAGCCCAGCGCTGCCCATGGGAGGTGTTTCCTTGCTGGTAGGTGCTGGTCCTGGGGCAAGCTGAGGACATCCTTCTCTCAGTGGGACAGCAGCCACCAGCCATTCGCCCTGGAGCCAAGCCCAGCTATGTCCTGGGCAGGAGGTGGTGCAGTCTGTATGTCCATCCTCCCCACTCCCTAGGGAATGAATTATGTTCTCTGTCTGTCCAGGACCACTCACAAAGTCCCCACAGGATCTCTCTGCCTCACTGAACATCTGTGTGCTTTTGGCTTGCAGGTCTCCCATGACATCTTGCTGCAGCTGAGCAGCTCCTATATGGCTGCAGATGCTTATCCCCACCCCCTGGCTGACTTGGTGTGCCAGGGGGAGAGGAAGGATTTACACTCCTACTTTGAGCAGAGTGTCCAGAACCTGCTCAAAGAGTCGTCAGAGAAATTCAAGGGATGGCTGAGCACGCCGGGGCCCCTGAACACAGAGCTGTCCTGCAAAAAGGTAAATGCCACTGTGTGGAGGGGCTTGAAGGGAAATGTGTATGAGGTGACCTCTCCAGCAGCCAGAGCAGGTCCCACCCCATGCCTCAGTAGCAGCAGATGGGACTGTGCTGCTCTGTGGCAGTGGGAGCCATCAGTGAAGCTGCTCAGGGGTGGTTAGCACCGGGGGTCCTGTGGGACAGTCTGTGTGACCCTCACCTCGTCCCCTCAGGTTGGGGACGGGCACCCTCTGCGCCTGTGGAAGGTCTCCACGGATGTCGAGGCCCCTCCTGCCACGGTGCTGCACCGGGTGCTGCGGGAGCGTCACCTGTGGGACGAGGACCTGCTGCAGAGCCGGGTGGTGGAGGCGCTGGACAAGGACATGGAGGTGTACCACTACGTGACGGACAGCATGGCCCCGCACCCGCGCAGGGACTGCATGGTGCTCCGGTGAGGGCGGCCGGGACCCGCGGGGGGTTTGGGCTCAGTTGGGCACATCCCTGTGCTCCAGCCCCGTCTCCTGCCCCGTTCCCGGGCTGTGTGGGGCTCCCACGGTGCGGTGCCGCGGTGGGCACGCAGTGACCGCTGCTCTGTCGCAGGCGCTGGCGCACGGACCTGCCGCGGGGAGCCTGCCTGCTCAGCTCCCTCTCGGTGGAGCACGACAAGGTGCCCGTGGAGGGAGGTGTCAAGGCCATCGTGCTGACGTCCCAGTACCTCATCGAGCCCGGCGCCATGGGCCGCTCCCGGGTGACCCACATCTGCAGGGCTGACCTCAGGTAAGGGGACCCTCCGGGGAGGGATGGAGCAGCAGGATGTGCTGCTCCATGACACTGCCAGGGTCTTTCCTGCCCACTCACCCCTCCTGCCTCTTCCCTTCTCCAGGGGTCGGTCTCCTGAGTGGTATAACAGGGTCTTTGGCCACCTCTGTGCCATGGAGCTGGCGAGGATCCGAGACTCTTTCCCAGCCCTGAGTCCCACCGGCCCCGAGACAAAGATTTGAGGCACCAGGAAGATGCTCTGTCCTTTCAGACGTGGACTTGCTATTGGATCCGGACTGGGGCTCTCAGCAGGAGGCACGGTGTGGTGCAGTGCCCGTGGAGGGGAGACAGAGGCACATATTTATAAACATCCTTTCACCCCGGGCTGGGCAGTCCCGTGCCGCGGCCCGGGTGCTGCGGGGCAGGGTGGCTGCAGAGGGGAAGCCGTGGTGTCCCGCAGGAGAGGTGTGGGAGCAGAGTGGCCATGGGGTCACCCCTGAATGCAGCCTGTGGCAGGAAGTGTGGCCCCCACACAGGCCAGGAGCAACAGCGGGGGTGAAGGAGCGTGGAGTGAGGCGGGAGGAGCGAGCGGGGAAAATGGGGCCGTGTCCGCAGGTCGCAGTGCGGGGTTGGGAAGTGGAGGGTGGACAGCGAGGGGGGGATTGTGTGTGTGGTGTCACCCGGTGGGGACAGCCAGGGAGTCACTGTGTGGTAGTGGAAGAGGCTGCTGTTCTGGGAGGAGGGGGCTGCCTATAGATAGGTGCCAGCCCCTGTCGTGGGGCAGATGGAACCTGTTGCAGCATTGGTGCTGAATTCATGGAAGAAGCAGCCCTGTACTCCCGTGCCTTGCTCTTCCTTGGCTAAAAGCCCTCTCTCTGCACTGGGTGTCACTGAGAGGAGGGGTGGATGGACCATGTTCCAAGCCAAGGCCATCCTCAACCAGCTGACCTGTTTTTTGCATGGGGCAGGACACTGCTGGAGCCCTGGAGCAGCTGCACCTGGGCGGGAAGAGGCAATGCCTGGAAAGAGGCATCGAGGTGGGGAGAGACTGCCCAGACCAGCTCCCGCTTTGTGCTGCCCTCAGTGCTGAGGGCTGTACCCAGAGAGGGAGGAGGGATGGCAGGAGGGGCAGTTGTTTGGGATTCTCCCCTCTTCGGGCAGCTACACATGGCCCTGCCCACCCACTCCCTGCAGAGACATCTGTTCCCCTTTCTACCCCTTCCTTCCATTCATGAAGGAACTGTTCACTGGAGCTGTCAGCACCCAGGAGATGACCTGGTTTCTCCATTCAGGCAGGGACCCAAATTCCCAGACGTCGTTCCAACTGGAAGGCAACATGAACCATGAGCTGGGGACCCCCAGTGTCAGTTTGGCCATAACTGTCTGTCTTTTGGTAAAAAGAAAAGCACAAGTCAGCCTCTAGTCTGTGTTTTTATATATATGTATTTTATATACATATATAAAAATATAACTAACATGTGGGGGAGTGAATTTTCTCCTGATATTTTTTTAAAGCATTTCTTTTTTTCTATCTATAAATACTTGTACAGGTGGAATATTAATATATAACTGTGGTGGCAGAGCTCAGCACCAGGTGATGCTCATTTAGAGCTGGGTATTTTGTATTTAAGGGACTTTTGTATCATATGAAAGTGCAGCAGTTGTTTGACTTGGATTGGGGCTGCTCTTCCCATCCATGCAATTAATAAAGTACTAACAAGATCTGCTGGCTGATGAGGAAACCTCCATGCTCAGGGCTCCTCCAGCACTGGAGCAGCTCAGTGCTGAGCAATCTGTGGCCTTGGGGCAGCCCCTGCGTGGGTGAAGAGGCTCAAACCCAGCATTTTCCACATCCAGCTGTGCTCCAGGGCCTTGCCAGGGTTTGAGGCTCTCCTGGCATTGCCACCTGCAGCAGGGAGAGGACCTTGAGGAGGAAGATGAGCATCCAGCATCAGTGATGCTGATGAAGAAGAACCACACTGTGCTGTTGAATTCCCTGGAGCAGACACCTCCGGCTGCTGTTTTGGGAGTAGTGATGGGAATGGGGTGGAACATGCTGGAGTAGATGAAGATGATGGTGATGAAGGCTGCAAGATTAAAGCCTGGAGAGGAAGAAATCCCTCTCTGAGCTTGGTTAAAGTTGGAGGTTGGCAGCAGCAGGACTGCTCTGGCTTTTAGCACTAATGGGCAGAGATATTGGGGCAGCCCTGGCTCATCCCAAACCCACCCATGGCCAGGGCTCCAGCACTGGGATGGAGAGGGTACCCTCACCATCCTGGGATGGAGGCCAAGCTGGCATCTCTTCTTCCAGGGTCTCAGCAGGATGGCAGCACTCCACAGACCCACCCAAGCATCCACTGCTGGAGGGGTGTGAGCTCTCAGGGCCCCCCACTCCCACTGGGAACCCTGTCCTGCCTCACATCGTCCCCATCTCCAGTCCCAAGTCCCCAGCACACTGAATGAAGAGGTTCCCCACCCCCTGCACGATGCTGTGCTGGTGCAAACACTAAATAACGCCCCAAAGCCTCTGCAAAGCTGGCTGGAGTCATCCCAGGGCTTTTGGGCTCATCCCAGCTCCCAAACCCCTCTCCCTCACTGTCAACTGATCAGTCCAAGAGTATTTTCCTCCAGCCCCTGCTTTGCAGACACTAACATGTAAAATCAATTTCTTACTGAAATCCTCCAAGTTTCATTAACAGAGATTTATGTTTTCTCCCTGCACATTATTACAGATTAATCTTTTCAAACCTTATAAAAGCCAATCCCTACAACTCAACAAAGCCCTGCATTGGGAAATGATTGCAGAGCAGCAATGCCAGGCTCAGTTTGGCTTAATTAGAGATAAAAGGAGAGGAAATCATTCCTTATTAGCCAGTCAGGTAGAAGCTGTACTGTATTTAGAGTGCAAACAGCCCAATTACAAGGAAGAACATGCACAGTTGTCTTTCATTACAGGTACTTGAAAATGTGCATCTGGGGAAAATTAATGATGATTCTCTCCTTCCAAAGAGAAGCTGCAGCCATCCCAGCTGGCTGTGTGGGCCATCCCCAGCACAGCAGTGATGCTTGTCCAGCCTGAACATTTGCCCATCCCGGGGATCCTTGGGCTGTTTCCTCAGCCCTGGCAGAAGGATCTTTAAAGGCATTGCTCAAGCACAGCTCTCAGTGCACAGGTGGTGGAGTCTACCTGCCCCATCCCCACCCACCTCCACCTCCCTTCTCAAATTCACCTCACTCTGTACCACACCTGTGTCAGGACAGGACCCCAGTGGCTCTGTAACTTCTCTGTCTTCATGGGCAGAATGTTCCCCCTGCCCTGAATCAGTCCCAGCCAGGAGACACCCTCTTGTCCCAGGGAATTTAAGCAGTATTTTCATGCTGGGGGGCTTCCAGTGGGCTGGAATAACTTTCTCAGGGGATAGGAGTGAACTGGTTTCTCTTCTGCACTCAGATCAGGCTTTTTAACCCCAGGCAGTAGCTCAGCACCACAGCCACTCACAACCACCACCCCCCATGTGGGGATGGAAATGGGAAAGAAAAGGGAAACTTTGTGGGTTGAGATAAGAACAGCTTAGCAATTAATAATTTAAAAAAAATTATAGTGCTAATGAAGAGAGAGAAATAAAATGCAGGAGAAAAAAGTGATGCCCAGTCCAGTCACCCACCCCCTGCTGTCACAGCATCTTTACACTCTGGTGTGTTTCTCAACATGAGCTTTGTTAGTAGTCCAAGAATTTCCCACCCCTTGGCAGCAGTCCTTGTCCAGCTCCTGGGATTGCATCTCCTCCCAAGCCTGGGATGATGTAGGGCTGTTGGACACCTCCCCACACGGGTTCAGCCTCTGGGTTGTGCAGCCTAGCAAATGTTACAATGCAGACCCTGAGGGGCTCGGGGAAGGCTTGTGCAACCTCATGGCATAGATTTATATCCCAGGATTTCAAAGGTGTGACTTCCATGGCAGAGCTCTGCTCTCGTGTCCCAGGCAGCCCCTGCTCCAGCACGGCTGCACAGGCCCCTTCCCACTGAGATAACTTTGTGTTTCAGCAAACCAAGCCAGCTTTTCCTTTTGCTTTGTTTGCCGCTGGGATGAGCCCTCAGTTCTCACTCAGGCCTGGCTTCCCTGGAGCTTTTCTCCGTCTCTGGATGAAGACTACACCACCTGCCTGGCCTGGCAGTCACACAAACAGGCACTCTGATTTCAGCATTCCTGCAGAATGGACATTGTCTGGTCATGGACAAGATGGGAATTCAGGCATCCTCCCTTCCTGACTCCACTGACAGAGATTTGGGACAAAACCATTCATCTTTACATAAAAGAAAGGGCAGTGAACCTGTGCGGTCCTCCTGGCCCTGACAGACACTGCTCCTGTTGGAATCACACACCCAGCCTGGAGAAGGGCCTGCCATGTGTCCTGGGGGAAGGTGAGTGGTCCCAGCAGGAATCCTGAGGGATCAGCGCACTTCAGAACACACATCATCTGTCTGCAGCTCCCAGCCCAAGGCACCTCACTGGGCTCTGCATTCCCTCTCTGTCCTCAGGTGCAGGAGAAGATCCTTCAGGCAGAAAAGAGATGGAAGTGGGCAAATGGGAGGTAACATTGCTTTAACTGGGACTTTGAAAGTTAAAAAGGAACACAAAACGGAGTCATGCTGGAAACAGATTGACAAATCTGACCAGATCCTGTAGGTAAGTGAAGTCAGACAGTCCTCGTGGCACGGGGAAGACCCAGGTGCTGAAGGAAGCAGGAAACCAAGTGTTTCTTAGAAAGGTTTGGTGGCACAGCTACAAAACAGGATGGAAGGATATTTCAGCAAGATGCTCAGAGGATGCTGCAGCTCTCCTTTTAGTGACAGTCACCGTGCCAATCCCATGGTTTTTAAGTGGAATAATGACACCCTGCAGATCCCTCGCTGTGGCTGCAGAGGTCAGGAGGGGATCCCATCCTCCCCTGGCTGGTCCATCCTCAGTGCCGCTGCAGCTGGAGCTGGGGCAGCATCGAGGCACTCCCAGGGCACGTCCATGGTAACAGCAGACATGATCCTGCTCCCAAATGCCGATCATTCTTACAACATCCTGTTCCTGCTGGGGGCTGTGAGAGGCTTTCTAGGGCAGGAGCACATCCCATCAGCTGCCGAAGTTGTGCTGTGGGACAGCTGGCAGGCGAGTGGCTCCTGCTGCCCTGCCCTGCTCTCGCTGTTCCCTCAGTGCCTCTGTTCCACTGTGGCAGTGTTCCCCTGTTCCCTGTGGCAGTTCCACTGTGGGTGTTCCCCCAAAGGTGCTGCTGCTGCCTCTGCAGCCCTGCCAGGAGCTGGTGGCATTTCGTGTTTCTTCCCAAACTATGCAGGATTTTTACTGTCTCTCGTCAAACTCCTGTTTGTCACCTGGTGTGAGTTTATCACATTCGTTATTTTATCAAGATAACAAAAACCTCCCCAACCAAACAAACCTCACCCCAACCGCGTCACAATCTCTGGTTCCAACAGAGATATCTCCATAAAGCACAGCCCCTCCCTGGAAAACCTGCTTTTCCCAGAAACTTCCCCAGCATCCCAGCCCCAACTCCAGATGTTGAAGCAGCATTTGCAATAATAATCAAACCTTTAGCAAACATCATTAGTAACAGCTTGCCAATGAGCAGAAATAATTACAGGTAATTGCTCTATGGACAGCCAAGCAGGGAGCACCATTTTCTCCATGTTAAACCGGGAAACACAAGTAGGGAAAGAGAAGCACCAAAGGGCAAAAGTTGTTGTTGAAGGCTACGAAATGAGGAGAGACACCCACTCTGACCCTACACCACCTCCTGCTTGGCTGGCCTGGTGCAGGGGCCTGAACCCACAGCTCCAGGAGCATTCCCGAGGCTGGGATCTGGAGGCACAGCTGGCTGTGTTTGCCTTGTCACCGTGCCCCTGGTGTCGTGTCCCCAGCAGGACACGGCACTCCTGTGTTCCCCTGTCCCTTGGCTGGGGCTCCCGGCTGCCGTGGGACACCTCGGGAGAGTCACAACAAACTGGTGGCACTTTAGGGCGCCGCGGGGAGGGGATTATGCAAATGAGGACATCCGCTTTAATGGCATTCCAAGATTTTTAGTCAAATTTAATTACCTTCCTTCTTCCCCCTCTCTGTGCCCGTCCCTGATCAAATTAAAACAAACAACCCCCAGCAGAGTGTTTGTGACAGGAGTCGTGTTGGAGACTAATTAAAACCTGACGATTGTCACCGCGACGAGCCTGGCAGCCGCCCGTGGCAGGCGGCGGGGGGACAGGGACAGGGCAGGTGGCACTGGATGCTCCCCACGGCAGCTCATTATCCGCTCCCGTGTCACGGCTCCTGCCCGTGCCACGGCTGGCAGGGAGGGACCTGCAGGAGGAACACGTGGGTGTCAATTACTTCTGCGATAATTTAATGGACTAATTAATAAACCCATGCGGCACCTTCTCCGGGGTGCTGCGGGGGCGGGTGGGGTGAGCTGGGGGGTGGGACAGCTGGGCTCAGCGCTCTGTCTGTCACACGGCTGTCCCCTTAGAGGGATGGCCCTGGGCACACGGGGGCTCAGGCAGGTCCTGGCAGCTCCCCCCAGCACAGCACAGCGTGGGTTCTGTGTTCCTGCCCTGCTTCCCCTTCCCGGCAAAGCTCCAGGTTTGAGAGAAACCCCCGCTTTGCTTTCCTGAGGATTTTGCCTTTTTCCCTGTGGTTTCCAGCGCCCCTGTGTGCTCAATCCCACTGAGACCGAGCCGGCTGCTCCTGTTCCCTGTTCCCCCGGCCACACAGGTCCAGCCGGGCTGGGGAGGATGGTGGATGGATGTTTGCAGGCACTACTTGGCCGAGCAGTGGGAGGGAACGATCTCCCTGTCCTGAACCAGCTGTGACCCAGCCCCTCGCAGCCTCTTGTTATGGCATCGATGAAGTCACTAAGTGATCCCTTGTTCATATTCCCGTAAATCAATAGGTCCTGGCGCTCTAACACACTGGCTGGTTCCAGTATTTTAGTTGGGATAGTCCTCAAGGGGAGCTGGGCTCGTTAATTAAATCCATCTAATCAATCTGGCCTGGAAGGGCACCGGTTATTTATTCATCAGAGGCTGCACCGTGCAGCCCAGGCGATCTGAAAGGCAGTAAATAAACATGGAAATGAAAAGCTGAGGCAGCAGAGTTTGCCTGGGCCTGGGAGACTTCCGAGTCGGGTCAGATAAAATGGGATCACATGTTTAATTTAACAAAATCCAATAAAAAGTGCACCTGGATTGCACGAAATCCCTGGGATGGGGGAGCCGCCAGGGCTGACGCGGGAGGAACCCCTGGGGGTCAGGGTGTGCTCAGGCCCTGCCCTCCCTGGAGAGCCCATCCATGTCCCCACACCCAGGGGCACCTCGGGCCGAGGGCAGCACCAGGCTCAGCAGTTCCCATGGATTGTCCTCCTTGGCCGCCTGTGCTGCCCAGGAACTCACAGCACGGTGGGGCTCACGTTCCTGGAAGTTGATCACAAAGAGAGCCTTCCAGGAACTGGGGATGAGGAAAACTTGAGCTGATGGATGAGAAAGAGAAGGAGGGCGATATGTCACTTTTCAGCTCGTGGTTTGCAGAATTGTTCCCTGCTCTAGTGTGAAATGCTGGGGGAGCTGTGCTGCCAGAGAGCATGAGCTCCCTCCTGTCCCACCCAAGCCTGGTTTTGCTGTTGTTGGAAACCAGAGTCATTTCCACATTGCTGTGAATGCAAAGATCTGCAAACCAGTGCTGAATGAAGTATCACTGCTCTGAGTGGGGCATGGCTGAACACTTGGTGCATGGGGTTTGCTGTCTCTTGCAGCTTGAAGAGCTGAAATATCCCTTCTTCTGGCTTGGTTTTCATGAACAAGGACCTGGATTAACCTCCACGGTGTTGGGATTGCCCAAGAGCATTTCCAGAGCAAAGGCAGAGGGTTCCTGAGGAGTGAGGGTGGGAGCCCTCTGTCCAGCAGCCTCT
The DNA here is from genome assembly GCF_017590055.1 of Onychostruthus taczanowskii. NCBI lineage: Eukaryota > Metazoa > Chordata > Aves > Passeriformes > Passeridae > Onychostruthus > Onychostruthus taczanowskii. Next base: position 9,917,964 of record NW_024498462.1, read on the forward strand.
GGGAGATTTCACCAGCCCTGGAATGATGCTCCTGCTTCAGGCAGTGCCTGAGGGACTCGTGGACTGATGGCACAGCTAAATACTGGGGTGGAAGTGGGAATGTGGGTCAGGGACCCACAGGGAGGACAGGAGGAAGACAAGGCACCACCGTGCCTGGGCAAAGAGACCTTCTTGCACCTCTGCAGGGCCTGACGAAGAGACATCTGGAGTGGCTGGATGGAGAAAATGAGGAAAACCTGCCAGAACACAAGCATGGGAAGAAGGGCTGGGGAAGAGTGTGGCAGAGACACTGCAGAGCAGAGACCAGCCCCAGCTGGACCATGGTTGGGGTTTGAGGCTGAGTCCCCCCATGCACAGGAATGTTCAGAGCTGGGGTTTGCTCCCAGCTGCTTTCCACAGCCTTGGGTGACTCTCAGAGGGAGGTGGCTCCCTGAGACACCGAGGGCAGGGGTGGGAGGAGGCCTTGGCAGTCCTGTGGGTGGTCTAAGCCAGAGTCTGCAGGGGAAAAAGGTGATTCAAGTATGGGTGGGTGCTGAGGCTGTCACGGCACAGGGAGGGGCTCAGGACTAGCCTGTAAATCATAATTAATGAATATGCAAAGCTGGGGAGAAGGGTTTGTCCCGCTGCAACTACCTTTCAATGTGAGAACTCTTGGATGTCACCCCACCCTGGAGTCATTTTCCCAAAGCCCCAGACACCTGTAACCTGGAAAACTTCTGCAAAGAGATGCACTGTTCACGTTTTGTGGGTGTGCTGCCACCGAGGAACAAGAACCCTTTGGCAACAGCTGCTCTGGAGGGGGACAACTCCAGAGAGCAGGAGAGTGCCCTCAGCCTCCTCCTCCTGCTCTCTGGGATGCCTTGGGCTGGCAGAGCCTGCAGCCCTCCCTCCCTCCCTCCCTCCCGGTTCATCCAGCCCAGCAGCACCACCCACAGCCCCAGCCACGGGCAGGGTGGGGACAGGTCCCTGCCAGGCCAGGGTGGGGCAGGTCCCTGCAGGGCCAGGGCAGAGCTCTGGCATCCCCGAGGGAGCCTTTGCTGGGGGGGCAAAGGCCGGACCTTCCTGAGCCCCCCCACCTCCTTGCCAGCTCCTTACATCCCCCCAGGCTGGGTTGGCACCTGTGGCTTTCCCCTTCTGCTTTCCTGGGAGCTTGCAATGAAGCTCTAATGACAGGAACACAAACTGTTAAGTGGTTTCAGTCATGAAGAAAGAAGCAGGGTTTGCATCCAGGTTTGGTCTAATCCAGTGTTTTTCCGAGCTGGTTTCTCTCCCTACACCCCAGACTCCTGGTGATTCCCCACGACCTCATTACTTCTGAGTTAACACAATGCACTTGGCTGCTGGAAGATGGTTTATTAATCCTGGACTCGTTCCCAAGAAGATGTGTCCTATCTAGAGACAAAATGCTTTTATCATGTGTCCCAAGATTCTGGCTAACCCCTTTGGTCTCCCCAAGCTTGGCTGGGTTGAGGACGAGAGCACGAGGAACAATACAAACTTTCAGACAGTTTTTCCTCCGAGGATCAGAAAGCCCAGACACGCCTGCCCGAAGGGTGCCCTGGGCAGGGGATGGGGAGGGGATGGTTCATTGGTGTCCCTGTAACAGCACAGGAGCTGTGTCCTGATCCTGGGATGAACAGAGCACATTCCCCAACGCAGCGTGTTCCTGAAATCCCTGAATGGAAAATCCATAGGCCTGGAAATGAGTGCATTTGTTCTCTCTCTCTCTCCATTGTTAGCTGGAGGAACAGCTAACAGTGTGTCTTCTCTGGGGGCTGCAGCGGGAAGACAGATGGTGAGAGTGGCTCCAGCTGTCAGTCCCTGGAGATGTGTGAAGGAATCAGTGTTTGACATCCGATTTAGCTCTGCTCCCTCCTCAAGTCACCTCCGTTCCCGGCTCTGAAAGACGTGCGTGCTTCTGAGATGGCTGAATTAAACCTCACCCAACCGAGGGGCACGTGCTCAGCTCCTCAGAAATGTCAGCTGCCAGCTCATCACCAGGAGCCAATGGATCTGGGCTCACTCCCTGGAATCTGGGTGTCTGCCTCCTTCCCCTTGCAGGGCAGAGTCACACTGGCCTGGGGGAGGATTGGCAGCCAAACCAAGCATGCAGAAACAGGCATGAACAGCTTCTGGAAAGGGGGAGCCTTTGGGGAGCATCCCCTTCCAGGGCCAGCTCCAGAGTGGGACAAGCCAAAGGAAGCCCTGCTTAGGGGACAGGCTGTGTTACCTGGGCAGGGGACACCTGAGAAGCAGAAACAATGGAAAGGAGGGGGAGGAGGAAGAAGAAGAGGAGGAGGAAGAGGCAGACATTCCACAAGAATCTCCATCTGTATGGAAAGGGGGTATGGTCCAGGGCTGTAACACGTCCCAGATGAGGTGGGAAGGGCTCAGCAGAGCATGAGTCACTGCAGGGGGGGGGAGAGCAGCTCTCTGATAAGAGGTGAAGCAACTCCCTGTGGCTGGTTAATCTCCATTCACTGACTCTGCCAGTGGAGCCTTGCACAAGGCTTGGTGACCCCAGCATTCAACCCTGTCCCTTGGCTGCTGGACAATCCTTGTGTCCCTTCTGGGCACGTAGCAGTGAGGTTCTGGTGCCCACAGAGGGTGTGAAACAGGGAGACATGAGAACTGCCTGTGGGGTCAATCCAGATGGGGCTGCCTCTGGAGAATCCAGGAGGTTCCAGCTCAGATTGGATCCATGCCATCCCCATTGGCACGAGAAGCTTAAGGGACACCTTCCACTAGCCCAGGTTGCTCCAAGCCCTGTCCAGCCTGCCCTTGGACACTTCCAGGGATGGGGCAGCCACATCTTCTCTGGCTACCCGTGCCAGGGCCTCCCCATCCTCTGAACAGTCTCAGTCTCCTCTCTCCAGTAAATCTCCCCCAGTGTTTGAGCATTTCTCACCTGTCCTTCCCATCGTTCTTGCCTCCCGGTGACCCTCCTCTGTCTCAGATTGTTGTGGGTCTGTCCGTGTGTCCGGGCACAGTTCCCTGGTGGATGCGTGTCCCTCTGTGAGTGTGGGTGCGGGTCTGTCCCTGGGTCTGTCCATGGGTCTGAGTCCTGGGTCTGTCCCTGGGTCTGTCCATGGGTCCATCCGTGGGTGCGGGTCTGTCCGTGGGTCTGTCCATGGGTGCGGGTCTGTCCCTGAGTCTGTCTGTGGGTCCATCCCTGGCTCTGTCCGTAGATCTGTCCGTGGGTGCGGGTCTGTCCGTGGGTCTGTCCATAGGTGCGGGTCTGTCCGTGGGTCTGTCCATAGGTGCGGGTCTGTCCGTGCCCGGAGCCGCCGCGTGGGGGCAGGCGGAGACCGCGGGAGGAGCGTGGGACAGGGCTGTCGCTGCTTTGGGAATCTCTCCTGGATGGGGGCGAAGCCTGGAGCAGGGGGAAGGAACCCCGCGGGCTGCGCTGTCCTCAGTGGGGTCCGCAAGCTCTCCTGGGAGCGGTGGGCCAAGGAGCTCTGAATCCGAACCGATACAGGGCTAAAGGGAACGGATCCACCGGGAATGGGCTCCCGACTGCAGGGGCGAAGGGATGAACCTGCCGGGTGACAGGGCAGGGGAGGCACAGGCAGAGGATGGGCCCCACGAGGTACGAGGGCACGAGTGAGTGCAGAGAGGGACCTGCACTGGGAGCAAGTCCCCAGCCTGCTCCCGGGCTCTCTGTCTGAGCTGGGGGTTCTGTTTGTGTCCGTCCTGGAGCCAGAGCCAGGCCATGGGGGTGGATGTCCAGACCTGCAGATCCCACAGGCAAACACATCCAGAGTCACTCCTGTGGGTGCTGCCTGGGGCCAGCGCCAGCTCCTGCCAAGAGCATCCTCCTCTGGGGCTGCTTTCTCCCATCTTGGGTTTGTTGCCAGCCCCCCTCCCTCCCTGTGGTGTGTCCCACTGGAGACACCTGTGTGCCAGCGGGATCCTCGTGCCAGGGTGTGGGGCTGGCACAGGCCCCACCTGCCACCACCATCCCTGCCTGGGCTGCCGTGGTTGCCGGGGCAATGGATATGATGTGATAAACAGAGGGAAATGGGGATGACGCCAGCAGGGAAAGGGCAGAATGGATTTTATTTCATGTTTATTGAAGCACAAATTGCCATAAGAACCAACTTCCTCAGGAGCAAACAAGGGAAGCTGAGACCCTCTGGGCTGCATGGTCTCTCTCTGGGCTCTGAACCAGCCTTTCAGCCAACATCCCTGACCTGCTGCTTGGGCTAAGCCGTGGGTTTTCCATGGAATTGTGCATTTACATTTGGATCTCAGAGTGTTTGTGAAGGATCTGCTGCAATCTGAGGCTGGGATGGCCACAGCAGGGGGCTCTGCAGGGAGCTGCTCCAGTCTGCAGGATGAACCACTGGAGCAGCATGGGGAAGGAGATGGTGACCCCGAGGGCACAGGAGAGCTCTGCTGCCTCTGACCATGCTGGGAGGGGGCTCCAGCAGAGGTTATGACTGGTTACAGCAGATAAGGAATAAAAAAATTCCAGGTTTTGCGTCTACATTTGTGCAGGCTCTGGTGATTGATGTATTTCCATCTCTTTCTCCCACCTTCCTGGGCTGCAAGATGTAGATTGGAGAGACAAGGAAGGCTCTGAGGGGCTGGAGCGTGTCCAGGGAAGGGAAGAAAGCTGGGGAAGGGTTGGGAGCACCAGGAGTGGCTGAGGGAGCCAGGAGAGGCTCAGAGAAAAGGAGGCTCAGGGGGAACCTCCTTACTCTGCACAGCTCCCTGACAGGAGGGTGCAGCCAGGTCTGGATCAGGCTCTGCTCCCAGGGAACAGGGACAGGACGAGAGGAAACAGCCTCAAGCTGTGCCAGGGGAGGCTCAGTTTGATATTAGGGATAATTTCTTCCCCAGAAAGGTGGTGAGGCACTGACAGAGACTCCCCCGGGCAGGGGTAGAGTCTCCATCCCTGGAGGGATTTAACAGATGTCCTCTGGAAGAGTTACAGCAAAGGAGTTTAGAGGAGATCAAGTACCTTGGAGATGAATTTCCATCTGTAGGTAACAGTACCCCCTTGGGCTGGTGCTCTCTGTGCATCCGTGTGTGTCCCCAGCACAGCCCCCAGCACACAGATGGCTCCTGGCCGGAGCAGGGATGAGCCAGCAGTGGTAACGTTATCCTTGCTGCAGATGGAATTGCATTTACTGATATTTAGACCCAGGAGGGCCCATGTTCAACTCTCTGGTCTGATCTGCAGGGAGGGGAGGGCTGCTCTGAGTGGGAAGGCCAGCGGGAAAACGAGCCAAGGAATGCTGATCCGTACAAAGCCTTCCCAGGTACCCCACTCCACACAGCTCCTGCTGTCCTGCTTCCAGACCATCCCACTGCGGGTGAAACCGAGAAGCCCTCGAGGAATTTTAAAGTGTCTACAGGAAATACCTGAAACTCTGTGCAGCAGGAAATGGAAGTGGAGGAGGTTGAGTGGCCATGAGGGCCAGGACACTGGCCCACAGCATCCTCAGTCTGCTGTGGCTAAGGATGTGGAGGGAAAGGGATTATCCACAGCTGGTGAAACAAAGGAAATATATTTCTTTAAGAGAAGGGGAAAGATTCTCTGCAGTCACTCACAGAATCCCTGGCTGGATAATCCCCTGAGGAGAGGGGAAATGTGCTGCTGGTGCTGATGGGGATCATTTGTCGGTGAAGTTATTGGTGATTTATGTTTCCACTGAGCTGGATGAGAGCAGAAATCCATGGAGAAATGGAGGCAGAGGCCAGAAGACTTGGCTGGGCATCTCTTCCCCATGCCCCACTCTGTAAGGCTCTATTCCCAGCTCAGCTGCTCTCCCCCTGATCCCTGCTCCTGCCATCCCAATGGATGGATGGGCTTGGAAGTGGCTGCAGCCTGCCCAGAACATGTCCCACAGGAACTACCAGAATCCTGTCTCTGGAGATGTCCAGCTCTTCTGGCCACCAGACCGACTCGAGACCCTCTGGGGAGAACAGACAGGGGTGCCTTGGGAGGAGGAGGAGGAGGAAGAGGAAGGGGAGGAGGAGGAAGAGGACAGCAGGGTGAGGACACACATCTGCTGCTGGGAGCCTGCTGGGAACTGAGCACCCCCTCACCCTCTGGTCTCCTCATCAGTGACGAACACGTGCACCAAGGGCCACCGCAATGAAATATATATTTATAACAATCATCATTATTATTCTTTCATCAATTTTCTCTCCCGTGGATGGAGCCTGGCAGAGACTTCAGAGCAGGCAGAACTGCTAAAGCAGAAAGTAATGGTGCCCCCAGGACGAATAAACGGAGCACTTCAAACCAGCAGATGCTGCGGAAAGCCCCAGCGCAGGAAATATCTGTGGAATGAATCGGGAGCTTTATGGAGCTAGGGCTGAAGGGCTGCAGGAAAGTTCACCAGCCCAGGAGGGGAAGGAAATAGGGAGGACCAGGAGCTGGCACCTCCTAGTGTAGGGCTGGCACCTCAGGGTGTGGGTACTGCTGTGGGATGGAATCCCTTGATTGCTCAGGGTCTGATGTCAGCCCTGATAGGAAAGACAAGCAGTTCCTGCTCATGGGTGCCCCAAATCACCTGCGCAGGAACCAGCAGTTCAGTGAAACCCCAGGAAAAGCTGGGGGGTCCCAGATGGGCACTGGCTGAACCCTGAGGAAGGAGGGAGAGGGCTCTGACAGGTACAGGAGCTGAGGAGCAATAACTGCAGCAGCATCCTCGGTACAATGGGAGGCCCCTGCTCCTGCCCCCCCTCACACTTTGCAGCTCCACTGATACCCACACTCCCAGCTCTGGTTTGGGGAGCCCTGGGCAGGGCCTCAGGAGATGGGACCCAAAGGACAGACGGCATCACTGACTGTGCACAGCCACTGCCATCACTACTGCTCAGTGCCAGGAAAAAAAATCAATAAATTAAGAAAAACAAGGTTCCTGTCCTGAAAAGCCTTCAGACTCAGGCAATCCAGCAACAGCTGGGACAAAGGCATTCCTGCATGTGCTGCTGAGGTTTGGCACGTGTCTCCTAGTTCCAGGTTGGTTTTTTTTTTTTTTTTTATAGTACATCATAAAATAATGTTCTATATTCTATATATTTTTATGGGCGGCAGGAGAGCAGTAGAGGGCAGCGACGCAGGAGTCTGGCCAGGAGGAGGGAGGCTGGGGGAAGGAGTCTCCAGAGGAGCGCCAAGGTGGGCAAGTGCCCTGGAAGCAGGGTCTGGGCTGGGACAGAGGTAGGGGAGCAGCACCTGGAGGAGGGATGGGTCAGGTTCAGCACAGCCAGAGCAGAGCAGGGGCAGGGAGGGGTGGCTGGAGATGGGGCACAGCCTGGTCAGCTTTACCCTGTGGGATGTGAGAGGAAATCCTGCACCATGGGCTGGGATGAGGCTGTCCCCTCCTACAGCAAGAGCTGAGACATCGAGGGACTCATCCACATACTGGGTGCTGCATTGTTCACAGCCAGAAAAGCACAGAGGGATGGGAAAAAAAGCTCTGACAAATTGCCCTCAGCCCAGCCCTCAGGTCCCTCTGAGATGGCCACAGGTGGGACTGCTGCTGGCTGGCTCCGGCAGGGAGGATGCACAGCACAGAGGAGAAGGCACCATGGCATCAGGGTGATGGCACCATGGCATCAGGGTGATGGCACCATGGCATCAGGGTGATGGCACCACGGACAAACCCTTGGCTTCAGCCTGAGGGCACAGGAGACTGACCTTCTGACCTTTCCCAGACAGCCACCCCTTGGTGGCCAAGGGAACATGAACCAGTGATGATAGCAAGACCTGAAAATGGGTTTTCAGGAAGAGAAATATTTCTGGGAGTGGAAGAGCAAAGGGCTTTGGTGCTAGAATTCAGTGTCACTCCAGATCTTCCCCATTTCTCTCTGTCCCCAGGGCATTTAAGTGGTTGCTGTGTCCTGGGCCTGCTCTGTCCCCACACACCCTGTGGGTGCTGTGGCGTTCATGCTGTGGGAAGGGCAGGGCCCAGTGCCCAGCTGGCACCCAGCCCTTGGCTGCACAAGGGGCCTCATTAGATGCTTAATTTTTAAGATGTTCACTAACTTTACAGGCTCTTTCCTGGCCCAGAGTGGAAACCTGCCTGTGGATCCCGGTGGTGTCTGCAGGCCGTGCTGCCAGAGCGTGGCGTGCCGGGGCCTGCGCCGGCGCCGTGGGTGGCAGGGCCGTGGCCCAGAGCCCACCCGACCGTGCCAGGCGTGTTCCTGCAGCCATTCCTGGGCCATCCCCCCCCTCCTATCCATGCCAGGCCTGTTCCTGCAGCCATTCCTGAGCCATCCTCCCCTCCTATCCATGCCAGGCGTGTTCCTGCAGCCCTGCCCGGGCCATGCCCACAGCAGCCCAGGTGATTCTTTCTCTTTGCTCCCTGCTCCTGGGGCGGCTCCAAGCCTTTGATTCCAGAGGCTTGTCAGGACACTTCAGCAGCTCCACAAGATGCATGTAAACACAGCGATTAAAAAACGCGGTTCCAGGGGCTGTGCTGAGGCTAAAAATGGCACTGAGGTAGCCCAGAGAGAGAGAGGGGGGTGCCACAATAACTGTTCTATTTTTTTAAGCCCCCAGGAAGTCACACCAGTGAGGATGGGGGCACAGCCAGGGATGTGGGAGGGCCTGGGGATGACACCCCCAGAAGATGGCAGGGAGAAGAATGTGTTGCTGTAGGATCCAGGGAAGATTCTCTGACTGTTCAGGGAGGAAGGAAGGAGCAATTTTTAGAAAAAGTGACTGGACTGCCCTGACAACCACATTGTTTATTAGTGAAAAGTTGGAGGATTTCAGAGAGAAAGTGTTTTGAAGGTCGTTTATTCTGTTCAGCTCTGCAGAGCAGCCAGGGCCTCACCATTCCTGGCCAGAGATGGAGCAGCATGTGGATGTTCTCCCAGTAGAATACAGCTGGGCAAGGAAAGTCACCTCTTTCCTCCTTCCTTTACAGTTTCACACCTTTCTCTCACCCCACCAGAGGTGCCTTTTGCTGTGTCACATATTGACAGGTGCTAAAGTTGAGCCCCAACCAGAGGAGCTTGGCAGGGAGGGGAAAGTGGTTTTGGTTGTGGAGCTGAGCAGAGCCCAGTGTGGAACCTGCACCCGCCCCTTCTCTGCACAGCATCAGCTGCAGGGACTGCCACAGGGCTGCTCTGGTGGGGGGGTCCCTTGGTGCTCTTGCAGCAGAAGGTCCCACTGATGGTGCCCAGCAAAGCTCTCATGAATACACTCCTTGCTCTGGATTGGGGGTGATCGGATCTTCAGAGCCTGCTCTGGCTCCTCCTCACCCTCAGTCCTCTCCCCCAGCCCCATCACCCTTCCTGGGGGTGTATTTCTCTTTGCAGCTTTGAGGAGGACTAGGAATGGGATAAGGAGTGGTGGCTGGAGCAGGACCTGTGGCTGGAGCAGGAGTGGTGGCTCTCGCTGTGCCAGGCACACGAGCTCTCTCCGAGCCAGCTGGAGGAGAAAGAGCTCTTCCTCGGAGCACTCAGGGTATCCCTCTCCATTCCCCAAACAGACAGGCTGTGGCCAGCAGTTAATATCCCTCTGGCACGGTGCCCTGCCCAGGCAGGGTGGCAGGCTCTTCTTTTAATAACTTATTTATCTTTCCTTATTGCAGGAATGATGACAGTTTTCATTATTAAGCTGCTAGGTAATAGTGTAGCCTTTGGTGGGAGCTGACTCATCATCCCCTCTTTGCTGACACTTGGATTCAGCTCCCCAGGAGAGCTGTGACAGGAGCAGGACGAGCAGTGCCCGTCACTGCTGCAGCTCTGGGGCTGGCAGGGCAGGAACAGCCACTGGGCACACACACCAGGCACGTGTCCTGCGAGGCTTGGGCTCCCCAGTGGTGCTCCCTGTCCCCCAGTGCTGTCCCCCTTTCTGCTGTCCTGTTGTCCCTGTGTTCTGGGGAGGCTCCTGCCCCAAGGAGCTGGTGCATCCCTTGGTGTGGTGGTGCCACAGCAGGGACATTGGGAACATCGAGGACAGGGCAATGGGAAGCACAGGCAGTGCCACGACCCCAGCTCAGCCCCAGCTCCAGCTCCCATGCAGGGTGGCAGGGACATGGAGAGAGCTCTCCAGCTCCTGCCTTGCCCTGAAAGCAGTGTCCTCCTCCACAGTCTGAGGATTTGGGAACCACCAGCCCACAGTGGTTGTGTGTGGGCACCATGGAGCTGGAGGGAAGCCATGGAACAACTGGAGAGGCTCTCCCTGCCCTGCTCTGCCTGGTGCTCCTCTGGCCAGGGGGAGTCCCTGGGGTGGTGACGCTGGGGGCTGGTGACACTTGGCATTGTGGCCATGCCAACGGAACAAGGGCAGAGCAGAAGGGACACCTGAGACCCAGCCATGTGCCTGTGCCAGGGATGCAGCACTGCCACCATCACTGGGCTGTGCTGGCGGCGGCAGCAGTGATATATGAAATCAATTAAACATGACCCATTTTAAATTAGATGTACAAACACGCCTAAAGTTAAATGAGGGCTCTTTATAAAGAAAGAATGCAGTGTGGTACCACATTAAATGAGAAACTCATGTACTTCCCAAGTGGGAGCTTCCCAGATTTACACGTGGAGCTGCCTTTGCAAAGCAGCCCTTCTCCTGTTGCTGGGCAGAGGCAGGTTCCCACAGTAGGGATGTCTGGCTGTGGGGACAGGGACCCACAGTGCCACAGCCACTGGTGGGGCTGGCAGCTGGAAGGGGGCCTCATCCTGCACCTCCAGAAGCCTCAAAGCCTCTGGATGGTTCCCAGTGTGTGCCCAGTTCCCCTGTCAACTGTGCTGGGATCTCCTGCTGCCCCATCCTTGTTCCCCCAGCTGGACCCTGCTGCTGAGCTTGTCCATCCCTTCCAGATGCACACTTTGAATGCACACCTTGCTGCCCTTCCAGAGGGGAAGAAACCAGGAAAAAAGTGAACCAGTTTCCAATTATGCCTTGTTTGCTTTCATTTAGAGCTAATTCAGCCCACACAAAAGTTACTCACCCTATTAAAAGAAATACATATTTAAAAAACCCCCACAGATGCCTGATTCATTTTAGACTGTAGAAATTAAGTTGTGGCTATTTCCACCTTTCCCCTTCTGATTACAAACTATTTGCATCTCAAAACAAACCATCTTTAATTGGGACCAAAAGTTTCAGGGCTCTTCTCTCTGGCTTGGGCAGTTAAAGCAAGTGGCACAGCCTTGAACACTTCCAGGGAACTTCCACAGCTTCTCTGGGCCCCCTGTGCCAAGGCCTCACCACACAGGGAAGAATTCCCACCTGACCCTTCTCTTTGTGTCTTGGGGTGGAAGGAAACCATTCTGTCCTGTCCCTCCATCCCTTGTCCCAAGTCCCTCTCCAGCTCTCTTGAAGCCCCTGGAGGCACTGGAAGTGGAAGAGGCTCTGAGATCTCCCTGGAGCCTTCTCTTCTCCAGGTGAGCACCCCCAGCTCTCCCAGCCTGAACTCTTTGCTGGGGCTCTGCCTGTCTGGGGACACTGTGGATGTCCCCTTAGCCATGCTGCCAGAGCCTGTGTGGGACATGGACAGGTGTGACTACTCCCTCCTCTCCCCTGTGTTTTGGCATCCTGTGGGCATTTTGACAGAATGGTTGTGAATGAAGATGATTTGCCAAGGCTTTTCACTCATCCCAGCTCTGGGCACCCTGTGCCCTGAGGCACCGGGCACTGCCCTACTCCCACCCCCAGCAGCTCCAGCGCCTGGTTCCTGGGGGATATCAGCCAGCATTCCCCTGGAATAACATTCCAGAGATGTTTACAAGATACATACAGAAAATAAATACACAAAAAGAGAATTTGCTAAAAATAATAAAGCTGAGAAGCTGTGGAACTCCTTGCCTGCCCTGCTGGCATTGCACAGTGCCCAAAGGGCTGCCCATGGACTGGGATGGGGCAGCCCTGCAGAGGTTTGGGAGAAGAATGGAGCTGTTTGCTTTTCCCATCCTCACGTGTCACGTTTGGAGCAGAGCATGGAGCTGGGAACAGCCATTCCCGGGGTCAGGCTGCTGCAGGTCCCACCCTGCCCGGATCCCCCTCCCCACCTCCCTGTGCCCCCCAGGATGCTGCGCTCAGAGCAGAGCATGAGGCAGCTCGGAAGTGCTGTGCCAGAGGAGGAAAAAGCAGCCTATTAATTAACAGCAAATGTACAGTTAATGGGGCTTTTTCCCTTCCTAAACAATTCATCAAAATGATTTCATCGAAATTTAGCTGATGGGGCGCGAAACGCAGCTGCTCTGTCCTGCTCTGCGCTTTTTCTGTCCTGGCAGGAGCAGAACGCTGAGAGTGCAGCCGCGGGTTTGGGATTCACGGCGCTGCAGGATGGGGGCTCTGGGAGTGAGTCAGTGCCTCTGCCACTGCCAGAACTCACAAGATAAAGGGGCTGTAAGTGAAGGAGTTCCACTGCAACAAGCTGACAGAGCGCTCACCCCTCTCTTTACACATTTACTCCTTTACTGCCTGAAGTTCATTTCAATATGGAGCAGAAAATCCTGTTGGGCCGGTCTGGGGACTGCAATAGAGCCAGGCAAGGGCGGAAGGCCAGGCTGGCTCTTGGGGATGCTGTCCTGGATATGTCCTGCTGTTATCCAGTTCACCTGGATAACAGACTGAGCCCAGGAATGGCCTAACTTCACAAAGTACTTCAAAAACCAATAAGGTTGTTAAATTTTTAGTGGTTTTTGTAAGGATTGCTCTTATGTAGGAAGAGGGAAACCAGCTGTTTACAGCTTTAAAGGCTTGGGTTTTCCCTTAGAAGTCACAGTGCTTTTGGAATTTAAAGGTATAGAGAAAACCTAGAAAACTGCAATATTTCTAAGCGCTGCCTCCACCTGGACTGAGGGCAGGCACTGTGCTCCGAGCAGCACAGCAGCCAGAGTAGGATGAGATGGAATGGGATTGAACAAAATGAAATAAAATATAATAGAATAGGAATTAGAATAGAATAGGAATAATGATAAGAATAAAAATAAGAACAGACTAAGACTATGACCAAGAGTAACAATAGAATGAGATAGAATATTATATTTGCAGCTGGAAGGGACTGACAAAATATCCATTTCAACCACCTGATACTTTCAGAAATCACCAGAAGCTGAAGCACATTAAGAGCACTGTCCATATGCCTCTGACACCCTGACAGGCTTGGGACACTGACCCTTCTCTGGAAAGCCTGTTCCGGAGATGCGGGGTGGGAGCTGCAACGATGGACAAACAGGATCCAGCTGCCAGAGGAGCAAATCCTGGAGCCTCACAACTTTCCCATCCAGCCATGAAACAATCTGCTGATTTTATTGAAACCAGATCGCCGGCTCCATCTTGCAGCCGCCGCTGCAGCGGGTTCGGCACGTCCAGCGGCCCCCGGGAGCTGCCCGCGCTGCGAGGGGAACGCCGAGGGGGACACAGCAGAGGCCGCCTGGCCACGTTCCCAACACAGCCTTGCCCACACTCACAGCGTGGACACATTTTTAGGGAGGTGGATCAGGCACTGCCAGGATCTGGAGGGGCTCTTCAGAGCCATGCAGTCCCAGCCCTCATCCCCTGTGGAAGCCCAGGTTCGTCCTAAAGGTTACGACTGAAACTGTTCCACAGGGAGTTCATGAATAAAACCATCTAAACCTGGGATCCCTTATCTTTATGGGGTGGCACAGGGAAATTGTGGCATCCCTGGGCTGAGAGAGTGCAAGGACAAAACTGGATTTCTCCTGGAAATGCTGCGAAGCCTGGAGATTCCATGCTGGTGGAAATCAGCCCTGTGAGCCAAGCAGAGACAGGAGATGCTCACACAGGGGCTCAGTGGTGTCAGCAGCTGGCAAGTGCTGCCACATGCTTGGTGCTAGGGCTGGAAAGTCTGAACAAAAACCAGAGGATTTGTTCTTGGTTGACAAACCTGGATTTGGGACTGAGCCTCAAGGAGGGTTCTGGATGTCCAGGGGGCTCTGATGGGGTCCCCAAGGGAGCTCATCTGCCCCCAGGGATGGAGTGAGGTGGGCAAGAGGATAAAACCCTCCAGCCAGGGCAGACTGCCCTTTAAACATAGCAGGAGGAACTACAGATCGGGGGGGATTGCAGTGGGCCCCTCTGAGTCACTGCTGGGGCATGGTGGGGGTCCCACACCATTCCCGAGGGTCCTGTTGTGGATTCCATGGAGGGGCTGATGGAAGGGCTTTGTTTGCATCTGCAGTTCCTGGGCAGGGAAAGCATCAGCATTTGTGTTGCTAAGGAACTCCAGCAAGGTCCAACCTACCCAAAACCACCAGCACTTGGAAATCAGAGGCACCATCCCACCTGGCACTGTCCCTCTGCCCCTGATGGGACAGTGACAGGACTGGGGGGTGAGGGAGGGTGGCTGGTGCAGGACCCCAGCCCGCTCCCTTCCTTCCCTCCCTGGGAAAGCACCCCTGCTCTCCAGGCAGGGAGACAGTGGGTGCAGTCACACAGATGTACTTAGAGACCCCCTAGATACGCTTAGAGATCCACTTGATGTGCTTAAAGATATCTCAGATGTGCTTAGAGACCCCCCAGATACGCTTAGAGACACCCCAGGTGTGCTTAGAGACACCTCAGGTGTGCTCACAGACTCCAGATTTGCTCACAGAGCCCAGAGCTGCTCATGGACCCCCAGTTTTACCCACAAACTCCAGATCTGCTCACAGTGCCTCAATTTGCTTGTGAGCCCTCAGGTTTTTTCCCTTGGGTTCATTTATCTCTCACCAGCAGCATCAGGGCAGACTGAGGGCCCCCTCCCAGGGGACACAGAGATCACCTTTGTCTGTGCAAGGAATTCACCCAGGCGTGCTGCAATAACACTCTTCCTGGGATGACTTAATCCTGGCAGCCTCTTTCCATGCAGGAAAATATCCTGAATGTTTTAACAAGGCAGAGAGTTATCCGGCTCCTCACCTCCCCTCTTAGCTCAGAGAAACCATTCCCAAATTTCCACAGGGATGTAAGCAAGGCAATAACTGGGGATGATGGGCTCCTCTCTGGGACCACTTGGCTGCAGTCTGCTAAAGAGATATTTTGGGCACTTTTTTTCTCCGAAGCCTGGGGTTTTTTTGAAACAGAGCAAATTAACAAACCCCGGAGCTGGCTGATTTCAGCTGAGTGTTTTGATGAATAATGTGCCATAATGGGCCCAAACAAGCTGGGGAGTTTATCTCATCCCACTGCACATCCCATTCTGTGTCGCATCCGCTCGCTCCCAGCCCTCCTGCCCCGGCACTGATTGGAGAGTCTGTTCTCCTCCATCATCTGCTCTGGCTGCTCCAAAATGGAATATTTCAAGGATTCTAGAGAGAAGGGGGGTTTTGTCTGCCAGAAAACCCTTCTGCCGAGAGGTGTCTGCAGGAAGCTGAGCACAGTCAACTTGCAAAGTTGGGAAATTTGCTCAAAATGCAAATCCTGTCCCTCTGGCTTGGATCCCAGCACAGCGCAGGTCATGGAGGTGAGGAACAAACATGGCCCCAGGTATTCACAGCTTCCCAAACCAAACACTTGAGCTGCTTTGGGAACGGATCCATCATTTACATTTTTGTACATATTTATTACACTCAGCTCTCCTCAGCACTGGGTAAAAAACAAGTGCAAATTGAGCCATTGATTGATTGATTGATTGATCATTGTGTGCATTTACCAACTGGTTTCCATTTGTCTGTCTGAAAAATATCCACAAGCTTTAAAAGCCAGATTCTTGCTGATGTCTAGAAAAGAGAATTACAAAAAAAGATGAAGGAAACCTGCAGGTCAGTTTGTGGGACCGGTTCCCACTCCTGAGCTAGGATGCTGAGAGCTCCTGAGGCATCATCCTGAAGATGCTCTGGGTAGGATCACAGGACCACAGAATTATTTAGGTTGGAAAAGGCCTCCAAGATCATTGAGTTGGTGGTGCCACGTGTTCCTGTTTATAAATTCATTAGATCTCAAATGCACTTATGGCTGTTGTGAGCTCCCTGGCTGGTGGGATCTACTGGTTGGAGACGATGCAGTTCTGACCCTCAGCAGCACAGGGAGTGGCTGGACACGGGAACAGGCTCCCCAGGGAAGTGGTCATGGCCCCAAGAGTTCACAGAGCATTTGGACAACGCTCTCAGGCACATGGAAAGGTTTTGGGGCTGTCGTTTGCAGGGCCAGGAGTTGGACTCAGTGATCCTTGTGGATCCTCAGTGATTTGCCCATAGGTGGGTCCAAGGGGTCACTCACAGCTCAAGCGGTGGCTGAGGGGTGAGGAGCTCTTCATCTTCATCCAGTTCTGAGCCACAGCTGTTCCTTTCTCTAATCCATGGACAAGACATCAGGAGCAGCAGCATTCCTGAGGGAGCACGATGGGTTTATGTTGGGCAAACACTAAGGCTGTTCTGCAGCTCTGGGATGTTTAACCTTGGCCAGGAGGAATGGTTGTGCTATTGTACTGCACAAAATTAATTGTTCTAACCCCAAGAGACTTGACCAATGGTGGGCAGCTCCCAGCAAATTCCCAGATTTACACTGTCCCTCTCCTGTCCCAAATAACTGCATCCATCAGGGACTGGCATCTTTCCCCCTGCAGCTTCTCCCAGGGCAGAGACCTGCACCCTTGCCCTGGTGGGTGCCCAGGTGGGCAGCTCTGCCAGATGAGCAGGCAGCTGGTCCTGGTGTGCAGGAGCTGGCAGGGATGTGGTGCTTGCTGTGCTGGAGCCTCGCTCCCCTCTCCTGCCTCATTCACCACATTTCCTGTTGTGGGACAAATCTGCTTTTTGTGTAAATCTGTCAGCAGCAAGAAGTCAGTGAGTTTCCCTAAGTGAGTTTTTCGTGTATTTTTAATAAAGGTCACTCTGTGTTTACTGGCAAAGACGATCGATATCGGCTCATAATTCATGAAGGATCCCACTGGTCTGTAACGACCTGCGGTCAGAGCACACAGCGAGCCTTGTCCACAGCCTCTCCCAGCCCCAAAAGGGTCCAGCTGCCTTCTGCCCCTGCCCTGCTCCCTTCTGCCCCTGCCCAGCCTGAGGTCACTCCCCTTGGAGCTGTTTCCTCCTCGTGTCCTGAGCGGGGCTGGCAGGAGCCCCCAGCCCAAGCTGTCCTGGCCGGGCACTGCTGCTCACCCTTTTCCTGCTGCAGCCTGAGGGAGAAGCACCCTTTTCCATCCATCCCCTGGGCCCCAGGCTGCTCCCAGAGCTCAGGGATGAGCTCTGATGGGGCATGGCCAGCAATGAGACTCCCGAGGTGTCCGTGGGTGGGCATGCTGAGCCCCTGGCAGTGGCTGTCCCTTGCTCTGGCCCATGACGTCCCCCCTGTGCCCAGAGCCTGCTGTGGCAGTGGCTGCACGGAAGCCTGCACTGGCTGTGATGAGGGAGAGCAGGAGGAGAGAGGGAACAGGAGACTAATGCCTTAACAAATTTGATTTCAGAGCAAACGAGCTGGCTGCTGTTGTGCAGCACTGGTAACCTGGTTTTGTGTTGCCGGCTGCACTGGGAAGCGTGGCTATTTTTAGGCTATTTTTAGGCTCTTAATGCCAGTGGAAGAAAAGAAAAAGAATAACAAAAAAAAGGAAGTAAGGATAAGCCCTGTGGTAAATAACTGGGCTTGGGTGGAATTGGGGTGAGCTCAGAAGGTATATCTGGAGCTGTTTTTCCCAGTGAGCCCCATCTGAGGTCCAAGCAGGGCTGTCCAGGCACACCAAGGTAGTGCCTCTTCCAGGGGGAGACTGGGACATGCCTCGGGCTGGATGGGGACATGGAGTGAGAGGAGGGCTCCAGCCCAGGAGGGTCAGCAGAGACTCAGGCTCAGGGATGGCCCAGAGGCTTGTCCTGCTGCAGGGTCACCACATCCTGCCCATCCTCTGCTGCTCTCCCAGTCCTGATCCTCATATTCCGTGGGTGGAGCCATCCATCCCTCCCTGCTCTGCCTGTAGCTCCCTGCCCACTCCCCAGTCACTCTTAATGCCTTTAGCTGGGGTCTGCTCCAAGCAGCCACTGAGTTCATTGCCCTGAACTTTGGAATCAAAAAGGGAGAGAAATTTTAGATAAATGTTCCATCAAGTTTTTGTTTGCAGGGACTGGTGCAGGGATAAACCATCCCAGGGATGTCAAAGCTCTAAGGACTGGTGGGAGCTCAGACCATAGAGTGAGCAGGAGCTGGCTGGAGTTACTGTCTGTGGAAGGAGCTTGGCTGGTGAACCCAAACATCAGTTTGGAATGATCAGCTCACTTCCCCTTCACAAAGCAAATCCCTGGGAAGTTTGCAATGGGGAGACGAATTAATAGCCCAGAACTTTGAGTCGGGCCAAGCATGTGGCTGTGTCTGAAGAAGAGGCCAGGCTTGTGAGTAGCATTTGAGGATGGGCTTCCAGAGGAGCCCTCAGCTTGGCTGGAAACCCTTGGGGATGGATTTGGGGTCTCCATGAGCTCTGTGGCTGGCTGGAGCTGCAGCATGGCTGGACATGTGGTGTCCCCTGATGGGACAGGGGCTGCTCTTGGCCCCTCAGGACCCTGCAGGCTATTTCTATCTCTCTGGCTTTTATTCCAGTTGGATTTTGGCAGAATGAACCTCAGTATGAGCCAGGGAAAAGCTGCTCATACATGGCCTTGGGCTCAGGTGGACTCCCACTCTCAGGGGCTAGGGAGCAAAGTCGAGCAGGAACCACAGAAACAGACAATTTCTGATCAAATTCAGCCTGAGCTGCCTCTGAACCTGCTGCTAATCCCTCCTTGGCCACGGCTGGGATTGCATTTCCCAAATACCAGTGCAAGGGTGTATTTGCACAGCATAAACCTGATCTGTATCGACATTTTCCCCTTTACACTTTTGTCCCATTTCCCAGGTCTTGAGGTGTGAGAAGCTCAGCCTATGGAGTGTTTGTCACCTGGTCTGTGGGTCCCTGCCAGTGTCCAGGGGACTTCCAGGCTGCCCAGGGGGACCCTCGCCCTCCCTGACCTCCTCCTCCAAGTGAGACACTTTTACAGCACAACCAGCATGTTTACAGTTCTGTCTCATGCTGATATTTCCACTCCTCTCAGCCCAGGTCCATGGGCTGGGAGCCACCAGCTGCTTTCAGTGACATCAGTGACAAAGCCACTTCAGTCCTCTCAACCCTGCT
The DNA here is from genome assembly GCF_017590055.1 of Onychostruthus taczanowskii. Lineage (NCBI taxonomy): Eukaryota > Metazoa > Chordata > Aves > Passeriformes > Passeridae > Onychostruthus > Onychostruthus taczanowskii. The sequence continues at coordinate 9,936,980 of NW_024498462.1, forward strand.
CCTGCTTGTGCAGCCCAAACCTGCTTTCACTAATTTGGAGGGGAAAATAACAACCATTAAAACTGGCTCTTTATCAGTTTCTCTCTCCTGCCCTTCTCATCTGTTGCTCCCATTATTTTGCTCTGTGAAGAGCCCCTTTGTGTCCCTCCTCCCTTCTCCCCTCTCCCCAGCTCCTCTTCCCACAGTGGAGCCGCAGGGGACACGGGATTGTCCTGGCCTCCAGGCCTGTCACCAAAACCTGTGGCATGAAGGGGGAGGGCAGCCTCACGCGACAGGGACAGAACCCTCTGGGGAGCTTTGCCGAGTGTTAATGCTGGCAAGAACATCCTGGAAAGATGGGATGGAAAGATGGCGATGCAAGAGAAAGGATGGACAGCTGTGGTCTGAGACCTGGAAACTGCCCAAGCTGGGAAGAGGAAAATTCCCATCCCAGGGTTTTCTGCAGTGCTCAGAGTCACCCCAGGGCTGGTGCTTCTGGGACTTGTCCCTGTTCCTGAGGACACTCTCCTGCATCTGTTCCCTGGAGAGCGAGGCAGCCCTGGCAAGCGACACTCACCCAGGAGACTGTGTTACAGAACAATAACAACAACAAAAACAGGAATAATAACTGAGCTTCCCTAATCTGCAGTGAACAACTGGAGGACCCAGAGTGAGTTAATGAAGTCTGTGGCTCAGTGAGTCCTGTCCCACAGCCGGGGTCATCCATCACCTCATGCACTGGGATTGCCCCTTTTGACAGCTGCAGCTTGTTTTTAATTATTGATACTATCTCATAACGTCCCAGTAAATGTGTGGAAGTGAGTTTTGTGGGAACACTGAGGTCCCTGTACAAATGCTGGCAAGCCTTTGTAGGGAGCAGGGGCTCAAGGGTGTGCAGGGAAGGGAAAGCAGTGCCTGACCCCCCAAACCCCCAGCACTGGGGACCCCTGTGACAGGGCTGGGCTGAATTGAGAGCGAGCTGCCCTTATTTCCCTTTGCAGTACCGAGCAGGTCTTTCATGACCAAACTGCTCTCCCACCAGGCACAAATTGCTCCGTCCCTGCTCCAGCCTGCTCTCCACACCCTCCTCCTGCCCGCGCCGTGCCCAGGGTGCCCCCGACCTGCCGCATCCCTCTCTCCCTCCCTGCTTCCCCAGCCAGAGGTATTTTGCAAACACAAATGCATTAACAAGCTGGCGAGAGCCCCCATGCATATTTCATGTTTAACATGCCCTCGTTTCCTCCCGGTTAATGGATCTCTCCCATTATGCCTCCGCCTGTCTGAGCAGGATACCTTTTCAGTGGAACATAAAAGCTGCTCCCCGGTGAGGTGGAGAGGAAACCACTCAGCTCTGGGATTCAACCACCCGAGAAGCAGAAGGTCCAGTGCCTGCCCTCGTGTGCTTGGAATATTGGGCTTCCCTTACCAGCTCCTATTTCCCTCCCTCAGCCCATTTCCCCTCCTTGTTTTTCCCCTTTCTCACTGAATTTTGCTGGCCTGGGTCTCCCTAACACCTTTTGCTCCTGGAGCTTCCCGTGCTGGGATGATTCAGGAGAGCAGAGGGACTCGGTCAGAGCTGCTGCTGGCAAAAACTCGGGCTTAGGGAATGAAAAAAATAAAAAGGAATTGATCCAGATTTAACAAAATGTTGCATTTTACTTGCAGGGAAACATTTGGTTTGTTCTGAAGTGCTGGTTTTTAAAAAGTAGGATTGAAGGGTGTTTTAAAAAAGTGAGGGGTTTTGGAGAGCAAAATCAACACATTCCATTGTCGAAATGTCAAAGGGAGGTTCTTAATCTGGGAAAAAGAAAATTTAATTTCAAGATCTCAGTGTGACTGAAATGAAGGAAGAAATGGCAGAATTGGAGTAGCTGCCCAAGGAAACTTGTACACAACAGGAAGATTTCCCATCATGGAGGCTCCAATGGCAGCTCCAGTGCTGTGGGACCCCTGATCCCAGGGGACTCCCTGCTCTGCCCAGTGCTGTGTCCCACAGCCCAGGATGGGAGCAGCCCTCCTGTACCCTGGTGCTGGCAGGGCTGGGATGGGCCAGCACAGCAATCAGCTCTTTGGTTTGATAAAATTAGAAATTCCATGGAGCAAGAATGAAAACAAAGTCTGGGCCAAGAGCTGCTCCTGCCAAGGCGCCCTCACAGGGCTCTGGCTCCAGTCAGGTGCTGGGGTGCTGGGTGGTGATAGACCCCAATAAATGTGCACACAGAGGGAGGGCCATGCACACCCTGTGTCACTGCCACCACTGGGGACCACTCCAGGGCCCCCTGGCTCATCCACAACATCCCAGCAGCAGGGTCTGGTAGTGCTATGCATCCTGAGGGCACGGCTCAGCTCCAGCTCTGGGAGCAGCTGTGCTGGGGATGAGATCATGTTCTCCCATTTCACTGGCACTGAGGGATTCTCATCCTTGGATGCCAGTGGTGTCCCCCATTCCCAGCCTCATTCCTGGCATCACCCATTCCCAGCCCAAAATAAGCTGCTTTTCTGCATGAGGTGATCTGGAACATCTCCCAGCTGGGAGTACGGGGGAGCAGTGGGAGGGTTGTGCCCAAAACTTTGGGTACTGGGGAGGAAAGGGCGTCCCCTGTCTCACTCCATTGCCAGTCACCTCCTGACTCTTCAGCCAGACTTGAGGTCCCCTCTGTGCCCCCTCTCCTCCTCCCTGCTTCCCTCCATGCCCACTCCTTGCCTCCAGACCCTTTTTCCTTTTCCATGTAGGATTTTAATCTAATTTTCTCAATGCAAATCTTAACAGGGAAAAGCCTTGAAATCGAATCTCCAGAAGTCTCCTTTCACAGTTCAGAGATCTGATTAAATTGCAAGCTTGGTTAATATTTGGTGCGACGGGGGGGGGGGGGGGGGGAGCAAGGGGTGGGAGGAGAGGGGAGCAGAGTGAGTGGATCTGTCGGAGGGGCTGGGGCCTTTTCAAATAATCTGTTTACCCCTGCAGCTAAGGAGCCCATTAGCAAGTGTTCTCCGTTCTAATTTCCCGTCGTGCCGTGTCCCGCAGACCTCACTGTGTTTATTTGGAGAAGCAGAACAAAATTGTTTGTATAATTAGATCTGCTACAAGGGCTGCCCTTGAAGGGTCCCCAGCAGGAAGCTTTCGATTGCAAAGGGCCCCCGCTGCCGTGGACCCCCAGCCCCAGCCCCCAGCACAGCCAACAACAACATCATCCCACTGGGATGGGCTCTGGGGGGCCCAGATGTGTTCCCTGCCCGTGGACACGCAGCCCTGCATGGGGCTTTTCCCAAGGGATGAAGCAAAGGGCTGCCCTGGCTGCTCACTCCAATCGCTGCCAGGACAGGGACAGCCCCATGAAACGGCCGCAGCTGCCCATCTCCCACAGCCCGGAGTCTGGCTGCTCCAGCTTCCCACCCAGCATGGCCTCAGTCCAAAGTTGGGATGTTTTCCAGCTGTGTCAGTGTGGGGAACCTTCCTCCTTCCCCAGTCGCTGCCCCACGGCTGGGAGTTCTGACAGAGCTGCCCTGCTCCCCCCAGACATCACAGAGCCAGGGATGCTCTCGCTGCCAGCTCTGACTGGAATCACCAGGAGGTGTTCTGATGGCTGACAGATCCCTCCTGTTCCTCCTGTGACCCCACCACAAGCTTGGAGGTGGTTATTTTGGTAGGAGAAGCAGCAAGCAGGGATAGGTAAATCAGATCTGGCAGAGGCAGCTCCACAGAGCCCTTGAAGCTATGGACATTCCTTTATTTCAAGAGTGTTTTACTGAAAAATATATTTTTTTGGCTGTTGACAAAAATTTCAGTGGGATTTTTGGTAAATGAAAGTGCTTGAAAAATAATATTTTCAGAAAAGGGTTGGTATTAAAAAAATGATTAGGGAAATAAGTGGTCCTTAAAGATTCCATCACTGAAAAAATTAGGAAATTTTCCCCAAGAAACAAAGACTTAAATCATAAAAATAAAACATATTTTTTCTCTGTGGAGTAGAAACCTCTCATCTCTTTAACTCCAACAGGGACACACAGCAGAAGGGCTTGGAGGCAAATGTAGCCATGGGATACTCTGCCTGTGTTTGGTGTTTAACCACCTCATCCCAACTCTCCTGACTCCAAATACTTCCTAAATAAGCCCAGTGAACACCACTGGGCTCAGTGTGGATGATTAATCGTGGTGCCATCACCCTTGAGATGTTCAGACCGTGTAATTTCCACTGTGAACATCCCCATCTCGGGGTGCTCACCACCTCCCACCCTGCACCCTCCGTGCTCTCGACACACACAGCTCTGCTTCTCAGAGCTAATCCCACTGAAGAGCACATGGGATCCACCCTCCCTGCTCCCAGGGATGCCCCTGGGGCAGCTGGAAGGGCTGGAGCTGCTGGGATCCCAGGAGCACTGAGCACATCCAGGGCTTCTCTCCTGTTGTGGCTCTTCCTCCCTTGAGGTGGGTGGGAAGCAGAGACCACAGGAGCAGCTTAATGGAGCAGAACTTGGCTTTAATCTGTTCCCATAAACGTTTATGATCCCCTAATTATTAACATTTAATGCTGTATTAATTCATTGATGGGCTTTCATTTTTGATTTTAATGGCTCAGCAATTCCTGCTCTCCCTCCTTTGCTCTTTTGTTCTTGATGGGAGGAAGAGGAGGAAGCAGGACACAGAGGAGTGTGATGGGCATGATGGCTTTGCCTCCTCAGCTCCTTCTCCTCCATGAATGAGGTCCCAGGGATCCACAGCCACTCTTTTCCACATCAGGGAGGAGGGCTGGGAGCAAGGAGAGACCTCTGATCCATGGCAAGGTTCCCCCTGCCTGGGACCTGTCTTGCCGAGGGGGCAAAGCAGCACTAGAAATGCTGTCAAGCTTTGGGCCAAGCTGAGGATACAGTGGGAATTGCAGAGATAATCTCGGAGGTAAAGCCCTGGAGGGAGAGCACACATAGTTTAAAATGCTGTTTATTTGAAGTGTCCTGCTGAAGTGCTCCCTGCTCTGCCCAGCTCGCACACGTCCCCCGCGCCCCCACCCCTGCTCCGCCGGCTGAGATGTTTATTTAAGTGTCCTGAAAACTTTATCTGGAAATCAGTTCCCTTCTCTTCCCCTTGTCCGCCTTTCCACTTTCTTTTCCTCCCATTCATCACTTTGAAAAATGACCCCTTTTCTCTCCCTGGCTGGTGCCTCCTCCTGCCCGGCCGGCAGCTCCGACAGCCCGGGCTGCCCGCTAATTAATGGGCTTCTCCGGGCAGTCACAACTACATCCCAGGGAGCCGGGGCTGACAGATGGTCCTGCTCACACCAGGACACGCCACAGGCCCTGGGACATGGCTGTGGTGCCAGCAGTGTGGGGCTGGGGTGGCACTGGCACCCTGTGGGAGCACAGCAGTGGAGGAGGGATGGGCCCGCACAAGAGCCTGGTTTCTCCCACCTTGGGCTGCAGTGCTGCTCTCACTGAGGGTTCTTTCATCCGGCCACTGCTTCAGCTTCCCACATTGTGAGAATTCGCCGGGGAAAAAAAAAAAAAAAAAAGAAATCAATTAACTAAACCAAACCCTGAAACAATTATTTGTCCACTTCCCAGCCTCATTTGGGAAGCATAAACCCCCACACACTTACTGCGGGCTGACGTGCGAAGGCACATGCTGACTGTGTTTTCATGACTAATTTCATCTGCACCGAGAAGCCCCCTCCCCTTCACCCTTTTCCACCTCCATCTGTTCCCCACACTCTGAGCTGCGACAGCAAAAACATGGAAAAACAGCGGAAAAGAGGAAGGAAAGACGGGAAAAGGCAGCAGACTGTCACTGCACCCAGAACCGCCTTCCAGGCAGGTTTTCCAGGATCTGATCAGGACATTCCATGTGGGTCTGTGCTCATGCCCTGCTGCTGGGCGAGGACGGAGGTCAGGGAGCCCCATCAGCCCTCAATGTCCAGTTACCTCACCCCCTTTCCTCTGTGGCTGCCCCCAAAGCAAGGAGGTGACCTGATCCCGTCACTGTTCTCCCATGAAGAGCCCAGGTGTTAATTTCCAGAGAGCAGAACAGCACTCTGTGGCCCAGTGCTCCCTGCACTCCCTGCACTCCCGTGCTGATCCTGAAAGCCATTCCCACTTCTCCACTGGACTCCTCCTCCAGGCACTCATGGCTGGGGCATCAGCTGTAGCTGTATCCTGTGGCCTGGAGCTGGGGAGATGGCCACCATGGACCTTTCACTCCCACAGCCGGGCTCCTAAATTGTATCAGGTCAGAGGGACCAAAGGAATGATTTTCCAAAGCTGTGGGGATCATCCTGGGAGTTGCTTTGGCACTAGGGAGGGTGCACAGCTGGAATATTGGAGTTTTGGCTGCTGAGCACCTGCAGGGGAAGGGGACAGAGGAGTACCCAAGACTGGGGCTGGAACAGGGGTCAGGGATCATGGATAGGGGCTGGAACAGGGGTCAGGGACTGGAGTGAGGTGGGGAACAGCCCCTGTGGCACAGCAGCACATGGGTGTGGGCCCTGGCATGCTCATGTCCCCAGGACAAGGTGAGCTCCCCTCTCCCTCCTGCCTCCTGCCTCCTTGGCAGACCCCTATCCATCAGCATTCCCTCCTGGAACATGGGCTCCTGCTGCTGCTGCTGCTCCTGGGACCTACAGCAAACGGAGGCTGAAGTGCAGCCCTTTGGGCTCAGGGGCAGCACCACATCTGCCAGAGATACCCTGTGTTTGCACAGGGCTTCCTTTCCCTTGATCACTCTCGGATTTTTAACTCTGTTCTTCCTGCAGTTTTCCTTCATGTCAGCAATTAATCTATTGTCCCTCATGAGGAAACATGAATTTCCCTGGGAAGAAAGTAAATGGGTTGTTTCACACGTGATAGGGGCAGAAGCACATGTGGGATGTGAGGGGCTGGTGGCAGGGAGGGTCCCCACGGATCCCCACAAGCACAGACACGGCCTGTGGGATGGATGTGTGTGGAGGTTATGACTGGGGACAATGATGCTGCAGGTTTTTAGGGATGCAGGACCCTGCATGGTCACACAGCTTACAGTGCCATTGGTTTTAGAGCCATTTGTTAAATGGCCCCTACAGACAGAAAAGTTTTAGGGTCTGCTCTCAGCTGCTCTCACTTGCAGCTCTGTATTCCTTGGGATGCCCTGGTTCTCCAGCTCTGGCTTGCCTCTGACTGCTCTCCCCACCCTGTCACAGAGGGAGGAAGTGGGACAAGGGAGGCAGGGGCTGGCTGGGCTGGTGCTGGCAGCCCCGTGCTCCCCAGCAGCCCCACGGCCCCCAAGGCTGTGTGAGCAGATGCAGCTCCTTCAGCCCTCACTGCAAAACGCTGATCCCAACTTTGATACAAGGCAGCATTAATGGGGAGTTTATTTGTGAGTCTTCTCCTGGCAGCAGCAGCAGCAACAACAGCAACAGCAACCGTGTCTCTGCAAGGAGCTGAAAAGCTGCCAGGCAGATTCTCGAGTGAAAAGATGGCAATAAAAGGGCCCTGGCCATAGCACAGCCCCCACCTCCCCACGCAGCTGCAGCCAGTCCTGGGGTTCTGGGCTTGTCTCTGCAGAGCTCTGGGCCCATTTCTTGCATCCTGAGCCCACCAGCTCTCAGTGATGTTTCCAAGCAGAGGAGGTGGGAGGGATGGCAGCTTCCTGCAGTCCTGCTGCTGCACGTGGCTGGGAGCAGGATGCGACGTGCCTGAGAGCCAGGGGGAATGGAGCAGCCTGGAGAGAGCCCCCTCCACAGGGTTTAGACTTTTCCTGGGTGAATGGAAAGCTCTGCTTGGCTGTATTGCCAGAGCACGCATGCTCTCAGCTGCCAGCACACTGCTTCCATCCAATGGTGGGAATCACCAAATCTCAGAAAAATCTGGGCTGGAAAGGACCTTAAAGCTCATCTTCTTCCATACCCCTGCCATGGTGACACTTGCTCAAGCCCTGTCCAACATGGCTTTGAATACTTCCAGAGGTGGGGCAGCCACAGCTTTTCTAAGCAGCCTGTGCCAGGGTCTCACCACCCTCACAGGGAAGGACTTTTTTCCCAATATCCCATCTAAACCTACCTCTTCCAGCTGCAACTTGTTCTCTGGGAGCAGGTACCCACTGCACTGCCTCAGTGTCACGCCAAGAGGCTCAGAGGTCCCTTCTCATACATATGGGGCTGTTTCCAGGGAGATCCCCAAGTCAGGATTCCCTGATAAAAATGTGGCGATCCCATAAAGGGCAGAGGCGATCCCGGCTCGAGTGAAATCCCTCATGGCCATGAACCTGGCAAACAGCATTTGGAGCTCTGCAGCAAAAACAAAACAGACCCAGACGGCACATATTTTCCTTCCTTTGAAAGGGAAAACACAAAGTTAAAGGATTTAAACACCCCCCACCCCCCTCCATTTTTTTTTTAAGGGGAATTAAAGCAAAAATTCACATCTGGAATGACAACTCCTAACCCTACCCTGTACCCCCAAATTAATCAGGGCTCATAATGGAAATGCTGACAGACTCATAATTCCAACCTTTCAAACACAGTTCTGGTGTTAAACTGCCCCTGCAGCCCTCCGAGGAGGGGACTCGAGTGACCGGGGGTGGGAGCATCGTGGGGCTGATGTTGGGGGGCTGCTCCCTCTGCCTGCCTGGGGACACTGCTCCTCTGCATGGGGTGCATGGGCACTCCTGTGCCCTCAGGCCCCTCTTCCCAGGGCTGCAGCATCCCTGTTCCCGGTGCAGGCAGCAGGCACAGCTTGTCCCCTGGTGCCCAGGCTGTGCCCGCCCGCTGTCCCTGGGACAGCCGGGGACTCTGTCCTGCTGCACTGGGAGCACCGTGCCTGGGCTTCTGTCCCCCCGAGGGCTCAGCTCACGCTGGCTGTGCTAAACCCGGCCTGTTCCTCCCGGCAGAGCTGCTGCTCCCTCCCGATTGCCTAAACTGCAGGAGCATTAAGGCACAAGCTGTACAAATAGAGCCCGACGCCAGGAGCCCCTCGCACAGGGCTCCGGCGCTGATGTCGCCCTCCCGGGGCTCAGGTTTCACCTCCCTCCCCACAACAGCATCTCGAGCCTTTGTGGCAGTGGCTCTAAGTGATGGTGGCTTTAGGGTGACAGTGGCTCTGGTGTGGTGGGCAGCTGGAGTATCCAGGTGCCCGCTGGAGGGAAGGGCTGTGGGGACACGTGGGTACCCAGCTGGGGATGGGCACAGGGCTTGCCTGGTGCTGGCAGTGCCAGGGCTCCGATCCTGGGCAAGGCAATGAGGGGCAACAGCCTGCCCCCATCTCAGCTCCAGAGTGGATAAAACATCCCCATCCTTCAGCAGATGGACCTGGAGACTGGGATGGATGTGCAGCTCTCACACACCCCTCGATAATTCAGGGCTTTGCCAACGGGTCCCTGTTACCACTGTCACCCTGTCCCACCCTTGGCTGTGGCTGTGGGGTCCCCAGGGTCCTGGGGAAGGGAGCAGCCCCCAGGCTGGGCTGGCTGGGAGTAGAAACCTCTATTGTTTTCCCACCTGTCCGAGTTACAAAGGGCCAAATGGATTTTCATGAAATGTTATTAAAAAATGAAAAGGGTTTGGCTTCCGGGCCGAGGCCCCGAGTGCCAAATCCGCCCCAGGCAGAGTTTTATGACTAAGTCTGTAATAAAAGCCTTTGAAAGGGGGGCTTAAAACTGGAGTCTCCACAGACCCTCTCCACTCAAGGGCAGCACATGGGGGATTGCAATGTGTTCATATCCTGCTTGGCCTCTTCTGAGGGCTTTTTTTCTGTGACAGGGACAGTGTACCCCTGCTGTGCTGTCAGTGTCCTGCTGGAGATGGCTCCCAGGGAGGAAGGAACCCTTCCTCTGGCAGAGTTTGGCTGGGGGGAGCATCAAGGGACCAGAGGGAGAGGAGATGTAGCTCCAGACACATCCTAGGACAGAGCAGCTCCCAAAAAGCCCTGTGCTTGGTGCATGGCAAGGAGCCCTGTGCCCTGAGGCTGCCTGGGGGGTACCCCGGGGAATGGGGGTACCCTGCATAGTCACCCCAAGCTCCAGTTGATGTTTTGTCCTCCAGAGGGTGGAAAAGGCATTTCTGAGGGTTTGTCTGAGGGCTGGAAGGCTGTGAGCACGCACTGGCTTGGGAAGGTCCTTGGGGAGTGAGCTCAGACAGGTCCAGGTGGGTGATAACTGGATGTCACTCTGACCGTGGCACACGTGCTTCCTGCAAACGTGTTCCGGCTGCTCGGAATTCTGTGTGTGAACCTCAGCTTCAAATAATTTGTAAATAACGTTCTCATTACTTTGCTAGCTCTAATTAGGACAGAGGGGGGAGAAATGAAGTATTTAGGCTGACTCCCAGGGAAACTGCATAGAGCAGAGCAGCTCCACAGGCTGCAGAGCAGTATCCTAAAGGGAGTGCTGGAAACCTTGAGCTGTTTGAATTTAGGCTGGGGAAGCCCTGGAGGTTAATGCAGGGCCTGTACTGGCCCGGGGAGAGGAGGTGAGAGATAAAAAGGCCCCTTTCACTGCTATCCACGGCACTGCAGTGAAGGGCAGGCTGCAGCTCTCCCTTCCTTCCCTGCCATCCATCGCTCCTCGGGCTGGAATGTCGGGCTCGGCTCTTTTGTGATCAGGGTTTCAATTGGCGTTTAACAGGATCAGTGCAGCAGAGCAGTGAGACATCACTTCAGTGCTGCAAAGCCCCAGCTGCAGCTGAAGCTGTGTCACTTGATGGCTTTGCTGCCACCGTCGCCGTGTTGGCTGTCACTCACAGGCTGAGCAGGCTCTGAGCCGTGGGAGGGTGAGGGGGTGCTGTCTGAAGTTAATGACCACGAGGGGTGACAGCAGCTGGGGTTGGATGGAAGTGATGCCCGTGGAGCTGCTGGCAGCCAAAGGACAGGTTGGGGTGGGCTCCTGGGTGATGTCTGGTCAAGATCGGGGCTGTGAAGAGATCCCAGGGGGCTGCTTGTGGTCATGGCCGGGCTCGGCTGCGTCACAGCTCACCAGATAAACCTCGTGGATTTTGGCTTCTACATGACGTCTAACAAATGAACACTCCAGCTTCTCGTGCCTCCTCCTTTGCCTGCAGAATGATCAGATATTGGGTGGCAGAAGTAGCTGTGAAGGTACAAAACCTCTGTGCCCCACAGAAAATGGGCTCTGAGAGGGGAAACAGCTGAGCCAGGGTGGGGAGGCCCTGGCACAGGATGCCCAGAGAAACTGTGGCTGCTCTATGCCTGGAAGTGTCCCAGGCAAGGCTGTGGATGGAGCTTGGAGCCTCTGGGATGTCTGTCAGGGTTGGGGTGATGGCTCTGGGATGGTGGGGTGGAGTGGGTGACACCGATGGGGCTGGATGGGCTCAGGGTGGCCGGTGCCAGCCGGGCACCCCCGCAGCTCTGGCGCCGTGCAGAGGGACAGGGGGTGATTGCAAAGGAGGGGTGGGCAATTCCCTCCTCATGCCCCTGAGCAGGGCAGCAGGAGGGGGCACACGGGCCTGGCCATGCCGGGGTGGGCAGTGCTGCTCCGTGAGCCCCAGGAGAAGGAAAGCGGGAGTTTGGGATTGTTTGCTGCAGAAGGGAATGAGCTGAAGACAATGTCAAGCTCTGTAAATATTTATCAGATGAATGGGAGCGGGTTTGAAACATTAGACAGCTGAGAAATGGCTGTTTTAATAATTCTCCTGATAAATGAAAACCTCGGGTGGGGGGACAGGGAGCAGGTCATGGGGGAGGGGAGTTGTTTAGAGATTTGGGGCTTGGGAAGCTGTCCCAGGCTGAGATGGGGCCATGGGCCTTCCCCCTTGGGGATGAGGAGCTGGAACAGCCCTGCAGGACCTGGTCTCTGCCTCCTTCCACACCACAGCCTGTGCAGGACTGGTTTAGGGGTGACACAGCAGTGGCACACAGGGATGCATAAGGGAAAAAGACACAAATCTCGTTTTTTCAGACCTGAGATTCCTGCTGCAGTGGAGCACGGGGGGAATGTGCAAGCAGGGCATCCAGCTCTCCCCGTTTTCCCAGTTAAGCATCTAAAGCTCTGTGCACAAGGAATGCAGCAGCAGGGTAGCTCCAGCCTTGGAATTCTCCCTCTGCATCTCCTGGAGCTGTGCCTGGGCCACAACCCAGCTCTGGCTCAATGAGGCTCCATCAGATCCTGGCAGGGGACACCCAAAACCCCAGGGTGGGGCTGGCAGGTGAGCAGGGAGCTCAGCTCCACGGGCTTTGCTTTCAAATGCGTGTGCAAGCTTGGAGCCTGCACGGAGAGTTGATTAATTGCTGGCCATCTTGGAAGGGCTGTATTTTTTTTTTTTAAATAGTGTTATTTTAAACAAAACTTTGCTGTTCCCCTTTAAAGGAGACATCTGGGCTCAACGTGGCAGGCAGGGGAGAGGCTGGAGAGTGGGGATGGGCGCAGGGAGAGGTATGTGAAGGAAAAACACCATCCCTGCATGGGATCCATGGGGCAGCTCGCCCTGTGCCAGGCTGGGCCAGGGTCAGGACATGCCCACCCTCCTGGCAGTGCCAGGGCTCCGTGGGACAGGGGATCTGTGGCCAAGGATCTCTGATTTGCTGCAGGGAGGGGAGATTTGGCTTCCCAGTGACGTCCAGGAGGGAACACCTTGGAGATAAATCCTATGACAGTGCTCAGGAATAGCCGTGCTCTGGATCTGCCAGGAAGATTCCTGCTGCTGCCAGGCATGGAGACAAAATGGGGGAGATAAACCTTCCCCCCTCCACTCCTAAAGCATCCCCAGACTCCCAGGGGCTGGGTAGGAATATCTCACCTGGGCAGGCTGTCCTGTCAATGTCCTTTACGGGATGTGCCTCTGGCTGTGGGCACTGGGGGACATTGGGGTGTTTGGGGTGCAGGGAGCTCTGGTTTGGCTTTTTATCCACTGTAAAGTCTTGGGCTCTTCTACTGCCTGGGCTTTGGGGCAAGCTGGAGCACAGCTGAGACAGAGGAATAAAGCAAAGCTTTTGTATTTATTTGTCTTTTAATGCTCTGCCATATTCACCTTTCAGGAAATTTCCGTCTGCTCCACCAGCTCCTTGCCCGGCTCCGCACAGAGGCTCCACATGGTTTCGTTTTCCTCGCAGCACCAATAAATCTGTGAGTGAAAGCGGCTGCTGGAGGGCTCTGCTCCACGGCAGAGCCTCCCTCACCCACGCAGGATGTCCGTGTCAGCAGCCTGCAAATCCTGCTGCTGCCCTGCGGGGAGCCGGCATGGGGCCGGCATGGGGCTGCCTCCCCGCCGGGATGCTGCAGGGCCACGGGGATCCTCACAGGGCAAAAATTCCCTTTGGAGCTCTTCACAGCTGGATGGCACTACCCCGAGCCAGGGGAGAGGGTGATGTCCCTTTGGGTGTGCAGGACAGGCAGGCCCCCGCACCTGGCACAGCACCCAGAAGGTTTTTTGGGAGCTCCAGCTGATTGCCCAATGTTGTTCCATCAGCAAAGCCTCCAGAGCCACTTTCTCCCCAAACAGGGTCCTGGGAAGCAGAAATCATTGCCAGGTTCTCCTCACTTCAGCCAGCTTCTCAGCTCCCACTGTGAGAAACGTGTGTTTTTAGTTAATGAAAGCCGAGATTAACTCATGACCCCGGAGTCTGGGAGATGGCACTTTAATAAAACTGATAAATAGCAGCTTTCTGATAAAAATCGCTTCTTAAAATGCAACACAATTGTTTTCCCTCCCTCCCTGTAGCCCCCCAGGCTCAGGCGTAGCTTGGGAGGGCCTGAGGGCACCGAGAGGGTGTGAAACAAGAAAGTTGTGGGTTTGTTCCCTGGCAGAAATTGCCTGTGGTTTGCTCCAGGGCTGGCAGGTGCTGCGAGCCGAGGCTGCGGCTCTCAAACGGGCTCCCTGCATTAGAAGCAAACACTGTTATCCTTTATTCCTGTAGATCCTGTTGATATCTCATGAAAATGATTTTGGCTGCACTCGTGGTTCAGGCTGGGAGCTCTGACATCCGAGGGCAAAGCCTGTTCTTTGCCAAGCAGAGACTGGAAATGTTCGGGTTGCCAAACCCCCTCCTCACTGTCCCTCCTCCCCAGCCTCTGGCAGAGGTGGTGCAGGGCTTGCTGGGCTGGAAAATTGCATTTTCCCACTCGTATCCCAGCCAGGGCTTGGCCTGGAAGATGGGAGCTGGACTCTCCTGTCCCCCCTTCTGTGACAGGAGTGTCATTTGCAGAGTCCCACCGGCACTGTGGCTGTGTGGTGCTGGGAATGGCCTCAAGCTGAGCCAGGGGAGGCTTAGCTGGATATTAGGAACACATCCTTCATGGAAAGAGTGGTCCAGCCCTGGCACAGCTGCCCAGGGCAGTGGTGGAGTCCCCATCCCTGGAGGGATTTAACAGACAGTGAATGTGGCACCTGGGGACACGGGTTGGTCGTGGCTTTGGCAGTCTGGGGAACAGTTGGACTCCGTGGGCTTTTCCAACCTTTTGTAAACAATTCTGGGATTTCACAATGCTGTGGCTCTCCCATCTGAACAGGGCACAAATCAAGCCCAGTGCTCAGTGATACCCTGCTCCAACTGCCTTCATCCCCTCCTCTTCTTCCTCCTCCTCCCAGCTGCCTGGTGCTTTCTTCCCAAGCACTGTTCTTTTGCCTGGCTCCCCCAACTGTCCCCATTTCCAAATCCATCCTGAGTTACAGCTGATCTGGGATGCTCAGAGAGGGCTGACTCTGCAATCCAGCCCCTGGTGTTACCTTTCCCTTTGCTCCAGGGTTTGATCCATCTCGGATAACCAGAGAGCTCTTCTGGGGAAAGCAGCTATTTTTATTTCAGTTCTTACACCAGCCCAAGCACATTTCTGCAGGCACAAAACAAATTCCACGTGGAAGAGAATTAATGTGGCCCCAGAGCTGTGCTGGGAACGATACACACATGGCAGAGGAATGAGGCCAGAGCCCTGAAGATGCCTGGGAGTAAGAAAATGTTCACTGACAAGAAAAGCTGTCATTAGTGGTTTATGAAGGTGTTTGTCCTGCCTTGTGGCAGGAGAGAGAAGGGAGAAGAGGGATTTGAGAGGGGCTGTTTTAGCCATCCCCCACCACAGCAGGTCACAGCCACCTCCACCCAGAGGAGCCCAAATGTCACCCATGGTCCCCTTTGCCCCTGAGCTCCATGCCCCGGCGCTGCTGGCAGGGAGGGAGGCACAAGCAGGATGTTTGTTCCTGGGGATGATGATCCCACTGTCCTCATCCCCATCGTTGTGCCTGCGGGAAGATCAGCAGCTGATTGGGGAAGTCATTTTCTAACAGCACAAATCAATATTTATTATAATGAAAAAGAGAGATTGATATCAGGAAGGGTGATAATAATAAAAAAACCCATGTCTAAAGTTATTACTTGTATGTACAGGCGAGGATGAAAAGACCATCCCCACACAGAGGCTTTGTTGGTTTCTTTTCCTTTGTAGAAACAGATTCCTCTGATATTCTCCCTCAGATGCTCCCAGGCACCCTGCTGAGGTTTTGATGTTCAGCTTGCATCCAGAATATTGAGCATGAAATCCAAACATTCCTTCTGGTGGCAGCTGAGGGAGACACAGTGAGGGATAAGGGAGGAGCCTCTACCATTCCCTGGGGGAGAGGAGGACCAAGGGGGCCAGGAAGACCCAGAACAGGGCTGCAGGTAGGGCACAGCACCAACCAGACCCACATTTTGAGCTGTTTTGATGTTATTTTTTGTATTAGAGCTACAAAGATCATGCCCAGGGCTCTGCCACCTGAGCTTTGCTGCCTGGGCCACTGGGCAGGACTGTGTCCTGTGGTGGCAGCAGAAACCCAGCAGTGAGAGGGTGGTCAGAGAGAGGTCTCACTAATATGTGCACCACAGACAACCTCACCTGGCCAGCAGGTTGTGTGGTCACTTCCCACCCCCACCTCGAGCTCTCCTGAACCTGGATCAGGTGAGGCCAGAGGATGCTGCTGGAGAATGGTTTGGGAGAGTGGCTCCTAGCCTGTGGAAAGAACCTCCCCAAAATCTCAGAGATCATGCCAAACCTCAGCACCTTTTCACCAGTGCTGGCTTCTGAGAGTGCAGCATCTCCAGCTCCATCCTCAGAACACACGTGGTTAAAGCAGAAGAAACAAGGCAGGTTTTGGGATGATGTTATAGAAATGGGACTCAGTGGATGCTCAGACATGAGCAAGCCTGTTCCAGTGCCAGTTCCCTGAGCTCCTGCTCCCCAAATTCCTGCCCTTTGGCCCAGCTGGCAGTGAGGGAGAGCAGGGACCAGGCAGGAATGAGCTGTCTTCCTGAGTCATCAATAAATCAGTTTTGCACTCATTAAATCACCATTCCTGTCTGGAAAAGCAGCCATTAACTGATTGATTCTTCCAGGTGCTGTGCCTGGGCTCTTTGGTGCTGCTCCCACTGACACCCTGCTCTCTCCTGTCCCTGTCGTGCACACTCCTCTGGCCATCTACAGCCTCTGCAGAGGCACTTTGGAAAACAAACAGCATTTCAGCATCAGGAACCTCACTAATCAGGTCTGGGATTCGGGTCTGATGCCTGGAATGTGATTCTACATACTTTGGGGTGATGCAGTTGCCCTCATTACCCCCTTTCCCCCCTGCTCTCCTGCTCTGGGCTCCCTCTCCCAGGTCCTGGCAGGGGGTTCCCACCTTCCCCCCCATCCAACTTCTCATTTCCCAAAGCTGACACCCATAACTGTTCCTTCCTTTTCATTGCTCATCCCTGTTCAATCTTCCCTTCTGAAATGCTCTAAAGCTCCCAGGTTTGCTCCTTCAAAGGACTCAAAGCTTTCCTCTCTTTCTCAGAGATTAATTATAGCTTCAAACACCTGCAGTAACTTCCTTCAATTACCAGGATTCTGCTCAGGAACTTCTTGAGGATTAAAACTTCTTCTGCCTTTCACTTGACAAAATCTTGCTCTGAGCCAGGCCCAGGCCCCACTGGCAGTTACAGCTGAAAGAGCCATAAATTTGGGTTAATCTGACTAAAACCCTGCAGTGTGCAGAGAGGGGCTGTTTTCCAGTCTCCCAAGGATCCTGCCTATGCAGGGGTTACTTTCCTGCAATCTTGGAGTGGATCTGAAAGCCAAATCCTTCATTCTTGCTCACAAATCACCACTTAAATGACCAGTTTTGCTCTTCATCTCAGCAGCAGTGGCTGCCCAGGGCCAGGCAGGGCTGTGGCAGGAGGGAAAGGGGTCAGGGATGGGAGTTGAGCTGGGGATGTGGCTGCTGCAGCTGGAAGGGGCAGATGCCCACCCTGGCTCCTGCAGGGGTTCCTCAGGGGACAGCTGGAATTGCTGGCTGTGACACCAGAGGATGGACAACTGCTGCACTAGGAACCCCCACTGTTCTGTGGGATGGAGGAGAGAGCAAAAGGCACGGAGAAGAGATGGGGAAGGAGACAGAGAAGAGGTGGAAAAGAGTGAAGAAGAGATGGAAAAGGGTGTGGAAAAGAGCAAAAAGGGGATGGAGGAGAGATGGGAAAGGGGGTGACAGTTCACTGAAGGTGACAGGGGGCATTGTTCATCCTGGGTTATCACTCTGCCCCCTCTCTGCTGCCTGGGGGAGGATGGGACAGCCCAAGGCACATCCTCACTGGAACCCGCTCCCCACTTGGGAGGCTTCTCCTTGTCCCAAGGGTGAATCTGAGGGTCCCAACATTCCCCCCCCCCCGCCCCCACATCCAGGCACTGAAGGAGACCCAGAATGATTTGATTGATATTTGCAGACAGTGAGAGACAACACTGACTGACAAACTGCCTGTTTCTCTCTGTGTCTCTCTTTAATTTCTGCACTGAATGCAGCATTCCATGGGCCTTCCCCAGCAGAGGAAGCACAGAGTGATCCGGGGGGGCTGTCTGGGCTCCGTGGCCCCTCACATGGTGTGTGCTGTGAACATGGACCTCCAAGGTCTTTGCAGTGAAGGGAGGATGAAATTTATATCATCCCAGTGAACTGATCCTCTTATCTGCATTGTCTGCTCAGCATCTAATGAACTAATGAAATATGCAACAATTCAGCTCTAGAACAGACCTCGCTTTTAAATTAGCACTAATTAGAGATAATTATCTTGGCTGGTTTGATGTTTCTGTGTAATGAGCTCGGGTTTTCTTTTGTTAGGAATTGGTGTGGTCAAATATAAGAAGCGACACGCTGGATTTCCTCAAGTGCCTCCTCATTCCTGACTTGCTTCAACATCTCCGAGGGCTCCCCTCCCCTTCTGATGCCATTCCACTGAGCTGCTTGGCTGCTGCCCCTCCTTGATGGTGGGAGGGGATGTAAGGGAAGAGCCAGGAAAAGGCACTGCAATGCCTGCAGCTCCCACCCTCCACGCCCTGTTCTTGCTCCCCAAAAGGTCTGGGGAGGGGGTAGGACTGACACACGGCTCCTGCTGGCACTTGGCACCAGTATGTTGTGGCACAGGTGGCCAAAATTTTCCCTTTTCTGGTCCCAGCCCCATCCTTGTCCCTTTCCCAACCCAAGGACAGCCCAGACACAAGGAGTGAGTGGCTGCGTGGGGCTGGGTTGGGTCTGGGGTTAAAGCACCATCCTGTAAACAGTAATGTGCCATGAATCCCTCATTTCTCAAGGGAATTTTAACAGCCTGGCTGGTGACAAGCTGCCACGGCAAAATGCTGCAAAAGGGTGATAAAATCACATGTCCCTCTATGCCAGAGCAAGGCCCCCACTCTTTGTGCTCCGTAACAGGGGAGCTGCAGGGCTGGGGGAGCTGTCAGGGTCATGGGGTGGGACACTCTGGCATTGTGGGGCTGTGAGGGACACGTGGCAGGACAGCCCAGCATCATGGGGCCACCCAGCCAGCCCGGGCTGCTGCCCCCAGCCTGTCCAATAATTCTGTCAGCACCTGCTTCATGGACTGAAAAAGGAAAGAGTGAAATGTGCTGGTTGTGCTGCCTTGGTGGGGAACAGGAGGAAGCCCTAAAATCACTCCCTACCAGTGGAGTGGGACATCTGTCCCCAGGCCCCCTCTCCCCATGGCATGGCCAGGACTCAAAGAAGGCTCAGTTTCCCTGCCCATCTGGCTGTGGGTTGGGCAGCAAACACCACAGACCCTCGGGGAGTTTCAGCAGAGGGAGGAGGCACAGTCCCCTGGCACTGGGGCCGTGGTGCCTGACAGCCAAGGGAATTCAGCTGAATGATTCTCAACAAGTTCTCCCTGCAGAGGCTTTGGGAACCATGGGGTGCTGTCTGTAGCTCTCCAGGCAGGGTCCCTGGGGAGCTGGGGCAGTCACCAAGGTGTTGCAGCCCTCTCTGGCAGCGCTTGGCCCTGCTCCCCCTCACTGCTGTGCCCACAGGGAGGGCTGGGGCACATCCCCCCCAGCCTGGGGCAGGTCTGGGAATGGGGACCTTGCAGGGGCTGCAGAAGGAGCAGTGGGGCAGCCCTGGGGGACAGAGGGCTCAGGAAGGGGTGGAGGAGGGGGCTTGAGGGTGGAGATTTGCTCACTGCCTTTCATCCCACCAGCACCACAACACCTCTTTATTAACAGCCATTTCCCATTTATTTCCATTTACTTCCCTTTTCCATTTATTATGATTAACACTTGGAGGTTGAGCTGGATCAAATATTGGCTTCTGCAGGACATTTTTATAAACACACATATCTGGATCTATATATCAGCTTGCACATAGTCATGGAGATTTTTCTGCACAGACACTTCCCAGACTTTCCTTCTCTCCCAGCACGGCCTGGAGCAGAACCAGTGCTGGGGGAAGCACTGAGCCAAGGGGTTTCTGTGCCACAGAACGGGGCCAGCAGAGCTCCCAATAATTTACATCCACTGGCCCTTCCTCCTGTCTCAGCCTGGGCTCCCTGAGGCACGGGAAGGACTCATGAATCCTTAAAGCTGACAGGGACTGCTGGGCTTCCCTGGATGCTGCAGAACCCAAGATGCCATCGTGGGCAGTGCCAAGTGCCCTGGGGCTGCAGGAAGATGCTCAGAGCTGCCTGTCCATGGAACCACTGATGAGTGGGAGCAGGTGGCTCGGAGCTGCCTTTCCATGGAACCACTCACCAGCAGGAGCAGGTGGCTCCTCCAGAGCTGGTCGAGGGGCACTGGGAGGCATTGAGGCTCTGCAGGTGCTCACAAAGAGAGGAGGGTTTTGCAGCATCTTACAGCACACCAGCTGGGTGGGGGTGGCTGCAGGGCCCCCTGGACGGGCCCCTCTGCACAGGGAGTGCACAGCAAGGCTCACTGCCATCAGACCTGATCCTCACTTGAGGCTGATCCTGTGCACATCAGACCTGATCCTCACTGCCATCAGACCTGATCCTCACTGGTATTACTCAGGCAGAGCACAGCGAGGCAGCCGTGGGAGCTCAGCAGCCCTGAGGCACCTTTCAGGCAGTACAAGCACTCACACGAGGAGCAGGACCCCGCGGGGCAGAGCAGGGAGGAGCAGAACGCCTCTGGCTGCTGCAGCCTGCCCACAAACTCTGCAGCCCCCCAGGCCTTTCCCTCTCTCTGCAGAACAGCAGACACCCAAGGCTGGGAACAGCCCGAGCTGCTCCTGCTGGGCAGAGGAATGGTGAGAGCTGAGCAGACCGGGGGGATTCGGGCAGCAAACAGCAAGGATGGTGAAAGCATCCCGCACAGCAGCCCTGGAGCTGGGCACCTCCTGCCACCACAGCTGTGGCACTACAGCCGACTTGTGTCACCTCCTCTGCCTGGCCTGGACAGGGGGACAAAGGTGCAGGGAAAAGGGAGAACCTGCACTGATCTCCTGGGAGTGGTCAGGAGCGTCTGTCATCCTTATTTCTAAAGTTATCCAGAGAAGAGCTTGTTCCCACTGGGGGCAAAGTCAACCCTCCTGCTGTCTCTGGCATCTCTGGCTACAGAGAGAAGGATTTTCTTTTCCAAATGACAAATAAAGCTGAATTTATGGGCTGGTATTTGCCTCTGATGCCATCCCAGCTGTGAGCAACATGAGGTGATGTCACTGTGTAATGAGAAATGACACAGAGTCATCAGAAGGCTGAGTGGCAAAAGCACCTGTCTTTATTCCAAACCGATTCTTTTACACCCTGATCAATACAGGTGCACCTGATTGGTCATTTAATCAATACATTTCACCTGACTGGCTAACTAACAAGACGCCCATTTGTAAACAATTTTACGAGAATAACAAGAAAACATATATTAGAAAAACACCACCTGCAGGTTGTTTATAATAATTGGGTATCATTGTTTATCTCCAGCTCCCTAAAGACTCCCAGGCCAATTCTGGGAAAACTTCGAGTCCCCACCTTCCCACGAGGAGCTGCCTTTTGTCCCCTCTCCACCCAGCACTGCCCGGTCCCGAGCAGCCCCAGAGGGGCACAGCAGAGCTCCAGGAGCCGCTCCACGGCTCTTCCCTTCTCCGCCAAGGACACGAGTGTCACCAGTGTGTCCGGCCAGCCCGGCTGTCTGGCACCGCCGGAGCCCCAGGGCGATGTCACACATCTCCTCTCTTGTCACACATCTCCTCTCTTGTCACACATCTCCTGTCGCTTCTGCATCGTCCTGTCCCTCCCCGTGGTGGCCTCGGCTGGCTTGGCCACGCTTGTCCCTTGGTGTGCCACTCCTTATTGCGCCGCTCCGTGCCCTGCTTGCAAGAAGCGAGAGGAGACACGACCCCTCCTCGACCTTACTGGAACCTGCGGGGATTTGCCCGCTGGGTCCGCGTGTGACAGGAGGTGACAGGAGCTGAACGTGACACGTCGCTTTCATCACGTGTCTGTGGGCCCCACCTCCAGGCTGGCAAGGCAATAACAGATGCTGAGCAGCCAAAATCCATCCCACGGTTTCACTGATGGAAAATAAAGAGCAAACGAAGGGATGTGTCTTCCTTTTCATTCAGTCAGAGAATCATTTGGGTTGGAAAAGACCTTTGTGATTGTCGAGTCCAGACTAACCCAGTTCCTGTTAACCATCACTTTCTTGGTTCTTCTTCCACAAGGAAGATTTCCAGAGGTTTCAGTATGGCCAGGAAAGTCCTTCCTGCCCAGCTGCCCCAGCAGCTCCTTCTCCAAGCAGGACCATCCCACCTGGCACTGGATGCTCACCCTGCTCTGCCTCGATGGGGCCTGGGCAGGAGCTGGGTTTGGGGACCCCAGCCCACACCCAGGAGGAGGAATTGGTTGATCTCCTGGTTTTAGTACCCAGCCTTAGCTCACTGTGTTCCCTACAGTGCTCCTTCCCAAATCCACCTTCCCTGGGAGCTTGGCATGTTTTCTCCCAGCCACAGGGGGTTTGGTTTGGTGGAGGGAGAGGAAAGAGCTTCCATAGGTGGTTGTAGCTCAGACAGAAACCTTCCCTGGGCCAGGCCTCCAGGAGCATCACCCCCTCCCCAGCCCTGCCTTGGGCCACACGGTGCTGCCATCCAGCAATCCCCCTTGGCAGCAGGGATGGGAGTGGGGGTGGCACTTGGAGCTGACACGTCCCAGCAGCGTGGACACCCACCTCTGGCACAGGGATAGGGGGTGGAATCCACTGCAAGACAGCAAACTCTGAGACTCATTAACTCTGGGAGCACTGCAGGGACGGGCGCAGGCAGGCACTTCCCTTCCCTTGGCTCCTGCACATCTCCAGTCCATGATCCTGGAGTCAATCCAGCCCTTGGGTGCTCCAAAACACCCAGCACCAACAGAGCATCCAGAGAGGTGTTACAGCACTGAGCTCCCTGGCTCCCCACAACAGGGAAGAGGAGGAGGATGCTCTCCCCGCTCAGGAAATGTCCCCCACAGCATTTGGAAGGGCTGGAGCAGAGGCAGCCCACACCCATCTGTCCCCAGAATAATGTCAGGCAGGACTTGCATGCAGCTGGTGGAGGATGCCCAAGGTGTGACCTCCCTGGACAGCTGGAGCATCCCACAGTACAAAGTAAAGGGCAAAACACCCGCAGACACTGCTGCCTCCTGCACCAACCCTGCACCCAGAGCCAGCCTGCCGTGTGTGGGCAAGAGAGGAGTGCTGAGGGGGGTCTCACAGCCATTTACAGCGTCCAAACCCATGAATTTCCTTGGCCAGGCCCCCCTGGCTGGCTGGGAGCTGAGCTCCCTTCTGAGCCCATCCCACAGCACCATCAGGCTGTGGCAGGGCTCAGGGCTGCAGCTCCCAAATCACAGGGAAGTTTGAAGTGAGGAGGAGGAGGCAGGAGCAGAAAACCCCTGCTCCAGCCCAGCATGGGCTGTTTCCAGCCCTGCTCCCAGCTCTGGCAGTGGAGCCTCTGGGAAGGTGGCAGGTGCTCTGTACCTTCACCCACTGAAAGCTTTGCTGGCAAAAGGCTTTTTGCCTCAAAACCTCTGTCTTGCCTTTTATTCCTGGGCATTTGGGATCCCTCTCCCTGCTGATGGCAGCTCCGAGCTCCTCTCCCTGCCGCATCCCAGCCTTGTTGAGGAGGAGCAGCTGCAGACTAACCTCGTTGAAAGCCTCCCCCCTGCTCTCACAGCTCCACCAGAGCAGTGATTTCTCTACAAATTCATTTCTCACATGGTGGGGGTGGCAGGGCACCCCAAAAGGGGAATTGCTCTTTGCAGCCAGCGCATCCCTCCGGGAATGAACCTCCCAATGCAGGAGACAGAGCACCCCCAAGGAGATTCCTTCACCTGCCCTCCCTCAGATCACACCAGGGGTCAGCATGGAAATAGGAGAACTATTCCACTTTTATTGCTTTTTCCCCTTTCATCCCCTACCCAAGCACCCTGGAGTCAGCTCAGGCTGCAGGAGTCACATCGCTGCCCCCGTGGGTTGGGAGCCAGGCACACGAGAAGAGGAAGAAAGCAAGAGAGGAAGGTGCTGGAATATCATAAGAGGACAATGTGATTTCATTATCCTGACCTAGAGGTGCCTCCTTTTTAAGAAAAAAGCATCAAATTAAGGTCTTTTAAA
This sequence comes from Onychostruthus taczanowskii, assembly GCF_017590055.1. Taxonomy (NCBI): domain Eukaryota; kingdom Metazoa; phylum Chordata; class Aves; order Passeriformes; family Passeridae; genus Onychostruthus; species Onychostruthus taczanowskii. Next base: position 9,960,759 of record NW_024498462.1, read on the forward strand.
CAACAGCAGAGAGGAGACGCAGCAAGTGAGCTCCTCTTCCCGCCTTCACAACATCTGTCTCACATCGTCCTGCTAATTTCAAGTTACTCCAAACTCCTTTAATTCCCTGCCAGGGCTTTCAAAATATTTTTTTTTTTAAAACCACAGGCTAGCCAGCTCCACAGCCTCGAATTGAACATGCAAGGGAGCAATAAGAACAGGAATTTAAAAAAAAGAAAGGTCAGGCTGTGTTCACAAGGCACACAAGCTGCTGCCCAGCAGGAAGGGGGAGGGGGGGACAGCCCCCTTGGCGATGTGCTGGTCCAGCCTGCCCAGACCCTGGGGATCCAGGAGATAGGAGTCCACAGGAACCTGTGGAGAGCAGCCAATCTCTGCTTTCCCTGCAAAGCACCTGCTGGGCACGAGGCAGGGAGAGGAGAGCTGGTGTGACACAGCTCTGTGACAGGGATGCTCCAGTCCTGCCCAGGCTGGCTCAGCCAGGCCAGACCATCCCCATTCCAGCCTTCCTCCTCCCCAGCAACCCCAGCATCCATCTGGAGCTCCCTTTTCCCAGAGACCCACTCTGCACCCACTCACACATAAGCAGTCCCAGCTGGTCCCAGGCATGTCTCAGCAGGAGGTTTTAATCTCCAAATTGGCACATCCCGGTGGAAAAGCATTTAGGAAGATTTTGGTGCTCTTGGGAGGTCCTTCTCCCATGGAAGTGCTTGTGCTGGTGTCTGTCCTGTGCCCAGCAGGTTGGGCTGGCTCACCTGTGGCAGTGGCACTGCTCCAGGGGGGAAGCAGGACATGAGGGCTTTGAGGGCAGCACAATGCCCAGCAGCGAGGAAGGAATTCTGTCTTTATCCACGGGTAGCACAAATCTGCAGCAATGCTGAGGGGACAGGGACAGAGATCAGGTGGGTCTGGTGGAGTTTGGAACCAGAACCTCTCTGGGTCTCCTGGTCGGTCATGGTGGCTTGGGAAGCCAGAAATAAAAGAGGAATGGGATCAAATTTCTGCAGTGAGTGCACCTGAAAAAGCACTCCCAAAGTCCCTACGCTCTCATCTGCTTGGGAGCAGAAGCAAAGATGAAAAGACAGGGAATGCAGAGCTCTGTGAATGGATGTCCTGGAGCAGTAACCCTGGTTTGTGCCTGTGGAAGATCTGCCTGCAGAGCCAAGGCTGTGCTTTCTGCTTCTGGACAGGAATGGATCAAACAAAAACACGACCAGAGAAGTGGGCTGGAGCAGCCAATTCTGTGCAGAGCCCCCTTCTCATCCTCGCATCGTGCTCTGAACGTGGAGCCCTCGGGAGAGTCCCCCTGGCAGCAGCAGCTCAGGCCCTGCAGGCAGGGAATTTCCTCCCTTCCCAACCAGTCCCGGCCTGGAGCTGGGATCGGGGGTTTAAATAAATATGTGCCTATGTAAATAAATAGGAGTGTGGAGTTGAGAGGCAGGTTAATGGCGGGGGAAGCCGGGCTTGACCCTGCTGACATTTCAAATTAGTTCTGCTGCGCTGGGCTGGGCCTTTGAGGGGATTTGTGCTCGGGCTGGACGTGGAGAGAAATGTTAAAATTCATCATGTGAAGAGCTCTTTGGAGCTTCCTTCCTCCTGGGGGGAGACCTCTGCCTCCACTGGCACCCTGGAATGAGTGTCTGAGCCTGGGAGGTGCTGGGGCAGGTGGGCAGTGCAGGCTGGGCTCTCACCTTTGCTGTGCTGCTGCTCTCAGCCTGGGGTACCCGCAGGGATGTGGGTGATCTCTCAGGTTCAGGCTGTACCTGTACCTGTGCTGTACCCACACCTGCAGGATGTATCAGGATGCACCTCTGTGCGTGCAAGATCCACACCTCCATGAGCACACAGAGATAAAATTCATTAGAAGTGGGCAGGGAATGTGTTATTAGTGCTGAATACATGCCCTGAAAGGCAAGTAGATGGCAGCAGGGAATACATTCCAGAAACAAAAAGGGGTCATCTGCACGGCTCTGGCTCGCCCCTCTCGTGCCTGTGTGTTGTGATACAAGTTTTAATTCTCTCAGCTCTTGCTGTCCCTCCTGCCGGGCTGTAGCTCTGATTCTGGGGCAGCCCTCAGCCCTCACGTGGGAGGTGTGTTAATTCCTCACTGAACTGATACAGTCGTTTGTAAAGTGCAAAGAAACCCAGTTCCCTGCTCCCCCTGGGGTCTGGCTGAAATGTTCCCGTGGCAGTGGAGCCTTGGGCAGGCTGTGTGCAGGGACTGCCAGCCCAGCTGGGTGCTGGCAGTGCCAGGGACACGGACCCCAGCAGGGAATGCTCTGTGTGCCTGGCACAGCTGGCACAGCCCCTCAGAGCTGACCCTGGTGGGTGCCTGGCACACCAAGGAGGAGAGGTGACTGTGGGCCAGGTGGCACCACCAAGATCGCCCACCCTGTGAGCACCCCAGGCAAACAAACTTATTTCCAACACCCCAGGCTGCCCAGTGCTGGATCTTGATCCCCTTCCAGCCCTTCCCATCCTCCAGCCTTGGTAAATTTGTTTTCCACCCTCAGTAAGAGGTTCTTTCCAGCGCCTGGGAGGGGAGGAGCAGTGGAGAGCTCTGGTTCTCCAGCACCATCCTGAGCTGTAGCCTCCCCTACAGCAGCGACTGTGCTGCCAGTGTTGGCAGGATGGGATCCCCTCCGTGCCACTGCCTGTCCCAGCCTGGGGCTGCTGGGGCTCCTGGGATGGGTGGCAGCTGTTCCCAGTCCTGTCCAGCTGCCTCAGTGGCTCCGCAGGGCAGAGAACCCACAGCCCAGGGACGGCTCTGGCCCTCCTGCTCAGCTCTCAGTGCCACAAAGGATGGAGGAGCTGTTGCCCGTTTTGAGGAGGATCCAGCCCATCCCACCTGTGGGGCTCACTCGGGGACATTGTCCCCACTCTGGGCAGGACCTGCATGACCTGCTGCCAATCCTTGTCCCCGCACTGGTGGCAGTGCTGACACGCTGTGACAGAGGGTGGAAGGGGAGTGACAAAACTCTTTGCTCCCTTCCATGGGAGGAAAGCTCTATTTTGAGTGGCTGTGTAGGAAGATGCTGCAGGAGTTGGGGGTGTGTGGGGGATTGGGCTCCCGAAGGTTTCAGACTGGGAGGATGCATTTGGATCAGTTTGGCTGGTACAGTGACTCAGCTCCTGACAGCCCTGCGAGACCTTTGCACTCTTCCTAAACAGGGATTATTTCATCCTCTCAGAATGGCTTAAGCGCTAATAAAAGGCATTAAAAATTAATTTTCCACGCTGTCTGTTGGTGTTTCTGCCAGCCCTGGATCGCACTCAACAAGCAGAACTGATAAGCAAACCCAGACCGTGTTCTCTGCGCTGATGCCCCCGCACAGACACTCCCCCCCTCCACCTCCAGCACATCACGAGGGGCGAACGTGCAATTATTAACCTTCCTTCTTTTCCCTTTCCTTTAAAAAAATGTAAAAAAGGAAAGCTGTTGCCGGCAGCTTGGAGATTTGCTACGGGTGTCAGGCCTGCTCCTCTCTCTCCTTGTGTCAAATCCCATATGCAAAGGAGATTTGTACACAGGCACAAGGCATCGCTGTGGGTGACATCCGCTGCCCCCCGACGGGCACCATCCCTCTCCCGGGGACTGGGAGGGAGGATCCTGGGGGGAGAGGGAGAGGGAAAAACAGGGAACAGAATCACAGAATGGATTGGGTTGGAAGTGACCTTACAGAGCATCTCATCCCAGCCCCTCCATGGGCAGGGATACCTTTCACTGCACCAGGGTGCTCAGAACGTTTTGGGGCGATCAGGCAGGGCCTGTGCTCCAGGCTGGGCTGTGTGGGGTGTCACTGGGGCTCATGGTAACTTCTCCTTTGGGCCAGGAACTCTCCAGAGAGGACATTCACATCCCTTCTGCTGGCTGTTCATGACTGGTGCCTGTATCATGCAGGTGGCCGCTGTCAGGAGGCGTTTGAGCTTCGGTGCTTGAAGGTGAAAATGTGGGATGTGCGCATGGGTGTTGAGCAGGATTCCTCCCAAAACAGGGATGAGCAAGCCCTGGCCAGCAGATGGGACCCCAGTGCCCATCAGACAATGGAGGGATGCTCGGCAGAGGCACCATCAAAACACAAAAAGCCATGTGAATAACTCAAGGTGACCCTGGGAAGCAGCACCTGGTGCTGCCCCACTGCATGGGCACCACCCCAGAGACCCCCTGAGCTGGGCAGGGGGGCAGAGCCTGCCCAGGGTGCCAGCAGGACTCCCATCCCTGCAGAGACCGGGACACCAGTCCGGGAAAGGCACCAGTGCCCCATTCCCAGCCAGCACCGCCACTGCCCCTGCCTTCCTTGCCTTGGATCCACCCAATTACAGCTAATTAGCTTTTCTGCCATAAAACCCTAAGGAGACAATGGAGAAAAGCCTCCTGCCTTTGACAGTAATGAAGTTAAATAGATATTTATTTATCCTTTTATTAGACAAACCAATTATAATTTTACGCTTGAAATAGCTAATTTTTAAAAGTGATGTCGAAGCATATGTATATACTGGGGTAATATATGGCCAGCCCTGGCCTGTAACAATCCTGCCTCATTACCAGCACGGCTGACGTGGTATTTAAATATCCTCTAATGCACCCATTCATAAAATGATAATTAAAAATACGCTGAAATGCAGCTATTAGGACAGAGATCCTGGTTATTTATAGGCTCTGGTTTGAGTTTTGAATGATAAAATCCTGAGTAATTGCTTGGAGTGGTGAAGTGTTGCTTCCCTGGCACCCTGACCCAGCATGGCTGGGAAAGCAGAGGCTGCTGATTCCCAGCGAGCTGTCAGTCTGTCTGGGATCATGGGATGAACAGGCTGAGCCTCCCGGTGCCCTGCAGGAGAGAGGAGCCCAAAACATCACCAGAGCACAGGGAGAAGATTTCGAGTGCTCCTCCTGCTGCAGGATGAGCTGTGTCCATCTGGCACCTCCAGAACCCTGGTGTCCAAGAGTGGGATGGGCAGGAAAGCTGCTGCTGACTGCAGAGCAAGCACTGGGAGTGAGAATCCCAGAGAAAACACCTGGGAATGTCAATTCCAGAGCAAACACCTGGGAATGAGGCTCTGGAGCGGGCTCTGGTTCCCCACCTCTCCCTGCCATCTGGACGTGGAGTCGGGTGGCTGGAGACCACCTGACTGCTCAGCCAAACACCAGAGACCAGAGATCATAGAGGGGCTCTTAAAAAATTAATTTCCCTGGCTATAAAGGCCCGGTGAGTGCTACTGAGTGCTGGGCTCAGCTGGCCGGGGTGGCTCCAGGGTCTCTCCCTGCAGCGTTCGGAGCCATCTGGCCCAGCCTGAGCCCCTCGGCCTGGCCTGGCTCCTGTGCTGCTGATCCTGCTCTGTCCTCTGGCTCTTCATCCGCTTCCCTCTTCCCACAGCACCGGGGCCTCCTGCACTCTTTTCTAAAGGCAGCAGGAATGACTTGGGAAATGAGAAATTTGCTTTAAGATGTGATTTCAGCCGTCTCACACCTAGGTGGGATTTTCAGCTAATTTCCCCAAATATTCCTAGCTGGAGATTTCTTGCCTCAGGGCTAAAGGGTCAGTACAAGCCACCAGAAGTGGAAGCTTCCCACCCTGCAGCCCAGGGCTGGGGTACATCACTGGTCTACTCCTTGGTACCATTCCCAGGATTCTGGACACCCTTTTCCAGCCCATCCTGACTGTGCTGTGAATGGAGCTCTGTGAGGTGATGGCTGAGTTTTTGGGAGACAAGACCAATTCCTCACAAATCCTCGTAGTTAAAGACTTTATTTTCCAAAGAAAAGAGACTTTCCAAGGACAGGCAGCTGCCAGCAGATGGACACAGCAGAGCAGGGCAGCTGCTGGAGCTGGAGGTGCTGCAGGATTCTGGAGCTGTGGGCAGGAGACCCACGTAGCCCTCAGCCAGCCCTGGGCAGGTTCCTCACCATCCCTGTGGCAGCTCGGGCTGTGGGATGCCCCTCCATGCAGCCACGGGATGTTGTTTTCCATCTCCCATCTGCTCCCTGCTGCTCCCACCCGGCTCTTTCCCAGCCTGGACACTTTTTCCTCACACCTTTGCACCTCCAGTGGTTCCACAGCTCTGGTGAACGTGGAGCCCTGGCTGCCGCTGCCATTTCCCAGCCACTGGTGCTCTGGAATCACCTCTGTGCTCTGGCTGGGACAGTGCTGTGGCTGTCCTCCACAGGTGGTTTCTACCCTCCTTGCTGCCTCCTGCCAAACTCCTGGGAAGCCCCTGGGGAGTGCCCAGCGGGTTTGCTGCACCTCCTCTTTTCAGTTTTACTCCAATTACTTCATCTTCCTGAACTGAGCTGTTCTGGGTCATTCTCTGGGGAGCCTTTAGGAGCCAGAACAGGAGCAAGACCCACGGCATGGCAGGGCTGGGAGGGGATGGGTGTCACTGTGCCACCACCTGGCTCTGCCAGCCCAGCCTGTCCTGCACAGGCACGGTGCTGAGGATGGGCAGCTTTGTGTGTGACAGATGTGAGCCCAGTGTGTGACAGATGTGCTGCAGCATCTGGGCACGAGGAGGGAAAGGCCTTCCAGGGCTGGCAGCAGCCAGGGTGTGGAGCAGAGCAACTCCAGAGCCAAAGATCAGCTGCCACAACACAATGATGAGGAGTGGACCAGAACTTCTTAAATCCTCTTCTAAACACACCCAAGTGTTTAGAAGCTCGTGCTCTGCCTCCATCCTGCCGGGAGCACAACCTCCTGCAGAAGGCTCCAGGACACCCCATCCTTGCTTCTTCACAGAGATCCCGGGGATCAGGGGCTCCCCCAGTGCCCCCTCAGCCCCGTGCCCCCTCGCTGCTGGCAGTGGGCTGGGATGCCTTTGCTGCATCACACGGGGTGCGGGGCTGTGCTTGACCCGGGCTCTGCCGCAGCCTCTGCAGCCCCCGCTGCCGGGGCAGCCCCGGTGCCACGGCCGGGCTGGAGGACCTTTTGGGGGGCATCGCAGGTCGCTGGTTTGCTGGGTTCAGCGGGGACACTGCGGGGACACTGAGGGACCGCTCTGTCCGGGTGTCCCCCTTGCCACCCCCCCGGCCGGGCTGCGCTCCCCCCTCGCTGCAGACACTGGGTGGCACTCGCACGCCTTGGCACGGGAGCTGCCAGCAGGATTTTTCCGGAGGAAAGCACAGAGATTGAGGGCTGGGGAGGAGGATTTACCGCCCTCCCCCTCCCCCGGCCAGCCCGCGGCTCCGGGGGTCCCTGGGGTCCCTGGGGTCCGTGGGCGCTGCGCACCCCGCGGCTCTGCCCCGTTGGGGTCCCCTCGGCGGCTGCTCCCCGCTTCCAGAGCATCACCAGAGGCTGCACAGCCCGGCGACCCCTGCCCAGCAGCGGGCTATAGCTGTGCCCCCCCATCCCAGTCGCCAGCCCCTCCCAGCTGGGGGAGCACTGGGACAGCAGCCGGACCCGCTGCCACCCCGCAGTCCCCACTCAGCACATCCCGTGTGCTCCTGGGATCTCCAGCTGCCAGATCCCACCCCCCAGCCCCGCACCGGCCCCCGCAGCCGGGGAACTGGGTGGGAATTACAACACATCATTTATTAAAGGGTTGCTGTCAAGGTTGACAAGCCCCCAAATTAAGTAGCTTAAAAATTCCATTAGCTGAGGTCTTTCTGGTGCCATGTCCTATCTCACTTTTGTTTATCAACCTTCACGGCTCTGAATATCTGGTAGCTGCTCAGCTGTGTCCGTATGGTGGAGAGACTGGGGGAGGATGGGGGAGCCGGGGGAGGGGAAAGTTCACCACCCGCAGCACGTCCGAGGAGCTGGGAACGCGCCGGGAGCTGCTCACACCAGCCCGGGAACGCGAGGGGCTCGGGGCCATGGGGATTCAGCACTCCAGGAACGCGAGAGGAGAATCCCCCACCGGGAGGGCAGCACGGGAATGGGTTGGGTGGAATTCCAGGCTCTGAGGTGCTGCAGATGGTGGCAAGCCCCCCTCACCATCCCTGCCAGGGTGAGGGGTTCTGTGCCCTCTGCTCCCAGCCTGGAGCTGCTGCTCCTTGGGTGATGTGAGGAGGGAAAAATTCTGTGTTTGGGTCAAGACAGGTGCAGCTGAGCAAGGGGATGTGGATCCCTCCTGTCACTGCATGCAATGCCCAGGCAGCAGCAAGATGTGGTGGTGTTCCACAGCTCCTCCTGGCACCACTGCTCCATCCCTGCCACGTGGCAGGACCTTGGTGTTCCAGGGAATGGGGACAGACTGCCCGCACAGGCGTCTCAGCAACACAGCATCCCCAGCTCAGGAGAGGGCATTTGCACAGCCAGAATGTCACATTCCTTTAAAATAAACACCGGGACAAGAAATGTCAGAGAAGCTCTGGCAGGGCTGTGTGTGCGGCCGGCGGGAGGTGACAGAGTCTGGCACGTGTCACTTCCAGTTACCAGTGCCCTGTGTGGGCCCAGCAACGTGTCCTCAGCCATCCCATCTCCCAGAGCTGCAGGGCTGGGAGCAGGGTGTGTGACACAGGCCATGGGGACGGGGCACACCGGCACTGCCAGTTCACTCACACTGTGTCACCGGCCAGGGGCTCTGGGGACAGCTCTGGGGACAGCTCTGGGCACAGCTCTGGGGACAGCTCTGGGGACAGCCCTGGGCACAGCTCTGGGGACAGCTCTCTCAGTGCACCAGGGAAGGAGATGCTGCTGGCACCTGACCGTGTGGTGCCACCCATTCCTTCACCCCGTGTGCTGAGGGAGGGCTGCTTTCAGGTTCCAAATATCAATGCCACCTGCTCTGGGAATGCAGCACAGGGTGACAGCTCCTCACTCACCCTGGCCTGAACCAGCCCAGAGCCAGGAGGGGAGATGCACCCCAGATATGGCTGCTGGAGACACCTCTGCTCCCTACCCCAGCTCAGGTGTGCCCCTCTCCTGTCCTGTGACGGTCCCTAAAACTGCACTGTGGCAGGAAAAGGAGATTTTGTGTCTGTAAGTCTGTCAGTCCTTGTTTTTCATTGTTCCCCTGCACAAAACCAAAGAGAATGGGAGATACCACAAGAATCAACCGAACTTCAGGAGCCATCCCCAAAACTCCATCTATTTTTAAGCAGAGTGTTAATCACTCCATGACCTGGACCAGTGTGTTCCTCACCAAGCCTGTGCCCTGATGGCTTCTCTCACTATGGGGCTGGCTGGTTATTAAAAAGCAGGACTGAGGTCTGCTGTCCCCTGTCCTGAGCACCCCTGGACTGGAGCACCAGCGTGCACCCAACCTGGGGAGGTGGGAAACACCCTCATGCCCAAACCTGCCCTGTCCCCGGGCACAGAGGGGAGGGGAGTGTGTGTGTGCAGGGCCAGGCACCCTCCCTGCGCCCTCCTGGCTCCAGGAGCAATTACTGGGTGTGAGGGGAACAAGAAATCTGCGTGAAAAATCTAGGAAAAGCAAACTGCTCCATTCCACCAGGAAGGAACCCGGCTATTTTTAAGTTCAGGGACGATGCACGCAGCCAGATAAAATATTCAGACTTGTACAAAAGAAAACAGGAGGAGACTGAAAACATCCCAGCTCTGTCTGTCCTTTGCAGCCTTCTCCCCACCCACTCCCTGGGGCTGCCTGAGCCCCCCTTGCTGTCCCCGTGACACTGGCCTGGAGCAGGGAGGATGCAGAGACACGGGCACGGGGATGGGTGGCTGGTCCCACATGGAATGCCAAACGCTAAATACATGCCAGGGCATCTCAAGGAATGCCTTGTGAAACCCACTGACCCAAATTCTCCCACCCAGAACACGTCCTGGCTGCGCCACAGAGATAATGAGCTGAGGCAGCAGATGAATTGTTGGCAGCCAACCCGCCGGAGAAGCGACGCCGGCATGCACGGGGAAGGGCTTGGGTGACCCCACAGTTTGTTATCACGGAGAGATGAGAGTACCCCACAATCCCCCCTGCCCTGGGTGTGACACCCCGAAGTGGGGGAGACAGGGCATGGCCCTGGCTTGGGAGTGATGGCTCCTGACAGCGCGGGAGGGACCCATCGCTGCCACCATGCCCAGGCGGGGAGTGGGACCCCACTGCTGACCCCACTGCTGACCCCACTCCTGAGCCACGTTTCTTGGGAGCAGCCAGCACCCTGGGGGCTCCAGAGCCATGCCCAGGAGCTCAGGAGGCTGTGCTGCCCTGCACATCCTGAGCACCGCGGCAGGAGCTCCGCGGGCGTGGAGGGGTTCTCCTGTCCCCTCGGTGTGCAGATCCCATAAATCAGACCCCGAGCTCCACTGCACCAAGACGAGCTCTGCCCTTTGGGGTACATTCCACTGCTCACTGCTATTGTTGTTCCCATTCCCCCACGGAACAGGGTCAGGGATGTTTCTGTGCTTCCTTTCCGCTCTTGGCCCTTCAATGCAAACACGAGGTGAGCAAATCCCCAAACCATGGGGGCATTCCTGATACTGGGAACCCTCATGGGCTCTTTTCCACCCAAGACCCCAACTCTGCCTTTCTGCTCTACAGACCAAACCAGCTCGCTTTAATCTCAGTCAAAAAAAAAAATGGACTTGAAATATTGCAGGGTTTTTTTTTTTAATTGAGGCTGTACTCAGTTATTACTCCTTGTCTATTTTTTTTTCTTTTAATATTAAAAAAGTCAAAGCTCAGGAAACCAGTATTCCTGTTTCTTCCTTAAAATTTGATTGTATTATAATTGAAATTAAGGATTTTACTACAAATTTCCCTGTACAAGATGAAAATACCTGAGGAAATGTTTTTGATGATCCAAGAAATACCAGTTCAGGAGCTGCTCTGCCCCATCACTGGGGTGAGACCTGCAGCTCTCCTGGCTGTGCTGGAGAGGCCATGGCCATGCTCTTGTGGGTGCCCTTGCAGAGAGAAACTGCCTCAAATTTCACCCTGGGAGCACTTGGCCATTTGAAATATTTTCTTTTTATATAAAGGCCATGAGGATTTGCTGCTGGCTCCATGTGTCAAGATGTTCCCAACAGGCTGAGAGGTGTGGGCATCTCCTCCTCTGGCCAGGGTCGAAATGGCAAAGTTCTCTCTTGCTTCATTGTACTGAAAAATTGGGATTTTTTTCAGGTTCTAATTGTTTACCTCTCACACTAAAGCTACTTCCCTTTGGAGGTCATTTCTCCTAACAGTTTTTAAACCAACAAACAAAATTACCCAAACCAGGGAGGTGATGCTGAGGGTTTCAGAGAATTCCTCTGGCTCCTGTTTCCCCAAAGAGCATTTCATGGATGAAGGAGTTTAAAGTGTCTGAAAAGCGATTGCCAAAAAATGGATTGGAGGAAGAAGGAGCAGCAGTGCAGAGCACTACCAAAAATACCCAGGATTAAAAGCAACATTTAATTTTAGTGTTTGTTTTGTTCTCAGCCCAAAGGCTGCTGGGGGACGTGCACAGAGAGACTGAAAAGGTCAAATTACTGGAGAAGCACCCGTGTTAGAGGTGATTAAAGCATAGAGAGGTGTGGAAAAAATTATTGTGTCAATTATTTAAAAAAAAAAAAAAAAAAAAGGAAAACCACAAGGACTGGTTGATCATCAGCCCCTGCCTGTTGAAAAATGCTCTTTCTGGTGTTCCCTGAGCACTTCCAGCAGCAGCAGGAAGGATGGAACCCTTCACTCCTGCCAGCCTGGTAGAGATGATCATTCCTGGTGAATAATAATAGCGAGTATTTCATGTATTGGGTTAACTGCCTGTATCCTATTCCATTTGTGAAGAACAAAGCAGCCTGGGATCCACATGCACACAGGGGCAGAAGACAAGGATGAAACCACCTTGTCTTGGGTTTTTCCCACATTTCCTTCAGCAACAGCCAAACATTTTGATTCACTGGGCCAACGATTGCCTGGTTTGTTTAAATATTTATAGCCACAAGTAGTAAATGTTAGTGGCAACCTATGAGCATCCTCCAGCCACGGGAAGTGTGTCCCCATGAGTGCTGAGGCTCAGCTGGGATGTGGAATTTGCTGTATTTTGTAGGACAATGGCAGATAAAGTGCTCACAGCAATTTTTACAATGATTTGTCATAAAATGTAGCATCATGACACCACCAAAAAAAAAAAAAAAAAAAAAAGGACACTATGAAAAAAAAAAATAATTAACTTGTGGCTGTTGGTAAATATTATCCAGGTGTCACCAGCGTTACCTGTATGGGACTGTCAGCCTTGGTACAGTGGGCAGTGCCACCACCCTGTCCCTGTCACCTGCACGACCTGGGCTGTGCCTGCTGGAACAAATCCCTGGCTTTTCCATGAGGCACAGCAGCTTCCTCCTTCCTGTCCCTTCTCCTCAGAGCAGCCTCTTGCCTCTGGGGATGAGCGATATTATTGTTATTTAGCTCAGCAAACCGGCGGCAGCCGAGGCAGCAGCGCTAATGGAACAGCTCCGGCGTGCTGCCAGCTCCATTCCCGCTCTCCTGAGGATCCCCCCGGGCAGGGACTGCGCTCCCAGCCCGTGCTTGCTGCTGCTGCTGCCGTGCTCAGCCCTGCGGCCATGCTCGCATCCCAGCCGAGCAATCAGTGCTCCATGGCCGGGCATGAAACAGCTTTGGGGACGCTGCCCCTCTGCCCGGTGTGTGGCTGTCCCTGCGCAGACTGGCACATGTCCTGATGCCACTGAACTGGGGTGGCATGCCAGGTGCACGCTGGATGTGTGCTGGATGGGCGTGGGATGGGTGTGGAATGGGTGTGGGATGGGGGTGGGATGGGTGTGGGATGGGTGTGGATGCCTGTGCACAGGCAGGAGCACACGCATGGGCACAGACAGGGAGTGGCAGCGCTGGCACTGTCCCTGTGCTGCAGTGGGGTGACACAGGGCTGGGCTGCTCCTTAAGGCCTTTTCCTGTCTGATTTTTAGGGATGCCCCTGTGGCAGGGTGCCAGTGTGGGTGCTGAGAGAGGTGCTGAGTGAAATTCTGAGGGAGGTGCTGAGTGAAATTCTGAGGGAGGTGCTCAGGGACAGACTGGTGGGTGCTCTGTCCCCGGGAATGTGGGCGCTGTATCCCCGGGAATGTGGGCGCTGTGTCCCTGGGAATATGGGCGCTGTGTCCCCGGGAATGTGGGCGCTGTGTCTCTGGGAATGTGGGCGCTGTGTTCCCAGGAATGTGGCCTCTGTGTCAATGGGAATGTGGGCTCTGTGTCCCCGGGAATGTGGGCTCTGTGTCCCCGGGAATGTGGGCTCTGTGTCCCCGGGAATGTGGGTGCTGTATCTCCGGGAATGTGGGCGCTGTGTCCCGGGGAATGTGGGTGCTGTATCTGCGGGAATGTGGGCGCTGTGTCCCGGGGAATGTGGGTGCTGTATCTCCGGGAATGTGGGCGCTGTGTCCCGGGGAATATGGGCGCTGTGTCCCCGGGAATGTGGGTGCTGTATCTCCGGGAATGTGGGCTCTGTGTCCCCGGGAATGTGGGCGCTGTGTCTCTGGGAATGTGGGCACTGTGTCTCCGGGAACGTGAGCCGTGTCTCTGGGAACGCTGTCTGGGGCACCGGGAGCAGCGGCTGCCCCTCTCCCTTTGTCTCCCTTCCCCTTGAGGGGGCATTTCACGTCCCTATTGACAACGTGTTGGGGACATTTCGACATCGAAGTGACAGTGGCATTTCCATGACCTGAAAGCGGAGCCGGGGCCGTGCGGGCTTTGAAGGCATTCGCTGTCCGGAATCGTGAGCCCGACTGTGCCGGGCTGTTAAAGCGCCGTGACGGGAACAGCAAGTGACAAAGTGTTTCTGCAGAGCGCGATCCGGCCTGGCAGGACTCATCTCCCCGAGCCTTTGGAATGTGCAATATTCATTAGGACTTGGGAAAAAAATGTGCTTCCCTTGGAACGATGCAAATTGTGAGAGGGACCCGTTCTCACGCGTGTGCCCCCGGGTGCTGTGCACGGCATGGAGGGGAGCAATTATCCCCCTTCCAACCCGTTCTATCCCCCTTCCAACCCGTCCTATCCCCCTTCCAGACTGTCCTATCCCCCTTCCAGCCTGTCCTATCCCCCTTCCAGCCCGTTCTATCCCCCTTCCAGACTGTCCTATCCCCCTTCCAGCCCGTCCTATCCCCCTTCCAGCCCATCCTATCCCCCTTCCAGCCCGTCCTATCCCCCTTCCAGCCCGTCCTATCCCCCTTCCAACCCGTCCTATCCCCCTTCCAGCCCGTCCTATCCCCCTTCCAACCCATCCTATCCCACTTCCAGCCCGTCCCCTTCCAGCCCGTCCTATCCCACTTCCAGCCCATCCTATCCCACTTCCCTTTGGAAGGGCCAGCAGGAATGGAAATGTCATGGCTGCTGTGTGTCCCTTGTGCCCTGTCCTCTGCCAAGCCAGGGAAAGGTCCCTGGAGGAGTCCAGGTGTTTGTGGGTCCTGGCAGAGGCTGGCTGGGGGACAGGCACTGTGTGTGTGACAGCAGCTGTGCCATGGCAGCCCCAGGCTGGGGCTGGCAGGGACCCAGAGCTGTTCCTGCCTGTGCCACTGCTTGGTTGTGGCACTGTGAGGCACCACCACCACTGTGGGACACCTCACTGTTCCAAAGGACACCACACCAGCCCATGGGACACCACAGCAGTTCCACACCAGGAGGGACCATGCCAGACCACGTGGCATCACACCATGGCACCTGGGGCCATAGCATGGCACACCACGCCACATGGCACCTGCACAAAGCACAGGGACACAGGGATGTTGCTTCTGCACTGTTTTGTCTCTTCTGATGCCATGTGTCCCCATGCCACCCCCCATGCACAACCACGGGGACCAGTGTCCTGCTCCAGCCCTTGTTCTTTCAAGGAGCTGCTGCTGGGATCTGGAATGTTCCCCACCCTCCAAGGGCGTCCTTCCCTCTCCTCCCTGGCTTTGTAGGTACCTCAGCCAATGGTTACTGGAGACTTTGAAGGCAGTGGTGACACCTGAGGGTCCCCAGCAGTGCTGCCAGCAGTGTTTGATGGGCAGGGATGAGCCCAGGGGTGTTTGGAGGGCAGCACTGTCCCTGTCCCCATGCTGCCCCGCTGGCAGAGCCCTGGGCCTGGGAGCCCAGCTGGGAGCAGAGAGGAGAGCACAGCCTGGGAGCTCGGGGGCCATCTGGAGCCTCTGGAGATGCTGTGTAAACATCCAGAGCCTGGGCCCATCTGTCAGGGCTCAGTGTAAACACCCTGGAGTGGGAGCAGGAGCCCCTTTCCCAGGAGCAGGGCTCTGGGGGATGACAACGCATCCAGACTCTTCCCCCAGTGTCCAGGGGACCATGGGAGCTGCTTGCAGACACCCTGACTCTCCTAAGGGATCCCAGCACAGCTGGGACAGCCACAGGAAGCTTGGACATTTGTACAACCATGGAATCACAGAATCTAGAAGGATGTAAAAGGTCTCTGAGATCACTGAGCCCAACTGTTCCCCCAGCACTGCCAAGGCCACATCCACACGTTTTTGAACACTTCCAGGGATGGCTGTGGAGTAGCTGATTAGGACCATTTGGGCTCTTCCTCTGCCCCACTAGTTCAGGAATCCTCTGCAATTAAATAGAGTTTGGGTTTACTGGAGAAATGCTCCCTTGCTGCCACTGCTGCCGAAGATGAAGCAGCACACAGCCATGTGTAGGGCTCTGCTCTGCATCCCCTCCTGCTGCTGTCCCACAGGATCTCACAGGAATGAGGGCAGGAAAGAGAGAAGAGACCACACTGGGTGGCTGCAGAGTTGGGTGGGCCACCAGGCCAGTGCCAAGGGCTCTGCGATGCCCTGTGTGTGAGTAGAGCCAGCTCAGGGAATTAATGTCTTAAGGACAGAGGGGAGTGTTTTGATTGTGGACTGATAATTTTCTGCTTGACTTACGGCAAGATTTCCAAGTTTCTGTCCTGATTTGATAGAAGTAAGCCTGTTGATAAAGGGAACAGTGGGTTTGTGCTGAGTGTGAGGCACACGCACGATCCATGGCGGGGCCCAGAGCAGGCACAGGCAGCTCCCTGCCTCTGCCTGGAGCCTCCCAAGGGGTGGCCACCGGGGAAAGGGTTAATTTAACCAGTTCTCATGGGGTTTTGGAAAGTTCCCTTTTTCCAGGAGGCTGCCTGACGCGCTCTGACAGGGCCCTTTGAGCTGGCACAAAGGCAGCGCTCTGCCCCTGCCCTCCGAGCGCTCCCACCCGCGCCAGCAGCAGCTCAGAGCAGCTATAATCTCACTAGCAGCGCCTTTTACTGCTGTCACTTCGAGCCTCCTGCTCCATGTGAGTGCCTCAGATCTCCAGCAACGTAAAAAAAGCTAATGAACGAGGAATAAACAAGGGTAGCCAGGCAGAAAGGCTGCACGCGGGAACATCTGAGCCGGCCCGGCTGCTGGGCCAGCCTCGGAGACACCGCCGCCAAACTGAGCCGTAATTAAAAGTCTAATCTTCCTTGGTATCCAGAGATAAAGCAGGGGGGAGGGCGTGTGTGGAGGTGACAGGGAGGGGAAGTCATGGTGGGAGCAGAAATGGAAGGAGAGGAAGAGGCAAGAGCAGAGAGGAGGAGGGAGGTTGGTTGGAGAGTGCTTGAGGCAGGGGGATGGCACAGAGGGAAGGGGTCCTGGGGCCCAGCCCTGCCAGCTTGGCTCCTGTCCCTCCTTCCGAGGGAAAAAGGGCTGGAGGAGCACCCTCCTCGCAGAGCCCAGCTGATCTCTCTGCTGCAAGCCAGAAAATCAGGATCCTGTGAGGGAAAAAGGGCTGGAGGAGCACAGCAGAGCCCAGCCGATCTCTCTGCTGCAAGCCAGAAAATCAGGATCCTGCCGGGAGCCCAGCCCTGCTCCTGGCCATCTCCTTCCCCCTGCTCCCTCCCCATCCCAGGAAAGCCTGGCCCGTGGGTGTCACCACCCCAGCACAGCCCATCCAGCCCTCCTGGCTCTGGCTCCCTGTCCTGGGGTCACTGCTGGAGAGGAGCTCCTGGTGACACAAGGTGCCGTCGTTCCTGTTTTCCCCTGGCCCATCAGAGAGGGGAAGAAATATTGCTTTTTTCCTGTAAAGATAAATAAGAGGATGGAAAGCCAAAGCTCATTAAAGTCATGGCTGTGAATCATTTATTCTTCAGAGCCTTCAGGGGCCATGGACCAGCGGGGTTAAGTTGTGGCACTGGGCCAGGCTGTGTCCCTCAGTTGTCCCCAAAATGCCCATTTGTCTGGCAGAGAAGGGACAGCTGAGGCCCTGCAGCTCCCACAGCTCTGCTGCACACCAGCCATTGAGCTTCACCCCAAAACAGTGTGAGGAAACCCCAAATCCATCTGGAATACTCAAAAAATGCTGGATTAATGTTACTTAAGATAGCAGCTCTGAGCATTGGCAGTTATCCCATCATTTTCCTTTGTGCCAATATTAAAACTCCTGGCCAGAGCAGCGTGACAGACTGAGTGAAACTCCAGGAGATCTTATGAGGAATGACAACCTCATACCTTGGGATGGAGTCACAGGTCACCATTTTTTCCTCCTAATTTCCAGAGTTAAAAAAAAAAATAATCGCAGCCCTCTTGTTCCCTCTGGTTAAAAGTCATAAGAGCAGTAAATTAACAGCATCAAAGATAGGGGAAAAAACCCAGCCCTACATAAAAGCAAGTGGTCAATTTGCAGCCCTGGGAGGAGAGCTCAGGGCTGATCCAGCAGGGCTCAGTACCTTAAATGTCTCTGTTGTTCCTTTGAAGAAAATCATTGAAGTCAATGGACTCACTTAAGTGTTGGAAATGAGATGTGTGATTAAGCCCCTTGCTGAAGGGAGGCCTCCGAAGTTAAATTATCTCATAGCCACAGCCTTGGAACAGCCTCAGGAATGGGGAGCATTCCCTGCCCCATCGCAGAGAGCCCTGCTCTGTGTTTTGGGGTGCAGGCTGGGGGAGAGCTCTGCCCTCCATCTCCAGCCCCCTGAGACCACAGCCTTCCACTGCCCACATCAGGGAGTCGCTGTCTCTGCTCGCCTCTTTGGCCGTTTCCTCCCTAATTGGCAACTTTTAGAGCCAATTTTATTGTCAGCTTCCTTACATCCCACATTATCCTCATCGGGAGCAATTTAAGGATGAATTATCTCACCTGGAAGTGCTGCCCTCCCTGCCTGGCAGCGCTGCACATCTGTCCAACATCTGCCAGAGAGGAGCGGGGGGAGTGGGAGAGGTGCCTTGCAGAGGTTGTTTACGGAGGGGTTTAATAAACTCCGCAGGTTCCTGCCAGCTCCGTTATTCGAACCTGCAAACATCTACAGAGCCCCAAACAAAAGGAGGCAAAGAGTATATTGCATTTGGTATTTCTTCTCCAGATTGATTTATCACTGTCACGTCTGCTCCTTCCTTCCCTCTGCATTCCTGTCTCCTGGTAATGCCGTAATATCGTTTATTATAGGACATTATATAAAGCACTCTCGCTGCCAGTGTTGTTATTCCTACACCAGACTTCTTTATTCAGACCCAATTCTGCAATCAAGGAGTCTTCTGCTCTGAGGCAGAGCCCTGCAGAGACACCTGCACTTTGTTCCTGAAGGAGGAGGAAAATCCTCCTGCTTTAAGAGGTCCTAATCTGAGGATTGGTGTGGCCAAGCTGCCGTATGGAGCCTGTATGTGCCCCAAAAAGGACGGGGAGATGGCAGTATTTGTGCTGTGAGTGGGTTTTGATGTAGGTTCGGGAATTTGTGGTGGGATTTTGCTGCTTTCTGTGGTGGCTCTTGGACCTGGCTGTGCCACAGCTGTCCCCAAGGCCAGGTGGGATGACCCTGGGGTGATGATGCTCTGGGGATGCCCCACTCTGGTGGGAGCAGAGCTGGGAGCTGTGGCTGTGCTGGATGGAATTGTAGGCACATAAACCTGCGAGATGAGCTTTAAGATTCTGTCTAACCCAAACCATTCTGGGATTCTCTGATTTATTCTTTTTTTTTTTTTACTTGAGCAGCCCAAGCTGATCCTTGTGAATCATTGTGGCATGACTTCCTGGCAAAGTGATGTTTCCCTCGTGTAGCAGGACAATAAAAGCAGAATTACAAATTGTTCTTCTGCTGGAAACCACACACAGAGCCCTTCTCTGCTGCTTTGGTCCCAAATACTCTCTATGGTTCCCCAGTGCTCCAGCCACGGAATACCATTCCAGTGGCTGGTGACTGGAACAGCAAATGTGCAGGATGTGACAGGTTTTGGGGGTCTGTTTAAAGTCTGAACACCTCTCTGAAGCCATTGGGGATGGCAAATAGCCAGGAGAGCTGATGCTGAGTAAGGACTGGCCAGGCCCACCATAATTCATGGCCACAAAGCAGCGAAGCAGCCAAAGGTATTAGGAGGTTTCCAGGAGGGATTAGGCACCGTCTTTGAAGGCAGGTCCAAAGGGGTGATTAAGCAACTCCACAAGTACAAACCACAGCCCAGCAGAACGTGGGAGGACACCCAGGGGATAAAATCACCCTGAACATGACTGATTTCTTGTGCTCTTCCTGGAGAAAGCCCATCTGGCTGGGGCTGGAGCATCCTGAGCTCTGGGGGTGCTTTGGTAGGGGCTGCACTTTTGTCAAACAGCTGAAATTGCAACAAAGGGGCTTTGGTGGGGGTGGGTGGGCTCTGGCAGGGGGGCCAAGGGGGTGGGCGAGCTCTGAAAACCAGTGACTGAGGCAGTCAGGGCATTGCTGTGGAGGGGACAGGGCACTGCATGGGGGTGAGGGTGGATGGGGACATGGCAGCAGCAGCTCTCCCTGCTCACCATGGCCAGGCTCAGCCCCAGCGCTGGCCATTGCTGCCTGCCCAGGTTCCATCAGCTTTCCTCCTCTGGCACTGGGAGGGCTCTGGTGCTGCTGCGAGAGCAGGAGTTAACGTTTTCTAGAACCCAGGGAAGGGGGACCAGAGGAAGAAGGTTCTCGAGTGTCAACAAAACAATTATCTTGTGCAAATAAACAGGAGAGCTGGATTGTCCCGCGGTGTTTGTGCAGGGAATTGCTGGAATGCCTGCTCGCTCCCCGGAGCTGCCGGGGGCCCGGGCTGGTTTTCCACGGGGGGCTGGCTCCAGCCTGTCCCACCATTTCCTTGGGCTCATGGAGGGAGCTGCTCTGGGTCACCTTCCCTGGCTGTGTTGTGGCCACATGCTGAAGCAGCCCCTTGTACCCACGGGCAGCTTCTCCTCCTGTTCTTGGGTGAACCACAAAGCTCAGACCTCCAGCACCCCTGCTTCCCTGCCTCCCGCCTTCAGCCTTCCTTAAATCCCTTTTCTGGGAACAGAGACTTAGATCAGAGTGAGATCTAGCCAGGATGCACAAAGATGTACAAGAGATAAAGAGCTAAATGCAAAGTGATCCTCACGCTCTCCAGGCAGAGGCTCTCCAAGCACTCCCCAAGCACTCCATGTCACTGCAGTGTCAGGAGAGGGTTGGGGGTGACACCCACAGCTTTGCCTGAGAGCTCAACTGGACCTGGAGCCCAGGGAAGTCCAGCCTTCGTGCTTGAGGAGTATTTGGTGATGGGAAGCTCGGATGGTGCAGGAGAGCTGGAGATGTGTGTGACACACAGGGGGAATCCCATGCCGTGACAATTCCACACTGATGATCCATGCCATGCCCATCCCATGCCATGATGCCCCTGCCTGCTCTCAGTCATCCCATTCCTGGCTTCACCTTCGCCTCTTGTCCTGGCAGAAGAGCTTCACCCATGCCTCCCCAGCCATGAAAACTTCCCCCCAGCACATTTCCCTCCACCCTTCCACAGCCACTTGGTGCTGAGCAGGATGGAGAATCTGCCCTGGAGCCAAGGCTGGATTCCAGCCTTGTTAAGGCTCAGGTTGGAGCCTCTGGCCAGACCTGAGCTGTGGCAGGTGGCAGGGGACACAAAGGCTCATGTCCATGGCTGGCTGCTGCTGGTGGGTATCTGTGGGACACACAGATGGTTTAAAGGGTGCAGAAGTGTTTTAAGGGGCACAGAGATGTTTTAAGGAGCACAGAGATGTTTTAAGGGGTGCAGAGATGTTTTAACGGACACAGAGATGTACTAAGAAACACAAAGGTGTTTCCAAGGGCACAAACAGGTTTTAGGGGTCACAAAGATGTTTTAATGGGCGCAGGGAGCATGGCCAGGCCCTGGCTGACACACGGCTGACACGGCCCAGCACATGTGTGTTTAGGAGGAGTCTGTCTGCAGCAGGGAGGAGCAGATCTCCCGGGTCTTCAGCTTTAATATCCTCTGGATTAATATCTAGGAACTACACATTTATGGGAACCTAATTACACACACACAGACCTGCACATGTGGCAACGAGGAGTGACCAAGCACAGCTCCCTGCTCTGCTGGCAGGACCAGGGAGGCACAGGGCAGAGCCGTGGAACTGGAGAGGAGCAGGAAAGCAGCCCTGGCTCATTTGTTTTTTGTGACATCATGGCCTCCTCTGGCTTTTTTCACAGTTTTCTTCTGTTGTATTTAATAGACTTAATGGATCACACAGCACTATAAGAACAACAGACCTTCAATGTTTTTATTAAAGCCATCTACAAAAATCCCTCTGTGCTCGAGCTTTCCTGCGGGGTGACTCTGCTGAGATGCTGTTTCCATTAAGGACAATTGTGGCGAATAAAGAAGGAACGAACAAACAAATGGAAAAAGGGAAGGGGAGGGAGCAGTGGAGCAGAGAGAGCTGCTGCTGGAAAGAGGGTGATGCTGGCTGTGTCCCCCTGCTTGACTGGGGCGCTGTCACCAAGCCTGGCATGGGGGCCAGTGCCAGAGCCTCCTGCAGAACCAGACTGGTTTGGAGAGTGCTGATCTTGGAATTGCTGCTCCATCCTCCCAGAGGGGTCACAGAGGGGAGATGCTGTGTTCACACCTGCCAGCTGGGGTTATTCCCTCTCTCCTTTGGAGCTGTGAGTGCTGAAGGGAAGGCGCTCTCCCTGTGCCGTGTGTGTGACTGTCACCACCCAGCCACTGCCAGGTTCCTGGGTATCAAACCTTTCTGGCAGCAGGGCTGCCAAGCACTGAGCAGGTTGGTGGGTGCTGTGCTGTCAGAAATAGAGGGAGCCACAGGCTTTGGTTGGCAGGCTGGGGCTCCATCCCTTTGCTCATGTGCTGGGGTGGGAAGTGTGCTCCACAAAAAGCATCTCTCCAGCCCTGGTGACACAGCATCCATGTGGGACCTGCTACTGCTTCAGTGTGGGGTAAGGGGACAGCAGCAGGGAACGTCATGGCCACTGAGATGCCACTGAGGACCCTTCTCTGTGCACTGGAGCATCCCCAGGGAGATCCACCAGGCCAGGGAAAGGGGAGTCATGTCCAGCCCTAGGCCCACATTCCCTGATGTGCAGCTGAGCTCTGGAGTGGCTGGGAGAGGCTCTGAGCTTGGGCACCCTCAGTGATGTTGGACCAGCCTCTTTGTCACCAGCTGGAAGCTGCTGGCTCTGCCCAGCACGGCCCAGCCCAATCCCCTGTGATCCCGAGCTGGTCCCACTGCCTGGCCCAGCGATGCTCCAAGGCTGAGCAGGCAGGAGCTGTGGTGCAGTGGACTGTGTTGGACAGCCTGTGCTCACCCCCTGCCTGGCAGGGAGAACATCCTCCTCCATCTGCCAAAAGACTCTCAAGAGGCTTCTGCTGCTTTGATCCTTTTTCTTTCCCAAAACTGATACCCAGACATTTCATTTTGTGGGTGCTCAGAGTTCAAGAAGGTCTGGAAAAGCCCTTCTGTCTTGCAGAATCCTGGGACTCTTGTGTGGCTGCTGCTGTCAGCAGCCCCTGCCCGCAGTCCCAGCCCGGACATGGTGCTCTCCTGCCACATGCGGTGGGGAAAATGAGGGACACACCAGAATTCCTTTGAAGGGGAGATGTCAGTTTCTAACTGGAGCTTTGAACCTTCCTCTGAAATCCCAGGGAACCTGACCCAGCTGATCCCATCAGTCAGCACACACAACTCCAGCTCTGAAGTTCACTCTTCCGTCCGTGCCACCATCCCAAGGAGCACGATGATGGATGAAGCCTGTCAGTCCTGCAGGTATTTTGGTTGTGAGAGCACCCTGGAAACCCAGGGTCCACCTCAGCACATCAGACGTCGTGGCCTCTGGGTGGCAGGAAGGGAAGTGCACAGAGGGCAGGAAGGGAAGTGCACAAACCCGTGGGTGGGTCGATGGTTGATGTGTTGGTTGCTCTGGGGCTCTTGGAGGCCCTTGGCACGTGAGCCCCTTGGGGACACAGCAGTTCTGAGCAGAAGCAGACATTTCTGTGCCACCCCAGGTGGCTGAGGGAAGGATTTCGGGGCCCAGCCTGGAAGCACATGCTGTAGATTGGTGTCTGGGTTTTTATTTTCCCAAGGACTCTCTGTCTCGTTACCCTGTGTTCCTTTATGCACCCTCAGACACTGCCGAGTTCTCCTCGAGGGTCTGACAGACACGGGCAAAGCTCTCTGATTTATGCCACTCTGACACTTGCTCGACTGTAACACCTGGAGGAGCCCATCCTACCTGCCCTGCCAGAGCTGTTCACTCAGCCCTAAATCAACAGAGACGGTTCTTGCCTGCGCCTGCCTCTGGCAGCAGAGCGGCTCCGTTTGTGCGTGGCCAGCGCTGTTCCCTGTAATGCGCTAAGCTTCCCGACATGATGTTTAGCACATGTTCGTGCTCTGCCCCCCCGCTCAAAGGCTGCCTTATAGTTTGCAAATGGGATGAAACCACCGTGCGGCCCCGCGCCTTGGCTGAGCTCCCGCCCCGCGCCGCGGCTGCCAGAACCTTTGCCGCACCTTCCAAGTCATTATGTGTAGTCAAAAGCCTGCCAGAAGGGCTAGGAGGATAAAAGAAAGAAGGGGAAAAAAAAATAAAACAGAACCAAAAACCCCCAAATGCACGTGAAGGAGCGGCAGAGTAAGCGAGGCATGTCCTCCATGGAGCGCTGCCCGCCGCTCACCGTGCGCTGCCTGCTCCAGGTGGGTCTCCTCCTACGTTGGCCTTTTGGGGAACAAAAGCCGTGCTTGCCCGGGGAGGAGAGCTCCGTCCCCCCTGGGTTTGTCTGGGACGGCTGCCACCATCAACAAACCCAGATCAGTGCCGAGAAGCTCGGGGGGATGTGTCGGGGCAGGCTGGGGAGCGCGGAGATGCGGCTCAGCCCCGCGCAGACACTGGGACCGTATCGTGGGGATCAGGAAACGCCTCCCAGGAGCTGATGAGTGCGGATACAAAGAGCTGTGGTTGTCTGTGTAAACAGGGAACCGCAGCCAGGAGAAAGGATCAAAGCTGGGATATTCACCCAAAGCCGCAGACCTCTACTCCGGGCTGGAGGAAAGCGCCGGTGCTCGCCCCGGGCTGTCAGCGAGGGCACGGGGCAGCTCCTGAAGGGTGGGACACAGGGACGGGTCTCATGGCCCTCCCACCTGCGCTCGTGGTCACAGAGGTGGCAGCGGTGCCCGAGCTGCCCGCGGGCACCGGAGGGACCGAGGCACCTGCGAGCGCCCGCCGGGGGATCGGCCTCTCCCGGGGTGACAGAGGAGGGGACAGCGGAGGGGACAGGGTGAGGAACAGGACCAGTGGAGAGAGGAGATAACGAGCAGACAGAGCCTCCACGCCGATGTAGCCAGTCCTCCGAAACGACTGCTCGGTGTCTTCCCGGCTCCCGCCATCAGGAGAGGCTGTGCGCTCACCAGGGAGCTCCGCTCCCGCTCTCCCAGCCAAGGGAACGGGATATCTCTGCCCATATTGGCACCTCCCTCTCCTTTTGTTTCTTTTCTCCGTCCTCCTCAGCTCTGCCTGCGCTGGATGCGGTATTTCGGGAAGCAGCCCTTCGGGAAGCAGTCCCCTGCGCTGCGCGGGGAGCGCGCTTTGCAGCCCGGGCTGTGCCAGGGTCGGGAGCGCTGGCGGCTGGCACTGCCCGCGCTCCTCTGCTCCCGGGAGCTGCTCCTCTGCTCCCAGGCCCCAGCCACCCCTCGCTGGAGGTCCTGGACTTCTCCCAGTGACCTGAAGCTGTTTGCCGTGTTCCTGCACAAGACCTAGATTTTAATGCCAGCTGAGCAGCTGTATAAATGTTTTGTGACATTTCGGAGACAGAATGGATCGTGCTGCTCAAGCCTCCTCTTTCCGAGCGCATTCAAATGGTACCTTTTCAGTTTCAGGGAACTTTGTTTGCTTTAAAGGCTTTCTGATCATTTCCAGCAGAGGCCTCAGACAGCCAGCCTGCCTCAGTCCTCCATCCCAGGACATCCTGCAGGCCAGCACTCCCTTTTTCTCTGTGGGGTGGCCCTCCACCACAGCCACACTCCTCTGCATTCAGAGCTTCCCGGGGCCTTCAAACTCTTCCCAATCCTGGAGCAGCCATTCTAGTTATTAACAGCCCTTTCTGAACACACACAGCCCGCTGCAGCGTGTGCCTGGCCCACGGGCTCTGGGCTACCTGGAAAAGAAAAGTTAAAAGCATTGCTGAATTTGTTAATTGGCACAAACTGCAAAACTCCTCCGTGGAGATTCTGCCATCTTATTTAACGAGACCATTCCCTTGGCCTTGAGGCAGAAGGGAAAGACCCCAGACACCTAATGAGCTTCACAAAGGCCGCTGAGTTAATAGAGCTCAGTGTGTCGACTGGAAAAATTAACTTTAGAATCAAGTTTTCTGCAGTAAAAGAAAATGGTTTGAGGTCTAGAAATGATCACAGGGGCCCAGTACACCCAGTACACCCAGGGGAACCAGCCACAGTGATACCTGTGTGACAGGGACACATCACAGGACTGGCACAGGGTGCCCAAAGAAGCTGGGGCTGCCCATGGATCCCTGGAAGTGTCCAAGGCCAGGATGGACAGGGCTTGGAGAAACCTGGGCTAGTGGAAGGTGTCCCTGCCCATGGCAGGGTGGGACTGGATGAGCTTTAAGGTCCCTCCCCACCCAAACCATCTCTGATGAGTGCTCTTGTCACAGCAAAGCCACTGCTGTCACCTCTGGCTCCTCAGCTGGGAAAGCAGAGTAAATATTTCAACATTTAACAGCCCCTTTTCTGTGTTTCAGAGCTTCTGGGGAGAGTACAGGTTCATAATTGTACTTCAGAATATGAGGTTCTCTCTTACATACGGTCTGGGCTAAAAGGCAAAAAACTTCCTGCCCTGTCCCTCAAAATAATTTCCAATTACTGAGAAATCTCACTTCACACTGGCCTCTCCTTGTTTAAGAACAGACAGTGCCTCGATGCTGATAAGGATTTAAATCCAACGAAACAGCAGCTGATTTTTACATGAGAACTACAAATTTAGCTCTGTGTGTTCTCAGAAAAGAGGTCTGAATTGGTCAGAATTTCCTTCCAGATCTGTGCACACACAGGGACTGATGATGATGCTGTTAAAGCCAGCTTTCCCTCCCTCCTGGCAGACACCGGCTTATTCTTTACCCCAAATCCTTACAGTTCATTTTTTAAACCTCTTGAGCAACTTATCTTTCAGTATCTCTCTTTGGAGCCTCCCATTCATCACGGCTAATTGTGGGCTGCCAGCACCAGAGGGGATTCTGCAGCTCGGGCTGGTGTCATGGTCTGGTGGATGGCATGAGGGGAATGGCTGAGGCTGGGCTGGCATTTATCATCTCTGAGAAGAGTTTGCTTAAAAAAATAAAAAGGCAGAGTCTGGATGGATGAAACTGAGTCAAGGGCCCACACAACAAGTCTGCAAGGTGAAGGAAAACTATTCCCTTCTTTTCAGCAGAACTGAAATTCCTCGGAGCGGGAGATGGCAGGGACAGCAGAAGCTCCTGGCAGTCCCTGGGCTGCCTCATGCTTTCTACAGATTCCCTGAGAGAAGCAATAAGGCCTTTGGTGTTTTGGGATTTTTCTCCCTCTCCACTTCAATAGAGAAAGGGAGCAAGGTTTTATATCCTCTTTCCAAGACCATTTCAGTGAACACCAGCCTTTCGGCAGGAAGAAATTATCTTCAGCCAAGTTGTGTTTGGAAGGAAGAAATGAGAATTTTGATAACTCTTTGATATAATGGAGGATGTTGATTTCTACATTTTTTTAATATCTCATGATAGCTCTTAATCTCTAAATGTTTGTCAAACTGAGTTAAGAACAGAGAAGGAAGCAAAGTGCCCCGGGGTCCTGCAGCTGGGACAAGGCAGGTTTGTCACTGCACAGGAGGTGCTTCAGCCCTGCCCTTAAGGACTTCTGTGTTCAGATGGATTTTCCACCCCTGCCTTGTTCCACGGCCTGAGCAGCCTCCCCCCAGCCCAGGGTGCCATCCAGACTCATCCCTGACACCATGGCCAGGACTGTTCCAGGTGCTCAACCACCAGGCCAGGCTGGTGCTCCATGCCTGAGGGCAGCTGTTGGGATTCATGGAACATCCATGGGAATGAAGAGACTTCTCCCACCTCCCATTGGCTCTGGAGCACATGTCCAGAGGCAGAGGCATCCCCTCTGTGGAGTGAGCAGGGGGAGCAGAGCACCCTGAGCTCTGCTGCCTCCAAACAGCCGATGGCAACCCAGAGCACTGAGAGCAGCTGCACAGGGTGGGCAGGGGAGAGCCTCAAACCAAGCCAGAAAATCCAGCCTGGAGGGGAAAAAAAAAGGCAAAATCCACAAAGCTGAAAGGCAGAGTGCAGTGAGAGTGAGTTACTGGGAGATTTTGAAACACAAAGCCAGAGCAGCTCAGAAGGAATGAACACAGAATGCATGAAAATCTCTGCTCCTCCTCTGACAAAGAACATTTTGCAGTGTCTCATGCCTGTGCCTTCCCTCTCCTGGGGCTGTGGGGAGGGGGCTGAGGGCAGGGCTGCAGGCTGCCAGCCATTGATGTCTTCTCCAAAGGCACCACGAGCTCTCCTCACTGCTGAAAACCCCAAAGCAAATTGGAGGGATTCACCCAGATCATCCTCAGGCAAAGGAAAAACAAATCTGGAGCTCCAGCAGGACCTGTAGCCTTGGCACCTCCCTGTGTTTCCCACATTGGGCACATTCTAGGATTGTCCACAGCAAGGGGGGTCCCAGAGACAAGTGGGGTTCAGTAGGGATGGGCAAATCCCCATGGCCACAGCCCAGGGAAGGTGGCAGCCAGAGGCGACGTTTCTTTCCAAAGTGTAAAAACCCATCCTCATCAGGCACCTCACTGCCAGTGAGAACTCCAAAACTCTTCCTTTCTGCCCATTCCTCAGTCTCCAAGGGCACTGGAGGGGGGTCCTTGCAGTGCTTGGTGAAATACCAGGAGCAAACCATGCTTGGAAAGGCTCTTCTGCAGATGCTGCTCCCCGAGTTATCCATGTGCTCTAGATGGGATGAGCTCTCTGACACTGCACCATCTCTGAACCATCAGGTGTTTTCTCCTGCCTGGTCACACCCTGTCACCTCTGCCAGTGCTGGGATCCCAGCCCCCACCTGGCTCCTCTGCCCACCTCACCTCTGTGTAGGAAAAGCCAAACTCCATCACCCCAGCCAGGCCATAACCTTGTTTGACCTTTCATTCTGAGCAACACTCTGAGTTGGTAACAATCCTAATCCATCTCTTTGGTGCTGAACTTCCAGCATCTCTCTCCCTTAAAATTCCCTGGAGGCCTCTCACAGGCATGGAGCTGCTGCCATCTCCCCATTGTCTGACCACAGCAAAGACTTAAAAGCTGCTGTTCTGAAACATTTCAGCAATAAAAAAAGAACATTATTAACAGCAAGATGATAAGACTTGCAGGTTTCAAAGGCAGGAGACATGAATGATTCCTTTTCCTAAAGAATGAGACCCAATGAAAATGCAACATTTCCTTCAGAAGCAAGAGCTCCCTCTCGGCCAAAAGGAGGACAGAGAATGGCACGTGCTCCTGATGATTCCCAGGGAGGAGGGCTCTCCCTGCACAGAGGGTCTGCTCTGCAAGGTGTCCCTGCTGCAAGGACAGGAGATCAGCACTGCAGAGGGAGGCTGATGGATTCTGTTTGCCAGAAGGCCATTAGGATAACAGGAAAACCCCACTTAGCAGAAGTTATGAATTTCCCAAAGCCAGGCTATTGGCACTGCAGGGACGGGAAGTGCTGGTCATGGGTGGATGTGTTGAATGATTTCCTCCCTGGGCTGCCTCCGAGACGAGCAGGAGCTGCCCAGGGGAACATGGAGCAGGTTCTTCTCTTCCCAGGGTGTCCATGGGCTGGTGGCATTAACCACAGGGCCCTGTCAGGTCTCAGCTCCCTGCAGCTGCATTCCAGGGATGCTCACCCAGGGAATGGCCTCGCTACAGGCAACCCAACCTTCAGCTGGGCCCCCTCCAAGAAGAGGGGTGGGCTTGTCTTCTCCTGCCTCAGGGCAACAGTGGGAGAACTTAGAGTCCCTTCCAGTGCCTGAAGGAGCTCCAAGAGATCTGGAGAGGGACTTTGGACAAGGGCCTGGAGGGACAGGACAGAAGGGAATGGTTTCTCACTGACAGATGAGATATTGGAAAGGAATTCCTGAGGGTGGGCAGGCCCTGGCACAGAGTGCCCAGAGCAGCTGTGGCTGCCCCTGGATCCCTGGAAGATCCCTGGAAGATCCCTGGAATCCCTAAGGCCAGGCTGGACAGGGCTTGGAACGACCTGGGCTAGTGGAAGATGTCCCTGCCCATGGCAGGGGGTGGAACAGGACAGGCATTAAGGTCCCTTGCTCCCTTCCAACCCAACCATCCTGTGATTCCATGATTCTGTGAATGTCATCACAGAGCAACCTTGGGGTGCCCAGCCCCTCCCAGCACCCCAGAGCTGCTGCCTGAGCTGCAGAAGCCCCTGGGGCAGAGCTCTCCAGTGAGGCTGGGGGTGCTTGGAGCTGGGGCAGCCAGGTGAGGCAGGATCAGCTGCTCCCTGCCCTGGGGAGCCTGCACAGCACATGCTGAGCTGATAAGGACAAAACCTGTTGCCTGGGAGGCAGAGTTCCACCTGCAGGCTCTGATGGATGGAAAGTGTTTAAGTGAGAGCGTGGCAGCCCCAGGACAGCCAGCCCAGCTCTCCTCCATCCCTGCACTGATTTATTCCCTTCTCTGCCGCCCCTAATGCTCCTCTCAGCTCTGCGTGGCTCAATGCAGCACAAATTAACAGAGCCCACAAAAGCCCTCCGAAGCCATTCCCCTGATTAACAGGTCTGTAGTGCTGAAAGATATCTTCATTTTCATAACCTGGCACTGAATGGATGGCAGGCACGGAGCTGCAGCACGTCATTCCCCAAAGGGAGGAGTGGCATGGATTTTTCTATACTGCAGGAATTGCCAAAGATTGAGACAAATGAGTCAAGAATCAAAAAGGGGAAAGAGAAAAGCTGGGGAAGGAAGGAAAAAACGCTGCAGGATTCACTGGGGACTGAGGGCTGGGCGGTGATGGCCCAGATTGTGACCTGCTGTGGCTCTGTCCATCCATCTGGGCTGTGCAGGTCAGAACTCTGCCCTGGGGCTGGCCCAGGGACATTGGTGGCTGAAGCTCCTTGTGTCCCTCTCTCAGGAACCAGCACATTCATCAGCAGACAGCAGGGCAGTGACACACGTGTCCCTTGGAACCATTAAATACGAATATGGAAAAATACCTCCGAGCTCACCGTGTCCAGCCCTTGTGCAGTGCCAGGGCTTACACAGCTCCTTCTGCCACATCCCTGGAGTTTTCTGTTCCTTCCTGGCCATGGTGGTGCCCCCAAGCAGGGTCATGAGTCCTGCCTGGCTCCCAGCCAGGGGACAGCTCCTCATCTGGACCCCTGAGTGCCAGCCAGGTGACCAGAACGGGGGGAGCAGCAGAGTGGGGCAGTGCTGTGGCCATTCCCAGGTCCTCACAAAGCTCCGTTTTCACTCTGTCATCAGGACTAAAACCCCAGGACACGCAGGGATTCATTCAGGGTGAGAACCCTCCCTGCACGGGAGGTCTGGGCATTGTTCAGGGTCTGGAAGCTGGGCTTAGGCCACTTAGTGGTTCTCCAAGCCCTTGACCCTGGGATTTAATGACTTACTGGGCGTGGCTGCACCTCCTGCACCTCTCCAGAACTGTGCAGGGGCTGTTCTGTGCTCCAGAGGAATGATGGGGATGGGGAGTGAATCTTCCAGCTGTCCCCTGAGCTGGGACTGGGACAGCCCCACTGGCCACATTTTCTGCTGCTCCCCCTCTGCAGCCACATCCTCACCCCAGATAACCCCAGCCAAGGGAGGCGAGGAAAAGCTCCAGAGCCAGATAAAGACAGAGGGATTATAAGGTGTTTATGCTTTTGCAAAATTAAAGTCTTGAAGGTGAGACAGGTTTACATTGGCACAGAATTAATGGCTTGATGCAGCACAAGGGGACAGCGAGAGCAGGGAGCGGGGCCATCCATCAGCACGCGCCGATGGCACCGGGGAAGGCGATGCTGGCATAAATCAGGCCCTGTGCAGGAAATAAGCAGGATGGATGACAGGCAGGAGCTGGTGATCTGTTATTCCCACAGCGCCAGAAGATGCAGGAAATGTGGCTGGGTGAGTTCAGGTCTCTCTCCAGCACAGGAGCTCTGGGTGGCTCTGGGATGAGCCCTCCCTGCACCTTGGATGGGGCTGCAGGGCAGCTCTGGGCTCACCCTCATCCTGCACGGACACTCACGAGGCACAGCAGGACCTGGGGGCTTCACCCTCCCTCCCTGGAGGTGTCAGTGCCAGCTGCCATCACCACAGCCTTGGAGAACTGAGCCCAAAAGGACGCAGAGGAGGTTTTCCTTCCTATGGACAGCAGCTGAAGGGGATTAGGGGTCTCTCTCCTGTCCTTCTGGCATCTCTGCATTGCTCTCCCTCCCTGCCAGGGTGTTCCAGCTCTGCTTGGGGAATGTGGGCACTTTCCTGAGGGAGATGAGACAGGAGCTGGGCTGCTCCATAGGTGTGGGCTCATCTCTAGTGTGCAATTCCCTAATTTCAAGACTTTGGGCTCAGTTTCTCTGGTTATTCTCCAGACCTCCCCAGCAGTTCCTGGTGCCGCTCTGACTTCAAAGGGAAATGAGACCTTACACGTTTAATTGAGGCAAATTTCCTCCCTGTTGTCGGGTCAGCAAGGGGGGATTAATGGGGGCCAAGGCTCAGCCCTCTGGGGACACCCAAACATTTCAACACATGGGGCAACCCTGGAAGGTGGAAAACAGGCGATGGGGAACTGGAGGTGACCAGGGCTGATCAGGAGCAGCTGAGACACATAAATCTCTCCAGACATCAAGAGCTGCAACCTCCCCCCACCTCTTTATTTAGGCTGTGTTTTTTGAATGTAACCTGAAGCAATTAAGCTCTTTCATCAGATGTCCTGCCTTCAATTTACCTCCTGCTTAGCGATATCACCGGCAAAGGAAGGACGTGGGAGGCTCCTGCAGCCTTGCACGGGTCTGGATGTGGGCAGGGACAGCTCAGGTGAGTCCTGCTGTCCCTGTCCTGCTGTCCTGGGCCGTCCCTGCAGCTCCATCACCTCCAGCAGCAGCCCTTGCCTGGGGTCAGCCCTCGGGAGGGCACCACAGCTGGTGGAAAGCAGCTTGGGTGCCTCACATTGTCCCCCAGTCCCCTCTCCCGGTGCTGTCCATGCCATTCCCGGGGGATGAAGACGAGTTTCAGCAGAGAGGAACGAGGTGTCGGTGTGGCTGGGACGGGCAGCTCCAGCCCTGTCCCTGTGGGATGTTCCCGGGAAAAAGGAGAACACGAGAACACACAAAGCCCTGCCGAGCTCCTTCGCCCTGCACGGACCCAGAGCAGTGGCAGACTGTGCCTCACCGGCCGGGGTGTGAGACGGGACAGTTTGTTTGGACACTTTTGGGGTCACTTCCAGGCCCCCGGAGATCCAGCTGCTGTCAGCAGCCGGCCATGCAGCCCCGCGGGGACCCGACCTCTGCTCCTGGAGGTCCAGCCCCGGTGCTGACACCTCCCTCCTGGCTTGGAGAGGAATTTCGGATGGGTTTTTCCCCCACCGAGCCCCCCCAGCCCCGAAGGTCTCCTGCTGGGATGCAGCTGCTCGCAGCAGCCATCCCTGATCCTCACTCCTCCCAAAGCAGAGGGGACAATCCAGCCCCGGCGGGGTTTGGGATCACCCTAAAGGATTTCGGATCCTACAGAATCACTGCCTGCCGTGGGGAAGGCAGCGGGTCTCACTCCTGTCAGCGAGCCCGGGGATGTCGCGGTGCCCCCGCCGTGCCAGCCCCCGGGAAGGGCGGGCGGGGGGCGCAGGGGCCGAGCCCTGCAGGAAAAGCCCCCCCTCCCTCCCTTATTTGAGTGCTCAGCCCCTGCTGCGAGGCTGAAGCCCACGAACATTAACCCTGAGGCTATAAAACCTGACTCGGTGTTTAACAGCCACACGGCGAACCACAGCGAGCCGAAAAACTGCGCGGAAATTCCCAAGCCAAGGTCTGCGACTGGAATTAATTAGTTCTTGCTCTGACAACCTTTTCTGGTGCCACCAGGTGGTAACAACGTGCAGGAGCCGGCTGTCCCTTCACGCCACCCGGTCCCGGACAGCTGCTCTTAGGCACTGGTGCCTGGGAAAAGAAATTTCTGCCCCTTGGGACATCGATCTCCAGGGAGCCGCGGCTGAGCATAAATCCTCCCCGGAGTGTTGTACGGCGATGGGGAAATGCTTTTGAAGGATGGAGGGATCTTAGCTGCTACCAAATGTCAATTTTCTCGAAAGCCCTTTGGAGAAAAAGGACTTTTCGTGAGCCCCGTGCACAGCGGGGCAGCGTGGGGGAGTCTCGGTGGTCCTGCCTTGACCAAGCACTGCGCTGACGGAGCCGTGTCCCCGCTGTGACTGTCCCCAAAAGAGGCACCCACAGCTCAGCACGGCGGGATGACCCGGGACACGGCAGGTTTTCCAGGGAAAACCCGAGCCTGGTCCCCCAGGCATGGGAGGGAGGAGAAGGCCGGAGAGGGGAAGGGCAGCAATGACCTCAGCGCTAAGCGCTCCGTGCTAAAGGATCTTTCTGGGCTTTTCCCGAGCCCTGGTTGCCCCCGGGAGAGCGGAGCCGCACCGGGCGCTTTTCATCCGCCGGTGCTGCCCGGCCCCTGCCCGCCCCGCTCCACCTCCCCCGGCCCTGCCTTTCCTTCTTCAAGGAGCAAGAAAGCGAAAATCCTTTGATGCCAGGAAGCGGCAGAGAATAGTTTCTCCTCTCAAAATAAAGGATACAATTTTCTAAGCATCTCCTCTCCTCCTGGGGCTCTCCCACCTTCCCCATCCCTCGCTCCCTGCCCCTCCCGGCCCCGCTCCCTGCCCAGGTGAACTCCTGGGCAGAACCGGTTGTCATCTTTTCAACAACTCGTTTTTCCCTCGCTCCGAGTGTGCTCTTAATGTTTACACACCTCCGGCTGCGGGGCGGGAGGTGAAACAATCCCGGCTTTCATTCCATGGAGGGGACCGGGAGATGGAGCAGCCCCAGCCATGGTACCCACCACAGCGCCTGGGATGGCCAAGCTGCTCCTCCCCAGGAACCCCCGCGCTTCCCCTGTGCCAGGATACACCTCCTGCCTCTGGGATGGCTCCTCCTCCCCAGGGGAATGCCCGGCCTGGCTGCTGGCTCAGGTGATCCTGGACATCACCAGCCCATGGCCACTGGCACATCCCTGGGTATCTCCCCACCGAGCAGGGTCCCATCCCTGATATCCATGGTGGTGCTGGGTACAAGCTGAGTTAGCAGGACTGGTGAAGAAATGTGGGCTGCCAGCAGCCCCTCCCAGAGTTGTTTTGTGATTTACTAAAGGCTGAGCCCATCCCAGCCTTCCTAAGCTCAGGATGTGACCCCACTCCCCTGCAGCTGCAGCATATCAGAGCCCCCGAGCTGGTAACTGGAAAGGAAAACTCTCCCACCCCTCTCCTGGTGTAGCAGGATTGTCTCCATCCAAAGTTTCTCCTGGGGGCTCTGCTCTGGGAGTTTCAGAGCTGTGTGTTTGTGAGACTGCCCCAATGGAGTGTCCCCAGTGCCAGCAGAGATGGCACATCCCTGTGTGTGCAGGGCACATGGCTCACACCCAGCCTGTGCCTTCAGCTGGTCCTGAGCCCAGGAACGTCCTTCCCTGTGTCCTTGGTGCCTCCCGAGCCCCGCTGAGCACTGCACAACTCGCCTGGGGGGCTGAGCAGAATGATCAGCTGGGGGGGAGCTGGATGCTGAGAGCCCCCGAGGACCTTCCCACAGAGCCACCACCTTGCTGCAGGTGGAGATGGGAGCACGGAGCCACCAGGAGCAGTGGGCACTGCTGGGAGCTCAGGGATGGCCAGGCAGTGGTGGAGAGGAGAGGGAGCGGACTCAGGGAATGAAATCTCCATGCCAGACCCCTCCAGGAGTGACCTGAGGGCACCCCTGGCCCTGCAGTGGGTGCTGAGCATCGCCCCTGTGCCCTCTCAGGCCCCACAGACAGGAACAGGCTGGTTCTGGTTCAGCGGCTGCTGCAGCTCCTTTATTCATTTATCATCTTAGTTCCATCTGAGACGTGACAGAAAACACACAGATGAGGGAAAGAAGTAAAGTTTGCTGAGCAGGGTTGGATTTCTGTGCTACTTGGGGGAGTGTGTCCTACTTTCTGCTGTTTCCTTCCCTCTCTGACAATCCTCCAAGGGCAAAGCCTCCAAGGACCCCGAGCCCTTGACCTTCTTCGTCAGGCAGAGCTGCTCAGACTCAGCCTCCCCGACGGACCCCGGCTGGTGTCGGAATCAAGGATGTTGATTGCATTCAGATTCTAATTTACTCAACTTGCTACTAGGAAGTCATCAGAAAAGACGGTTTAAAATCATTCAGGGAAAACTCAGAGCATAAAATTTTAATTGCCACCTTGTGAAATGAGGTTCTCCCAGGCTGGCCAAGTCTGGCTGCTGAGCTGGCGTGGATGGAGATGTTCCTCACCAGTTTGGCTGCTGTGGGCAGGAGGATGGAGATGGGGACAATCAGCTGCCATAGCTGCTGCAAGATTTGATCCCTACAAGCAGTTTTGGGAAAACATTTTGCTGGACACCAGCAGCAGCCCCGGGTCTCTGCTCCCATCAACACCCAAACTTTCACCCCTTCAGCAAAACCCTTTCGACATCTGTAAGAGCTGCCACTTCCACCTCTGCAGCAGGATTGTATTATTCATGGTAACCTCGTTAGTAGAATAATTCTGTTTGGTTTTGACTCAAATTGCCCATGAGCAGCCTCCAGTTTTGGTGATGTAATTCATAACAGAGAATAAAACACCCATGGGTATGAGGCCAGTCCCTGAGCCTTGGGACTGTGGCTCTCCCTGGACACACACTCCAGCCATGGAGCCCCCTGGGGTCTGTTTTTGAACAAACTCATGTAAATCCATCCCAGATAACTTGTGAACATCTCCTTAATCCTCTCTGGCCCTGCACAATGACCTGCACCCCTCAGGTTCTGAGGGAACAGGGCAGGTGAGGGTGGATGGAGCCAGCACAGACTCCTCTGCAGAACATCTCAAGTTTGTGACTGGAAACAGGAAAAAACTTCTGCCTTCCCCCTCATCCTCGCTCTGAGCAGGCTCCTGGCCTTACACAATTATTTACTTGCTGGAAGAGGCAAA
Organism: Onychostruthus taczanowskii; assembly: GCF_017590055.1. Classification (NCBI taxonomy): domain Eukaryota; kingdom Metazoa; phylum Chordata; class Aves; order Passeriformes; family Passeridae; genus Onychostruthus; species Onychostruthus taczanowskii. The sequence goes on from NW_024498462.1 coordinate 9,997,058, forward strand.
TCAAAGATCATTAAGGCGAGCCCAGCAGCAGAGAGCCAGACATGGTGCTGGAGTGGAGCTTTGCCAGGTGATCCGAGCCTGCTCCCCGCAGCCTCAGGCACCACTGCCACCTGCCAGTGTCCCCAGGTACCTCAGAACCCACAGATCAATAAAGGCACACTCGGGCTGGACTGTGAGCGTGCCCAGGACAGCATCGATCCCTCGTCTGTAATGGGCTGGGATGAGACGAGGAGCTGGGATGAGCCGGGGCTGACGGATCCTCGAGCAGCTGGAGATCAATAGCTTTCATAAAGCAGACTGAAAAATAGGGGAGAGGCCTAATGGCACCAGAGTGCTGGGCTACACTTACACAAGAAAAACAATTTGAGGAGGACAAAATAGCAACATTGATCATGCCACTATTCCCCCATTTTTATCTTTCTTTGGGAAAGTTCTCAGCCAACTCCAGACATCACAAACCCTTACTGGAGCCCCGGTGCAAGCAGAGGCTGTGTGTGACATTGCTGCTCTGTGCATTCCCAGTGTGTTGTGCTGGGTTTAACCCTTACTTTCATTAGGAAAATACCCTGGGCAGGCCCTCTCTCCCTCTCCCTGAACTGTCAAACCCTTGGACTGGAGGGAGAAAGGAGCATCTCCTGCACACAGGGAGAGGGGCAGAGCTGCTCTGCTCTTGTATGACCCTGGTCTGCCCCACACCGTGTGCCCCACCCTCACTGGGACAACCGGTGGGAATTTTGGGGCTGAACACATCCCCCCCTGCCCAGGCACCTCTGGAGTGCCAAGGACTCTCTGTCCCTGCCAGGGAGCTGAAGGCAGTCAGAGCTGCCCCATGGCACCACTGCTGTCACAGGACACGGCCCCAGGGCAGCTCACAGGAAGAGTTATGTGCTCAGGATTAACTCCGTGCTGTTCTTGGCAGCACCTGACCAGATGATTTATCTTGGAATACACCTGCCTCATTTATTATTTTTTTAGAGATCTGTTCTGCAGTTGTGGGTAAGTTCTGCCAAACAATTCTGGACTGGGGTTTTCTGTGGGATGCACCAAGCAATTTCTGAAACCTGGGACCATATCAGAGTCTGTGGGGAGAGTGTTCAGCTTGTTGTGGACTTAATAAAGTTTATTGAGTCTTTGAGCCTTTAGAGTCTGTCTGATCCTTCATCAGGGCTTACAGCTGAACTGCCTGGGAAAATAAATTTGCTGCTCAGGGGCAGGTGGTGAAATTGCCATGGATGCTAGGGCAAGGCTGGCAGGAGGGCTGGGCAGAGAGGAGGAGGAGGTGACCACAACAAGAGCTGGGTCACAGCCAGGGAATCTCAGCTTTTAAAGGAACAATTTGCAGAAGCTGCCATGGAAGTTACTGTAAGGTCAAAGTGATAAAGCAGAACACAGTGGTTGGATAAAGCAGTTCAGGAGAGATTTATCTGTCATGGAAGGAAGAATCGTGGCAGGATTTGCTTGGTGGCAATTCCAGAGAGATGTCCTGAGACTGTGAGGTGGTGGAAAGCCCAGGGAGGCTTCAGCAAGAGAAGAGATCATGGAATCCTGGCATGGGTTGGAAGGAACCTTAGAGCCCATCTCATTCCAGCCATGGGCAGGGAGAGCTTCCACTAGCCCAGGTTGCTCCAAGCCCTGTCCAACCTGGCCTTGGACACTTCCAGCAATCCAGGGGCAGCCACAGCTTCTCTGTTACCCTGTGGCAGGGTTTTACCACCCTCATTTTAAAAAATATATCCAATCTGACTGGACCCTTCTTCAATTTAAACCCATTGCCCTTGTCCCAGACCTTCTCCTCCTTCAGTCATGGCCGAGAACAACAAAGGGGGATAAAAGTGATGATGGACAAACCCAACCCTCACCCTGCAGCCTCATGTGGTGTTTCCCTGGACCTGGGGCTCTGTGCTGGTGTTTTGGGGCATGCACAGCTGCCCTGGGACACTGCTCCCAGAATCCTGAGGCAGGAGGGCACTGCCAGAGCTGTCCTGAGCCAACTTCTGCATCAGCCTCCTCATGGAGAAATCCTGGGAGAATCCTTGGAGACTGAAAATCACCCAGGCAAAAACCCTTGTGAAATGTCTCCTTTCCATCACTTCAATCCCATCCACTCCACAGAACCACAGGAAAAAAAGAGCCCATCTGTTTGAAATTTGCTTTGAAAAGGAAAACCAACCTTCTGGGACAGCATCTCCCAGCGCCTGCTCCTCATCCGCTGATCTCTGCAACCTTGGCACACAGAGCATCTCAGCAACGATATTTCAGCACACCCAAGTGCAGGAGAGAGCCTGATTTACAATTATCCTTCAGTTACAAAGGTAATTTTAACTGGGATTAGCTGATCCTGTAAAGTAATTGAAGCCAGGAGGTCTGGGGCTGCTGCGCTGTTATTATCACCAGATGCCATCGGAGAAACAAAGGGTGAGGGCTGTCTCCAAAAGTGCTTCTCAAAACCTTCCAATTCCATCTCTGCAGGTAGGAAGGGAGGGTGAAATCTGACAGGCAGGGAGAGAAGTGTAGGGATGAATGAGCAGAGATCCTAAATGGATCAGGATGGACAAAGGGAAGGCGGTGAGGTGAAGGGCTGCTCGTGGGCTGCACTCCTGCCCAGGGACCTCTCTGCAGCCTGCTCTGTGCCCAGGGAAGGGCTGGCTCCTCCAGAAGGCACTAATTATCCCTTCTTTTAAATAAAGAAACCATCCTGCAATTAAACAGAGGAACATCCCCTACCCTCACCCTCTGGGATACTTTGGTACATTCGCAAATGCTGCAGCTGCATTTGGGGTCAGCAGCCCAGCTGGCATCCCTGGCCCTCGCTGCCAGCTCTCCCCAAATCAGAGAGCCCTCAGGGGCTCCCAGGACACTGGTGCTGCTGTCCCAGCTCTGCTTGGAGTGGAGCTGCTGATCTGGCACTGGCCCCAGTGTGTGTCCCTGCAGTGAGCACTGGGCTGTGCAGGAGTTCATTTAATTGCTTGGAGGGCTTTTGGCTCCTCTGAGAAATCACCAGATCCCACAGGTGATGGTTGGTGGGAACAGGAGCACGGGCAGGAGTGTGGGGAGCACAGAGGGAAGGGCTGGGAGCTGCCTCAGCCTCTCCCTGCAGCACCCCGGGCACAGCAGGGTCTGGCCTCCAGCCTGGCAGAGCCACCCCAGGCACAAGGGACGCTCCAGCCTGGCAGGGCCACCCCAGGCAAAGGGACCCTCCAGCCTGGCAGGGCCACCCCAGGCACAAGGGACCTCCAGCCTGGCAGAGCCACCCCAGGGCACATCCCAGGACCCATGGGAACACCTGACTGGAGCAGCTGGGCTCTCTGACACGGGTTTGACTGGCACCTGCTGCTTGGATCGCCCAAATTGCCCCCCTGTGGCACCACCTGGGTGGCATTGCTGCCACACCTGAGGGTGGTTTAGCTAAAGTGCCTTCAGCTGCCAGACACCCCCAGTGCAAAGTGGGACCAAGGCACTGCTCTCGCTAATGAGAGCTCAAGATGTGTTCAGCTGAAATATTTCTGCTTGTTCAATAAAACAGAGGAAGTTTTAGGACAGTTCAAGTGCAATTGAAGCCGTCATGCCACAGATGTGGGGGACAGTCCTGTGTAATCAGATTACAGCAATTCCCTGACAGGGCCAGATCTGATCCTAAACTACACGTCAAGGTCGCTTCAACTCCACACCAGAGAGAGAAAAACCCCAAACACAATCAGGAAGAAATCACAATAAAAAAGGAATTGCTTCTGCTGGGATTGCAACCAGCAGCGATCGCTGTGATTTGCACTAATCAAGGCCAGCCCGGCCCCGTCTGCTGGAATTATCTCTCCCACTAATCCCCAATGTGTTTCCTATTTGGGCTCTTCTGGGCTTCCCTGTGGAGCAGCCTGGGTGAGCCCCTGGTGGAACTGGCAGGGATGCAGCTCTCCTTCCCAGAGGAACACCTGGGACCACTCCACTGGCACTGGGGCTCTGGAGGAGGGTGACAGGGGCTGTCACCCCAGGGGCAGGGGATGCTCCTGCTGGGGGCCCCTACATCCCGAGAGCAGTCCGGTGGTTCAGCTCCCTGTGGCTCCCAGAGCTTCTGGTCTCTTATTTTAAGGTGAGACCAAGGAACTCTGTCCCCCCCAGAGCATTGCTGGTGCAGAGGGAGGCTCAGGCACAGTCAGGCTCAGGCACAGCACAGGGAAAGTAGCAGGACCATCCTGAGGTGTCCTGTTTTCCTCATCTTTAACCAGATCAGAGGGAACAAGGGACCGTACAGGTGAGCCTTTATGGTGATTTGGTTCTTCACAAAAACTATTCTGTTTGCAGCACAAAACCATTTGTCATGGAAAAAGGGGGGGGGGGGAAAGACCAGAAAAAGGAAAAGAAAGGGAAAAAAGGAAGAAGAAAACCAGGAATGTTCCCGAATGACAAAGGAAAGGCAGTTCCTGATGCTCCACCAGCTGCACCACTCTGTCCTCTCACCCCTCTGTGGCGCCTGTTAGGAAAGCTCAGTGTTCCCAGCACCATCCCCACTGGGGCAGCAGCACAGGGGGAACATGATGGAACCCCCACAGTGGCACGGGTGACAGACTTGGTGGGTGTCCCCCTGGCACTGCCTGGTGTGGCTGGGGTGTCCCCACACCCCTCAGTGCAGCTCCACAGGCTGCCCTGGGAAGTTCCTCCATTCCCACCCCATCCATCCATCCATCCATCCATCCATCCATCCATCCATCCATCCATCCATCCATCCATCCTTCCCCTGCTGTTTTTCTGGCCCAAAACCTTTTCCTTTTTCTGTGAAAAGCTGGCAGATACAGCACCCACGGGCATGGAGAGCTCTCCAAGGGCACTCAGTGCATCCAGTACAACCCTCTGCCAAAAAAAAAAAAAAAAAAAAAAAAAAGAATCAGGTAAGACCAATCTGAGATGAATTGAAGGGAAGTGTGATCCTTTCACCAGCAGAGTGTGAGTGATGTCCACAGCCAGATTCACTGAGTAAACTCTCCATCATGGAATACTCATTCATCTCAGCTGCTTATGAGGAAAGAGTAGAAAGCTGAAAATGTTCCAGTGCCAATTATTTATTGAAGGGATGTTCTCCTTGGCAGGCTCAGAACACTCAAGCACAGTGTTTATCCTCCCTTCCTTGGGAGAGGCTGGATCAGCAGAAATGGGAAAATCTCTGCTGGTGTTCAGGCTGAATTTCCCTGTGTTGAGTTTCATCACCTTTATTCATAGCTCTATTGCTTTTGGGCCATTCTGGACAATATTTCTTCCTTTTCAGTGTTTACACCCTTCAGGTATTCCTAGACAGCCATTATATTCCCTGTTAGTCTTCTCTGGGCCTGGCTGTATTTCCTTATTTTAATCTTTCCCCATCATCAATCCCTCCTGCCCCTTCATCATCTGTGCCTCTCTTCCCTGAATTCCCTCTGATTTGTCGACATCACTCTTGTTTATGATTCCGAGATCTCATTTAGCATTTGATTTCTGCCAAAAATAAAATTGAGCTTGATTGTTTTCGCTGATGACTGAAGGAGACATGAATTGTTGCTTGGAAAACAGTCCTTGAGACAGCAATATGTGAGGGAGGGAAAAGCAAGGCAGCTCCATCAGGCAGACAAACACCCAGATAATGTCGGCTCTGGCTCGATTGGATCTTGGGAGCTGGAACGTGCTGACAGTAATAGTCCCCACTATTGGAGTGTTTAGCTTTTAAACAGAAATGGGAGTTATAACTCAGGCCCTGGCATAAATCACCAGGCCAGGAAAATCTCCCAGATACAGGCCTGCACAATAAACTGGGCTGAAATTCCTCATCCTTGAGGAAAGGGGCAAAATTGCAGCTTCCTTTGTGTGGGAAAGTGAGGGGGGGTTGAGGCAGATCCAGCAGTTTGGTCACTGAGAACTTCAGCTGGGAAAGTCACCAAGGGTTTTGGTAGGGAATGTCTGAATTACCACAGGGCTGGGGAAAAGTGGTGAAGGGCAAAGTGAGACTGCAGAAGGATCTTCATCCAGGGAGGGACATCCAGCCTGGCCACCCCGGGAGCAGCACTGGGACTGGCACTCACTGCCCACGCCTCTCTGGGCTGCCCATGGGTGTCTGCCTGCACCTGTACCTGCATCTACACCTTCATCTGCATCTACACCTTCATCTGCCTCTGTACCTGCACCTGGGTGGAGCTGTGGGGTGGTGCTACAGGGTCTCCAGCATTTCTGGCCACCAGGTGATGTCATTCCTGTCTCCAAATGCTGGTTGAGGGACCTGGTGTTGCTCACCTGGATGACCAAAAGCTGGGTGGCTCCAGCCTGTGACTCTTCCAGGTGTCTCCTTGTGGCTTCCCTGAGGAGGACTGACCTCCCTGCCGGTCCCACCAGCGCCTGGCACTGTCCCCCGGGATCTCTTCAGCCACCACTGGGACAGTGCTCTCCACACACGGAATCACAGAAGGCTTGGGGCTGGAAGGGACTTCATCTAGTTAAACTAGTCCATGATTCCATGGGTTTGCTCCCTTGGGAAGCTACCATGTGTCCGTGCCCTGGGAACCCCCGGGCACAGCAGTGTGTGAGTCTGGACAGAGGGAAGTGACCATCCTGTATCCACGGAGGAGCAGGAGCTGGGGCTGAGGAGCACCGCAGGAGAGGGGCTGCAGCCGGGAATGCTGTCCCCATACTGGCACACATGAAACCCCCCCGGATCTGAGATCCACATAAACCCACCGAGCAGGTGGGGGCTGGTTTCCCCTGGGAAGCAGCTACCTTGCAGGGAGACCCCGAACAGAGGATCTGTATCTCCGGGGGATTTCCATTTAAATGCTCCTTGGCAAAATCCCCTTAAAAGGCTGCTGATGACTCGTGGAAAGCTTTGGAAAACATGCTAATTACTGGGAAACAATGCTGCATCTCCATGGCTAGAGACCCTCTGGTTCGCTCCCTCCCTTCCCGGCACCACCAGAGGCATTTCCATGAGAAGGGCAGCTTTGTCTCTCCGGGCTGTTCGTGCTGCTCATTCCCGCACCTGAAGTCAGGCTCCAAAGTGTGGGATCCCTCAAGGCATCTCCACAGCAACCCCCCTTCCCTCCCCCGAGCAGGGCTTGGGACAGGGAGCTCCCGTCACCTCCGGGAGTGGGACAATTGGGGACGGGATTCATTAGTGTTATTGCTATGCATGGCGTGTGCTGCAGCAGCATCCCAAAGCTCCCGTCAGGATCAGGTATCCTGTGTGCTGGGAGCGTGTAAAACTGCTGTCAGACACAGCCCCTGCCTCTGGAAACTCCGCTGGTTTCTCTGCGGAACACGTGTTTGTTTCGGCAGAGGGGAGGACCCCGGGTGTCTCTTTGCTGTCACCTCCCACCGCTCCGACCCCGCCAAGGGCTCTGTTCCAGCGGGAGCGTCAGCCCGGGAATCTGCTCCCTGCACCGTGGAAAAAGCCATGGTACTTCTTGGCTTCCTTTCTGTTTGGTTTGTTTTGCTGTGGCAGAACTGGGACGGGATGGATGGATGGGATTTCATCCCTTCTCATGGGCAGCGGTGGCCTTTGGCTGGGGGATGAAATAGCCACGAACTTCCCCAGCAAAAGTCAAGAGAAATGTCAGAGAGAACTTGGACCACCTTGCAAGGACTAACGATCCCTCCTGACGAGAGGAAGCAGAAGAGGAGAGGACCCTGCTTTTAAGCATAACCGAAAAAAGGAAAACCCTAATTCCGAGTGTCTGTCCCCACCATCCATCTGCTCCTCGTGCCCGTGCCAGAGCCCTCCTTCACCCAGGCTTTTGGAGACGCTGCCCCATGAGTCATCATCTCAATCCTAAATAGTTCAGTGGGGTAGGGATGTGCAGAGACATTCCAGGTTTGCTCAGGAGCAGTTGGATATTTTCCTGTTGCTCAGGGGCACAGGGACAAAGCGATGAAAGAGGAGGGAGCTGTGCAGGGAGAGAGCGGCACGGCTGAGCCGCACTGCGGGAACACGGAGCGTTCCCATCGGCCAGGGGACAGCCAGGAACACACACAGCAGCTACAAGATGGCAACAAAGCACAGGGATGGCAGCAGCTCCTGTCCCCGAGCTGGCATCAGGCAGCCAAGGCTGGCAGAGCCATCCCTGCAGCAGGTGCAGTGCCAGGCGTGTCTGCGAACAGGGAGTGGGATGTGCTCGGGACATTCATTACCCAAGCCAGGAGAGGTTTCGAGAGGAAACAATCCCATGAACGCTCACTTCCCCACACCCAAATTCCTCCTTTTTCCTAAAGAGGCAAGACCAACACGGCTCTTTGCATCGCTTTGCATCCGAGCAGGGGATTAGCCGTCCACGGTGCCTCAGTGCAGGCTGGAAGCCTTCCAGGGAGTCAGCACCCTGACGCTGCCTCTCCCTCTAAATGCTTTGGCTTCCTGCAGGAAAATGAAATCCATTAACAAGTTCCACCCCTGCTCGGAATTCAAGGCTAGAACTGTCAATGCTTTGGGAAGGAGCTAAATGGGGGGATTTCCATAACAATCAGCAGCTACAGCATTAATCCATAGTCATATTAACCTGGGATGACAAGGACACGTCTGGCTGTTGTCTCTAATGTAATCTGACATTGTGCCCGGCCCCGCTGAGCCCGGCTTTGTGCCGGGCCTGGGCTGGGAGAAGCTCCTCTCCCCAGCCTCGGCCACAGCTCAGAAACGAGAGAGAGAGAGAGAGGGATAGAGGTAGGGGAAAGCGTTGCTGTGTGTGAGCACACGTGTGTGTGTGTGTGTGTGTGTGTGTGCACAGTCCCTGTGCCCGTGCACTGTGTGCCCCAGGCTCTGTGCCCTGTGCATGGACAGATGTTGGTGTTGGGCCTTTGTGAGGGGTCAAACACACCCGGTAAAACGAAGGAAATGGCAGAAATTCCACCGTGGGATCAGGGCTCTGGGAGGCAAAGTGTGGATGTGGCACCAGGCAGGATGTGTTGGGTGCTCAGCGTGTTGTAGCTGCCGGGCTCTGTCCCTGCAGATCTGCTGGCACAAGGATGCTGCCATGCCAGGTGCTCACAGGGGGTGCTGGTGACGATCCTTTGGTGGTGCCAGGGCAGCTCAGAGGGATGGAGAGGGCATCAGGCCCCTCTGCTCCTTTACAGCACTGGCAGTGCATTCCCTGCAGGGCTGGGCAGCTCGCACTGACCCTTCTCTTTCCCTCATTTTGCTGTATTTGCCTTCCTAGAGGCAGCACCTTCTCTGTGTGAAGGATTAGGACATTAGGACATGGATACAGAGCTGCAGTGCCGGGACATCCCACCCCAAATGAGCCTCATTTCTGGCCCTTCTCTTTTCAAAAATCTTCCAATCCATTCCATGATTTCTGTGTTACTATTTACTTCTGTTGTAAAGAAATCGGAAACTCTGATTCACCAGGATCCTTGCACAGAAACTTCACACGCTGGAACAATTAATTATCCATTAAACCCTTTGTCTGTGTCATTGCATTGTTCCAGGCTCCCATTGAAGCCCCTCAGCAAGGCTGCCAGCTTGCGAGTGTGGTTAATCAGCTAACGAGCTTAGAAATACAATAGACACAGCAACACGGTGCTCTCCGAGAGCCACCATGCCCAAGGGTCTCCAGCCACTCCAGAAAACAGGGAATTAGCCATGGTTTGGCCCCAGTGTGAGCCAGCAGAGCTGAGTGAGACACGGTGCTTGGAGATGTGACATTAAAAAGCTTCTGCCAGCTCCAGCATCATGGAATCATGGAATGGTTTGGTTTGGAAAACCCATCTTGTTCCACCTCTTGCCATGATCAGGGACACCTTCCACTATCCCAGGTTGTTCCAAGCCCTGTCCAACCCGGCCTTGAACATTTTCAGGAAAGGGGAGTCCACAACACCTTTGGGTAACCAATGTCTCAGCATCGTGGATGCAGGGAGTGATGGGGACACGCAGGTGGCCAGGTCACACTGGGCAATGGGGACAGTGCCCAACAGTGCAACAGCTTCAGGGCAGCACTGAAGTATGAGGTGGATTTAATGGGGAAAAACTGCTGAGAAACTGGGAAAATTTCAACTTAGCTGAGGTTAGAGGTGACGCTTGTGTCTGGAAAGTTGTTGCTGTGTGGATGAAGTCTGGGAAAGCGGCATTGGAGGGAAGCAGGTGGAGGCATGAGATCTTTGAGGATGCCTTTAATGACAGAAATTTCGTCTCCGTTGTATTTAGGCCTTAATTACAGCAGCCATAAAGGTGTTTATTTCCTGGCGATGAACGGCGGGCCAAGGAGAGAACTCTCTCATCAGCTCTTACAAGTTTCAATTACTTTTTCTCAATTATGTTTATGTTTTCCTTGCAGCTTTCGGGAACAGCCCGTGGGCAGAGGCACTGTTCCCAGGAGGACGGAGAAGGTCAGGAGACAAAGCCACAGAGGCTGGAGAGCTTTGGCCAAGGTCAAAGCGGACAAAATCCAAAAATTTAATTGCAAAGGTGGATGAAGGGGCTTTTAGATGACCATCAGCCAAAGCTGGAGCTTTCAGGGTAGTTGTTTAGTCCTGTCTCTCACTGGCCTTCCTGTGCCAACCTCCTTATAGCCTTTGTGTGCCCATGGGACACTCTTTTGCTGTGTCTGGGACACGTGTGGCTGTGTCTGTCATGGGCAAAGACTGCTGGAAAAGGCTCTGCTTCCATGTCCCTTTAACACAGCCATGGCCACGAGTCCCTCACAGGCTCTGGAACAATGAACAATGAGTGATAAAAATCCAGAAATCACTTCCAGGTTTAGTCTCCCAGCATTGAAATTTTTCCATGACTATGCCACAAACCCCCAGCCTCAAAACCCTGGAGAGCAGCAGAGATAAGAGCAACTATCAGCTTGAAGAGGCTCAGGCAGATAAGCATCTTGCCTTGGAACAGCTGATAAAGCTGCAAGCTGGGAGAAATCTATGAATCTATGCCAGAGCATGGGAGTGAGGGAGACTGGGCTGGGAATGTCTCTTTGGAGAAGGGCTGTGGATGTCCTGTAGTGTCACTGACTTGTGCAAGAATCCTTGCACTTCCCTCGTGCTGAATCCTTGTTCCCAGCCCTTCCCCTGGATGGAGCACAAGGAGCTCACAGCTCTGCCCCTCACCCCCTCCAGTCCTGCCCCTGCTCTGGGTGTTCCCTCCTTCCCTCTGCTCTCCCAGGAGTGTTCTGTGTGTCATATCTGGGAGGAAACAACAGTGAAATAGCCTCAAGCTGCACCGAGGGAGGTTTAGATTGGACATCAGGAAGAATTTCTTCACAAAAAGTGTTGCAAAGCATTGAACAGGCTGTCCAGGGCAGTGGGGGAGACACCATCCCTGGAAGTGTTCAAAAACTGTGGATGTGGCACTGGAGGACACGATTTAATGGTGAACCTGGTGGGGTTGATGATTGGACTTAATGATCTTAAATGTCTTTTCCAACCTTAGTGATTCCATGATTCTCTTCTGTGATGTCACTGGTTTCCTTCTCCTGGGATTCTCTCCTAATCCTGCCACAGAGGGTCCTAATCCATCCCACATCTCCTTTTGAAAACTGCAGGGCAAAGAACTAAAAATATCCTTCCCTTTGCCCTGCAGAGGGGGAGCCTTGGAGGCTGCTGAGAACCCAGCCAAGTCCTGGGAACACAACACAGAGAGTGAGGGAAACTCTGACATTCCTGGTGCTCCACTGCCCCCAGCCCCATGGTCACCGAGCCACCAGGTCCTGTGGCTGTGGGGGATCTTGGCACTAGGGGTGACAGCCCTGCCTGGATGGATAAAGGAACAAAAACGGGAACATTAACAGCTCCAGCACAGTTATTCCTGTTTCCTGCCCCGGACAGCTCCCAAGGCTTGGGCACAGCGGTGTTACTGGACAGGTGAGAACAGGGGAGCGCAAAAATTCCTGCTGGGACACACGAGTGTCTCAGACTTTCACCCAGTACCATTCCTATTCCAGTGCGTCTCTGGGGCGAACCTCGGAGGTTCCCAAGTCCCCTCCTGCCCGGGGGTTCGTGTCCCCGTGTCCCAGGCGGGAGCACAGAGCCCTGCGAGGGCAGCAGCGGATTTGCTGACTCCGGGAGTGTTTTGTGCCGATGGCTCAGCGCTGCTCATTAACGGGGAAAGGAACACGTCCCCCGCCCCTCCCCCTTTTCCAGGCCAGGTGGAGACATGATTTATTGCACTCTTTAGTCATTATTCTCAGTTACCCAATTATGTTTTTTTTTAAAGTTAAAAATGCAAGAACTTTGTTGCGGCTGCATCTGGGGATTCTGCAGCATCTGGAAGATGGTTAGGAAAATAAAACCCAGAGGAAACCAACAACAACAACACCAGCAGCTTCTTGAGTGCTACCTGGCAGCAATGTCCCCACCGGGTCACGGGGTGACAGAGCTCCCCAGGCCTTGGCCCGGGCTTGGCAGAGCCAAGTGGGGCTGACACCAGCAGGGGAGTGCCAGTGCATTTGGTCCTACTTAGCAAAACCTGCTCTTGCCTAAACCCAGAGCAATCAGCAGGGAGGGCTCAGCACTAGACAGATAAGGCTGCAGTGCTGCTGACTCAGCACTTCCCCTGACTGGCTCCTCGAGCACTGCCACGGGTGGGTTTGGAATCTCTGGATCATCAAGTTTGGAAAAGCCCTCTGAGACCATTGACTCTGTCTTTTCCAAAGCCACCACTAAGCCATGTCCCCAGGTGCCCCATCTACGTGTCTGTTAAATCTCCCCAGGGACGGGAATTCCACCACTGCCCTGGGCAGCTGTGCCAGGGTTGCACAACACTTAGGGGGAAGAATTTTTCCTTAATATACAATTAAACCTCCCCTGGAGCAACTTGAGGCCATTTCCTCTTGTCCTGTCTTGCTCTTTCCTGGAAGGACGGCAGACTTTGGGATGGCTGAAGGCTGCAGAGCCTCCAGCTTCCCACCGTGTCCCATCTATTTCAGGAGCCCAGCCTTGGAGCAGCAGTTCCCAAAGGAGGATGCTCCTAAAATCCAGAGAATTAATTACAGAGTCCCAGGTGATGTTATGGTCTGGAGGGGAGAGTAACGGTACTGATTTACTCCTGTTGGTATTTTTGCCTCTCCTCTTTCTCCCCATGTGCAGCACGTGGCATTCCTGCTGCTCAGGCATTCCTTGGTGCAGGGTTATTTTTGCCTGTTTGCTGATGCTCAGATTCCTACCTGCCCGTTTCCAGGTCAGCTCCCAGCACACCTGGAGCTCCCCACCCCTTCCCTGCGCTTTCATCTCCCCAACCCACTTCCTACCTGCCTCCTCTTGGATTTCTCCCCCTTGGCTTCCCCTCAGAGGGCTGCAAGGGGGGCAGAGCCCCCCAAGACTCCCAGTGCCTTCAGTACCTTTTCCAGCATCCCTGCAGAACCCAGTGCCCAGACCTGGTCCTTTCCATGCCAGCAATCCAGATTTCCACAGGGTCCCTTGCCAGCCCAGGGCTCTGGTTAAAGATCACCTTAGATGAACATGTCTGGGGCACATGGAAATGGGTTTTTTTCCCCAGTTTGGTGCCTCTCCCAGCTCTGTGCTCTGCTTCCCTGTCATCACCCCAGTGAGCTGAAAATGTCACCGCTGCCACCACAACCACGTGTGCTGCAGAGCCCAACGAGGCACTTAATTAGGGAGGGGAAGAGATGTTTTTTCCCTGCCTGACCACATCCCACCCCAGAGTCGGTGGCTGCTCAGAGCCATCGATAAGCTCAGTGTCCTGGTTCACAGCCTCTTTGCAATTACATATGAAGAAAACATAAAGAAAAAGACCTTAAATCATCTAAATTAAAGCTCTGAGAACTGTGCAGTTCCACTGCCTCAGCTTAAACAATCACAGCACCACAGCTTTTCCTTCGGCCCTGATGAGGAATTTGGGCAGGGCTCCATTTCTAGGACAAGGGGGGATGGTTTTAAATTAAAAGGTTTATTTAGGTCAGATACAGGGAAGATATTTTTTACAGTGAGGGTGGGGAGGCCCTGGCACAGGGTGCCCAGAGAAGCTGTGGCTGCCCCTGGATCCCTGGAAGTGTCCAAGGACAGGTTGGACAGGGCTTGGAGCAGCCTGAGCTGGTGGAAGGTGTCCCTGCCCATGGTAGGAGTGTCACTGGATGACCATGAAGGTCCTTTCCAACCCAAACTGTTCTCTGAACTCCCCAGCCAAGCCCCGGAGATGCAAACATAAGAACACTCCACTCCAGGGCCACAGGAGCTGCCTGCTCTTCCTGCCTCTTCTCCAGCATCCCAGACCCAATTCTCCCTGGCAGGGAGGTGAGAAATGACTTCAATAATGTCAAGTCTCAACCCCTCTTTAAACATATTTCAAACCCAGGAGTGTTTATTTCCGTCCTTGGAAGGACCAGGCATTCTTTTGACTGGTCACACACACTTGGTCACAAACCCTGACCTTAATCCAGGACAGTTCTCACCTCTGGAATCCTCAGGTACTGGATGCAACCATCCTTTACTCATTCCCTAATTACCTCATTACCCTTGGAAAAGAGGGAGAGCCTGTCCTTTCAGGAACAATCCCCCATCCTGAGGGGAAATCCTGGGGGGATTCTCCATTTCAGGCATTTTCCTTCAATGTGACAATTCCCTGCTCCACAGGCTGTTCAGGTGCTCTTTATGCAGGAGCAGAGCCGTTCATTATGCTGATGGCTCAGATGAGAGATAAGGGATTGCCGAGGAAACACGGCTTTTGCACCCAGGTGGTGATGCTCACATTTTGGGAGAAGAAGTGGGGATTCACTCGGGGCTGGGGCACCCCCAGCATGTGCAGGGATGGGACAGCTCTGAGCCTGATGTCTCCTGCCTTCCCACCACACAAACAAACGCCCAAATGAATTCCTACACCTTCGACTGGTATTTTGTTTCATTTGCACTAGAGGATTTGGTTTGGGGGGATTTTGGGGGTGCTGAACAGCAGGAGATGGAGGGCCCCCAGGGGTCTCCTCTCTGGGAAGAGCCACTATGGAGGCAGAAACAGGGGCTAAGGACTTTGCAGTTACCCAAAAACATCTGATGGCACGAAGTGAGAGAGGAGAGGGGTGGCTCAAGGGGCTTGGACAGGAGTGCTGGAATTGAATCCAGCAGAAGAAAATCAGGAATGAATGTCAGGGAAGAAATTAAAATGGTTCTTGTCAAACCTTGTCTTGTTGAACCAAGGTTCAACAAGAAAACCAGAATGGTTTTCCAAATGAACTGGGGACAAACTGTGCCTTGGGATGCCTTGGACAATAGGGGATGATTTACCAGAGCGTTCAGGCTGGCCTGGTTAAAGTCCACGCCCTGGACACCTCTTTGGGATCTGCAGATGACTCTGGTGTCCCCAAGCATGTCCCTGTGGCTTGGCTCAGCTCAGTTCAGCACAGCTCAGCATGGCTCAGTTTCTGTTTTCTAGGAAAAACAAGCAGGAAAAAGGAGAAATGCTTTAAAAAAAACCAAACAAACAAACTGGAGAAGGAAATGAGGTTGGAGGGAAACAGAAGCTTGTCACTTGTCAGGAAAAACCCAAAATAAATGGGATGCCATCCAGGCTCTTCAAACCAGAAATGTGACCTAATTTTCCTTTCCAGTGATGAGCCAACTCCCTCCCCCCAGCAAGAGCTCCCTGCCCAGCCCCAGCCACCCAGCCAGGGACCCCCAGTGCCCCCAGCCCCAGGCTGGGCCCTGCAGCACCCAGGGCACGGCAGGGGCTTGGTGCCCAGGGAGGGCCAAAGGGCACTGCAGGCTAAACATCAACAGCTAAAACATTCACAACTGAAAACATCAACAGCTGAAAGCATCAACAGCTAAAAACATTCACAACTGAAAACATCAACAACTGAAAACATCAACAACTGAAATCACTGAACAATGCTGAGTCCCTTAATGGCAAATCAAGGGGAAGTGGTGGCTGTGGGTCACAGGTGAATCAAAGAATCAGGGTTTGGGTGGGAAGGGACTCCAAAGCCCATCCTGTTCCACCCCCTGCCATGGGCAGGGACACCTTCCACCAGCCCAGGTTGCTCCAAGCCCTGTTCAAGCTGGCCTTGGACACTTCCAGGGATCCAGGGGCAGACACAGCTTCTCTGGGCACCCTGTGCCAGGGCCTCCCCACCCTCACAGGGAAGAATTCCTTCCCAGTATCCCATCTAACCCTGCTCTCTGGGAAGCCATTCCCCCTTGCCCTGTTCCTCCAGGCCTTGTCCAAATTTATTTGGGCTCTGCTGTTGGGGAAGCTCCTGTTGTGGCACTCGGCCATGGGAGGTGACAGGGCTGTCCTGACCCTGTGCCACAGGTGAGTGTGGGGCTCTCGGAGGTTCCCACCCCTCTGCACCCAGAATATCTGTGGC
Source organism: Onychostruthus taczanowskii (assembly GCF_017590055.1). NCBI lineage: Eukaryota > Metazoa > Chordata > Aves > Passeriformes > Passeridae > Onychostruthus > Onychostruthus taczanowskii. Next base: position 10,013,305 of record NW_024498462.1, read on the forward strand.
TTATTTCTGTCAGAACAAGGAGTGCACGTAGTAATTGTATCGAAGCGTGCAAATAGCAGAACAAACAAAATCCTCAACTTGATAGGAGCAGGGGTTGTTGTAGCTAGGAAAAAAAATGATCAAAAACATGTCACACAGGAAAAAGGGTTTCCATTCACAAAGAAATCATTATGGTTAATTTAATTCATTGTAGCATTTAATATAAAAAAGCTTTTCTACAGAGACTGGGAAAAAAGCCAACATTTATATATAAATGGGTTTTATTTTAAAAGCTAATGCAGTGGGCAGGATGCTTCGGGGTTATTTTCTCTCCCTCTTTCTTTCAGCGCATATGCAAAGCTCGTATTGTATCCAAAAAACAAGGAATTTGCTGCTATCTAAAGTTTACAAATTGCTTTTTTTCAAAAGCACCATTTCATATCCCTTAGAAATGGAAATGACAGGGTTTTATCTCCTCGACTGCCTTTCTCTCTGCTTTTTTAAAGTTACTTATATTAGTGTCCAAGGCACTGATTTGCAGAATGGGCTTTGAATATTTTGCCACTGCCGTCCCTGGGAATGCCTGACATCTCTTACAGGGATGCATTTTCCAAAGCTGCTAACCTGGCTGTGCCCCTGGAGCTGCCCTGGGAGGCTGGAAGGAGAATCAGCTGTGTTTGTGCAGGGGACAGATGGCTCCTGAACGACTGGTCTGATCAAATACCTTCAGCCAGGGAATTGCAGGGCAAGGAAACATATGGCACATCCCACGGGCAGGGACGCAGCTCCCAGGGCTGGGACTGTGTGTGGCACTGTGCCCTGGGTCACACAGAGAGGGGAGAGTGCTGGGACAGGGCTCAGGGCGGGCAGGTGGCACCCAGCTGGTGCAGAGCAGAGCCACCTCTCCACCAGCCATTCCCAGGGCTCCGTGTTCCCACAGTCTGTTGGTGATCCTTGGGTGCAGAGCCTCTGTCTGCAGTGGGGCCAGGCTGGAAGCCTGTCCCCAGGTATGAGCTGTGCCACCCTGCCTGCCTTTCTCACTTTCTACGCTGCTTTTCCCTTGCTGCTGCTTCATCCTTTTATTTCCATGTCCATAATTACGGAATCATGGAATGAGTTGGGTTGGGAGGAACTTAAACCTCATCTTGTTCCAACACCTAGCACTACACCAGGTTGCTCCAGGTCCTGTCCAGCCTGGCCTGGAACCCTCTCTGCTTCAGCCTCCTTTTTTGTATTTGAGGAGCACCCTCTCATCCCCCTTGGATCTGTCCTCTCCAGGCTAAACACACTCCAGGCTTTCAGCTCCAGATGCTTCCTTGCTCCTTCCTTGGCACTGCCTGCACCTGGCACAGATAGGAACTCAACCTGTAAACGTCCTTGCCACCTCTGCACCTCCTGCTAGGGCAGGATCCTGGCTGGATTTTTATTTCCCTTCCCTTCCTCTAAGATATCCCTTCAGGGATTCTCAGACTATTCACCAATACCAACAAACACAGCCGCATCACATGTGTGGAGAAGGGAAAATTATCCCACTGTGGAGCAGCTCAGCAGAAACCCAAGCACAGCAAGGTGAAGCACCTTGCCCAAGGTCATCCAGGAGTGGGGAATGCCAGCCAGGGCACTCCCCAAAACCCCACGCTTTCATAGACACCTCCACAAAGCCATTTCCTTTGTAAAACGCCAACTGCTATTAAATTCCTGGACTTCTTAGCCCTGGAATTGCATCCATTACCCTCTCCCAGTGCTTGGGGCTCTGTTCTGGCTGTATCAGCTGGCAGGACACCCTTGTCCTGGGGAAGCATCTGCACGAGGCCAGCGCTGATTTCTGAGGGGTTCAGGCTCCACCTGAGCACCTGCTCCTCAGGCCTGGGCTTGTTCCTGCTGCTGTCCAGCCACCTTGGCCAGGAGCTTCAAAGCAGGCAGGACGGGCCCTCTTCCAAAGGCTTGGAATGCAAGGTTTGGGAAGCGTGCTGGAACCGCTACGTCTGTACCACATCTCTGATTTATTACCCCCAGTGTCTGTTGCTGCTCAGGACCGGAGTTCCTGTTCAGACCTTTGCTTTTCCATGCCAGTAGCTTTAGCTTTTCAGCAGGAAAGCCTTCTCCCTGGATTATGCAAATACTCTGTGCATTGTCGTTCCCTGTTTGCGTTACGTTCACCTCCCCTTTGCTTTGATTAATGCTCCCTCTCCCCCACACGCTTGCTCCAATATGTTTGTTTTAGGGATGGGCAAATGAGCTGGGAATAAGAAAAATGGAACTGAACCTTCACCCAAAACTTGAAGTGGGTGGTTTGGAAAAGAAACCCACAACAGAATGAATAAGGCTTTGAACCACACAAATAGTTCCCTTGTTGGTGCAGCAGAGACAGTCTGGGCCCCAAAATGATGAAATGCTGTGTCCTCTGCAGTTTCCAGCAGCGCTCCGTTTGCTCACAGCAGCTCTTGCCCCCAGGCAGTCTCTTGCAGAGGGATCGGGGGAGGGGGATGCAGCCAGCCCCGGATGCTGCTCCGAGCTCTGTGCATGGCCCAGCCCCAGGATGAGGTGTGGAGACTCACAATGCCATGGCCAGGCTGCCCAGGGAATGACCAAACTGCTCCAGAGAGTCTCTTGGGACCACAGAATCCCAGAGTCAGTGAGGCTGGGAGAGCTCTCTGAGATCATTGAGTTCATCCTGTGCCCATCCCCACCTTGTCACCCAGCCCAGTGCACTGAGTGCCACCTCCAGTCCTTCCTTGGGCACCTCCAGGGATGGGGACTCCAAACCTCCCTGGGCGGCCCCTTCCAAAACTAGAAGGGGCAAACCTAAATACCAAATCAGCTTGGGAAAATCCCTTTGGAGCCCTCTTTAGAGCAGGACTGGCAAGATGCAGAGAGCTGTGGCTGGGACAGAGCTCCAGGGCATCCTGGTGCCGGGCACAGGGAGATGGTGCCCCAGGGACACCTTGTAAGGACAGGGAGCTTGGATGAGCCAGTGGGGCCTCACTGCTACTCAAAGGGATGAGAAACCTCTGTCCCTTGTGGGGCTGAGCGTGGAGCCCGTGGCTGGAGCCAGAACTGTCATGGCTGAGCTGGGCACTGCTGGAGGGACACGCCAAGGTTTGGGGACTGTGGGCACTGGGCACAGGGCCAAAGTGCCAGTCACAGCTCCCTCTCCCATCACACTGGGGTTTGTTTGGAGAACCTGTCAGAGCCTGGCAGGTTTCCCACCGCTGATGAAAGGAGAGAGGATGTCTGAAAGCTTCACAAGGTGATACAGCCATTAAGGCACCGTGACAGACTCGCACAGAGGCACCGAAAGCCGGCAGAGATTGGCAGCTCTGGGGCCTGGAACCAAACAAGAGTTGCGGAATCAGTGCGGGGTGTGCGAGCGCTCGCGTAGGGCCGGGCACGCTCGGGAAGTCACCATCCCTCATCCTCACCTCCCTGACAGCTCCCAGCTCCAAGGAAGATGTAAGCAAACAGAAGGGTGGGAGCCCCTGCTCGCAGTCCTGCTTGGAGATTATAAAGGGCCATTCACAGAGCTGCTTTTATGCCTTTAAACTGAATGTTGTGCTGCTGAAAGGTGGGCTGGGCTCATGGCCACAGAGTCTCTGCTTCTTGTGGGCACAGGTGAAGGGGCAGCCTCCCCTCCACACCCCCTGCCTGGCACAGCACCAGTGTCCCTGGAGGGCTGGGACCAGTGTCCAGCTCTGCCTTGGACACTGACTCCAAGGATGCCTTGGGAGCAGGGGGAGGAAATCCCATCTCTCCAGGACAGTCCTGCCTGTTGTTCTCATGAGACTTATGCCACTCAAATGAATTCTGGATGCAGGTCCTGCCTGTAGCAGGTGGGGTTGGAATAAAAATCTGCTTCATGGCCTGCAAAGGGTCATGCTGATAATGCCCAGTGATGGATCTGGAGCATCTCTTGGCTTACCCAGGCCTGGGGGATGTGGCTGTCTGTGCCTGCTTTCCCAGGGATCCAGTCCAAGGCCATTCACACCAACAGAATGCCCCAATTTTGTTCGAAATGGTTCCAAACACCTTTCAGAGCCTCTTGCAAAGTGGTCATTTCATGCACGTGAAGATCACAGAATCACAGAATGACTAAGTTGGAAGAGATCTTCGAGATCATCAAGTCCAACCCATGCCCTAAACACCTTAACTAAACCATGGCACCAGGTGCCATATCCAGTCATTTTTTGAACACATCCAGATAGTGGGAAACACAGGGCAAGAGGGTGGAGGGGATTCAGGGGGCGATGCAGGGAGCTGGGCACAGGGATCACAGGCAGGAGCAAGGAAAAAGATGTTCCCATCCCCAGCTCCCTGCAGGCAGATCTGGCTCCTCTTCCCCGACCCAAGCTGGGGCATCCAATAAAGGGGGAATTACAGGGCTGAAGTTCTGCACCACGCAAAGAGGAAGCATCAGCCAAACATTCCTGGCCCCCACCCCTGGCCATAATTAATAAACTCAAAGGAAATTAAACCACAAGAAGAAGAAAGCCCAAACACCAAAGCGAGGCGCCCCGGCCCAAGCTGCATCACGTGCGGCGCGGGGGAAGCGGCCCCGACGCCCAGGCAGAGCCACAGAGGTAATTGCAGTCACAGGGCGAGAGGCTAAACCAGCATGAAATGAGGCGGGGAACAGATATTAAATTTGCAAGCCCCGGGCAACAGGACTCCGTTCAGTTTATTTGCATTAATCAGGTCAGGGGAGTAACCTTGTTTTTTTCCTGCAGGAGATACCATCAGCCGTTATTTGTTTCTCATGTGAAAGTATCACAAGGCACAAACAGCGTCTGGGAGAGGCTGCTGGGGCCTGGGCCACGTCCATGTTGGCTGGGAGGAGCAGCTCAGCCTGTGCCAAGGCTGTGGTTGGGGGCTGGCCACGCTCCATCCCCTGGGAGCCACCGAAGGACGGGATGGTGGCGGAACCGCTACCAGCACCAGAGGAGACCCAGCTGGGGGTGGAGTGAGTCAGAGCCACACACCTGCTCCAAAGAGCTCCTCACCTGCTCACGGCAGGACTTGGTGTGAGGGGAGAAGTTTCTTCAGCCAAGAAAATTCTTGGGGGAGAGAAAACCTCTGAGGGATGCCCACAGATCCAGGAACAGCCATGACAGTGCCAGTGCCATGGGACAGAGTAATGTAATTTGTGACTGTCACTTTTGGGGAGCTGTTCTTGTTGCCTTGTGGAAGGGGACTAGGCTGATGCACCAGCACACCCTTGGGGTGATGTGGAAGGGACAGTGCTCATCCCTTCAGACACAGCCTGGGGACATGGGCACACAGCTCCTGTCCCCCAGCCCCAGGCAGCTGCCTGGACTGGAGCAGTGGGAGCCCCAGGCACAGAGGCCCAGGCACGGCCTGCGAGAGAGCAGGAGAGGCACTTTTGGCAGAGACTCAGGATGGAGCTCCTAGGATCCCTACCCAGGGATCTGGGATGGAGCTCCCAGGATCCCAGCCATGGACCAGCACAGAGCTCTCAGGATCCCAGCCATGGAGCTCCCAGGATGGACTTCCAGGATCCCAGCCATGCACCCAGCACAGAGCTTCCAGGATCCCAGCCATGGACCAAGCACAGAGCTCCCAGGATCCCAGGATGGACTCCCAGGATCCCAGCCATGAGCCCAGGATGGACTCCCAGGATCCCAGCCATAGACCCAGCACAAAGCTCCCAGGATCCCAGCCATGGAAATGGAAAGGAGCTCCCAGGATCCAGCCATGGGCCCGGCCTCCTCCATGGCAGCTGCTCTGCCTCACCGCGGGCACAGGCCGGGGCACTCGGGCCGTGCCCAGACTCCTCACACCAGCACCCCCCTAATGACCAGCAAAGGAAGAGAGGACCAGAGCAGCCACTATGTGCTGAAATATCAAAGACAAAAACTGTTTTGAACCCGATCCAGGCTGGCAAAGCCTTGAAAGTGGCCAGAAAAGCAAGTCCAGGCCTTGATCCTGCCATTTCAAGTTTGAGAGTTCCTGGCAGAGCAGGCTGGTGGGAGAAGAGGAGAGGAACTGTGCTTGCCCAGACCTCAGCAGCGCTCACGTCTGAAGGGGGAGTTCAGCTCAGACCTGGTAGCTGCCAAAACCCACCCCGTGCTGGGGAAAACTGGGGATTAGGGAATAACTGGGGCTGCACAGACAGGGATGGGAGCAGAGAGGCTGTGGGATGTGTCTGAGTGCCTGATCTCCCAGGTAGGGAGGGTTGGGGATTGTTTGCTTTTTGTTGGGATTGTTTCCTAGTCCCTGGCTACAAAAGGCAGAGCCTCTGTGCCCACCGCAGGGTTCAAGCAGGCCCTCCCTTTCCCAGGATCCAGCAATATTATCCAGCTGCTAAAGCTCGTGGAAGCGCTGAACTCTCCTTTCAAGCTCCTAAATAAATCAGAGCGGAGGGCAGGCGGCTGTGGAGGGGCTGCTGGGCAGGGGCTGCTGCCTCCTCGTCCTGCCAGATTGCTGCCTGTGCACAGACCAAAGCCATCTTCCAGCCGCTGATTTCACATTCCAAGGGAGCAGATTAATGCCTGCAAACTTCTCAGTGGAAGCATTCAAACGCTAATTGGTAGTTGCAAGTAATTAAAGTAATTTACTCAGATTATAAAGAAATTTCTTAACAGTGATTAAGCAACTCTGGGACGTGTGTAGTTGTTTGTAATCACTCCCCCAAGGGGATTAAAGCTCTTGGCTGTGTGTAATATGTCTTGTAACACCCTATGGGTCCTGTTGGCTCATGATAGCAAAGAACAGCTTGTTGGAAGAGATATAAATCAGGCCTGTGTGCACATAAAGTACCTCACATCGGGAACAGCTCTCCTTCACGCTCCAAGCCTGGGAGCACAACTCTGCAGCGAGGGCAGACATCCCATAAACCGGGCTTTGCTCCACAGGCAGAGGCTGTGTCATCGCTCCCAGACACCACGAAGGGAGAAGCAGAAGGAAGGGCAGGGCTGTGGGGAGCACGAGCCACGGCGTGGGGACAGCTCAAGGCATGGCTGTGCTCACCTCTGCTCACTGGCTCCCATTCGCTAAGCCGTAAAATAGGAATAAATCCACTAAAAAATACTCAGTGGATCCACTCACCCAGCTGATTTAGTGCTCCAAAAGTAACTGAGGAATACTGCCAGCTCTCTGTGAAGTTGATACCTAACAGATTACACTAAACCAGAGCAAATCAGCAGATTATCACTCTGATTGTTCCATGTCCTTGTTATCCCGGCCAAGCCTCCAGACCTTGCTCAAGCCTGTATTTAGGCTCAGGGAAGCAATTCCCTCATGGAGAGTGGGGAGGAGGGAGCCCACATTGCTCATCTGTGACATAAGGACTTTTCTTGCTTGCATTTCACTTCTATTGAGTGGCTGCAATGAAATATTCCTGTCCTAGTCCCCAAATGTGCACACAGGGCTGAGCTGGGCTGAGCTGCAGTCACGGCTCAGAGGAACCTGGAGCTGGTGCCCTTCCCACCAAGGGGAAGCTCCTTTCCTGTAAGAAGGGATCTCACAGCCAGGCCCTCTGCCCTGCTTGGAGCAGATTCCCTTTAGCTCTGGGACTTCTGCAAGATGCTTTTAGTACAGGACTCCAGGGAGCAAGGCAATTCCCAGGAAAACATTCTGCGTGTGTCGCAGCCTCCTCTCACGCCGGCTGCCTGCAGTCTCACCATCCTGCCGCACCACCAGAATTTGTTTTTATGTTTTATTTATTTATGGGGTTTTCCTCCATGCTGGGAATACAGAACTGTAAATATTCCACGAGTGCTGGCTGCAGCAGGATGCCAGTTTACCTGGGCACACAAGCGCTGAGCAAACTGGGAGCTCATCTCCACAACGACTCTGGCACAGTGCTTTGGTGTTTGCTTTCTGCACATTTTTGGCCAAACAAAGACAATTGTTCAATTATATTTTTTTTTCTCTCTAAAGGCAGCACAGGAAGGATGGAACGAGCTTTGTTTGCCTGCCTGGAGGAAGGCATTGTTCCATCACGAAGCCACCACAACCCTCCGTGGCCCCACGGGGTGACCCTGGGTGTCACCAGGGCGCTGCGCTGCTCGGGACAAGCTTTCCACACTCACATATAAATAGATGCTTTATTTCTGTGCTCTGTTTACTGTGCGTAGAAATCTGATTTTCCCTAATGGTCCTTTATAAATAGTTTCCACCCACCCCCTGCTTGAAAGCTTCTCTGACTCACATTGGAAATTAGGTTCTTCCCCTCCTCGCTATTGAGAACAATTATAGCTCTTTGTTCCGCGGGAATTAAGAAGCACGAGGGCTGAATCCAGCCACATGAAAATTGTCACTCTCCTTTGTTTTCTGCCTGTAATAATTATCCTGCCAACTGCTCACTGCCATCCTCAAGCCCCGGGTGCCTCTCTGAGCACCCTCTACCCTCCAGCCCAGCCTGCCCTGGCTTTGTGCTGATTCAGGTTTTAGTGGCTGCTCTTGGCCACATCGTTCATTTACCTTTTCCTTCCATTTCCCAACAGAATGGCATTCCCGGGGGGAAGAGGCCTCCAGATGGGCTGGGTAGGCTCATGAGGGGACAAAAAGGGAGCAGTCTATCCTTAGGTTGTTGGTCAGAAAAGGCTGCAGGACCTTTCCCAAGGGATCCCAGGTTTGGGCCACCCCCAGGTGAAGCCAAATGCCCTGACCAGGGGTGACACAGCTCCTGCCCTGGTGGGATGGGAAAAGGCTTCCCTAGAGCACAGCATGAACCCACATGCCAGATGGATGGATGGATGGATGGATGGATGGTGGGTGGATGGGTGGATGGATGGATGGATGGCAGTTGTGTAGATGTGGCACTCTGGCACATGGGTTAGTGGTGGCCTTGGCAGTGCTGTGGAAACAATGCTCTTAGAGGGCTTTTCCAACCTTAGTGATTCAGTGAGTCCATGATTCCATGAAAAAGAGAGCAGGGGCAGACAGCCAGAACAATTGACAGAGGGATAAATGCTTTTCTCTTCCCACAAATCTTCTCCAGTGTGAAAACCCCTGCTTAAAAGAACACAACCAAACTCTGCCCGATTTTTTAACAGATCTAAAATGACTCTCCATTGACCCCTCCAGCCACACGCTCATTTTTCATTAAACTGTTCCTGGGATCGTATAAGCAGCGAGAGAGAACAAGCAGGCAAAATGGTGAAAACAACGCAGTGGGCCCTGGGGCTGTAATAACTGAGACAGGAACATTTCAAATTATACCTTGGGTCAAAATGATTTGAGATTGATCAGGAACGAAAATTACCCCTGAGCTCCAGTTGATTGTCTGTGCCTTGGGTTCATCCGGAGGCTGTTTCTCCTGCATTTTTCCTGGGGGTGAGGATACCTTGACCCTGTCACAGGAGAAGGAAAGTAGCCTTTGAACCCTCAGCACCCACCGGGTTGAAGCGGTGTCCTGGACAAATCCGCCCCAAATTGTTTCCTCCCTCCAGGAGAGATCCATGTTTTGCCATTATCAAGACAATACTGACAAGACCAGACGGTTCAGTAGCTGCAATTTGGGAAACAAAAGCCGTTCGCTGGGAAGTGCCCCCGGCTCTCCAGAGCTTTGTCACTTCCACTAGAAATGAGCATGTGCAGGTCCCTGTGCCCTGGGGACAAACTGGGACATCCCCTCCAGAACGGGCACACCCAGGAGCGCCAGCTCCACCCGGGCCTTCAGGCATCAGCTAAAACAAATGAGAAATAAAATTTGTATTAAATGTAATTATTTCTATACAATATATTATAGATTTATAGTGTATACAACCAGTATTTTAGATATTATTAATTTATATAGAATCGGTATTTTCTCTCTATTAATTGCTTTATGTCTATGTATTTTTATCATGTATGTATAGAATATTTTTTATTTCTATATTAGATATGTGTCAAATTTTGGCCTTTATGTTCTCTCTCTGTTGGGTGCCTCCAGGTCCCCCAAGCCTGCAGACTCAGTCTGAGCCCAGGGAAGAGCTTGAGGAGGGAACAGCAAGGCCTGGGCAGGGCAATAGCTGCTTTTATGGCATTCCAGTGTCTAACCCCAAATATTACTGTTTTGTTGGTCTAACGCACCAAAGTTCAGTGTTCTCATCTGGTTGGTTTTGCCTTGCCAGTGAATAATCTGCATTATCTCGCTCTGGCTGGTATTCTCTCGCTGATGGATAACCCCGGTGACCAGCTGGGTTGGGATCTGCCTTGATGAGTGCTGGGCTGGAAAGCTCCTGGAGCAGGAATGTCATCCCAGCCCTGGGAGGATGGAGCAGGAATGTCATCCCAGCCCTGGGAGGATGGTCTGGAGCAGGAATGTCATCCCAACCTGGGAGGATGGTCTGGAGCAGGAATGTCATCCTGACCCCAGGAGGATGGAGCAGGAATGTCATCCCGGCCCCAGGAGGATGGTATGGAGCAGGAATGTCATCCCGGCCCCGGGAGGATGGAGCAGGAATGTCATCCCAGCGCCAGGAGGATGGTATGGAGCAGGAATGTCATCCCGGCCCCAGGAGGATGGTATGGAGCAGGAGTGTCATCCCAGCCTCCGGAGGATGGAGCAGGAATGTCATCCCAGCCCCGGGAGGATGCTCCTCCGCCCCCTCTCCCTGCGCGGCTCAGACGGCTCCGCTCCAGTTCCCCCCGCCAGTGCCGCGATGTTTAATCAGGTGCAAAGAAGTCGCGTTTCCCTTGGCTCGCTCTCCCAAGGATGCCTTTCCCTCCATTTCATTCCCTCCTCTGGCATCCAGCTGGAATGCTGGCCCAGCACTGTGTCTGAGGCACCCCGGCCTACACCCTCCTCCTTTCCCCAAAAATGGAGTTTTCCCACCAAACTTGTGGGTTTTTTTAGCTCTAAAGGACAGGAACGTGGCAGGGGCAGTTTAATGGGAATTTCAGGTGAGGAGCTGCTTGCAGAGGATCCAGCACTGGAGCATCTTCTGAGGGTGGAAGGGAGCGCAGAGCCCTGCTCCCATCACTGCTCATCCTTTCTCCTCCTGGTCTCCTCTTTTTCTGCTGGAATTTTTTTTTGGCTCTCTCCAAACCTTAACAGCTGCCTGGTACTTGAAAGAAGGCAAGAGAGAAATGACTGTTACAAATAAATATTTAATTAAAAGGGCTCAAGCTCTCCCTTTAAGGTAAGCCTGACCTTTAATCACTGGCTCCATCCTGCTGGAGCCCTGCTGAGCTCCCAGCCCCTCCTGGGTCTCCAGCCAGACCAGGAGCACACAGGGATGAGGGAGATGTTTTCCCATCCAGCCTCTGTTGCTGCACTTGGGGAGCCACAGTACGAAGTTGCTGAGCTCCTGATGGCTCCCCGGGCTGTGACATGTTCAATCCCATCAGGAATTACTGCTGGGATAATGCATGATTAACCCAGCACAAAGTACCTGCTGCTCAGAGGGGCTGTGGGAAGCTGTGCCAGCAGTGAACGTGGCAGGAAAACAAAGGGGGGAACGGCTGGGAATGCTGGCCAGGTGTGGGAAGAGGGTTCTGCCACCCTGGGATGGAGAGGAGAGTGTGAGGGGTGGGAGGTTAAATGGGGTCTCCACGTGGGCAGGGCTGTCCTGCACAGAAGAGCTCTCTCAAGAGCTCCTCTATGTCCAGCTCTTGTCAGCACAGGAAGGATGTGGAGCTGTTGGAGAGGGTCCAGAGGAGGCCATGGAGATGCTCTGAGGGCTGGAGCCAGGCTGGGCAAGCTGGGGGTGCTCACCTAGAGAGGAGAAGGCTCCAGGGAGAGCTCAGAGCCCCTGCCAGTGCCTAAAGGGGCTCCAGGAGAGCTGGAGAGGGACTGGGAACAAGGGATGGAGGGACATGGATACACTTGCAAGGGTGGCACAATTCTTTGGCTGACCTCAGGCTGCCAGGGGTGCTGTGGGAGGGCAGGCCCATCCACAGGGAATGTGGCTCAGCCCCCAAAACACCTCGAGCCTTCAGACTGCACCAGCCTCTGGTCCTGCCTGAGCTGCTTTGGATGTAAGGAAATGATGTGGAGGTGAAACCTTCTGTATCCTGTTTTCAGCCCCAGGCAGGGAGGATCAAGACATTTATTTGTGTCGAGCCAGAAGAAAACTTCCCATGGCCCAGCCCGTTCCCACAGAGGAATGGCACAAACTTTCTAGGAAAAGCACAAAGAGGGCAAGTCTGTGTTCCATGAACTTAAAGTAAAGCCTCCCCTCTCCGCAGAGCACAGCAGGAAATAAAACCAAAATTACCCAGCAAAGCCTAAAATTGCATTTCCAAACCTTCAGCCAGCAGTTCCCAGAAGTGCCAGGGCAGAGCTGCAAAAAAAACAGCACTGTGTTCATTCAGGGAGATGCTCCACAGTGGCAGCAGGAATGTTTCCACAGCTTGGAGGGATTTCCCCATGCTCCTTTTACCCCAGTAAAGTGATCCCTGTCCAGAGCTGCCTCAGCCTCGTGTGCTGGCAGAGCTCAGGTGGGATCACCCATCCCTGGGTATTCCCAGCAGAGATGCCAGGCTCACACAGCCTCTCATGGGACCCGAAGCTGGGGGGAGAACAGGATGACAGGGTCTCTCAGGCTGTCCCTGGATCTAAGCACAGATGTCACCAAACACAAGGTCCCAGTTCTGCCTCTCCAGCCAACAGCAAGGTCAGAACATCAGAACTGTGGGGCAGTGGGAACACCAACCTCCTCTCCAAGCCCAAAATCCTCCATGGGAGTGGCTGCTCTGGGACTGGATGGGGACATTGGCATCTGTACCCCTGCCCTGCTGCTCTGGTGCTGCCCCTGGGCCCCCCAGATCTGGCTCTCCCCAAACCCAAACCAGGCTCCCCCTGCAGAGTCCATTGGGCAGCCAGAACCCACAGAAAATGCAAATGGTTTTCGCAGTCATTATCCCAAATAAGCTGTGTTTTAATTCAGTTTTAATTAAAGGGGGGAAAACATGCCCAGCTAAACAATTTCCAAGCGGATGATGGGTCAGTGCAACAGAGAATTCCTTTGACCCAACTGGCCCAACTTTTTGAAAATTTAATTAAAAACACCCCAAGTTTTGCCCCAGTAAATTGCCCAGAGCCCACAGGCCTTTGAAGAGGTGTAATTAGGGCTGCTGGGCCCCCATAGGATGCTCCAGGTGGATAAACTCCTGAAAAAAGGCTCCTCTGTGGTGATGGGATGGGAGGGTCTGTGCAGGAGCCCCCTCCCAGCAGAGCCCCGTCCCTGGTCACCCCCCAGGTCACCCCAGGGTCAGGCAGACACCTCCTGGTGCTCCTGGGTCACCTCTGCCAGCTGTGCCTTCCTCTGCTGCAGAAAGGTGGAGGGAGCAGAACCTAACAATGGGATTTTCCATCTGAAATTATTCTGCGTGGTGGGATCTGCATGCAGGGATGCAGGGATACCATTTTAAGGGATGCTCCCTTGCTTTCCTGTCACAGCAGGATTTCCAGGGCAAAGCCACCACGGCCTCTTGGCAACCTCCACAAGGAAAACAAAGGAACCAAAATCTGTCCCAGCTAATCCCTCAAGTCAATGCTGGGACTCCCAGTGCTCCATTCTCAAGGCTGGGAACTAAACCTGGTTATTCCAGGTTTGGAGATGAGGCTGGGTTTCCCAAGGTGCCCAGGACAGCTTCTATGTTTTTTCCAGTTTTCTTTAAAAATAAAACTAAAATAAAGCAGTCCTTGCAGGAATGGATGGTTTCTGGGACTTGTTTCTGGACATCCTGGAATGGATCCAGGATGGAGGAATGGCTTTAAACTGGAACGAGTAAATTTAGATGGGGTATTGGGAAGGAATCCTTCCCTGTGAGGGTGGGCAGGCCCTGGCACAGGGTGCCCAGAGAAGCTGTGGCTGCCCCTGGATCCCTGGAAGTGTCCAAGGCCAGGCTGGACAGGGCTTGGAGCAGCCTGGGACAGTGGGAAGTGTCCCTGCCTGTGGTAGGGGTGGGACTGGATGGGCTTTGAAGTCCAAACCATTCCCTGATCCTCCACTTCCATCACCCCTTTCCATGTCAGATTCACATCCAGCCGCCTCCCTCCTGCCACAGACCCCCATGGCTCTTCCCCATCCCAGAGGGACCTGAGGAGTGGACTTTGCACTTCTGCGTGTGAATGAAACAACACAGCACTGAATTCCACAGTTTCCACCCAAATTTCTGCTGCAGCTTCAGAGTGAGTTCAGAGTCAGGGAGAGGAAATGAATCGAGGATCCCCCGAGCACAGGCAGGTGCCTGCTGCCATTGGGTGGGAAGGCAGAAACAGAAAATACATGGAAGAAATTGGAACAAGGAGGCAGGAAAACACAAGTGGCTGCACAATAACATTAAAATAAAAAAAATAAAAAAACCAAACCACCACTAAAAAAAAAAGTAGAGTGTGTTAGAGATGGAGCTGTTCCAGGAATGAAAGCGCTGTGACGGGCAGGTGTTGATGCCACCAGGCATAACAGCAAAGAAAGGAAAATCAGGATAGTGTGGGGGTTTTTTTAGCATTTATTCCAAAAACACTTGCTGAACACAGTGCAATCTCTTTGATATGAAGGTTAATTGAAAGAAATGGTACAGACCCCTTGGAACTCAGTCTGAAATAGCTCCAAAGAAGGAAAATTTGGGGCAAATAAAGAAGACAAAGGAAGACAAAGAATGGAAAAGCAGGAGATTTAAGCCAGGCTTTGGAGAACAGAGGAGCTGCACACCTGGCTCACACCTGGCTGTCCCCACACTCTTCTCATGCATCAGGGCACTCTGTGGGGTAACCTGGGTGTTACCCTAGGAATACCACATGGAAATATTGCAGCATTTTCCCTGTATGGTGATTCAAGGCAGAAAACAAAGGAAAAAGGACATAAAGTTACAGCCAGACTCCAAACTTGCTGCTCAGGCCTTCACTGGAGCCGTGGCACAGGTCACAAGCTGCCATTCCAGGACAGTTTTCAAGGCTGTAGATCCTGTTTAATATTCTCCTCCTAGGCCTCTTTGTTCCTCCAGGCTTGGGCCAGAATGAGAAATGTAAACCCTGAGCTGGGAAAGCCAGGAACAATTCCTGGGGTCTGCAAATCCGGCGAAAATCACCATGGGGTGCGAACACCAGGGGAGAACTCCTGTGCCATGGCTTCAGAGCGAGTTCAGGATCAAAAGGGTTCAGGACAGAACTCAGAACTGCTGGAAGAAAGAAGCTGCTCTGAAAATTCTTGCCTCGTCTCCAGTCAGCACTTCTCCAGCTCGGCTGTCAGCATTCCCAAAACCTCAGCCACGAGATCTCTGCTCGCGGGACACGGACGAGCTCCGGCTCCCAGCTCCCACACTTGGAAGCTCTCGGTGTTCTCCTCGCAGAGCACACCCCGAGAGCCAGACACAGCCCCCCCGAGCCCCCCGAACACGCCCCGGCCGCGTCTCCCATCTCCCGGGAGCGTCTCTTGGAGAGCGTCTCGCCCTTGGCTCCATCGCCAATATTTGAGCTGTGCTGTAATTGGCCATGGAAGCCTCATGGCGTTGATGTTCGCCTTGATTAGCCGATCGTGCAAAGCACTTACAATGCAAATTTCCCTTTAAAATTCCGTTTCCTGCGAGCCCTCAATGAATCAGCTGCGGAGATCTCCCACTGAGAGCTCTCCTGCCAGTAAAAGTTGATAGTGCTAATGTTTGTGGAGTGGGAGCGCACAAGGGGGAAGAAGCACTAAAGCAAACTCATCCAAAGCGTCAAATATTTGCAGAAAAATGCGCCCATTCTCTGCCTCGCTGTCCCGATTGTCGCCCCCCGCCCAGCTGATCGCAGCCGCCCCCCAGCTCTTCCTTTCAGCCCCAAGATGCAGCTGTGTTTTCTTTGTTCGCGCTCTCTTTGCAAACGCTGCTCTTGCCTTATTGAAGTCTTTGAAAAATATTCTGTATAGAAACAATTCTGCCGACACATCAGATTTCTCCGGGCTCCCTCTCCCCGCTCCTGCCTCCCCCATTTGCATGAGAATGGCCGGGATGCTTCTGCAGCCATCACCTGGCACCGCGCTCCTGCTGCCCTCCCCGTGAGGTCATTTCCTCTGCTCCGTGATGTCACCGGCCCCAGGGACACCTTGCTGATGGCAGGAGAGCAGCCAGAGTGGGCAGCGAGGCTCTGGCAGCTCCCCAGGGCAGGGATGCAGGCCTGGCTGGCACAGAGGTCCCGGCTCTTTCCTTCCTAGGCTGCTCCATCCCAGCCACCTCCACCCTCCCTGTGCATCCCCAGCCCCAAACTTTCCTGCTCCCCACCACAGGGGATGACTGTGAGGGCTGTGACTGGTGCAGAGCATCGTCACCCTCTGGAAATACTGGTTTAAAAAGAGCTTTTTTTCCAGGCAGGGGCTTCCTGGGGAAAGTGGGACAAAAGGAGCAGAAGGAGGTCAGGGCCCTGCACGAGAAGAGAGGGACGGGGAGGGACTTCCCCGAGAGGGGGGTAATTAATCACCACAAACTCTGCTCTGCCAAACCAGAGTCCAGCAGTCCCTCTGCTGCCTGCAGACCTGGAGGGGGTCCAGGTCTCATATCAAGGATTGCTCTCAGACTCTGGGCTGGGAGGATCTGCTGGGAGCTCTGTCCTGCACGGCACAGGATGTGGAAATGGCTTCAGAGCTCTGTGATGGTTTTACAAAGGAGGGACCTGGCTCTCTCGTGTGGGCCAGCTCCTTTGCCTCACTGCAAGGCTTCCCAGTGTCTTTGAGGTCTGACTAAAGCGTGCCACCCTTCCTAGATACTCCCACAGTCTCCACCAGCTGCAGGAGTGTGTCCTTCCCAGTGTCCCACTGAACATCCCACTGAGCCCTCCTGGGAGTCCAAGGTGTCTGCTGGACAATGGGTCAGCAAGTTCCACCAGCCCAGCATTCCTGCAGGGCACCATCCACATGCCCAGGATTGGCAGAAATGCTTCCTGGGAAAATCCCTACCCTGCTTTTCTAGGGATCCAAACTATTCTGTGATGAAAGTACGAAACCATCTCACAAGATTGCCTGCTGCAGGGTCTGAGCTGTAGGTGTTGAGATAAAAAGCTGTTCCACATGTCCACATCTTGTCAACTTTTATTAGTTTATGGGCCCTTCTGTGCTGCAGAGCCCTCCTGCCTCTGCCCCCTGCTCGTCCTTCCCTCATGGCACCGCTGGATCCAGTGTCCCACCCCGTGTCCCAGACAGGCTGTCGGACATCACATCACGCCCCGAGCTCCCTGCTCAGCTAGAGAAAAGCCCCGTGGCTGGAGCCAGTCCAGCCCAGCCTGTCCTCCCCCTCCCTGGAGCTGAGTCCAGAGCAGCCAGGGTGGGCACAGCCCAGGCTGGGACCCCCCTGCCAGCAGCACGAGCCAGCTCTTTGTGTCCCATGGCACAGGGAGCCCAGGTACGACCCCAGATCGAGCTGATTTAGAGCCTGTCATGTGTTAAATCTCCCATTACTGTCATGGCCTCAGCTTTTCCTTCCTTTGTTTTCCAGATGGTATTTTTTCCATCTTATCTTCTTTCATCAAACTCTTGTTTCCTCCTTCTGGAATCACCACACTCCTGATCTATATGCAGATTAAACCCCGGGAACAGATGCCATTGTCAACTTTTATTAGGTTATTGCATTAGGAAAGGACGATATCTTTACAGTCATGATATAAAAGAAGACTCATCGTAAGTCTCATCTCCTGGAAGTGACAGCAGGAAAACAAAGGCTCTTCTGCACCAGAGCCACGGCCACAAATCAGGAGCTGTGTATGGATCCCCCAGGCTTTGGGAGGAGCAGAGGGATCCCAGGCATGAGGGGCTGTGCCGGGATTCCAGAGCTCAGCTTCCTGGGAAGCTCAGCCCCAGGAGAGGTGAACCATGGAGCCACTTGAGCAGTTTGTGTCACCCTCTCCATTTGTGCTCTGCCTAAAGAGCCCTCCTTGAGAGCTGAGCCCCCTTCTGCCATCAGGGCATGACTCTCCCCCATGCTTTGCCTCCTCGCTGGCTCTGCGTTTCTTATTTACACACAGGCCTCCAGCTGCAGCTCTCATGCTGCAAAAATCATTCAGTGCTCTGCTCAGAGAGAGATAAGAGAGGCAGGAGAGCTGCCAGCTCTGTGAGGAGAGAAGGGAGGGAAGGTACCCACAGCCTTTCTTCTCCTGTGCTGGTTGGGAACTTGAATTTGGCTCCCTGGGCCAAAACACCTCCCTGGAGGTGTTTTCCCCTCCAACCAATGGAGCATTTGGGATTTGCTGGGCACTTGGACTAGAGGGGTGTGGTGAGTCCCTTCCAGATGACAATAGAGGCCTCTCCTCTCCTCTCCTCTCCTCTCCACTCCTCTCCCCAGGGATGAGGTTCTGGTTCCAGGGCAGGCCTGTGTCCCTCTGCAGCTCCTTCCTGGCATTCTCCCATCACCCTCCAGCTCTCCCCACATCTCTGCTCCCTCCTTGTCCCCCTTTCCCAGGCCTGACAAGCTGTGGCAGTTGGAAAGGAGCAGGGGCTCTGGAAAAATGCACATGTGGGGTGCAGGAGAGAGAAGCAGGAGTGGGGAAGGCAGCAGAACACTCGCAGAGATGTCTCTCCTGCTGGAATCCATTTATTTCCCCAGTCCCTGCTGGGGTGTGCCAGGCTCTGGGAGCACCCACTCCATCACGGGTGGTGTTCTGAGGCTCTGCAGCCCTGGGGTCTCTGTCTTGCCCCTTCTGCCCTGATTCCCAGTGATGGACACTGAATAAATCCCCATCAGACCCTCCAGCTCCCCCCCCCCCCCCCCCCCCACCCAGAGGGTTTAAAAAGTGCCAACAGAGCAATTTCCTGCTGCTTGCAGGGAGCAAACCCAAGTGAGAGCAGAGCAGAGGGAAGGCAGGAGAAACTGGGCTAAGCTGTGCTTTGGGAGCAGCCGGGTTTACACTCGGAGCTGTTCCCCTGGCAGCCGGCCCGGAGCCGCTGCTGTGCCAGGGCTGCTGGGAGGGGGAGCCGGGGGGCACGGAGGAGCTGGGGGGCTCCGGGGAGCTGCTGCTCCCTCTCCCTGATGGGATGGAACTGGGTTAATGGGACAGGTATTTTTAGGGCTGACTGGCCAAGCCGGTGCTGCTGCTGGTGCTTAACCTGGAGGCCGCATAAAGCAGGGGAAGCAGAGCTCTCCCAGAAATGAGATTTTCTTCCAAGCACTCATCTTTATACTCGCATTTCCCAGCCCTGCGCTGGGAGCGGGGCACCCACCCATCTCCCTCCTTTATCCTCATGTTTTACAGTGTCACAGCAGCTCGGTGCAGAGACAAATTACAGTCCCAGAGGGACTCTGTGTCTGTCCCAGCAGTTGGCTCACAGAGTGCCTCTTTCCCCCCACCCCTGAGCCAACCTCAGCTTCGGGGGGATTATTTGAGCCCTGCATTGTTCCAGGCACTGCAGTCCCAGCCCCGGTGACCACAGGGCCCAGCAGCTCCTGCAGGTGAGGCTGCAGCTCCCTGGCATGCATGGAAACACTTAACTCCATTAGCCAGCACTTCCACGCTGGCTGGGCTGCAGCTGAAGCAGAGCAGCTTCAGCAGGGAAGCACCGAAGGCAGCTTCTTGTCAGTGTGATTTGAAGTGACACTTCCCTTCCTTCCCGGCAGCTCTGAGAGACCTCCCGCTCTCCACAGCTCTGCTTTGGTCCTCGGGTTTTATCTCCTGAAATTCCCTCGTGCAGCAGCGCTGGTGGGTGTGATTCAGCTGCTCGCAGCTCGAGTGGCCTCACAGTGACAGGCAGAAAAGAAAAAAAAAATAAGGAAAAGAGGACACAGCGATCGCTGTCAGCGGTGACATGGGACTGTCTGTGCAAGGGGCTGATGTCATCTATCCCCCTTCCCAAGGAAGCATCTCCTGGGCAGGACAGCATGAGCACAGCCTGTCCCATGAGCACAGGGAGCACAGGGGCTCTGTCACTGTCCCCCACCCCGTGCCCAGCCCTCAGGGCAGGGGGGAACTGCTCCATCCCCAGCTCCGCCGAGGGTCTCCTCAGGGACCGCGTCCTGCACCTGCAATTTCTTGGCTTGTGCAACCTGCACTCCAGGCATGTTTACATGAATTCCAATTGGAATCTGCATTCCAGCACGGACCGAGGCTTTGCCTTGCACCCAAAGCCTTTGGTTTCCTTTTCCTTTCTCTTTTCCCCTCCTTTTTCCCTCCTTGTTGAGCTCCATCCCGGTGTCCTGGCTGGGGCTGGCAGGCACGGGTGCAGCAGGAGGGAGGTGACAGGAACCTGTGGCAGGCTGGGAACAGCCACTGGCTCCTGGGCTCAGCTGGGATGGGAGCTGGATCGCAGTTATTGATTGCAGGGATGCTGGGGATTTGGAACAGGCTGCATTTGAGTAATGGGCTGTAATTTCGCCCAGGTTTTGCAAATACATTGATGAATATCTAGCAAAGAAAGAAGGAGCACAAGCTCTGTGGAGATTCCTGTGAGGAGGCAGAGCAGGGCTGTGTCTCCGTGAGCTCCTGGGCTGTGTTCTCCTGGGGCAGTTCCTCACAGCAGCCACCAGCTCAGCAAATCCCAGCTGGATCCTCTGCGGGGGCTTTGGGAAGGGCTCGGGGCTGGGAGCTTTTTGCACCTCTCCTCAGCCAGCTGGCACATAACTGCTTCCCACAACTGCTTCCCAGCCTCCCTGGCGTCCCTGGAGTGAGGTTTGAGGCTTGATCCTGATGCTCCAATGGACACTTCTTTCCTTTCCTAAAAGCAGGTCTCAAAGACAGAGCCCAGGCTGGCCCCAGGCAGCCCCATCACACTTATCTTCCTCTCCCTTTGCATTTTCCCTGAGCTTTTCCCCTCTTCTGCATCCCCTGGAATCCCTGCATCCACAAAACAGGAAGATCACGAGCAGAGAGGCAGCGCTGGGCTGGTTTGGGGTGTTTGGTTTTGCACCACAGCAAGGCTGGAGGTGCCCAGGCACAGGGGGACAAGGAACATCACAGAGGGACCCCACTCGTTCCCTCTGGAGCTGGGGGGGCTCCGGCTGCGTGCTGGGGGAGGGAGGGTTTCAAAGGAACTCATCCCAAGGCCACATCTGCTGCATGTGTTTAAAACAACTCATTAAAGTTCCTGAAAGGCCTAAAAAATGAGTAATTCTCTAAATGAGGGAGGCTATAATAGCCTCTAACAAGCTGTAATCGGAGGCTGGTGAGCACCTCCGGAGCTCAGGGGCTGGGGGGGCCCCCCCCGCCCCCAAAAACACGGGTTTGGAACACGGGACCACGGGGGTGGACGTGGGCATGGGCAGGGAGGGTGCCTGGCAGGAAAACGTGGGGAGAGGGGCAATAACAGCCAGGAACAAACAGATTTCAAGGGAAACAGCAAAGACTCAGGAGATCTATGGGAGGAACTGGGCTCTGGTTTCAGTGGGGAACCACAGCACCCCCCAGGGCTGGGTTTGTCCTGCTCTTCTGGGCAGGGGGGGCTTATTCTTTCCTTCCAGCAGAAAATATCAAAGCACAGGAGTCCAGCAGGGAGGAGGAGGTAAAACAGCTCAGGAAAATCTTGGAGAGCTTGTGCACAGTCCCCACAGCTCCATGGTGGGAGCTCCTCGTCCCCCACTGTCTCTCTACTGGGAGATCCCATGGCCAGGATGGAGGCCAGCCCGTGGTGGCAAGGGGGGGCACTGCTCTGTGGGATGCTGCCGTTGCCATCCAGCTGGATCTGGTGCTTTGAAACTTGTCAGAATTGCTTTTCCTTCTCCACCAACTCCATGGCAGCACCTCCTACTGCCAGCATCGGCGTCGGCTGGGGATGGAGCCACCAGCCTGCACCAGGCCTGGGCTGCCTTCCCGCTGCCAGTGAGCAGATGACATTTCCCTGGGCTCCCAAAGAACTGGAGCACATTGGAAATTCAGGATTCAAGATGTTCAGCTCTTGTGAACAGCTCACGCTTCTATACTGGGAGATGATGCACCAGGCTCCTGGCACAGCTCCGGGCTCTGACTTCATGGAGGGACATCACTCATGGAGCTGTGCCTCAGCCCAAGCCATGGCCCACCCACTCCTCTGGGGCTGTTGTGTCCTTGGGGGGAGGATATTCCCAGCAGGGAGAGGATTTGGAGTGGGAATTGGGGTCTGGTTCAGCCTCTGCCTGTCCCCCTCTGCTGGTGTCCCCCTTGAGAAGAAGAAGCCAGTGGGATGCACAGGAGGAGATGCAAAGGACAATCAGAGCTCTGTTCCTGGCAGGTCTGTAGACATTTCACATGTTTTTCTTTGTCTCTTAAAGCTCCAGGCCCTGGGAAAGCAGGTCCAAAATGAAAGTTTTGTTGCAAAACAACCTCGTGGCCACAGGGAAAGAAAACACCAGAAACAGGAGCGAGGTGTCCCCAGAGCACCCTGAAGGGTGGGCACAGCGCCCCACCAGCCTCACTCCATCCCCTGAGAAGCACATTGGGATTTCTCTCAAACTGTTTTTGGGTGGGCCTTGACTCCCAATCTCTCGGGTTGCCATTAGGGTGTTTTTAAACAAAACCATTTAACCGAACCTGGGGCGTCCCTGCTCCCTTGGGAGTGTTACTGCAGGCTGGGTCCCTCTCATTTCCTCTGCTTGAGGTCACCTATGCCTGAAATAGGATCCCTGGCTGATCAGATGTGTCCCAGCAGACTTCAGGGCTGCTCCAGGAGCTCCTGCAGTCCCTGCAGTCCAGGAGCTCCTGCAGTCCCTCTGGAGCAGGCCCCGTGCTCGATGTGATCCTTGGAAGCTGGCATTCCAGAGACATGGCAGGGTACAGGCTGATGTCACTGCTGCTGTCAGGGCGGGGGTTTATTTATCCAACTGTCATAATTAAATTCCAGTCAGTCATCCAGGTGTCCTATCCAAGAGGAAGGTCAGGGAGAGAGGAAAGGAAATGTGAGAGAAACAAGAGAGGCTGTGAGATCCACAGATGCATCCTCTGCCTGTCCATGTGAGCCCTGCTCCTGGGGAGGGGATGGGATTGTGCATGGGCGGGGAGAACACGTGTGAGTGAGAACACGTGTGTGCTGCCCAGAGCATGAACAGCACAGGGACAGGAGCCTCTGGGCCCCTCCAGGGCTGGCACACACGGATGGAATCCCTGTGGCCCTGGGACATTGTCCCTGCACACCTGGGACAGGACCAGGAAGGAAGGAAGGAAGGAAGGAAGGAAGGAAGGAAGGAAGGAAGGAAGGAAGGAAGGATTTCTTTGCCCTTCCTTGCTCTCACCTTGGATCAGTGCTGCCCAGGAGATGTGAGCAGGCCTGGGGTACAAAGAGGAGGTGATGCCCTGGATCTGGGAATGTGGGGAGCACCTTTCTGGCGACACCCTGGAGGGCTCGCAGCCTATCCATGAGATGGTGATCTTGGTGTTCCCAAGCCTCTGGGCTCCATTGCTAACTGGAGCCTTGGACCACCTCTTCTCCACCCAGAGGCAAGTTTCTCTGGAAACCAGGGAACAGGGGAAAATCCTCCCACCTCCCAGCTGCCCGCATGGCTCATGGCTCCAGAGCTGCCTTCCTCCCCCTCTCACACCTCCCTCCATTTCTGCAAGGCCCTGGGAGATGTTAGATCATTTTTCCAGCTCCTCCAGGTGTCCATAAAATTAGCTGCAGATTCCTCCTTGGAAAGGGGAGCAGCAGTGAGAAGGAAACTTGAATCCACGGTGGTGCCCCCTCCCCATGGTTTTCCTGGGGAAGAGGAGCAGCTCTGTGGTTGGCAGGAGCACCCAGGGCTGTGCCGGGGGCTCTCCCCAGTGGGAGACCCTGCGGGTGGGAATCAGCTCCCACCTTCACCCATGACACCCAGTACCACTGTCCCCTTTTGGCTCCTGCCCCCGTTTCACTGAAAGCCACCGCTCTGGGGAGTGTGGGGACAAGTGAGGATGGGGAAACCTTCAGCTCTGGCCAGAGGTGCCGTGCTGGCCCAGAGGCCCCTGGCAGAGCCTGTGCCCTGCAGGACATCCCTGTCCCTGCTGGGAGGGTTCCGGGTGGCTCTGTGCTTGTGGAGTGTGAACTGTCAGGGCTGGAGAGAGCAAACAGCTCCACCAGGCACAGGGAGAGGGATGGTTTGAGGATGAGGTGGTGGCCAGCAGCAGGTCTGCCCTGGATCTTCATCACGTCTGGAATGTCAGAAATCTGCCAGCTGGGGGAGAGAGACGGGGCTGGGGCAGGTGGAGATGCTGGGGTGCAGAGGGAAGGGGGTGAAGAAGCCAGAGCCAATTCCTTCTCTTCTTCTGTTTCCTTTTTGTGCAGGCAGGAATGATCTCATGTTTTGTCTAATCTAAATTCTGTCAAGCAAGCAGGGAGCAGAAAAAAAGAGACGGAAAGCGAGCAAGAGAAAGCTGCACAGTTAATAAAAATCTGCCAGACACATGTTCCCTGAGTCCAGGGAGGGGAGGGGAGCCGGGATGTACAGAGCCTTGGGAGAGAACGGGAAGGAGGGCTGGGGTCTGTGGACCCCCTGTGCTGAGATTCATCCTCTCCTTCACCTGGTGAGAGCTTTTCAGCCAAGGCACGGCCACCCTGGGTCTTCCTGTCACAACCTGGCTGGGCTCACTGGTGGCTGCCACTCGGGTTGGTGGCCACAGACGCCCGTGTCCCTTTACCTGTGTCTCCAGTGCCTCCCAAGGTCACTAGGAAGGAAGGAAGGAATGCCAAACACACCAGCAGCTTCCCTTCCTCCCCTCACATGGCACGTTTGCTCTGTGCTGTCTCACTCACTAAATCACAGAGCGGGACAGACGCTGCCTCGGACGTGCGTGTGGAGGGAGCCTGAGGGAAGGCTCAGAAAAACCTTTGCTTTTCATTCTCATCCTCCAAAAAGCTTTTCTCACCTGATAGATTTCACTGACTTTTGTTTTGCCTCGCACAGCATCCGCACGTGGAGGAGCGCGGGGCTGTGGGAGGCACGGCCGGGAGGAGCAGCGTGCCTCGGGGGCACGGCTGGAGCCGCCGACACCGCCACAAGGGGTGGCTTTGCTTTGAAATGTGGCTTTTCTCAGCCAGAGCTGTTCCTCTCCTGGCGACAGAGACGTTTGTGCCAGCGAAAAGGAGGAGGTGTTATGGGGGTAGGAAGGGGAGGCTGGAAGTGGGAGCAGCCCAGCTCGTCCCTGCTGCTGGCTCATGGTGGCAAATGCTTGTCACATCATCTTCGTGTCACATCCACACTCAGCTGCCAGCCTGACAACTTCCCAGGGGAGAGGAGTCCTTGCCAGTGTCCCTGTCAGAGTCCCTGTCAGAGTCCCTGCCAGGCTGTCTTTGGCACGGTGTGTTCTGTTTCATTGATGTTGCCTCATCACGGAGCTGGGTGGCTGCAGTGTCCCCCAAAGGCAGCAGGATCACCAGCAGGGCCATTCAAAGGTGGCCTCTCCACTGGCGTCTCCAGGAGATTATGGGATGGGAGCTGGAACCCAGCTGCCAGTTGGTATCAACTTTGTTTGGCATCTCCTGTAGGTGCCCATCCCAGATGTGTCCAGGGATGCTCCGTGTCCCCCAGGGATGTCCCTCCATCGTCCCCACAGTGACATGGCTCCAAGGGAGGGGGTGTGAGTGGCCTGAGGAGAACAATTCAGTCTCACACAGCACGGGGGAGCAGAGATGGAGAGCAGGGAGTGCAAGGGAAGAGCTCTGAGCTCTGATCCAGGTCTCCAAACGAGGATCCTGAAATACATTCCCAAGCCACAGAAACCACACTGGAAAATTGGCTTCGGGTTCCGTGCTGCCAGGGGTGGAGAGGGGGCTCGGCAGAGCCCAGATGGGGCCTCTTGGTGTCGATTAACAAAACAAACAAACAGCGTTGCCCTAATGAGCTCCGGCTCCGAGGGGAGGAGGGGACGGGACCGGCTGCCACCGCTGCCATGCCGCAGCCGTGCCCGTGGCCCTTCCCGGGGTGACATTCCCCTGATCCCACAGCGTGGTCCGCAGGCACCGGGGGATGCCACCAGCATCTTCCTGTGTGTCCCCGCACGGTTTGGCCCCGCACATTCCTTTTGTTTTACCGCAGGAGTAAGTGTTCAAACCCAGCCTGTGTCCCTCTGGGGTGGATCTTTCACAGCAGGTTTCCAAGAGGGGACACGGATTTTGTCCCGTGCTGGCCCTGGGTGGCTCTGCCCGGGGTGTCCCCCCAGGGGTGAGCTCTGTGCCACCCTGGCTGTGGAGGGGCAGCCCCGCTCCCAGCCCTGCCTTTCCACCCCAGAGCCAGGCAGGAATCACGCCAGCACTGGGCTGCTTGTAATAAAATCCCAGTGTTTGTAAAACCCCTTTCAAGTGAGACCCCAGATGGCATTTTCCCCTCTCTGCCTGCCCGCAGCAGTGACAGAGCCAGACCTGTGGTAGCCGAGCTGGGACTCCACTCCAGGGGCGTTTCCCCACTCCCTCTTCACCTTCTTCCCATCTCTGGGGACCATCGAAGCTCCCAGTTAACTGCTGGTGCTGGGAGAAACCCCACCCCCAGCAGGGACTCTGCTCCTGCCACGGGGAGCAGGCGGGGAGCCTGCACAAACCACAAACCACCCTGCTCCTCAGCACCTCTCCAAGTCCTCAGTGATGTCGAAGGTCCCTTCCCACCCAAACCACTTTGTGGTTCCATGATTCTCATCACCAGCAGGCTTTCACAGGACTTGTGTGCACCCAAGACCTGAGCACGTGACACAAGAGGCGCAAAAGCTCAAGGCAGAGATGCATGCTGGTGCCAAAATTCAGCTGATAGTCCATCATACTTATTTACAGCACCCTGGGTGTATCCCTGGATCTCACTCATGCTCCAAACATCCTGGTTTTCCTGCTGTTGTCCTGGAACACAAGGTGGCTTCAGGGGCCTGGTGTGCTGGGGCAGTAATGAAACCCGTCTGGGAGCGATCGCTTCTTTATCTCCCCACTCCGTGTTCCTGAGGACCACATTTTTTAATTTGTGTTGGATAAACAGTATGGGATTGTGTACGCAAAGAAGCTCTAATTATCCCCTGGGGTTGTGTTTCCTTAAAGGAAATGAACTGGGCACGGTGTTCCCTCTGGAGAGGCGCACCGGAGCAATCGCTTCCAGATTTCTCCCAGTGCCACGAGAATTCTCAGCTCCAGCAGCCCCCAGGAGAGCAGAGGGTGCTGTGTGCTCTCCATGGACACATGGGGGGCCCTCCTGCAGGAATAAACTCATAGATAAATTGTGGGGGCTTCCAGCACAGTGTGGGCCTTTTGGTCTGGGAAGGAGACCGAGCATTGGGAAGGAGACCAGAGCCTTGGGAAGGAGTTGGGAACCTTGTGCAGCAGGGGAGTGCAGCTGGCTTTGCTCCCCTTTCCTGCAGATTCGATCCCACCACACAGCTCTGCTCCATGTCACGGAATGCTGGAGTGGTTTGGATTGGGAGGGATCTTAAAGATCACCCAGTTCCATCCCCTGCCATGGGCAGGGACAACTTTCACTATCCCAGGGTGCTCTAAGCCCCATCCAACCTGGTCCCAGACACTTCCAGGGATGGGGCAGCCACAGCTTCTCCAGGCACCCTGTGCCAGGTCCTTACAATACTCACAGGGTGAATTCCTTCATGGATGGATTCCTTCCCAATATCCCATCTAACCCTCCCCTCTGGCAGTGGGAAACCATTCCCTCTTGTCCTGTCCCTCCGTGTCCTTGTCCAAAGTCCCTCTCCAGCTCTCATGGAGCTCTTGCTGCTGTAGAAATGCCACTTTGTGCCCCCACAGAGCCCAGGCTCTCTGGGCAACTCCCGAAGTCACAGCAGCTCCCAGACAACCCATAGGCATCATCTGCCCATATGAGGGAGCTGATCCATAAATCCTCAGTACTTATCCCACTCCACGACACTCACCAATCTCTATTTACACTGCTGACAGCAGCTCTAGGCTATTTTTAGGCTTTACTGCTGATTGTATCATCAATGTTCTGGACAGTTAACTTGGCAGCAGGGGAGGAAATTCCAGGGGCTTCACCCCTCTGGGGGCGTGACATCCAACCCTGCTTATGGAGAGTGGAATCCAAGGTGGATCCTCCTCTTACCCAGTGGCTCCATGGATCATCTGCTAACTGCTCTGATGGGCAGCTGGGATGGCACCAGTGCCCAGGGAGGGCTCTGAGCCTCCTGAGCTCACTGCCCTTCCCAAGAGTTGCCTTTCTTCATTCCTGGACTGGGAGCCAGCTGCTCCGTTGACATCAGCAGGGCCAGGCAGAGCCAGAGCCGGAATTCTGTGAGGGACACAGAGGGTCCAGGGGTTGGAATGAACCCACATTGGGTGGGGAGGACACAGAGTTTTGGGGGGGATCCCAGACTTTTGGGGGTTTGTGCAGGAGTTGGGTGGAGGGATAGACTGCCTGGCAGTGCCTTGAGATCCCTCTGGTGTGTGAGGAACACGATGGGGCCACACATGGAACCAGAGAGGATGGGTGTGGATGGGAAGTGGGGGATGTTGGCCCCTCGCTGTCCCCAGCCCCCCCAAACCCCCTCCTTTGTTAGCAAACTGCAGTGAGGGGCCACAGCTGTCCCAGTGTAACCCAAACCCATTCCCGGGGCTCGCTCGCTGGGAACTGGCTCTGCCGAAGGATTTAAATTCAATTTGTTTTATTGAAGTTTCTTTATTTTCCCCCAACCAATGCATCAAACTCTCACTTTACTGAGATCAGCTGCTCTCGGCCTTTCCTGACACCCCCCCTGTGCTCCCCCTCCTTCGCCCCCCACATCCCACTGTCTGGATGAGCCTCTAATTCTTTCTCCTCTTTCAAGCCCACCAACGCTTCCTGCGGTATGAGCCGTAGAAATGCCATGAATTTCCTTTGTGTTCCTGCATGAAAAAGGCGGAGGGGGGAAGGAGGAAAAGCACAGCGCGTGGCAGCGCTCGGGCTGACAATAATCTCTGCGGTTTTTCTCCCAGCCCCAAGTTTATCCCTGTGCAATTCAGCGTAGGAAAGCTAATAACGATGTGTCAGGAAGAGCTGATGGATATTTGCAGAGTTGAGCAGCGGGGCCAGCGCTGCTCCTGCTCTCCCACCCAGTGCTGAGTCGGGGCTGAAGGCTCTGGCCCTTTCGTGCTTTTTAATATTAGTGATTTATAGGGGCGGTGTCTTTTCTTTTTGAGGCTTGTTTCATTCCCCCTCATGCACAAAACCCCCAAAACCCCCAGATCCCTGCCTTGATTACACCTTGGCAGCTCCATCCTGCCGGGGTCTGCATGGGGACAGAGCCCAGCCCTCTGCAGGGACCCAGCCCGGTGGCACCAGCACGTCTCACCTGGCTCCCATTCCCACTCCACTGACCAAACTGGGTGACAATCAGACAATGGGCAGTGCCCAGGCAAGCCAGGCCTATTATCCTGCTGCTCCTGCATTCCTGAGCATGGCTGGGCTCTAGGATGGACCATGGCCCTGCCTGGATTGGTGGCCCTGCAGATCTGTCCGTGCTGGGACCCAGCTGTGGGAAGGGTGGGAAGTGTGTGGCTGCTGGGGGTTGGACATTCTCATTTTCCCTCTCTCACCCCGTGCAGGAGGGGCCCAGCCTGGGGCTGGGACACCCAGTGTCCCCAGGCATGGGGACATTGCTGGCCTGGCTGCCCCCAGAGGTAGAAAAATGTGTGAGTCCCCCATGGCTGCAGTGCAGAAGGGACAGAGTTGCTGTGTCCCTCCAGAGGGACTGAGATTTCCAGGGATATGAACTGTCTAGAGGAGATAACCTAGGAGCTGCCCTTGTCCCAGACCTCCCTTCCTACCGTGACAACTCTTGGGACACGATGGGACATTCCTCCCACCAGCGACAGGGAGGGTGCTGGGGCTGAGTCCTCCCTGTTCCAGCAGCTCCTACGGGCATTCCCAGAGCTGCAGTGGGAAAGCCAGGCTGGCTCACAAGGTTTCAAAAGCTGCTTCAAGTTTCTAATATTTTAAAGGATTTGTCTACAACTTTTATTTATTTGGGTTCCTTAAATCAGTGGAGGGAATTGCCTGAGGCTCACAAGAGTTCCCAGAGCTCCTGGCTGGCATCAGATAGGGGTGAGGGAAAACACAAACCTATTAGAGCAGAAGAAAATAAAAAAGACAAAGGATTAAATTGCTGCTTTCACTACCTGTGACCTCTGAGTCACAAATAACGGGGACAAGGTAATGAAATCTTTGGACTGAGCGCGGCATCTTCTGCTGTTCCAGGATTTTGGCTGCACTGGCAGCAGCTCAGGCCTTACACCTCACAGATGGCTTGTTCTGGGGAGATTCCCAAGTTACATCTTCCCTCTCTGCCTTTTCATACAAAATGGGACCATCTGTCTCTTCCTCCTCCCATTTTCTCTCTCTGTGCTCACTGCACATCCAGGGTCCTTCTTCCCCGGAGTTTCGTTGGGAAGCACGATTGGGCTCTGACCTCGCCCAGCTCCTGCTGGCCATGGTGACCCTTGGGCTCTCCCCACCTTTGCAGGGGTTGCAGTAATTCCTAAACCATCAATCATGAGAAATATCTCACATTAAGTGTACAAACCCTGGCGGGCTGTGCTGGTTGGTGCCCGCAGGGACCTCCCGTGTCACACCGACTGCACACGCTGCACCTGGCTGCTCATTTCGGGGCTTGCCATTACAAGGAACTTCTGTTTTCCCGTTTATTTGTCCCCAGGCTGCTGTGGCACGTGTCCCTGGGCACTGGTATGCTCCATTCACACAGCCTTTGAGGGACTGGGAGGGACCACAGTGGGGTCACTGCTCGATTTTGAGTCAAGTGCTGTGGGTTGCACACACATCTGTGGACAGAATTCTTCATTATCCATGGCCTGGCACAGCTGTGCACTAGTGCTGGGGAAGGTCCAAGGTGAGCCCCTGCCTCATCACACCTGCTTTATCACACCTGCATCCCTCCATGGGATCACCCAGGGTGGGATGTGTGCATCCCATGGGATCACCCATGTGTGGGATCTGTGCATCCTGCCCAGGGTGTGGATGGAGCTGTGAGGTGAGGGAATAGGAAAGGTCACTGGTGATGTGTGGTGTATGTTTTTGTGGGGAAGGGCTGAACGAGGCTGAGAAGGATGAGGGGGCAGGATTGCCCTGAATGACCCCAGCCCAGCCGAACCCCCCAAGGGCAGCGGCTTCTCCCCCTGCCCTTCCCCAGCCGTGCCCTGCTGAGATGAAAACCTGGTTATTTCCTCAGGGGAGAACAAACAACTTCCCAGCTCTGGGCTCTTCTGCTTGATTATCCCACTGCCTGCACCCGCCACGCGCCGTGGAGAGTCCCCGCACTGGAGCTGCAGAAACAATTATGTTTTCATTACCAAAGCAAATTAAGGCTCTTGCTTAATCGAGTTTATTAAATACCAGTGAAGTCCCTGGGTAAATGGATGGCAAAGCAGCTTCCTGTGCTCGGCTCGGGGAGGAAACAGAAATGTAATCAAGGCGAGGGCTCGCAGGCTGGGCTGGGCTGGGCTGGGTGGGCACCTGCCTGATTCCCGAGGGATGTGCCCTGTTCCTGGAGAGCGCTGGGCCAGCTCAGGGACCCTATTGGAGACCTCTGCCCCCGGGCCCCCTCCTGCCACGGGACACCCCCACAAAGCTGGGGGCTCTGCAGGAGCAGCGTGGGGGCAGCTGCAGGGTAACCCCGTTCCTCCTCGCGATCGGCAGCTTTCCTCCTGCTCCCATCGCAGCCTTTGGCGGGTTATTTTTAGCTCCCTTATTTCCCTCAGGCCAACTTTTCTGTAACATTTCATCCCTTTCTCTGTGTTTCTGGTTGTTATTTTCCTCCTTCAAGCCGCCTTCTCCTGCAGAGCTCCATCTGCCTTCCCCCCTCTCCAGCCTCCGCGGGATGAGGGGCGAGAACTCGGAGCGGGGCTGGGCCAGGCTGCCAGCAGGGAAGGGCTCCTGGGGCTGCATTTTGGGAAGCTCTCCCAACACCGCCAAAGGGACTGTGCCGGGGTCAGGCGGGAGGAGCTGGAATTCCCCTGGCAGTGCCCCAGCCAGCGGCTGCTGTGCTCCGGCTGCTCTGCCAGGCGGCAGAGAGGAGAGGTGAGGGAGGCTCAAGGAGCCCCAAATCTGCAGGAACCCCTGCATCCTTTGCCAGGAGCTATGCCAAGGGGATTTGCCCCATGCCAAGACCTCCCAGGGGAGAGTGAAGGTTGTGGAGAGAGCCTCGTGTCCCCTGGGACTCACAGGTCCTTGTCTGCAGGGTGACACTGGTGCTGGGTGCCCTCCTGTGCTGCCCTGGCCTCTGTCTCAGGGCAGACTGGTGGCACTGAGACACTGGGGAGCTCCCTCGTCCCCAGGTATTATTTATCTTTGAACCTTCCTGTGCCACACGGATGAATGGATTCTAGCAGACCAAACCTGGCTTATTAAAAGAAAAGATAACCAAAATGTCAGGGCTGATTTGAAATGGAAAACAGGGTCTGGGAAAGAAAAAAAAAAAAAAAGTCTAGACTGTTTTCTCTTGAAGTGCATCAGGGGACCAGGCATGGCCTCTTCTCAGCTTCTTTGTCCTTCCTTCCTTTTGCTCCAAAGAGCTTCTGAAGTCTTCGCTGCTCCTGGTGCGGGTCTGTCCCTCGCCAGCGCAGCTCGGGGGTGGCGGGGCCAGGGGAGGGGGCTCTGGCAGGGGTCTGTGCCCTGGGTTTGTGCCCAGAGGTGGGCAGAGCCTGGGCATGCCCGTGCCATCCCTCCTCCTCCCCAGGTGCGGGAGAGCAGGTGAGCTGTGCAGCCGCAGCCCCGTGCCCCGCCGGGAGCCGGGGGATCCCTCTGTCACCTCCCTGCCACGGCCCTGCTGCCTCTGTCCCCCGGGGAGGGGGGGCCCAGGCTTCCTCCTTCCGTGCTCGTTTCTCTTCTTTCTGTCAGCACTGTGGGACCTCGGAGGCTTGGGGGCAGGTTTTGGATCTCTCCACTTGTTCTCTCGTGGGCTGGTGCTCCAACCAGCCACTGAGAATCCTGAGCATCTTCCCCCAGACATGTGCCTGAGCTCTGGGGACCGCTCCTAGCGCTGGATTTGGGACATCTCCCAGCCCTGGCATCACCCCAGAGCTCAGCAGTGCCTCCGCTCCTCGCAGCCCCAGGAGGGGAGGGGGATCCATGCCTCCAGCTGCTCCCTGCTGGATCCCCTCCCCTCCCAACCCCACACCTGGGACACCCCTCACCAAATCACCCCAGAGAAAAACCGAGGAGGTTGTGGTGGCTTGGATTGAGTAGCAAACCCAGGTTTATTCATAAACCAGGATATTCATATTTTATAACGTGAAATCTCTGCTTGCTCTGTGAGGGCCTGGGAGCTCGGTGCCTTTCAAGCTCCTGAATAGCAAAATAAGGCTTGAAAGGGAACACTGCTGGGATATTTTCCATCATTTAAAGCAGGGGGTTTAATTCTTTCTGTTTCCCTCTCCCTCTCCTTTCCTTTCCCTCCCTGTCTTCTCTTCCCTCAGTCTCCAGTGAGGATGTTCCAAGGAGGCCACCCGCTTCAGGGCCGGGACGAGTCGGGGGTGGCACTGAATGGAGGGGGGCTGGAAGGTGCATATTCATGGCTGGGAGTCACTCGTGGGGGCTCCCTGCGCTTGGAAAGAGCAAAGATTCCAGGAGCCAGCGGTTCCCCACCAGGTGTCACCGGCAGCGCGTGCGGGGTGTCACCTCCGGGGCGCGGGGGGCCGGGGGAGCATCGAACCCCCGGGGCCGGGGGACTCTCTGGGGTCCTTGTCCTGCGCAGGGCCGCGGTCCCTGCAGGTTCGGGAGACGGAAGGGGTGATGGAGGGGACCGGGGGGACCGGGACCGGGGAAACGAGACCGGGGAAGCGAGACGGGGGGGACCGAGACCGGGACCGGGCGGGGCCGAGCGGGGCGGCGGCACCTGGGGCCGGCAGTACCGAGCGCGGCCGCCAGGGGGAGAGCGCCGCTAAGGAGAGCCGGGAAGGGAAGGGAAGGGAAGGCAAGGGAAGGGAAGGGAAGGGAAGGCAAGGGAAGGGAAGGGAAGGGAAGGCAAGGGAAGGGAAGGGAAGGGAAGGCAAGGGAAGGGAAGGGAAGGGAAGGCAAGGGAAGGGAAGGGAAGGGAAGGCAAGGGAAGGGAAGGGAAGGGAAGGCAAGGGAAGGGAAGGGAAGGGAAGGCAAGGGAAGGGAAGGGAAGGGAAGGCAAGGGAAGGGAAGGGAAGGGAAGGGGAAGGGGAAGGGGAAGGTCATCCTGGAGAAAAAGGGAAAAGGGACAAAAGGAAAGAAGTGGTGGAAGGAAGGAAGGAAGGAAGGAAGGAAGGAAGGAAGGAAGGAAGGAAGGAAGGAAGGAAGGAAGGAAGGAAGGGAAGTGGAATAATTACTCCTGAGCTGTGGGGCAGGAGAAACACGGGTGACCTGACTCTTACAGGTGTCACAGCTGGAAGGTCTGTCTTGCTTTGATGGCATCACCATTTGTGCCACTCACCCAGACCGACACCCCCAGGACTCTGAAATGCCTCCGGAATGCAGCAGTGCTGGGCTGCTCTGTGGGAAGTGGAATCACAGCAGAGACAATCAAAGTGCAGGGATTGGGAAATGACCTGTCCTGGCCTTCCACTGAGGCTCGAGCCAAAGATGGGCTCCAGAAGGATCTCTCTGGGTCAGTGACTCTGGCATCTGCACTTTAGGATTTGTCTGCACCTTCCTGGCAGACACAGGAGAGCAGGACCCTGATCCCAGGGACACGGCTCACCTCGGCAGGGCCAGGAGCAGTGGGAAGGGAAGCTGACAGGGTATTAAATGACTCTCAAGTCAGGTTTGTTTAGAACCTTTTAGTTTGAACGAATTTTTTTTTTTTTTTTTTTTTTTTTTTTTTTTTTTTTTTTGAGGAAGGGTTGAATTTCAGCCCAAAGCCCATTAGTAAATGTTTCCTTGGATCTTACACTGAGCTGCTTTGGTTTGCAGAGTGTACATGGGGACTGATACCAAAACAAGCCACTGTCAGCCGAGGCCAGCGAGGTCAGGAAGGGATGAGAAGGGATGTGCTGGATCTACCACGGTGATGCTGGATAAGTCCAGGCTTGGTGGCTTAGGCTGTCCAGATCAGCTGTGGCTGCCCCTGGATCCCTGGAAGTATCCAAGGCCAGGTTGGATGGGGCTTGGAGCACCCTGGGCTGGTGGAAGGTGTCCCTGCCCATGGCGGGGGGTGAGACTGGATGGGCTTTGAGGTCCCTTCCAACCCAAACCATTCTGTGATTCCATGACTTGAGGACAGGCTGGTTTTCCATGTGAGTGTCTCTGCCTGGCGAGTGAGGACTGAGCCAGATCCTGCTCTCCTGCTGGGGAGCTCTGCAGCCCTGGGGAAGCGAGGAGCACCTGCTCCCCACAGTCACGCATGGAAAGGATTTGCAAAGTTAGCTTTGAAGTCAACTCGTCAGCACAATTCCAGGTGTGGAGTGGGTTCATGGGGGGGAAACTCAGGAAAATAAACAGCTGGGTGAGAGCAGCCAGCAAAATAAACCCACCAGAGCTCTGTGTGGGGCTGTGCTGGAGCAGCTGATGAGCTCACGGAGCAGTGCCAGCGCAGAGAACAAATCCCACGGCCCTGGTGCGAGCAGGAGAGGGCTCAGCTCTCAGCTCAGCTCCTGGAGAGCAGGTGGTGGCTCTGGAGCTCCCTCTCCGTGAGGCGGGGATGGATCACCACACCCTGCCACAGCCAGGACACGGTGCCTCGGCGCCTCGGCAGGGACGCGGCTGCGCTCAGGAGCCGGCGGATCCTCCTTTGAATGGTGAGGGAATTCAGACGCGGCTTTGAGGGTCTAAAGGGAAAAAGAAAAGAAGGAAAGAAAAAAGGAGGTGAGTGTAAGAAGTTGGGTGTTTCTATAGCAGCAGCAGCAGCACCCCGCGCTCAGCGCCGGGAGCAGGTGGGAGCGCCCGTCACTCAGCACAGCGTGGTGACAGAGCTGGCAGCCGCCTGATAAGAGCTGCTGCCTCCACGGCTGGGGTCCCACCAGCCCTGGGGATGGGTCCCTTCCCTGGCAAGCTGCTGGAGATGGGGGAGGAGGAAAGCATGGGCTCAGGGAACCTCGGAGAGCGGGGGGAGGCAGCGGCGGGTGGCACCAAGAGGACAAAACCCCGCGTTCCTCTGGCGTTTCCCACCTGAGGGGCTGCTCTGGAGCAAGAGGCTTTCTACCAAAGAGCCGAGTCCCAGGAGACAGCGATGGGCAGGGAGGCCGTGGGGAAAGGGGCAGGTGGGGGCTCTGTGCTCCCCACCAGGAGGTGGGTGACAGGAGCTCCAGGGGCTGTGGGACTGGGACAGAGCGGCCAGAACAAACCTTCGTGTGCCCAACGGAGTGTCCTGAGGACAGGAACTGCAAGAGCTGGTGCCGAGTCAAAAGAGCAGCTGAGAAAACACATTAATGCACCATAAAGAATGTCTTTGCTTCCCAATGATCTTTTTTATTACTATTATTTATTCATTTATACGCCACTGCCTTGCTTTTTTTTTTTTTTTCCCCCTTTTCTTTTTTCTTCTCCTTTTTTTCTCCTCTCCCAGTTCTTTCAGTGCCTCATACCACCCTCTCCACCCCTGGAGACTGCATTCAAACACTGTCTGATGCGGAGGGCTGGCTGGGGGGGTCTGGGGCCATCAGCATGCCTGGCACACGCCGAGCCCAGCCAGCAGAGCAGTGCTGGGCCCGGCCACGGCTCCTCCAGCCTCCAAATATTTGGATTCTAAAGGGACTGGGATAGAAACACCAAGAAAAATAAATATTTTACAAACACAGTAACTGAAAACCTAAACAGGATCCCGCCGCCTCTTTCTGCCCAGGGCACGCTACTGAAGCGGAGCTTGGATGTCACAGCTGTGGCACTGACACTTTACTTCCTTACAAAGGAATGTTCCGTGGCTGCAGCATCGCATCAGGCCACTCCCATGGAGTTTGGGAAGGAACAAAACCTGTCTTGGGATGCCGGGCAGCTCCTGGGCTGGGAATGTCCCTCTGCTCCCCTGGGGGCTCAGGAAATCAAACCCTGCCTCCTCCACACCCCGCGAAGGCACAAGGGGAGCCAGGACATGGCCAGGCTTTGGAGGTGAAGGATGAGGGTGGAATGTTCATTGCCCCAGGAGTCCCCTGGGGAGCCCTGACCTGGCCAAGGTCGGGGAATGAAGCACGAGGGGAAAATCCCTGCTCAGGGCAGGGGGACTGCGGGCTGGGATCCAGTGCTGGCCGCAAGAGACAGGAGCACAAAGGCCTGAGCAGGATCCTCCTGGCAGGGGATGGGGCAGGGCCTGGGGACCCTCCCCATGCTTTAAAAGCACAGGGACTCCAAAGCCTTCTTTCCACCACCCTCACTGCCCAAGGGCCTGTGCTGGTGACTGGAGGCATCTCCTGTGTCACCCTGCTCTCTGTTCAGCACGGAGATGCTCCCTCCAGGCTCAAACAGTCACCATCCCCTTTCTGACACTGTGAGTGCCACCAGCTGGGACCATTGCCCTCGGGAAGCCACTGAGCCCTTTCAGTCAGCAGTTTTTTGGCTCCAGTTCATGTTCTCTGCAGACCAAAGGAGACCTTGTCCCTTTGACTCGTTATTTAGGGGTCCCTCAGGACGCAGAGACACAGATCCCTGTCTGGGAGAGGAGGAGGAGGAGGGTAGATGGTCCTAAGCCAAAGAGGAACAAGATGTTCCAGGGCATGGTGCTGCGGTCACTGGCTCAGCTCAGCAGGGGACCGGTCACAGAGGGCCACCATCATGGCACAGCTGTCCCTGGTCCCTCCAAATTGCTCCCTTTGCAGAGCTGTGGGGGAGTGAATGAGCACGAGGGGCTTTAGTGGCCTCTCAGCCCTGGACACAGGACAGGAGAAACCCTCAGGCTCCTCCTGCTGCCCCTCCATCTCCCAGCCATTCCCAGGCCCCCAGGCTCTCACCCACCCCCTGTGCCCACTCCCTGCTCCAGCTTTGGGGAGGGCTCCGTGTGCCTGGGGCTCTCTGGGGTGGTGCTGGAGCCTTTTTGTTGTGGCTGTTATTTTTAATCTTCATATTGTTCTGGATTTGCATCAGAGACAGCAGGTTGGAGAAACGTGCCTGGCTCTTGGAGCACAGCGTGGCAAGGTTGGCAATGCCCTCCAGCTCCAGGAGAACGCGCTGCCTCCAGCAGCTGCTGGATCCAGCGGGGCTGCACCCAGCCCCAGCACTCACCCCGAGGTCTGCAGCAGTTTTTAGTCACTCCTCTCTTCCAGCCCCAAAAGCCAAGCCCTGAGGATGAGCAGGATAGGGAGGAAGGGGCTCTCAGCAGCAGAGCGCACAGGATTTGGTCCTGTGGGAGAGGATCTCATCCTACCCCTGGGCATGAGGGATCCCACAGCATCCCACCCTGTGCTGCACAGGGAGATGCTGAAGAGCCAGCAGAGTCACATCCTGCCCTGCAAGCCCAGAAGTGCCAGCCTGTGGAGCCTGGAGCACCTTGCATGCATCAGTCCCTGCAGGGCAACCCCAGGGCAACTCCAAGCAGGGAAGCAGCAGGTGGGGACAATTCCTGACTGCCACTCTCCTGCTGGGTGGAAACAAACCCTGGTGAAGTCAGCAGGGGGGAGCTGCTGTGAGCCCCCTGAGGGAGGGACAGCAATGGGACAGCATGGAGAGACACGAGCATGGCACCTGGTGACCTCCTTGTCACTGGAGCAGTGTTTGCCTTCTTCCCCTCCTCCCTCTGCTCCTCATCCCATCCCATGGGAGCTGCTCCTCGCTGGGGACAGGGGCTGCTCCTGCCTCTCCCACCTGTGGGAAGAGCCCCCACAGGTGGGAGCTGCTCACCTGCCCCTCCCTGGCAGGAGTTTTTTGCCTGGAGTTTGCCAGCCTCCAGGAATGAGGAGGAAAACAAGCCAGGATCTCACTGAAAGCACCAACTGTTCTCCTCGCATGTAAATGCTGCTGCTCTTTTGATTTTAAATGGCTTTAATGCCGAGTTCATCTGCTAATTCCCCTCCTGCCCCTTGTGTATTGTATATTAGGAGAAATGTTGTTCTGTATCCTGAGCAGTTTATTTTATCGAGTTTAAGAGAAAATCCCATACTGAGATGCTGCAGATAAATATTCATTGTCACATCTGCTTCGGTTTAAGATTGTTGCCTAAAAATGTTAAAAATACAAACATATTTTGTGGGGGAGAGGCTGGGGTGGGAGGGTTGGGGTGGGCTGCTGGGTCTGGGCCTTCAGTGCAACTCGTCAAATGTTTTATCACCAGCAAGGAGAGGAATCACAATGAGGGGAAATCACCCAGGGGAAGGAAAAAGGGAACAGCAGCCTGAGAAGACTCAGCCAGCCCCAGCTCTGGAGCCCAAGTGGAGCAGTCCTGGGTGGGAGCATCCCTGGCATCACTCCAGGTTGGGGCACAGCCGTGGCAGTGCAGGGGTGTCCCATTCTCAGCTACTCGGAGCATCCTCCAGGATCTCTCAGTGCCCGGGGTTGGGAGACCAGCAACAGCAGGAGTGGGGTGTTCTCCCTGTCTCTGGAATGCTGCACAGTGGGCAGGCAGTGCTGGCAGCACCCAGGAACTGCCTGGAGGATGTGCTGGTGCTGGGAGCCCCTGTCCAGCCCAGCTGTGCCTGGCAGTGCCGTGGTGGCCCTGCTTGGCACAGCTGTCCCTTCTCCTGATGAAAGCATGACGGGCACCAGGAACTCTGTTGGTGGCAGTTCCAGCAGGGAGGCTGGGAGCTGCCCTGGCTTCTGCTGCCTCTGGGAAGGGTTTGTCCAGGCCACACCGGACACACACAGTGACAGGACAGCTTGGGACAACATCAAGGGGACTCAGCTTGGCAAAGTCTGTCCTGCCTCTGAGACACAGAGCTCTTCCCTCCCTGCCTCTGCCAGTCCATTACTTCTGCTCAGCACTACAATTTTATTTTACATTTAAATAAAATAAACTTTACCTTATTTTATTTTTCTTTCAAAGCTTTTGCAGCTCCACCAAGCGCAGCCAGTCGATATGGAAGGCATAGTAATAAGGATAACGCTTTCCACTTGCTGAGCACTTTATATTCTCCAAGCACTGTACAAACATTACCTAATTAAACAGAGCAAGGCAGCAGCCCTCTGCTCCGGCCTAATGCTGGGAAATGGAAACAAGGAAACTCTGAACCAATATGTCAATAACATCAAAGTCCCATTGTCCTGGCCTTGGCTTTGTTGCAAAGGAATCCAAAATTGTCTCAGAGTTTCCAACAAGGCTTTGGGCTCTTCACACTTGGGAAACAAGTGTGAAAGAACTGTTTGGGAGTCAGACGACAAACCCTGATCAAAGTTGGCAGAAGTGGCCACGGAGACCCCGGGATTGCAGCCTCGCCTTTGATGCCGCCTCATGTGGGAGCCATCCCGGCGGCTCTCGCCCCCCAGCCCTTTCCAGGGCTGGCATCTTCCTCGGGGCCCTCGTGTGCATCTGGGGAATGTTTCCTATTAGGGATTCACACTCTGGTTGAGCTGCATTCCTAATTGTGGAGACTCGAAGGGCCCTAATAGGAAACACACCCGCAGCAGAGTCCCTGTGAGTCATTCTCCCATCAGAGCGGTCCTTGGGCTGCTGCCACATGGCAGGGACAGGGCCCAGGGGACACAGGGCCAGGGCCCCGTGGGGACCCTGCTCCCAGCTGTGCCACCATCGCTCCAGGCTCTCGGTGGGTGTCGTGCCAGGTGCTGGGAATCCTGTGCCCACCCTCTGTAGCATGGTGCCTTCAGAAGACATTCCATGGCCACCATCCCATTCCCACAGCAGTGCTGGCACCTCTGGGGACAGGAGGGGGCTGGGTCAGAGCCTGGTGCTCAGTGACCATGAGTGAGTGGCCATGGAGAGTGACCATGCTCGTGTTCATGTTTCCATGTCGTGTTCGTGCCATGCTCACGTTGCCATGGCCACGCTGGGGTCTGTGCCCGGCTGTGCACAACCACTGCCCATCCTCTGGGATGTGGCCAGAGTGGGAATGCCTCAGTCCCACATCCCACAGTGGCCTGGGGGTCCAGGCTCTGGCCCCAAAGTGCAGCCACCCCTTGTTTAGCAAACGGAGGTGACCTTGGAGTGCTACCCCTTTGTGCCTGCGCCCAGGTGTCCCATTTGTCACCGTGACAGCCCACACAGCTCTGGGAAAAGGTCACCTGAGCTGTACCAGCCTTTCCCTTTCACATTTATGCTGATAGCAAATTAATTCTTCACCAGAAGCCCAAGTGCCCCTTGTGCCATTGTTTGATGTTTTCCAAATTTGCCTGGGTTCAGGTGCTCCCCTCCCTCCTCCCCAGCACTGAGACACACCAAAGGCAAAACATCAGCCCCTGCATTTTTAGGACAAATTCCCTGATTCTGGGGATGTTCTGGCTGAATCTCAGTGCATTTTTCTGTGTCTGCTTGACAGCAATACCTGGTGATGTCAGACAAGCCTCTGGGGCCCTCGGCTCTCATTACCAGCCTGTCTAATTAAGAAGAGATGCTGCTGCTGACTGCTTTGGAGGAGTACGTGGGGAAGCAACAAATGCCAATCTCCATCACCAGGGTCTGTGCTTTTGGGGTCTGGATCTTTAGAGACAGGAGGGCAGCCCTGAGTGTGTCCCAGCCAGTGGAATGACAGGTTCAGCAGCAGGAGGCCTCTGGGCAGCAGGAACCCCTCTGAGCCCCAAAGGGTGCAGGGCTTGGGGAGTCAGGAGCCTGATTTTATCTGAGCAGACTCACTCCAGTTGCTAATAATTAGCAGGGGCTGGCTGATCATTAAGGCAAAATGAGCCACTCCCTATCCATTCCACCCCAGCTGGAGGTTTGGGACAGCGAGGTCCTGCATGTTCCAGTTCAGATCCCTTTCAGCCCTGCAGTCCCTCTGGAGTTCCCAGTGGAGCTGCTCCACATTCCCTTGCTCAGGAACAACCTTTCCCAGGACTTTCCCTCAGGTTGGGGATGTTTGGCACAGGGGGACGAGGGAACTCTTGTTTTTATTCTTCTACAACAAGAATGTTTTTCCTCCTGTTATTCATCAAATTCTGCTGGAATTTAATACTCACCAGCTCTAAACAGCCTCTTGCACTAACAGTGATTGATGGTTTCCAACGAGTCCATAAATGCTGCCCCTCCTCAGCCCTGCACTTTCTCTCCTTCTCTCCCTACCACTCCATCTCTCCTCTCTTCCCTTCTCTCTCCTCTCTTCCGGGCCAGACAAAAGCTGATCATGCTGTTGTTATGTGGATTGATTTGTTTTCTGTTTCTGCAGTGTTTTGGGGTAGGAAGACATCAGGGATTTGTGAAAGAGCAGAGAAATGCCATGGCCAATGAAGCCTGACTAGGAATTCCTCAGGTTATTATCTCTTCGGTTAGGGAAATCCGGGCAAATTTCTGCACGGAAACACTTCAGGAGCAGAAAACAGCAAAGCCCAGTAGCAGCTGCCCAGTTCTCCCAGTCTGGAGCAGCCTGGAATGGAAAGTCTGTCCATGGGAGATGAGGTGTGTCTGCACACTCGGGGGGATGTGACACCCTGGGGAGCAGGGAATGTGCACAGGATTCCCAGCCCAGGGAACGCTGAGGGCTCCATCCGAGGTGTCAGCAGGATGGAGCAGCCCAGGACAAGGCTCCTGAGTGGCCTCGTGCACCCCGGGGCTCAGGGAGTGACAGCGATTGCTCAGTGCTCCTGGATGAGCAACTTGTAGTCCCAAGGCACAAATTCCCAGGAGTTCTGGCTCTGGGTGTTGGAGACAGCTGGTGCCAGGGAACAACCAACGAGGAGATCGAAGCAGGGAAGGTGAAACCTGGGGAAGTCGTCCTGTGACTCTCTAGGGACAAAAGCATCCAACAGATGCTGGCAGGGAGGGCACAGTGGGATGCCAGGGATGAGATGGGCAAGGTGAGGGTGCCAAGGTGGGCAAGGTGAGGGTGCCAGGCAGGAGATGCTGAGGGACCCCCCAGAGGCAGAGCCCCCTCCCCACAGCTCTCAGCTCTGCTGGGAAGGGGCTGCTCCTGGGCTGTCTCCTTCCCCGTCACGGGGACTCCTGGCGTTTGCTGGACTTCCCACAAGACTGGATAAACTATCCCTGCCTTTCCCGAGCAAAGCTCCCTCCTACCTGGTGGGGGCTGCCCTTCCCTTGGAAAGCCCGGCGCTCCGAGGAGCCCCGGCTCTCCTGTTCCAATTAAGCTACCTGAGATAAAATCTGGGGAGCTCTTAGAGGGAAACAACTTAAAGAGATGTAAAATGGTAACTTGATTTACTCATTTGTTCCTGACCGTTTGATTCCTCCCTGAGCCGCCACCCAGCCAGCTGGGTTATGTGTCACCGGGAAAAAAAATCCAATACGGGCAGATCCCTTATCAGATCAGCGCGTTAAAAGGATTTGGGGAATGCTAATGCAGGCACAGGGATTGGGAGATGGGACTCGCTGGCTACGGGTGGCCGAGCACCAGGCAGCACCTTGGCTCCCCCTTCCCCAGCTCCTGTTTCCCCTGGGATGCGGGAACAGGGCTGGCTGGCCTCTCCCAAAGCAAGGGCTGAGCGGGGAATCTCCCCCTCATCCAGCCTTTGTCCAGAATCCCTGGGGAGCATTTCTTGCCCTGTTTTGCTGGATGAAGTCACTTATATTTTGGGGTGTGAGTTGGAGGCAGCTGCCTGTGCCTGCTGGCTCTCTGTGTCCTGCACGCTCCCTCCTGGCTGATGGGCATCCTGGGCTTTCCCAGGCACAGGACAGAGTGCTGTCCCATCACTGACTCCAAAGGCACAGCTCAAGGCTGGCACTGTTCCCCAAACAGCCCTGATCCCAGGAGCCAGGACCTGGGATGGGAATTTGAGATCCACAGGAAAATCGGAGAGGTTGTGGAGTCCCCACAACCTCTGGGATTGTTCAATGCCAGGTTGGATGGGGCTTGGAGCAGCCTGGGACAGTGGAAGGTGGGGATGGCACTGGATGGGCTTTGAGGTCCCTCCCAACCCAAACCAGCCTGAGATTCCATGAAAACACCGGGGATTAGGACCTGAGTCACACTAATGACTGGGAGAACTGTTTTGCAAATTAACAAATGCAATTTGTTCCCCAAAGCAGCACGGGGCAAGGTCAGGCCAGTGGAAGCCCAGGGCTCATTCCCTGGGACAAGAGCAGTTCTGTTTCAATTACTGGTGCCCATCCTCAGGAGCAGCCCCTGCCGGATGTCAGGAGCCCCTGATCCTGCTGGTTCTGCTGTGAACCCTGCGCTGGGACGCGGACAGAGCCAGTCCTGGGTGTCCAAGTGATGAAGGGCAGATTAGCAAGGCCCTGCTGCACTAGGCTGGAATATATTTAGCTCCTCAACGTGCTATGGATTAAGAGCAGCAGGGCCTGGCAGCTCCCCTGCAGAGGCTGGCAGGGAGCATTCCCGTTCAGCTGAGCTGACATTCCCTTCTCAGCACCTGTTGGATGGGTATCCCAGCCTTCCCAGGGCTGCTCCCCCA
Organism: Onychostruthus taczanowskii; assembly: GCF_017590055.1. NCBI lineage: Eukaryota > Metazoa > Chordata > Aves > Passeriformes > Passeridae > Onychostruthus > Onychostruthus taczanowskii. Next base: position 10,057,414 of record NW_024498462.1, read on the forward strand.
CTCCTGCCCTCAGGCAGGGTCCTTCCTGTCCCTGCTGTCACTTGGTTGCTCAAAGCAGCTTCTGCACGAGTCAGACTCAAGCCATGAAGGTTTTGAAGGTTTTGAACGTTTTAAAGGTTTTGAGAGTTTTAGGGCAAAGAGCCCCCCCTTTAGAGCTTGTTCTTTTCCTTTCCTTCCACCAGTCCCTGTCCTTGGAGTGGCACTGCCCTTGTCCAGGGGGATGAGTTGGCATTGTGGGGCTTGAAAATGTGCATTTTCAGCTCTTGCTGCCCCCCATGCTCAGCTCCATTCCCATCCCGTGGGGCTTTTCCCCTCAGGATGGCTCTGTTACCTGCCCATGCCTGCCCTGTTGCTGAGAGCATCCCACCCAATTATCCCCATGCCTGGCTCATTTATAAATTGTATGGAAATACAAATGTCCCCCTGTCACCCCACAGGACGTGTCACCCTCCCATGCCTTCAGGCAGATGCTCCCAGCAGCACCAGATGAGAGCAGATTTGTGTTTTTCCCTCACTGATATCCTGGGAAAAAAAAAAAAAAAAAAAAAAAAAAACAAAAAAAAAACCAAAACATTACACTTTAGTTTACATGGGGAGGTTTTCCAAGCAATCCTCTCCACAGGGACCCCAGAACCGGAGACCCTGGAGTGTTCCTGTGTGCTCCAGCAAAGCCCTTCCCATTCGGGGTAATCCCATACAACCTCATCTGGGAATTCCTGGCAGCTGGAGAGCACATCAGGTTATTTGCAGGCCCCTGGCCATTCTGGGGACTGTAGGAATCCAGTGACCATCCCTGCACTGGGACATGGGGCTCTCCCAGCCCTTGGCAGCCCATCTTTCCACAGGGGTTACAGGAAACTTGGGAGACATTGACAAAACCCAAACTTGCACTCAGTGAAATGAAAAACAAACTGAAAAAATCCCCTGTCCAAAACCTGCCTCAAGTCAACCCAGACGTTTGGTTCAATCATCAAGCAAACATTCCATGTGTGCTCCAAGCTTTTCCTTTTTAAGCTTCTTAAGTGGGCTTGAGTTAAACACAGGCAAATTTCTCATGAAAACATAATTTCAGCCCAAATCACGGAACTTCAAGAAGCTTTCCTTCAAAGCCAGCAGGACAAACCTGGCTGGTTTGATTGGATTTTTCCCTTTTTGGGGGGTACAAGATCATTCCCGTTGCGTCAGTGTCGCGGTTGACTCGCAGCTGTGCTTTTGGGTGAACAACGTGTTTGGCAGAGGAGTTTCCCCCAGCTCTGCCTTCTGTGGCCTTATTTGATGGCTAGTGGCATGGGCTGTGTCTGCTGTCACCGCTGTCACCGCTGCCACCGCTGCTGTCTCCCAGCTCCTCGCAGCCGCTGCGAGCGCGGCCACGCCGAGACACGGCAAAGCCAGAATTTCTGGTTTCCATAAAGGAATATGGAGAATATTATCCAGTGAGATTTGAAACTGAGGTGGGAAAGCTGCCAGCGTGCAGCGTTTTCAAAGAGCCTCCTGTATCTCGTGTTGCTGAAAACTGGGAAGTCCCGTGGGCTCGGGAAGGGGAGGCGGGAGGGGTGGGGGGTCCCCGTGGTGGGCACGGGGATGGAGGCAGAGCAGGGGGAAGCCTTCTGAAGGGGTCCTTTCATATTAGAATAAGTCATAATTAATGCTATCAGGTGGCAGGAAGGCAGCATCAGGTAACATGAGCAGGGCCTTATCTCTCCCTGCATCCCGGGGCTGCGGCTCTGGGCCGGGGGAAAAGCAGGAGACTCACAAAAAGTGTTGGGAGTGGGGTGGGGGGGATTGGGGCGCTGCTGCCATGAGGAGCCCAGCTCTGGTCCTGCCTGGCAGGATCTCCTCAGAGAGGTGAGGTGAAGCACATCTGGGTGGATGGATGGATCCACACAGATCCATCTTCATGAGCAGGGAGGATGGAGGGAGGGGAGAAGGGGCAAGCACAAGGTGGGTTTTGGCTGTCCCATCAGCATCTGTGGAAGCTCCCAGGCCGTTTGTGGTGCCACCATGGTGGCCCTGAGGGGGTGGGCTGGTCACTGGGACTGGTCACTGGTGCCTCTGGGACCTCCAGATGGGCTTTGAGCCATTTGTTCATTAGGAGCTGATCAAACCATTCCCTGCCCGGGTCTCACAAACCACTTGTCCTTTATTTGCACTTTTTTAGACCAAGCTCTCTCTCTTTCTCCTCTTCCTCGGCTGGGTCACCAGACACATAATTCCACCTTAATTAGTGACATTGTTCCTGACAGTGGGGCTGTCAGGAGCCTGGGTTAGCACATCCCTGGCCTTGGGGACAGCTTGAACAGGAGAGTTTAGGGCAAAACACTGATTTGGGGAAAGCTCTTTTGCCATGTAGAAAAAACATATTTAAAAACAAAGCACTTAAAACTGGTGGATCAAACCCTCCTCATGGAAATGCCTGTGTGGGAAAAAAGCCTCTGTGATCTCAATTACCTTCCTCTGTGAGGATCCTGCATAGCTGAAATTGTTTAGTTTCTGAGCAGCAATGATAAAAAAAAACACTTTAGGTTTTTATTTCCCTACTTCGGCTTCCCTTGGGAAAAGAGCCGGAGCAAGCGATTCCACGCATGCACACAGGCACAGGGCACACAACAGCCAGAACAAAATCCCAACAAACACAACTTGTTTGCTTTAATTTTGTTTTTCACTGAAAAAATGTGAACTTCTCTGAGAAAAGACAATGCGATGGGCTCGGCTCAGCTCTGTGGCCTGCCCTACTTTTGGGGAATTTGTTTTCCAGTTTGCAGCCATCCTTAGCCTTAAATTTCTCCTATTAAGGATAAGACTGAAGCAGCCCTAAGGCATCGGCCCTTGGAGGGAAGAGGAAGAGGGATGGAAGTGCTCATGGGAGGCAGCCTCTGCTCTGGGCAGGAACACAGGCTGGGATTGTTGGAGTGCCCTGTGCAGGGCCAGGAGCTGGGCTCAGAGATCCTCGTGGCTCCCTTCTGAGTCAAGTTAATCTGGGATTTCATCTCCCATGTCCTGGCTGCTCAGCCTTGCCCGGCTTTGGGGTTGTGCAGTAGAGGATGGATGCAGGGATGGATCCGGGGAGGTGATGGATGGTGCCCCCGCCCGGCCCCTCGCTTTCTTCCCCTCCTCGTCCTTCCCCAGCACAGAGCGAGTTGTCAAAAGCAACAACACTTCACGACCAGCCCAAAATAAATACAGGAATCTTGGGTGATGAATTGTCCCTGCTCTGAAATCCATCTCAGGAGATGTCGGCAGCCGCGGGGAGCTCCTCCGGCTCGGCAGTGCCACCGCGGGAACGTGGCACCGTGTCACCGCTCCCGGTGTCACAGCACCCGGGGCAGGGCCCGGGCAGCTGGCAGGGGTTCGCAGACGTTCTCCTGTGCATCCACTTGCTCTCACTGCGATTCCCTCCGTGACAGCCACGGGAAATGAGCTGGCCGTGGAGGCTGGGGGAAAGCTGCTCCGAATTCCCGATCCCTCTGCCGTGTGCCTCTCCTCTCCGAGCGCGGCGTCCCCCGGGGCCAGAGCCGACTTTGTTTTCCTGTCTCCCGCGGCACAAGCAGCCCGAGAACGCGGGATGAATAGGAATGGGAATAACAAATGGGCTGGAGATAAGGCAGCGTCTGCGGGAGTCACCGCGAGGCACCGGAGAGGGAAGGCGGAGGGGGAGGATGCCGGAGTTAGCGGTGTCCAAACGGGATTAGAGTGACAAATTTCGGGGGATGGGGGGCTGGAAGGTGCAGCGGAGGCGGAGCACGGAGCTCTCCCTGCCTGACTTTCCCCGGAGCCAGAGCTGCCCCTGCTCGGCCGGGGTTGGGAACACACCCCAGACACCAAGGGATGGAGGAGGTGTGGAGAGGAGGACAGGCAGGGGGAGAGCAGAGCACAAAGATTGCATGGGGAGGGCTGGAGAGAAACAGGAGAAAGAGGAGAAAGAGAAGGAAGAGAAGGAGGAGGAAGAGGAGGAGGAAGAGGATGCCCACCTGGGTGGGGTGGCAGATGTTCCCAGCTGTGCATGGCCAACATGTCAGCACAGCTGCTGGAAAACTGGGAAACCTCCACTGCAGGCAGCTGAGCAATTCACCCCAAGGCTTCTTTGTTCATGGCTGTCACCTGGGAGCTGGGTCATGGAACCAGCAGGGAAGATCAGCTTTGTAGTGGGGACACCCCGTGGGGACAGTCTGCAGACTGGAACCTGCTCGTGTTGGGGTGGAAGAGGCAGAAAAGCAGGGGAGAGGCGTCAAAGCATTGACCTTCAGCTGGTTTAGAGGTGTCAGCAGGCAGAAGGGAGGGGAATGATTTAGAAAGGTAGAGGAATGTGGAGTTAGGAAGGTGGAATTGAGGAAAGGAAAACAGATGATAAATTTCAGGGAAATAAACCAAATAATCCAACAGAGAGAGGCAGAGGAGTGAGAAACTCCTCTCTGGGAAGAGATGGGACCATCCTGCTGTGGCCCTGGGAGATCAGCTGAACTTCCAAAGTGTGCAGCCCTGCAGCTCCTTGGGATGGCATGGGGAGCAGGGATGGCTCATTGTGGCAGAACCACTTGGGAAATACCAAATTACTCTTACCAGGGACAGAGCACCCTGTTCTGGTGGTGGTCCTGCACGCTGGGACCCTGCCCAGTCCTGAGAGAAGCGTTCCTGGCTTCTCCTGCCCCTCAGTAACAAATCCTGGAGCAGTTTCCTTGCACCATCTAGGGCTGGACACTGACAACTCATCCTAGAGCCAGCGTTGGCGGCACTGGGGAACAGGAGACCAGCCTGATTTGGGGTAATTCCAGGCTTTTTTAGCTTTATGGGAGCATCTCAGCAAACATTCGGGCTGGCCTGTTTCCCAACAGCTGCACACGGAGAACTGGGATGCACAGAGAAGCTTTATGGCCTCTGCAGCTCCAGGTAAGGGTTGATGGGATTGAAATGAGCCGAGGAAAGCTCAGAGCCTGCGAGCCTGAGGCTTCCCATATCTGCTCCAGGGAAAATGGGACCAACCCAAGCACACACACTGGGCTCCCTGTACTGCCAAGCTGGGCTGAGTAAGGTCAGAGTTAGGCAGAAATGAGAGACAGAAAAGGATGATTAGGTCACTTATTTCATCCTCTTACCAATTAGACAGGAAATTATTTAACTGCTTTATTTATTTATTTAGGAATGTACCTCAGCAGGAAAACCCCAGCAGCAAGAGCTGCCGTTGTGCAGAGGGAAGGGTGGAAGTCCAGCTCCTCATTCATAAATGCACATTTGTGAAAAGCATCTGCTGAAGGAAAATTTGGGGAGGAAAGCTCTGCTGACAAGCCTCTGAGGCAATATGGGCTACAGGGCTCAGGAGGGAAGTGGGATTTGCTGTGTCCTGGGTATGGGTGCTCTTCTGGAACATCCCCATTGCCTTATCTCCTTTACTAGAGACATTTTCCAGTCCCAGAGGGGTCCAAGAGACCCTCAAACCCCACCCCTCAGGCTTGGGGCTGTGTCTTCTGGGACAGCACCAGCCTCCTGCCCAGCTCACACAACCCAGCCCAGCTCAGCCCCTTTCTGGGAAAGCTTTGGCTGGTGAGGAATTTGCAGTGCAGCTCCTCCAGCAGGATGGGAGGGTTATCCCATTGGACAGCTGAGAAGATTTATGAGGTCCATAAATGGAACTCTCTGGAGAGAGCCCAGGAATGGTTTGATCTCTGCCCCAGGTCCTTCATCCACAGAAATGCAGGGTTGCAGGGCCATGGTCACAAAGAGGGAGAGCGGTGCCAGCTCCTTTCCTGCCTCGGTGTCATCAGCACTCTGCTCCCCCTTCAAAATGATGATGAAAACCAATTTCTAAACCTCAGGGTTTGTTGGTTTTTTTCCCCTAAATGGAATTCTTGCTTTCCAGCCAGCCTCAGCTCACTCATGAAGCAGAAGGATAGGCAGAAGGCTCTCCTGGGCGGAGGTGGGCTGGAATGGGCTCGGACTCTGCCTTGGAAACCAGAGAAGAGAAGCCCCATGGCCAGGGCTGCAGCACCTCGGGGCAGGAGGGGAGGGAGGGCAGGTCCCAAAGGCAAACAGGGCCACAGCCAATGTGTCTGAGCCAGGGGGACAGGATGGAATTGGTGACACATGTCCCCACCTGCACAGTGACCCAGGGAAGCTGTGTGTGTGGAATGGGGGATGCTGTGGTGGGAATGCTGTGTGTGGATGCTGTGTGTGGAATTCTGTGTGCATAGAATTCAGTGTGCAGGGAATGCTGCGTGTGGAATTCTGTGTGCAGGGAATGCTGCATGTGGATGCTGTGTGCAAGGAATGCTGTGTGCAGGGAATGCTGTGTGTGGATGCTGTGTTGGAGGATGCTGTGGTTGGATGCTGGGTTTTGATGCTGTGTTGGACGTGCCCTGTGCCCCCACACCTGTGCCCCCACACCTGTGCCCCCACCCCTGTGTCCTGCTGGACCAGGGCTCCTGCTCTGCCTGGCGTGGGCAGGATTGGATGTGCTGAAGCATCCCCGTGTGCCAGGGCCGCAGCCAAGCAGGGCACAGCAGGCAGCCGTGTCTCCTCATGCTGGGGCTGATTCCTCTCCTCCCTCTCCCTCTCCCCAGCCCCGGGAGGACGTGGCACAGCTGGGCTCTGTCCCCCTGGGTGGTGGCAGCGGCAGCTGGGCACGGCTCCCGAGAGCAGCGCTCCGAAGGATCCCGGCTCAGGGACGCAGCTGCTCTGCTGTTATCACACAGGAGCAGAGATGAGACAACCCAGTTATCGAGGAGAGAGAGAGGCCTTCTCCGTGATCATTCTTGTTATTCATTTCCCCTCTCTTCTCCTTGCCAGGCAGACGCTTTCGCAGGGCAAATCCAAACGAAAGCCTTGCAAAGAGGATGCTCATAAAATATTTATGGAGAACTGCGGTGAACACGAGTAGGATAATGAGGGTCTGTGGGAAATGGGATGTGTCCAAACTCGCACAGTGAAGGCCTCGTACGAGGCAGAGGCACACGGTGGAGGCCATTAGTGAGTCCTGCAGGGTCTACACTCATTTCCTTCTCAGCTGCCACACACAGCTCTGCTTTGGCTTTCCCTTGCTGGCACTGGCGCTTTTCCTCCATGGCAGCTGCTGCCTGCACTGCATAAGGAACTGGGATGGCTGGAGAGCACTGGGGGCTGTGCAATGGTCTGTCCAGTCCCATGGCTGTGCTCTTTGGGAGCAGGACAGGGACACTGTGCCACCAGAGCAGGACACAGCCGCTGTGCCACCTCTGGGATGCAGCCTGGTCACCCGCCCTCCTCTCCCAGCCACTTTTCCTGTGCTCCAGCCCCGTGACTGTTCTGCACCCCCCAAAATGGCCACACAGGGCAGCCAGGGAGGGCACCAAGGTCTGGCAGAGGGATGGGAGTCAGTTCCCTTCATCGGGGTTGCTTCAGGAAGTAGAAGGTTGGCTCAGGTCTGAGCAGCTCCTTCCCCCCATCCTTCCCTCCCATCCCCTGCAGTCTGTGGGGCTCTGCCCCCACAAACCCCACACACTCAGCCCCAAGGCCTGATCCTGAGCGCTGCTGGTGCCAAAAAGGGGCTCTGAGGCTCTGGGTGAGCTCTGGTAAAGTGCAAACCTATCCCATCCTAGGAGCAGAACCCATAAACACAGCAGCCCCCCTAGGGCAGGGACGAGCTGCCTTAAACCGTGTCCTGCAGCAGCTTATCCAGCTCCTTCTCCAGTTACCCGGAGCGGCTGTCCCGCAGCTCCCGCAGCTGGAATGCTGCTGACCTTTGCAGAGTCTGCCCCAGCCCCAGCCCAAGCTGCAATTCCTCTGCGGTTGGCCAAGAGCACCTCGGGGGCACTGCTGCTCCTCTTCCTCCCTCTGCTCTCTTCCAGCAAGCCCCCAAAAAGCCCTTGAACTCGTGTTGGAGCGCTGATCCCGCTGGGAGCCATGCCGCTGGCAGATGTTTGCTGTGATACAGGACACGACAGCTTTTATGACTTGTCAGCTGGAACCCAATCTTTTCGGGTCTTTAGGTTAAAATGGAAAAGCAAAGCTTGCACGCATGGCTGTGCCAGCAGCACGGCCTGCTGAGCCTCCCAGCAATCCCAGAACCTCCTGGAGCAGGAATCTGGGTGTCTCTTACTGTCACCCAGCCCAGCCTGGCAGCCCCAAAACCTCCTCGAACAAGAAGCCGGGCTGCCCTCACCATTCCACTCTGTCAAGGCCACTTTTCCCAGCCCCATGTCCCAGGACATGCCCTGTGTCCCTGCAGTGACACATCCGTGTGCTTGGGATGTTCCTGACCCCAACCCAGACTGCGTGGGGTGGGCATCTTTCCTGCCAGCCCCACAAAGGAACAGACAAGCAAGGTCACACATACCTTCCTTGTGATGACTGCAGGGAGATTCCCACCTCTTCCAGGCTGGGAAACCACTGCAGTGCTTCAGGTTATTGCACGTTACTAAACATTACCAAATCCTGGAGAATTACAAGAAACCCCATGTCTGCTTCACTCCTACTGCTGAAGGAAGGAGAATTATCCCTCCCCAGAAGCTGAGAGGTTCCTCACCTCCCCAGAGCTGCCTGGTGGAATTGTGCTGTCTCCTGTGTGGGAGCAGGCAGGGATGGTTCAGAGAACCATGGAATAGTCCAGGTTGGAAAAGACCTTTAAGATCGTCGAGTGCAGCTGTTAATTCAGCACTGCTGAGCCCAGGTTTAGGTTTAAATAAAACTCCGCCAGATTTCAGGTCACCCTCTCCACCTGTCCTGGTGCTACCACAGCACCTGAGAAGGTGACGTGGGCTGGGGTTGCCAATGATCAAATCACTGATCAGTGTCACACCACGGCCTCTGGGCATGAGGCACAATGTGGTGGGAGGGAGGCAGAGAAGCTGCTCCCTCCAGGTTCCCGGGTGGTGTCTCACCCTGCAGACCAGCGTGGGACACTCAGGAAGTGCTGCCTGGCCGATGGATCCCACCCTGCCCTCTCCCCCTCCATCTCCATCGCCCACAAGTCTCAAAGTTCAAGTGGTTCAGGACGGGGAAGAGTGTTCCAGACATGAAAGGTATTTCTGGGCATGGGGGAAGAAGTGATTAATCTCAATTAAACGGTTGGACACTGTATAATCTGGGGCAGCAGATTGGGTTACGAGTCCTCCTTCCCATGGCTCTTGGAGGGGGATTCCAGCCTGAGGAGACTTTGGAAAGATGTTTTGACTGCTGAAGTGCCAAACTTAACCCTGTTGTAATTGGGGCTGTGGTGAAACATGGTTGTTGTTTTTTGCTTCCTGAGCCTCCCGGACAGCCCGAGGTTTGTGCAGCTGCCACCTCTTTCCCATTCACACCATGACAGCTCCCACCCCAGCTCACTTTTCCCAAGGTCACTTCTCAGGAAAAAAAAAAAAAAAGGAAAAAAAAAGAGAAAACCACAGATGCTGGTGCTTCCAAACTGCAGGAGCAGCTCAGCAGCCTGGGCAGAGGTGCAGGGAACCACTGCTCACCCAGCTCCCAGGCTTCCTGCTGCTGCATCATGGTCTTCCTCCTCCAGCCCAGACCCTGCATCCCATCTGCAGAGCTCCCACTGCCCCTTCCTGCAGCCCCATGGCCATGAGCATCCCCCAGAGCTGGGGGCTCCTTGGGATCCATGTGCACCAAGCCCTGCTGGGGTGCTGGGATGGATCAGCCCCACATGAGCTCAGCACCAGCAGGATTTGAGCAGCAATTCCCGAGGAGAGCAGTGGCTGTGGAGCAGTGAGGAGCCCAGACACACAGAGAGAAGAGTTTCATCCAACAGAGCTCTCAGATCCTCCTTCTTATTTAACAGCCTCTTTCCCCGGACTAAAGAGCTGCTCCTGGTGTTCTGTAGGGACTAATAACAACCTAATCCCAAGCTGTAATGGACTAAACATACCCAGTGTGTTCTGAGGTTCACCCAGAGAGATCCCACATCCCCCCCTGTGCTCTGAGCCCTTTGTGGTGTCACACAGCACACGGCCCTCAGTGACATGAGACATTTCTGGGTAAGAAGTTAAAAATAAATATATTCCCAGGGGGAGCTGCAGAGGGATAGATCGAGCCAGGGTGTAATTACCTGAGCTGGAACAGAGCCAGGCTCTAAACTTGTATTGCAAATTCTTTGCATTGCTTTAGATACCTGCTAACAAAGTGATTATAAAAACCATATTTATAGAAGATTAGGAGCTATGCAATAGATCCACATCCGTAATTAGCCATAATAGATCTGCATTGATTATTATTGATGTTAATCCTCTTCTAAATATGTGCACATTAATTAGTCAGCGTTTACCACAGACGCAATTATTTTAGGAACAGACACAGTTGGGGGGGGCAGCAGACAACAGGGTGTTTATTCCAAATTTTGTGTTTATTTTTCTCTCTGCAGCAGCACCTACATCAGGTTGTACAAGAACAAAGAGCATCTGAGTCCAAGGGCCTGGAGCATCCAGGCTCCCGCACCGTGATAAGCACTTACAAGTGCCTGGGAAGGATCTTGCCAAAATATTATTTTTGATGCATAAAATATTTCCTCGTTACTATGAAACACAGCGCGATGCCAGCCTCCGAGGGTGACACTGCTCCTTTTCCTGGCTGCCTGTGGGGGTGTTCAGCTCCAGCACCGTGTGTGCCTCATCCCAGTGCTCCTGGTGGCTGGGCTGGGGGTGGGAATTGCTTGTTGGGAATTAAATCTGGGTGGGCTGGTAGGGGGAGTCTTCAGGACACCTCCTGGGAGTGCTCAGCTGGAGCTGACTTTCAGGAGCCTTGGAATGTGCTCATCACTTTCCCAGCTGGAGCACACGGGGTGTCCTGGTTTGGGCAGTGAGTGAACTCAGCCTCTGGAATTCTTTCCCCATCATGATCATCCATCCCCACTAAGAGTTGGGGACCATCTGCACTCTAACAACAGTCTCCAAGAGCCACAGGGTACCAGGGTCTGCATGTCATGGACTGTTCCTGTTTGAGATGCCCCGAGCCTCCCAAAAATAACTCAGTGGAAAACACCCGTCCTATCTTCTTCCCTTTCTGTCCTTCATCTTCTTTTATTTCCTTCTCTCTGTCCTTTATTTTTCTCTCTGCCTGCAAGCAGGGAGAGCAGAAAGAGCTGGTGCACCCCCACTTTGAACTGTGCTACTGCCACAGCCCCATGTCCTTGTGTCCCTGTGTCCCTGTGTCCCCTCCCTTCTCCATCGCCATTCCCATGGACATGCTTTCCACAAGGCAATGGTAGGGAAGATGATTCCACCACTGGCACTCCTGCCAGGCCACAGCATCTCCAGTGGTGAAGAGTTTTGGTCAGCTTTGGGTGAGAAGAGTCCATGGGCATCCCATTGCCCTGGAAGGGCAGGAAGCGTGCTGGGAGAGCTGGAATGAGGAGCTGGAGGTGCTGGGTGAAGCTGCAGGACCACCAGGTGCTCCAGCCTGGCATGGAGTGGGGTCACAGCTGCCACTGTGGGATGTGGTCCCTCTCCAGAGGAGGGAGGAGGAGCTGCCCTGTCCCACCCACTGCTGTGGGGGTGATGCCACATCCCAAAATCTCCATCGCCCCCACCCTGATGGCCAAAGCAACTTCCCTCCAGTGCTCACCTGTGCCCAAAACACAGCACTCATGACCCAGATCCTGTTCCCTATGATGCAACCCCCTCTCCAAATCCAGCAATTAGCCTCCAATTTGCTTTCCCCATTAATGGCAAATGGGATCTCTCTGGGACGCTCTGACCAGACCCTGTTTTCTTCATCAATTCAAAACCTTTCCCTTTTATTTATTTTTTCACCCTTTCCCCAAATGTATTTCCCACCACAAAAATAACATTTTTCAGATCTTTGCAATTATTTATTCCGCGTTTTTCTGTCACAGCTTTGCAGGAATCAGCGTTTCTGGCGGGAGCAGGGAGGGAAGATGAGCAGCTCCAACCTCTCCTTCCACAGCCGATGAGCCGGGGTCTTGTTTGGGGTCGGTGGTCCAGGAGGGCCCCGTGACACCCACGGAGTTCAGACCAATTAGGGACTTCTGACTGGGGGGAAAAAGGGAAAAGAAAGAGCCAGGAAGGCTGGGCTCGCCTTTTTCTCCTCTCGTCTTCTTTTTAATGGCAGGCCCCCGGGGGCTCAGAGGCATCCTTGAGAATGGAAATCCTTCCAAATGGAAATCCTGCCTGAATGTCACAGAGGGGATGAAAGGGAGCCAAAGGCGACCTTGCTCCCGATGGCATCCTGAGGGGGGGACCGAGCTAATGGGAGGACGGACACATCAAGGAGGGGTTTTCAGGGGCAACCTGAGGGGTTTTTCCTCCTCCTCACTGGGAAGCAGCTGGAAGAAGGAAGAAAAGCAAATGAGAGACGCCAGAACTGTGACATTTTCAAGGACCTGTAGACGGTGTCACCCATGGAGGCACAAGGCTTTGGAAAATCAGGGGAGAATGAGCCGGCCGGGACCGGGGCTGGCAGCACACCCAGCCGGAAAAATGCTGAATAATTTTGGTGGCATTTAAATCTTTGCTTAAAATAAACCTTTGCAAGTAGAGGAGCCCTTAGAGCACATTTTCCCCTGGGACCTGCTAGCTCAATGCCCAAAGCAAATTAGGGACCATCCCAGACAAGGGCAATCCATTCCCTTTAGGAAATCCCAGATTTCCTGGGCTGGGGCTGCTCTGTGCCGAGAGGGTCTGAAGGCACATCCCGTTATGGTAAAATCTGCTGTTCCTGGGCTTCAGCTGGGATGAACCCCAGGGAAATAGCTCCATACCCACGGAACAATGCTCCAGAAAATGGAAACAGCTTTTCGAAGAACCTCCTTGGATTTCCGCCTTGTTGTGCTGCTCTCAGGGCTCTGGGGAGGGGGATGAGTTTCACCCCACTGGTCAGGTTGTGCTCGGTTTGGGATCAGGGTCTTCGGGCTGGTGGTCATCCTGTGAAGATGACAGGATGACCCCACAGGAAGAGCACAGGTCTCTGTGATACTCAGAAAAAAAAAAAAAAAAAAAGGAAAAATCCTACAGAAAAGGATTTCCTGGGAGAAGTAAGGGTAACCAGTGCCACCAGTACCTTTGGTATGTGTGAAATTCTCCTCAAAGCGTTATTAGAAAATCCCATTTTAAGGGCTTGGGAAAGCAAATTATTTGGGGTGATTCCGGGACCAGACAGAGGATTTTGTCCAAAGCTTGACTCCAGCACGAGTTCAAATCTGTTGTTCACACATCCCAGCCTGGCCAGGGGTGCAGATGACAGCCATGGATGCAGGACCTGGCTCAGCCAAGCCCTGCTGGTGGCTGGAGCAGAGTGGGGAAGGGAGGGCTGTGGGATCTGGACTTGCTCCCAGCTAAAGCTGGGGGAAATTTGCTTGGAAAGAATATGCCTGTTCATCGAAACTGAAATATTTCATTAACATATTTTGGGTCTGGGAAGATGCTGCCAGCAGACTCCCAGCCACATCTCCCAGCTGGGTTGCTTTTGCCTGATGCCTGGATGGCCCTGCCCAGGGCTCTGGGGTGGCTCCCTGGGTGTCCCACTCTGCTCTGACACCGGGGTCAGGGGTTGGGGGGCTGTCTGGGAGCCTCCCACACGGAATTACGGAGCCTCAGGGTGCTTTGGGTTGGAAGGAATCTTAAAGCTCCCAGATCTCTGTCAATTCAGAGCTGCCTGGATGTGCCATGTTTCCGGTGGGAGATGGGGACAGGGGGAAGAGCAGCTCCCTGGCACTGGAGAAGTGGAGCAGGAGGGAGAGGCTTGATGTTGATTGAGAAGGAAGTGTTTGAGATGGAGAATTTAAAAAATGAGCCCTTCCCCGTGGCCGTGCTGCTGTTCCAGGGACTGCAGAGAGCGAGGAGGGGGTGAAGGGCTGCTCCTTCTTGAAAGTCTTCTTGGTTTCACTGGATAATCCCAATTTACAAAACAGCTGAGTTTTAAAATGCTGCAATAATCCACTCATTAGCCCTCGCTGCGAGGCGGCGCCTGGGGGCATTCCCAGAGGAAGGTGGGACGGGTGGTTCAGGAGATAATTGCTGCACACTTGAACCCCTCCAGAGGTGGCGGATCCACTAATTTTGGTGAATTCCTTTGAGAGCCGTGCCGTGCCGTGCCATGCCTGCAGCAGGGCTCCCAGCGGGGACGAGGAGCTCCACACAGGAATTCTGCCGGCTGAGTGCCAGCCCTCGCTGCTGGCACCGACAGCTCCACAAGGAATGGCAGGGCTGGGACACGGGAGTCAGCAGGGTGCTGAAGAGGCGTTCCTGGCATCAGCTGTGGGAGCGGAGAGGGGCACAGAGCTCCTGGGGCAGCTCCCGGCTGGAAGAGGACAATGGAGAATTGGAGAAGCCGCATCTGGGCTGCTGCTGCTGCAGGTGCCAGGCTGGATTCCCTGAACAAATCCCAGGTCGTGGAGATGTGTCTGCCCCATCCCTGGAGGTGTTCCAGGCCAGGCTGGACAGGGATTTGAGCAGCCTGGGACAGTGGAAATTGTCCCAGCCCATGGAAGGGTGTGGAATGAGATGGGCTCTAAGGTCCCTTCTGACCCAAACCATCCCAAACTGTTCCATGATTCAATTTATTGCACTGGCCCTGAGCATTCACAGGAGCACCCAGAGGAGGTTTTTGGAGCAGAGTCCTGCTGCTGGACTCAATTCCCATTGCTGGTGGTCCCTTCCCATCCTCTCAGTTCTGCCTTTCCTCATTCCAGCATCTGACTGGGCAAACAGGCAGATGATAAATATTTTGGGGCTCATTTAAGACAAATAAGCCCAAGGATTGTTTGTTTTATAAACACAACCCTTAGTGGGGTTTAACCAAAATTACATTCTGAAAATCAGGTTTTTGTTTCTTTCTCTTTGCATAGCAACCTGTGAAGCAGAGAAACACCTCCCTCATACGTGAGCAGGGCTGGAGGTTTTTCAGTGAAACCTCATTTTCCAGACCAAGGATGCAGGAGGAGGGAAGAAGCTGCTGAGAAAAGACCAGAAGAGGTTCCTGACTCTTGCAAAAATGGAGTCAACACAGCTCAGCCCTGAATGACCTTCAGATTTTGGGCAAGAAGGTTGCTGTTAAACAGGAAAAATATTACAAAGCAAGAAGGGTTCAAACTGACATTTCTTGGCCAGTTCTTTTGAGAATGAGGGGTGCGAGGTGATGGCACTGGAGAGAGGATGGGAACACACTGCAGCCGTGTCACTCTTCCCACAGTGAACCTCCTCCACACACTCTGGTGCCCAGAGCCTCTGGTTTTCCTCTCTAAATTGTCCCCAGTGTCATTCTCTGTGCCCAAGGTGGTCCTCACATGGTGTGAAGGTGACGGATGGTGGCTCTGTGTCACCCGGGGTGAGGCGGTTCTGTCCATGCTTTGAAATCAAATCCTCGGGAACCAAAGAAGGAAAGCTGAGGGTTGTTGCCCGTGCCTTTTCTCACCCAAATATGTCCAATCTCATCAGCATTCCCCTGCAGCTGCTTGAGAAATTTCCAAGAGCGCCTTGTTTTGGTTTGGGTTTTGTCAGAAAATGTGGAGCTGTCAAAGCCGAGGAGTTGTGTGGAAATGGAATGGTTTTGACGAGACTGTCATCGGGGGAAGTCTCTGAGCTCCAGGACGGAAGGGCTGATCAAACCCAGACACACTGGGGGAGACAAACGACCCTGAGCCAGCTCAGCAAGGAGAGCCAGGCCCTGGGCTGCAGCGAGGCTGAGGCTGGGGCAGCCCCCTCTCCTCCTCTCTGCAGGAATTTTTGGAACAGGTTGTCCAGAGAAGCTGTGCCTGCCCCATCCTTGGAAGTGTCCAAGGCCAGGATGAACAGGCTTGGAGCAACCTGGGACAGTAGAAGGTGTCACTGCTCTGGGGGTTTGAACCAGATGAGCTTTAATATCCCCTCCAACCCAGCCATTTTGGAATTCTAGGATTCCATGAAGTATTTAGGGGAATAGCCTGAAATCCGTGTGCACCCCAAAGCTAAGCTCATGGGGGGTCATGGAAGGCACACCCAGAGGAAGTGAAGATTCCTTGTGCTGATTCCAAGCAGTTCTGGCTGTCTCTACCAGACAGACCTAAAAAGGGAAATTGTCCTTGTCTCCAGTAGAGCTTTTTAAAGCAGGGCCTGGGAGAGTTTGTGCTCTGTTTTCACCTGGATTCATTTCCAGCCCATCAGGGACAGCAGGGTTTGCAGGGATGATGTTCCAAGGACGTTGCATTGGGACACTGGGAGCTGCTGGCAGCAGGACATCGGCACTGCCAGGGCTCAGCCACCTTGCTCAGCTCTGCTGCTCCTCAGGAAATGGATGCAAAGTATTTTATAAACAGCAACATTTGCTTTTCAAAGCAGCACCTGTGTAAACAGCCCTGGAGCGAGCACATCCACCAGGAGCCTCTGGCGAGCACCCAGAGCCCATCCCGGAGCAGGGCCAGCATTTCCTGCAGCCCAGGCTCAGGAGGGATGTGGGACTGCTGTCCTGCTGTCCTGCTGTCTTGCTGCCCCTGTTCCCAGCTCCAGACACGATACCTCTGCTCTTTTCCTGCCATCCCAATGTCACCCTTGCTCTCCATGGGCAGGACAATGCCAGCATCACTCTCCAGTGGTGACAAGCACGGGCAGGAACACAGGGAGAGCATCCACAGAGAGGTGGTGCTTGAGCTGAGCACCCCAGGGAGCCCCCAGCATGGCAGCACTCCCAGACTGTGCATTCCCATGGATATCCCAGTGATCTGCCAGACAAGGACATCGGTGCTCAGTGAGACAATTGGTGTCACATCCCCTCTGTCTGGGCCTCGCCAGCTGGAACCTGGGGTTAATGATCTCTACTTCAGAAAGTGCTTCAAGATCCTGGGCTGAAAAAACGAGCTCAAATGTAAATGATCCTGCTCATGCCAAGGGGAGGTTTATGGCCTGCACGGCTCTTAATAGCACATTAATTAGGGCACAGGATTAAAAGTGTGCTGTGATTAAGCAAATAATTACAGAAAGAGAGGAGTGAATGGGGTGCAGGGTGCAGGGCTGGTTCCTGGGCTGCTCCCACTCCACACATTACAGGTCTGTGTTTGCAGTTGCTCTGGGCTTTGCCAAACTGGAATGGTTGGAGATGAAATTTTCCAGGCCGGTGTCTGCCTGGAGCGAAATCACTCTGCGAAGTTTCAGCCAAAATGCTGAAATCTGCTCCCAGGAATGAAAAAATGTGCTGAATTCTGGCAAACGTTTCTTTACAATGCTCTCACTCTTCCCCAGGTCTCTTTACAGCAGGAGCTTCCAAACAGGGAGGATGTTTTGTGTCTGGACATGCCCTTTGTGTCCTCCTGCCTGGAAAACATGGCTGGCCTTGGCCATGTGCTGAACCATGAGGAAAGACAGCTCATCAAAATTTGCTGTATCTTTGCCATTAAAATCCTGATCAGGATGGGGGCTGTGAAGCAGGAAAAGGAAGGATGGGAGATGGATTTGGGATTCAGGCATGCCAGCACCCCTCTGGGGTACAGTCCCCAGCTCAGGCCGTGATGTCTGGTGCTGGTGTCCCCAGACAGGATTTTTGCTGGTGAACAGAACATCTCCTGTGAGCCTTGGGCCTTAAATATCCAAATCCAAGATCCTGGGAGGTGACTTCAGAAGTGCTGAGCATCCCTGTCTCCAGGGAAAGCCGGGCTTGGAACAGCCAAGCTGTTAGAGAAAAGGCCATGTGCAAACAAAACCATCCCCTGCCTCAAACTGGGCACCCAGAATTGCCAATTCTTTTAATCCCAGGATATCTGCATGGCAGCACTCAGTCAGCGAGTGGCAGAGCTAGCAGGAACTCACATCCATGGGGGAATAATCCTGCTCCAGGCAAGCAGAGGCTGTGGTAGGGCAGGAGCAGGATCCAGAGGGAAGCCCAGGAGGAGAGAATGAGCAGCTCCAGCCCTGGTTTAGTGTGAGCTGTTGTGTTGCTGGAATGTGATAAAGGTCCTTCCATGAGCAGTGATGAGCCACAGTGGGAATGGTGGCTGGGCAGTGCCATGAGAGACCCCTCCACCCGTGGGATCAGGAGGAATTTCTTCATGGAAAGGGTCAGGAGCTGGAAGAGGCTGCCCAGGGAGGTTTGGAGTCCCCCTCCCTGGAGATGTCCAAGGGAGAACTGGAGGTGGCACTCTGCCCTGGGCTGGTGACCAGGTGGGGATGGGGCACAGGTTGGAGTTGATCGTTTTGGAGAACTTTTCTAACCTCAGTGGCTCTGGAATTCTGGGATTCCACGATTCAGCATTGCTCCTGGCGCACACAGCTGAGCTCCTGCTGTCACAGGACACCTCAGCCCCTGCTCCCCGAGGTACTGAGTGGTCAGGAACTCCTGGGCACATCCCAGGATCTCTCATTCCCAGCCACTGCTGCTTTTGAAGCCTCTCCGTGCCAGGGAGCTGTCAGCAGGCTCAGGATCTGCCTGCAGGACAGATCTCTGAGGCAGCTGCCTACATTTTAACTCATCTTTATTTATCTCAGCCATATTTTGTTTTTAACCAGAAATTCCTGTTTTGGACAAAAAGGCAGCAGTTGCACTCCTGTCTCTCCTGGCAGTCTGGTTCTCCCTCCCTGCAGGCAGCTCCAGCTCCCCTGCTGTGTCACATCCCAGCATGAACAGCCAGGGAATGTTTAATGTTTGTCACACAGGTGCTCTGGGGATGGTGGCTGACACTGCTTGTGACACCTGAGCACACCACGGCAGGACCTGCACTGGAACAAGCCCCAGAGTGGCTCCAAAGAGGGGAAAGGGGCCAATGTCCAGCTGGGAATTCACCTCGGAGGATGTGCGAGGGATGTCTGGTACCTTCTTCATCCCCCTGGGGCTGCTCTGCTCACACCTGCAAAAAACAGACCCTGGGCTTCGGGAAGGGGAATCTGACCCCATCCAGCCTCTGTTCCAGTCAGCCTTTCCAGAGTGGTCAGCTGTAATTCCTACTGGAGTAATTCCATCCCATCCCAGCAATGTTTGTTTTTTTTTTTTTTTTTGTTTGGTTTGGTTTTTTTTTTTTTGTTTGCTTTTTTATATATATTTTTTATTTAAAATGCTTATTTTAAAGGGATGAAATAATAATTGCAACTCATTAAAACAGCACAAACTCCTCTGCTCTGGAATCAGGCTGGGAGAGCTGGGGGTGCTCGCCTGGAGAAGAGAGACCCCAGAGCCCCTTCCAGGGCCTACAGGGGCCCCAGGAGAGCTGGAGAGGGATTTGGGACAAGGGATGGAGGGACAGGACACAGGGAATGGCTCCCATTGCCAGAGGACAGGGATGGATGGGATACTGGGAAGGAATTCCTGGCTGTGAGGGTGGGGAGGCCCTGGCACAGGGTGCCCAGAGAAGCTGTGGCCCCTGGATCCCTGGAAGTGTCCAAGGCCAGGCTGGATGGGGCTTGGAGCAACCTGGGACAGTGGAAGGGTGTCCCTGCCATGGCAGGGGGTAGGATTTGAGGTCAAGGGGCTTTAAGGTCAAAGGTATCAAACCAACAGTCTGAAAATTCCAGCTTCCACCATCAATTCCAATTACCATCCTCTCAAAGTATTCACAGGAATATCCGTGGAACACAAAACAAAACAAAGCCTCTTAAATGCCTTCAGGGTCCTGATCCAAAGCTCAAGGAAGTAATGGAGAGCTTTTCTTTTGATTCCAAATGAATTTGGTCAGCTCCAGCCAGAATTGGAGAGATTGATCATTAAATAATTTTTGAAGGATTCTCCCAGTGTTATCCATGCACAAATGGCTTCAGCATCTGCCTGGCTCAAGTCAGCAATCCTGGGTTTTTTTAAGCATTCAGGTCAGCCATTAAAATACCAGTTGAGAATATTTTTGCAGGTTTTATTCTCACACCAAGCTGGCAGTCAAGCTGGCACTTCTCTTTTCATCTTCACTTCCCATCGCCTCAATATAACGTGTCCATCAATTTGCTTTTATTTATTTTTTCCAGGCTATTTTAGACAATCTGCTGAAGAAATCTCACTCAGCAACGAGCGCTGACCTTGAGCCGCTCCCTTTCTCTCCCTCTCCTTTATTTAAGAATGTGCAATGAATTAAGACATCACTTTATCCCTGCGCTCCGTGCAGGCAGCAGCGGCTCTCCAATGGAGCATGAATGGCAGGGCTGCGGGCAGCGCTGGCCTGGAAATGTGATCTTATGGAAACGAGGGGTGACCTGCTTCCAGACACAACAATGTGACAGGAGGAGTCGGGAGGAGTCCTGCCCCCCAAAATGGGACATGACAGAGGAGTCCTGGCCCCCCAAAATGGGACACGACGGAGGAGTCCTGCCCCCCAAATGGGACACGACGGAGGAGTCCTGCCCCCCAAATGGGACACGATGGAGGAGTCCTGCCCCCCAAATGGGACACGACAGAAGAGTCCTGCCCCCCAAAATGGGACACGACGGATGCGCCCCCGAGGGGCCGCGGCTCTCCTGAGTGTGCAGAGGGAGGATGAGGAACGTGGAGGTCTCAGGAGTAGGGACGGGCCTGCAATCCTGCTGTGCACCCAGGCACATGGTCTGGGGCATGGTGGCATTGTCCTGCCATGCTGGAGCTGCCGTGGCACCTGCCTTTGGGCTCAGGTGTCAGGGCCAGCCCAGCCAGGCAGCCTGGCACTGCTTCCCCCTCCAAGTGCCCCATCCCACGTTTCCCTGCTCCTCCCAAGGTGCTGCCAGGGTGTCCATAACCAGTGAACCTCCTCTCACAGAGCTGAAACCCCGGCAGAGAGGGATCTCCATCGCAGAGAGGGACTGAGGCAGAGAGCGCAGTGGGACCCTGCCACTGCTGTGTCCCACACCATGAACTCCCAGGAGTTACCAGGAGCAGCTCAGGAATGAGCCTGGGTGGGAAGCAGCCACCCCAGCACTGCACTGCCAGCACCACATGTCACAGCCCCGTGCCGAGGGGACCTTGGTGTTTAATTGCATTTGGAGAGCAGAGGAAGGGAAATTCCTCCAATCAGTTGCTTTTTCCCAACTTTTCTATACCCCAGTCTCAGAGGTAACGAGGAATTAGCACAAAACCCTACCAAACAATAACAACGGCATTCAATGTGCTCCGAAACTCCTGGGAACTGCAGAGACAAAAGGAACCCATGGCACTGGGCTTGGAAAGACTGGAGCTGTCAGAAATTCCAGCATTTCTTCTCTCTCCTTCCAGTGCTCAGCGTGAGGGGCTGCAGGGCCAGGGCTCCAACAGGGCAGGAGAGCAGTGTGTCCCCAGGGACCCAGTCCACAGCCCCACAAAGTCCCATCCCAGTCCCTTCCCAGTCCCATCCCAGTCCCTTCCCAGCCCAGCCCAGCCCAGCCCAGATGTGATCAATAAAGCCCCGAGCTGCGGCCCCGGCTATCGGATTGCTCTGCTTTGATTTAAGGAGTTTCACTGCCACCAGGGACAGAACACTTGGGATGTTTGCCTGGAAACGGGATCTGTGTTTAAGTCATTAGGCCAAATTCACTGCAGGTGGAGGCAGAGGCAGCGCCGGCACCGGGCTGGGGCTGTGCCCACGCGGGGCCGCGTTCACTCCGTGCTGTGCTCCTGCACCCAGGCAGAGCCTCTGGAGCTCCTTCCCTGCTCCCAGAGCAGGCAGGGCATGCTGGCTCTGCTCCAGCTCCTGCCAGCCTCAGGAATTTCTCGGTGGAGTTCCGTGGCGTCTCCATGCCTCCATCCCACCCACCAGTATTGCCTGCACCTTCCACACTGAGCCGTGATCTCACCCCACGGGGCCCAGGTGGTGCTGCTCCCTCCATCTTCCCCTTTTCCCTCCTTACAGTTCCAAGGAAACCTTGATGTCACTCAAATCAGGAGCAACACCACTGCCCAGGGCTGGGAGAGGCTCAGTGGCACATCCCTGATGTCCCAAGGAGCACCCACTCCATATGGGGACCTGGGGATATCCAGGCTGGAGCAGGCTTGGGGCCATCAGCACATCCCATCTTCTCCTCCCTGAACCCTCACACCTCCTCATCCACCTCTGTCCCCCACCACCACGCCATCTTCCGAGTGGCCTTGAGCCTTCAAAGAGAGGGGGAGAACAGGGGGAAAAATCTACAGAGATGACTTTTAAAAAATTTAAAGCAAAATATCTGGTCTTGGCTGTTGTTAAAATCAGAGCATTTCATTAAAAGGCTGCAGGGCTTTTAAAGACAAACTCTAAGCAGATCCATGAATAATGCAGCTCCTATTCAGAACATGAAGATTTTAGCACATCCATAATACATGGGGTCAACCTGGGAAGAGGCTGCTAATGCACGGGAATGCAAGAGGCAGCAGCCTCAGCTGCTCTGAAAGGAAAACAAACGCGGGATCTGGAGGAGCTCTCCCACTGGCCGAGCACTCCGGGGTATGGCGAGACTCCGAGGGATTTTTAAATCCTTTTTATTGGTGTCTTTCTCAACTAAAATAAACTTTGTAATCTCATTAAGAGCTCGGGGGCTGATGCAGGCGTGCTGGATGTGGCCCATGGAGCTCCGTAAATAACTGACAGTGGAGCTGGCTCCATGCTCAGGGCTGGAAGCTGGGGGGGCACAGACAGCTCGGGGTGTCCTGGAGTGCTCCACATGCTCCACATGCTCTGGGCTTTGCTGTGGGACTCTCTGGAAAGGGAAAAGCAGGACAGGGTTCAGCCTGGGCAGAAAACACTGGCCTTGCAGTGCTGGCTCATCCCTGGGATGAGTTGTTGGTGCCTTTGTGGGTGCTGCAGCCACTGGGTGGGATGAACTTAATGGAATCACAGAATAATTAAGGTTGGGAAAGCCCTCCAAGGCCATCGAGTCCAACCTGTGCTTGATCCCGACCCTGTCACCAGCCCAGAGCACTGAGTGCCACCTCAGTGCTTGGACACCTCAAGGGATGAGGACTCCACACCTCCCAGGGCAGCCCCTTCCAACACCTGGCCACCCTTTCCAGGAAGGAATTCCTCCTGCTGTCCAAGCTGAAGGTCCCTGGTGTGTAGGGCAGAGGGTTCTAAACCTGCAGCGAGCGCTGGATGGGGCCCTGGGCGAGCCTTGGATGTGCCTGAGCTGCGGGAACGGAGCCAAGGGATAAACATCACCCTCAGAAAAACACAATCGCCTCAGTGAGGAAAATTGATTCCTCAAACAGTTTTATTCACAGAATGTTTGGTGGCTTTAGCAGAGCTCCCAAGTTATCTCCCTCCTCCGCTCTTTAGAGACGCAGAGAGAGCGTTCTCCCAATCCCTTATCTCCTTAATAGCCCTTCCTTTGGAGAGCAGAGATATCAGCAGATCTGAGCAGTGTCGTGTCCCTCAAACACGGGCTGCTCTTAAAAATTATCCCCTTTCACAGAAAAGCCTGGGTAGGAGTTGTTCGTGCCCATAAAATGAAGCTAAAGGAAAAAAGGGGTCTCAGTGGCTTTTGTGGGACTGATGGGGAACAATCCATCTCTGCATCGGGGCTGGGTGAATCTGGTTTGGCTGTAAACCTGAATTACTATTTGCTTACTTTTTTTTTTTTTTTTTCCAGTGAAAGAAGATTTAGTGGCAACCCCCCTGATGCTGGTTTGGTGCCTGTGCAATCTGTCAGCAAGGACAAGTTCCCCACACTTAATCCAATTACACAAAAATTCCCTCCCAGAATTATTTGGGGGTGAAATAGGCAAAAAAAAGTCACGGGGGACATTTCATCCCCTGTTTTATATCGGTGCATGAGCTACTCCTCCCGTCTAGTGTCAGGCTGGAAGTGTCACCAGAGCACAGCCCACACAGAGGGACTTGGGCAGAATTATTTGGGGATGAAATAGGCAAAAAAAAAGTCACGGGGGACACTTCATCCCCTGTTTTATATCAGTGCATGAGCTACTCCTCCCGTCTGGTGTCGGGCTGGAAGTGTCACCAGAGCACAGCCCACACAGAGGGACTTGGGAAGTGCTGGTGCAGGGAGAGCTTGGGATGTTTTATGGAATTCCCATTCCCACAGCTTGAAAACTCCCACTGAGAGCTGAGGTGGGTCTGGGCAGGAGCTGTGAGGAGTCTTCAACTCCCAGGGCTTGGAGGACATGTGGGAGCAGGTGACTGGAGGTGGACAGAGTCCAGCTGTGGCTCCACACTGTGGGAGTCATGGAATATCTGACCAGTTTTTGTTCAAAGGGACTTTGCAACTCATCCCATCCCACCCCCTGCCATGGGTAGGGACAGGTTCCACTGTCCCAGGCTGATCCAAGTCCCATCCAACCTGGCCTTGGACACTTCCAGGGATCCAGGGGCAGCCACAGCTTCTCTGGGCACCCTGTGCTAGGGCTTCAGCACCCTCACAGGGAACAATTCCTTCCCAATATCCCATCTATCCCTGCCCTCTGGCAGTGGGAGCCATTTCCCTGTGTCCTGTCCCTCCATCCCTTGTCCCCAGTCCCTCTCCAGCTCTCTTGGAGCCCCTTTGAGCACTGGAAGAGGCTCTAAGCTCTCTGGATCCTTTTCTTCAGCCTGAACACTCCAGCTCTCCCAGCCTGGCTCCAGAGCAGAGGGAATTCAGGTGGAAAATAAGATGAACCCTTAGGATCTTCCTCCTACAGATCCTCCTTTACTCCAGGGAAGGAAACAAGAGGATGCTGATCCCAGCGTGGCCAGTGCAGGGCCTTGCAGGTTTTGGTCTGCTCTAAGCTGAATCTCCCTTCTTTTCCCAAGACGTGGGGCTGGTCCCCATTCCCGGGAAGGCAATCGCTCTGTCTGACACCTCGGTGTGCTCGGAAGAATTTCCTGATGCTCAAATTTCCTCTTCCCCACTGCCTTTCTCACACTTCACGTCTGCAGCTCTGCCTCCATCTGCTTCCCCTCCTTCCCTTCTCCCTCTTGGGCAGGTGGGGAAAAGAGAAAGTGCCTGTGGACAGAGAAAAAATTCACTGTGGCAGACGTGGAGCTGATTTCATTCCTGGGGTAAACTTGGGAAAGGCTCCAGGGCTTTCCTGGGGGGGAATTTGGCCAGGGGGAAGAGGAGGCATGGGGAATACATTAGGAGGGTCACCCACTGGCTAAAAACAAGCTTCATATTGTTGCCAAATGTTCATTAATCCAAAAATAGAATTTCAGAAATGTACAACTTTGCACCAGGAATTCAGACAATCCAGGAAATCCAGAGGTAGCCCCGTGACCCGGAGAAAGCCCTGGGGTACCCCCAGGAGAGGGGGTGTGGATCAGGCTGGCGGAGCAGCTTCAGGGGATGGAAACCCGGGACTGTTCATCTATCATCGCTCCGGGGAGAGCCGAGGGCCAAAAGGCAGGAATAAATATCCCACTGCCTCCGGATCCTGACGTTTTGGGCAGGAACACAGCGGAGAGGCAGCCACTGCCATCAGCTCCATGCTGGAGAGCTGGGGGGACAAAGGAGGGGACAGAGCTGCCTTGGGCTCTGCTGTCCCTGGTGTCCCCTCGTCCTTTGGTGAGTGCAGGAGCCCTGTCCCCTCTCTGGAGCCTGCAGGGATGTCCCCTGGGGGTGGGTTTGCTGCAGCCCCAGGCACACCGTGCCCCTCGCAGGGGCTGCCCCGGGTCCCACCAGCACGGGCACGGCAGGGCCGTGATACAGCTGAGGTTCGTGCTCTGGAACGAAGAGGAACATTTCTGCCAGCAAACAGGAGACGTCCTGGGCTCCGGGAGCCAAGGGAGCAGCTCTGCCCTGGGCCAGGTTTCCCTCTGCTTTCTCCAAGGTAGCGAGTCCATCGCAGAGCCGGCTTTTCCCACATCCCTGGACACCCTCGAGGTGAACACCCTCGCACATCTTCCCCATCCCAGCTGCTCTACAGGCAGAGCCCCCCGCAGTGACCCCGACCAGCTGAGGGTCAAACCTCCCCCTGCGCCCCCAGGAACATCCACGGAAGTGCCCCAAAAGAACGAGAAGGGAGGGATCGTGGAGCGATTGGGAGAATTAACTCCAAGAGACGCAAATATTGCTGCCCCCGCCCCGGTGGCTCTAATGCATTCTGCCTTTGGCCCTGCGTGAATGACAATGGAAAAACCATCCCGGAGAAAGCTCAGCCACACAAAGCACGGCGGCAGCGGGGGCTGGGGATGGACAGAAACGCAGAAAACACCGAGAACACAAATCCTGCTCAGGGGCACCGATGGGTGCGTGAGGCGGGGTAGAAGCCCTGAGTCTCCATGGTTTTTTCTTGTTTTCCCAATGGCCGGAAGCATTGTGGGTGTTGCTTCCCTGGTAGGAACCGTGCAGCAGGGAAGTGCTGCTTTAGAGGCTTGGCCACAGGTGATAAATGGATATTGTAGAAGTTGAAGTTGGACAAATGCGTCTATCAGCAGTTTATGAGAGGTGCAAAATCCAGATTTGAAAAAAAAAAGCCAAAAAAAACCCAAAAAAACCTGGCGTGTTCTGTATTTGGTTCTTTATTTTGTCTCCCTTGCTCCTAAAGGAAAAGAAAATTAGGCTGAACTAAGACATTTAAATATTTCCTGCAAGGAGAAGCATTTGATTTTTGAATATAAAATTATTTTCACTCTACAATCATGTTCATCTAAATTTGTGTTTTGAGGAAGGACTTGAAAATCTCCCTGCTCTGCCTAAAGCCCTGTGGTTGTGGGGCCACAGGCAGCAGGGGCAGCCCTGGTGTCTCCCTCTCTCCTGGTGTCACCTGAAAGCTCCATAAAGTGACATTATTTTGGCAAGCTGAGCCCCAGGATCTCTGTGCAGAGCGGTTTTCTGGTCTCCCCCTGCTCTGTCCCCACACCTGGCTCAGCTCAGGGCTCACAAACCAAGTCCAGGCCCAGGTGCCTGAATGAACAATATGGAAATATTCCCTCAGTGCTGCTGGGTGTTCCTTCTTGTTCTATGGGGAAAGCTCTCCCAAATGGAGAGGACCTGCCAAGCATCCTTCCCTTGTGCAGGCTGGCAAAGAAATGCAGAAAGCAGATGTGGAGAGCTTCCAGAGAGGAAGTGTTGAGAGAGTCCCAGTGCAGGGTGGGGAGGGGAAGGTGGCTCATGGTGTGGCTCATCTCTGTCCCTGCTGGGACCTGGCTCTGCCATCCAGAGGTGAGGATCCAGGGCTGAGGATCCAGATGTGAGGATCCAGAGGTGAGGATCACTCCTCTCAGCTCAGGCTCAAGAAACACCCTTGGGGCTGGGGAGGAGCAAGATCCTCCAGAAACCATTGCAGGGGTTGAGAGAGCTCTGCCTCCCCATCATCCAGGAAAAGGCAAAGTGGGAATGAATAGGATCCCCATTATCTGGGAAAACTGAAGGTGGGAATGAGCCAATGACTGCCATTATCTGTCAGTCATAACACTGACGGGAATGAGGCACAGATCTCCCTTATCTGGGAATAGTGAACTTGGGAACTGGGCCATTCCTCCCTGAGAGCTCAGGTGCCCCTCAGCTCTGTGCTCACCAGCATTTGCTGTGTCTTGGGAAGGACCTGGAAGCCATCCTACACAGGAACTCCAGTCCTGCATGGATCTGCCACTCAAACACAGCTGAAGAGCAGGAGCAGAGTCCTTTTCCTGTGACTACCAAGCACAGCATTTGGCCACCAGAGGAAACCACTGCCTGTCTCTTGCACCAGCAGACCTGGAGACTCACGGGGTGGGAATGTGGAGTGGGGTTGACTTCAGGCTCCTGTGGCTGGAGGATGAGGAAAGGAGGCTCCAGGGCTCACGGCTGAGCGGCGCTGCGGGGTGGAGGATTCCCTGGATAATGACAGCTGTAAATCAGGGAAATGGATCTGGGAAAGCTGCTGAGTCCAGCTGGGCTTTCACGTGGAGAATTATCAGACACTCTGAATGATTTGTGCCAGTTTTCTCCCTGTTCCATCACTTATAACAGCAACAGCCCGTGGCTCTCTGGGATCATCTCCTGGTGGGAACACCAGGGATGGGAAATGAGCGGGACAAGTTTAATGAGACATGAGGAGTGTCCTCGACCAGATGCTGCCCTGAGATGAGATGCTCAAGTTGGATGTGTAAAAGTGCATCACTACACCCAATAATTCTCATTTCTTTCAGCTCTGGGTGATTCTTGGTTGCTTCCTTGGATTCCCAGTGTAAGACAAGCAGCTCTCACTATAATCCATTTCAGAGATTCCTCAGGATGAACAAACTCTTTACGCCTAATTTCAAACCCACTTGAACATTATGGGTTTGAAAGTTTGTCTAAAGGATCAAATGTTATGGAGTTCCTGTTCCAGGAGAGACTGGGAAAAAGGGCATAGAGGAAAGTATGCTTCAGCTAAAATAATTCCATACATTTTGCACCACACCCTCTGCTCGATGAGCTCCAGCAGAAATCCTCCCCCCAGCATATAGAAAATTCCCTCCATCACATTTTAATTTTATTTTAAATCCAATTTGCAGAGGAATGGCTTGAAGTTTTTGGGAAGGTTATTGTTCTAAAAATCAGTGATTCAGGCAAACTTCTAATAACATTTCAAGATAGTCACAAGTCCTTTGGGTCCCTTCTGATCACTCTACCAAAGCCAACAGATTGGACACACATCTGAGACTTTTAAATCTTTGTGGGCAACTGTTAACAAGCAGAACATCGGGAAATGGCATTCCATGGAGTTCTGCTGGCACAGCCCCGGCACGAGACGGGAGCCGAGCTGCAGATGAAGGGCTGGGGGCTGAGGCACCTGGCCCGGATCCAGCCCAGCAGTGCTGGGGGTGCTGAGCCTCTCAGGCAGACTCTCCTCTCCTGACAGGTCCTTTGAAGCAGGAGGGATGGGACAACCTCCTGGCGACAATCCAGGACACGATCATGCTGAACCCACCTGGCTTCTGCAGGGAGGTGTGTCAGGAATAAAGGGAAAAAGGGGAATCCATTCTGGCCGTGGGAATGGAGGTTGTGCTAACTGGAGGTACATAAAATTCCCCTTTTAAATTAGATGGAAAAGCTTTCCCTGGATTGGAAAGCAACTTCTTTGTGGATCAGAAACAAGGATGTCCCAAAACAGCCCAAGAGGTGCCAGAACAAGCCTGGAAATTTGCTGAATTCACAAATTCACACACAAGATGCTGCCCTGTGACTGTTGTGTGTAGGACTGTGGCACGCGTTTGGTCCCTGGGGAGAAGAGGATGATTATGGAGGGTGGAAAAGCCGGGAGAAACGCGTTCTTCCTCTTGATCTTTACTGGAGAAGACAATGAGGGGAAACATTTCCATTTCAAAGGCATTGTGCATAGGAAATCAGAATGTGACCTTAGCGGGCAGGGCAGCCTCTAAGGAGGAAATCAGGGAGCAACTGGAGAAAGTGTAGTAAATCCCCCAGCCTGGATGGTATTTATCCAAGATTTCAGAGAGGAATCAAGTGTGAATTCCCGGGAAGGCAGCGACATGGATACTCAGCACAATCTGGATCGAGGGAAAAGAAACCACGATAACTCCTCGGGATCAGAAGGCAAAGATGACACCAAAATCAGGGTAATATGAGAGGCAGGCACAGATGTTTCCACATTCTCCAGAAAGAGAAAAATTAAAGCACAGCTTGGGAAGAGTTCTCTGTCTCTCCGTGGTCAGCCGTGGATCACCAGTGGTGTTTGGATCTGACAATATCCTGCTGCTTGCAGGGTTTATGCTCACACGTGGTGTTCCCGCAGCAGCATCCACAGGCGGCTCCTGTCCCGCCTCCCCCGGACGGGGACAGTCCCCAAGGCCCGGTCACGGGTCCCCCCGTTCAGGTTGCAGCTTCCAAAACTGCGGCACAGCTGCCAGGAAGCGTTTTCCCGACGTGAGGCACGAACTCCCTGACAACCGATCCCACAAACCCCATAAAGCGAGCCCGGCTCCGAGCCCTGCCAAAGCCCCGCGGCGAGCTCGGCACTGCCGGCACAGCCCGGGCAGGTGTCACCTTGTGCTGTCCCAGCCAGGTGGGACACGGGGGCCGGATCCATCAGCAACACTCAGATCCCGGGATGGCGGGATGGAAACGGGATCATTACGTGCTCTGATTCCTGCGCGGTGACTCATGCGACAGCAGGGACCAGGTGACAAAGTCTCCCACCCCGGGAAGGGCCGGTGAGGGAGGAAGAGCCCTTCCCACCTCGGGGGTCCCTGTCCCCTTCGCTGGTCGCCTGTAAAATCAGACACCGAAACATGCCAGCCGGGCGATCTGAGCCCACGCAGCGATGCATTCTCCCGCTTCTCCTGGTTCCCATCCAAAGGAATAAAGGCTCCTTGTGCCGCGGCCACTGAGGGCCCTGATGGGAGCTGGCAGCTCCGGCGGGCAGCAGCGTGGGCAGGCGGGGAGCTCCGCTCGCATCCCCCCGACAGCGCCGGCCCCGGCTCGCCGCGCTGCCCGCCGGAGGTTGAACACCAGCCGCTTCCCTCCCTGCCCTGCTCAGCTTTTTGAACGCCATTGTCTCCGCTGCGCGGCGGGGGGAGCAAAGGGGAGCCGCCCTGAAGAGCCCTCCCGGCGGCAGGAGAGAGGAGCCCCACAAGTGCTGCTGGAATCCCAAATGCCACGGGAATGCTGGAGTCATTATCCCAGCACGGGAGGCAGCCACGCCGAGGGGAGATGGATTCATGAGAGGGATGGGAGAGGGGGGAAAGGGAGAGGGCTTGGGGGTGACAGCCACATTCCTGCCCCGTGCTCCTCCTTGGGCGATCCCCGACATTCCACAAGGAGGGGACACAAAAGCTGACAAGGCGCTGGTCATCACCGAGTGACAAAGGCTGGCAAGGACCAGTGGGACGCACCTGGAGGGACAGGCTGCTGGAATCGTTGGTGCAGCCCCCAGCGATCCCAGAAGGGCCATCCCTGGTGAGGGATCCAGAGCCCTGTCCAGGTACAGAGCAGTGAAGCCCCCCCAGGAACCGCCGTGAAGGAGGAGGATGCTGCAGTGCCATGGCAACATCCCTCCTCTGCATCCCATGGATAATGGGCAAGCTCTGCTGGAGTGGTTTCGAGGGCTTTGACTGCAACTTGGAATATAAAAAAAGGAGAAAGAGAAGCCTGAGAAGGCTGTGGGGGTTTGGGGGCACATGGGAGAGCCCTTTCCACAAATATTATCCTTTGGTGCGGGAGAAAGGTCCATCCCTCAGCTGCCTGGATCATCCCAGGGACCTGTGTGGCCACCCTGAGAACACTGCAGCTCACAGACATTCCCATCATGGTGGGCTTTTGGCTGGTTTTAATCTCAGTTTGGGAAGAAAGAAAGGAAAAAAGATACCATCACCCTCCCCCACTTCTGTATCTACTGAGGACAGGAAAGGAGAGGAGAGGGCAATAAATTCCAGCTCAGAACCAAATCTCTGGATGCATCCCATACTCCAGCAGATGCCCAGGCACTGAGAAATGGCTGCACAGCATTCCCAGTCCCTGAGGACATTTTGGTGGGACAGACTGTGTGGCACAGATCCAGGCACTGAGAACATGGCCCACACCGCCAAGCACTCCGAACCTGCTCCTGCCCTCCAAAGCTCCAAAGTTTTCTGGAATGTGTGGCTCAGAAGATGTCCTGCGGATGCTGTTGGAGTAATTCTGTTTGTTTATTTTCCTGGCAAGAGCCATCACAGGGAGGGGATTTCTGTGGTTCAACAAGTGGCTGGGGACCACAGATCCAACCCCTGCAAATCCACAAGTGGAAGAGAAGAAATGCAGGAGATGTGAGAAGAGCCCCTTCTTCTCAGTCTGTGCCTTTCCCAGCCATCAGGACCAGCCCAGTTGACTGCAGAGTTGTGGTGGCATTAACTGATGAAATTCCAAGGGGAAGGTTGTGACTTACCATCAGTGTGGCTCCAGCACAGAGGTGAAGGTATCCCAGGGAGGTGGCACTCCCCAGGCTCTGCTCCCAAGCAGATGAAGTCCAGACTTCACAGGAAAACTGAGAGCGCTCAGTCCTCCCCAGCGAGGCCATCCCACCGAAGGATAAACTTCATCCCAACAGCTCATTCCTGCTTTGGCTCTGCTGCCAAAACAGCCCACAAGCAGGACTGGGAAAGGGGGAAGTGGTGGGACAGGGACAATTAGAGCCAACTGCGGTGGAGGGATTTTGAGTTGATCTCTTTTTTCCCCTTTTAATAGCGCTGGATTATAAATATGGCAAAACCACATGTTATCAGACACAATGAAACAATTACCCTCAGCTTCCCCACCGTGGGGATGGGCCTTGGCGGGGGCCTGGAGCTCTCTGATGTGGACACCTGCTCTCGAGAAGTGTGATGGGTGAGCAGCAACTTCACCAGGAAGTGGGGCCCAAAAACACCCCAAAGTCAGAGCACATTTTAGTCATGACCAATTGGGTGCTACCAAAGGATGGACCCATCCCGTCTGCTGAGTCATTTTAATCCCAGGCAGCAACAACACCCTGGGCTGGGGCTCCAGCACATGGTTTGGATTTCTCCGGAGGAGGCAGAGCCCTGGAAGGTTTAATGGATGTCCAGGCAGCTGAGGCTCACCTCGGCCTCTCCTGAGCAAGTTCTGCTGGACACAACACCGCCGATTTTTCTGTCCCATTTGCTCTGCACAGTTGTGGTTTTGTGTTCAACAAACCTCACCCTGGGTTCCCCTGCCCCCTGTGCGTGTTCCTCTCTCTTCCCTTCCGATGTCAGGAAGGTTTTCCTCGAGCAGGGCAGGCTTCCCCCCAGCCTGGGCCGTTATTTATGGGGCACCCCCGCGCAGAGCCCAGCCAGGGAGGTGAGTGAGTTATGGTTCTGGGTGACATCATGGACTGGACTTCATAAAGGGACTCAGCCGATGGTCTCTGAAGACAGCTGCAAAAAAAGGCAGCCCTGAAGGAGATGATGGAGTGGGTGAGACATAAATTTCTTAGGACAGGCAGTGAAAAAACGTTTACAGCCCTTCTTTCCTGAGTCTGGTTTCAATCAGAGCTGCAGCGGCTCCAGCGATGCCGCGCACCGCGCGCTCGCTCAGACACACGCTCTGTACGCTCAACCTGCCTTAGTTCTTGGATTTTATTCCCTTTTTTACTGGTTTGAAAATGCCCTGATGCAGGATGGCTTGCAGATCCTCAGGCAGGCAGCTCCCATGTCAAGCAGCCAAGGGCTGGATGCAGATCTGGACTGCAGACGGGAACCGAGTAAGAATAATATTGATAAGGGTAATGAGGGGCCGGCTTTATAAACCCATCACATTGCAGTCGCAGCCTATAACAAACGGGGTATTAACTCTGACATTCATTAAGGCACTTTGCCATTTCTTCCAGGCTTAATGGAAAATCTGTCTGCTTAGCAGGGCTTGCTGCAGCGGCTGGGGAATGGGGAGGTTACTGATTAGAACAGCCCCGAGTGCTTGGCTACCCCAAAGGGCATTTGAAGTTCACTCTTGAGCTTCTTGTTCCTAATTTTATTTCATCTCATATCTTGGGGCCATTGTTTTCTACATTTACTGGGTCTGTCCTCAAGCAGATTGATGAGCTGTCCCCATCTGAGCCCTCCATGGCTGCCCAAAGTGCTCCAGGAGACCTTTGGGATGAAGCCTCCATACCTGAAGTCACCTTGCCAGGCTGGAGAAAGCATTGCTCCCTGTGAACCCACAATTGTTTTTTGCTAAAGCTTTGTCCCATGACTCCCTGCCTTCCTCCATCCCAGATACAGAGAAGATGCTATTTCTCTATTCTTGTGGCCCAATTTTAGAGGTCTGAGGACCCTTTGCAGCCTGTGGAGCTGTTGATTAAACAAGTTCATTCAGCCCTTTCAGTGGGACTTGAAATTCCCCAAAGAGCTCAGGGGAAATGAAACACCCCAACCTCCCATGTGAGCAGCAATTCTTGAGGTCCCTGAGTGCCTGGTTCCCTCTCAGCTGGGACAGGCATTGCAGCTGTGCCTGATTTTTGAGTGAGGAGGCATCATTTTCACCCACATCCCTGCAATATTCCCAGGGATCCTCCAGGAATATCCATACAGGTGTATGGGGGTGGTGGGGAGCAGGGCTGTGGCTGAAGCCCACCTTGAGTGGGGCCAGGTGATGCAGAGCCCTGGGACCTCCTCTTCCCTGAGCTGTGTCTGCTCTGGCAGGACCCTGCTGGTCCCTGCACCGGGGTTAAACACCCTTTCCATGATCCTGAGCTCTGCAAAGCTTGTGCTGCACCAACCCTGGAGCCAGGAGGGTGTGAGCACATCTCCAGGAGAGCAGTGCCTCTCCCAAGGCGGGCTCGGTGCTCTCCCAGGCTGTGCCACACAGACGGGCTGTGCCTTTTGGTGTCGGCACATCCCAGAGCTCTCCATCTTCCTGGAAAGATCCAACTTCCAGTCAGTTCAGCGACTTAATCTCCATCTGCCTCTCCCGTAACCAGCCCGAATTTATCAGCAATCTGCGTTTTCCGTGGATGTGCGAGGCATTTAATAAAACCCAGAGCGAGGAGATGAAAGATTTATCCGTTTGCCCCCAGGGATGTCCCTTGCGAGGGCAACGCGGGACTCGGGAGCGGAAACCTGGATTGTTTTTTATGGCAGCTGCGTGAGGAGATACAGAGCCTTTGAAGTGCTCCTGGCCCCGCTTCCTCCCGCCTGCCCCCGGTGCCACCGGCACGGCGGGGTCACGGCCCAGCCAGGATGGGCAGCTCGGTGGGCAGAGCACGGTGGGGCTGGTGGGAAGGGCAGGAGGGCACGGAGAGGGGAAAGCAGGAAGAGGAAGAGGAGGAGAAGGAGGCCAAGCTGGCCATGGGCAGAGCTGGTTCAGCCACAGCCCAGAAACTTGTGAACAAGCTCTTGTGTTAGAAGTTTTTGGCATAAAATGATGACGTGGAACCACTGCCTGCCCAGGAGGTGAGAGATGGAGAGGAAGAGCCACCTCTCCACTGAGCTGAGCCCTGGGACTGCTCCGGATGGGGCAGGACACCCAGGAATGGCACGGCCGGAGTGCACGGCCATCAGGTCACCTCCTCGCCCCTCGCGTCCTCTCCACCAAAGCGCAGCAAGCCCCGGCTGCTCTGCGGCACAGTGGAGCATCCCGAGCTGCCGGCGCCGATGCCGACCACGAGGAGCGACTCGGGAGGGGGAAGGAGCGGTGACATTTCCCTGCAGTCCCCCCGTACCCATCTGCAGAAGGGCAGGGAGGCGCCGGGCAGGTGCCAGCCCAAATAAATACGAGGCGAGTGCTCCCCACGGAACCATCGGGGCTCTGCCAGGGAGGGGGGCACTGCCGGTGTCGCGGTTTCTAATGAGCAATTTTAATTTCTTCCATAAACAGCTAATAAAGCTCATCTCTCTCTCCTTCTCTCTAATGCACCATTTATTTCTTGCTCTGAAAGGCGAGCAAGGAAATTCAGGCAGGAGATGGGAGGGGGGGTTGATGCTAAATGTCAGTGCTGCCTGATGAAGCCTAATTGTCCCTCGGAGCTGCTGCAGCAGCATTGGCACCCACAGGAAGGGACCACGGGCCCTGGTGGCAGGGGGCTGGCAGAGCCTGCCCTGGGATGCTGCTGGAGCAATGGGGCAGCAATTTTATCCATGGTGTTCCTTAGGAACAGTCTCAGAATGGGCATTGCTCAGGGACACTGCTCATTGCAGAGGGACTAGGGACTCATTCCTGGGCAGGGACAGCAGAGGAATAGTGGCCGGTCCCTCACCATCCCTGGAAGTGTTCAAAACTCATGGGGATGTGGCACTTGATGTGGTTTAGTGGGGAATATGGGAATGGTGCTGGGCTGATGGTTGGACCTGATGATTTTTGAGGTCTTTTCCAACCCATATGATTCCATGATTATCTCCTTTGCCTTTTCAGCAGCTCTTGATCTACCTGGGCTGTTTTCTCCTTTTCCATTTCAAGCCAACTCTGAGCTTTGCAAATACCATCAGAAGGCTTGGGAATTTTGTTTGTCCTCGTGGATTGTGATTGTTTTTAAAGTTACTGCAGGATAATTGTCACTGTGCCAAGGGGCTGGTGACGATTTCCAATTCCAAACTGGCTAGGTTGGGCAGGGAGAACATGGACCTGATTACCAGGAATAAGCAGGGTGTTGCTGTGGTGTCTGTGATGGTGCAGGACAGAAGGAGGTTTCCACAGCTGCTGTAGTTGTGGTTTTAGGGCCAAAGCAGAGCAGTTTCCCATGGAAGTCTCTGAGCAGTGGGAATAGTTGGGATACAGGTGTCCTGCCAAGGAACCTGGGAGCCATGTGTGGAATCGGGGTCTGTGTGCACATGGGATGTTTGGAATATCAAAGAGAGATCCCTTTTCATCTCTCATTCTGTCTGGGGAGGGGACATGGGACAAATATTTGCACCATTTTTTCTGGGTTGTCAGTTCTTAGCATGAGCAGGACAGGGAGGAAACATGTTGAGGAGGCACAGGAGGAGATGTGGAGCTTTGGGCCCGTCCAGAATTTGGCTTCCCAGGGGATAACAGTGCAAATAAAATACAAACCCTGCAGGAATGTGGAGGCTGGAGCTTCTGAGGCCCAGGGAAGCATTAGGGCTTAATAGATTTGACATTTCTGAATCTTTCCCTTTCTTGTTGGTTGTTTATTCTCCAGGGTAAAACTCCCAGTCTGGGAAGTGGCACTGATTGCCTGTGGCTGAACAACCCTCCCTGTGGAGATATTCAGGCTGGATGTCCTTAACACCCATCAAACATCACCAGGCTGGGTTTGATCATGCTCTAGAAAGATCTATAGGTTAAATACAGACACTCACAGATATTCCTGTGGAAAAACCATGGCCATTCACAGGAACTGAGTTCCCTGAACAGCTGAATTCTTGTTCTACACAAGGCTGTGGTCATTCCTTAAATCCATGAGACCTCCTCAAGCCTAATGCAAGAGAATTTAAAAGTGTCACAAAACTGTGGATCAGGTCTGTGGCAGTTTTAAGCAGCCTTAAGTTGTACAAAGAGAAAAACTTCCACTCCCCAGCTGGAGCTGTTTCCCAGTTGTGTGCAGAGGAGCTTTGGAATATTCAGGACATGAATGATAAAACTGAGAGTAGACTGTAAATCATTTTCTGCTCCTGTTAACTCAGGATTTTCAAACAGTTCCTTCAGCTGCACTGGAGCAT
This sequence comes from Onychostruthus taczanowskii, assembly GCF_017590055.1. Classification (NCBI taxonomy): domain Eukaryota; kingdom Metazoa; phylum Chordata; class Aves; order Passeriformes; family Passeridae; genus Onychostruthus; species Onychostruthus taczanowskii. The sequence goes on from NW_024498462.1 coordinate 10,094,198, forward strand.
TTCTGTTCCTTTGGGGAACTTTGAAGCTGTTTCGACTGGCATGGATATTCCAAAACTCTTATCAATATTTTGTGTTTGAAACACATGCAGAGAGCTGGGTCACAGCTTTACACAGCCCATCCAGCCCTGTGCTGCCCACAGGCACAGCCTGGTGGGACTGGAAAAATCCAGGGGTGGAAGAGCCCACCCCAACCACGCTGTTCCTCATGGAAACAGCATCCTGCCTGCAGACATCCCAGAGACTGAGGAGGGAGGAAAATTTGTCAGGTGAATTTGTCAAGCAGGGGTGATAATCATTCATTTAGCCTGCAATGACATGGCACTTACCATGTAATAACCTGGATATTGCATGGAAATTACCATGTAATCCAAGGCTCGGGATCTGCCATATTGTCAGGGCCTCCATGGTAATTTGTACCCTCTCATTTACAGCCCTGAAACTGCTTTTATTGTGGCAACAAAGCAGAGATTCACAGTTTGCCAAAACGAGAATCTCCAGAGGGATGTTATGAATAATTAGGCAGCCACGGTGGTTTTGGATAACATCTTTACTGTAACTCCATTAACGAACAATTGATTGCTTTCCTAGCTCTGACTTGCCTGCAGTCCTTCCACCCAGAGCTCCTCTCCCCACTGGAGAGCCGGCTCTGCAGAGGCGGATCTGCAGCGGGATGATTGCTCCGGGAGGATGAGCCCGGGCAGAACCGTCCTGGGAGAGGCAGCAGCTCGAGCAGGCCAACGTTCACTGGAAAGCAGAAATGCCTCTGGAAGTGTGGGGTCACTCCTCAGTGCTGATTCCCATGGGTTTTGGAGGAGATGCTTGTGGAGAACCTGGCCCAGGGTTTGGCTGGCGCTAAGGACACCCGAGTGCAAATGGCACTGGCACAACCATCGACCATCAGGGGGATGTGACCTCCTCCAGACCAAAATCCACCCTCAAATCACACCCTCAGGTCTCTCTGTCCCCAGAAAGTTCTTTTAGAACTCACTGATCAGGATCTAAACTGACCCTTGCTACCCTCAAATGCACATCCTCAACCCTGCCTTTGTGTTGTGATAAATTGTGTTTCTCTGAGCCAGCACTGCACTGAGAATGGGTTATTTTTAGATGGAAATTCAGGAGGTCAGAGGGAATGTTTTGCATTTGAGGATGGGAGTGAGACATGGCCTGCTCTGCCCCTCTGCCCTCTCCTTCTTCCCTGCCCCTCATCCTCCTCCTGACCCGCTGGTAACTCCCTCCCACGGAGCCTCCCCATCCTCCTGCCTGGGATGCTGTGCTTGCCAAGGGGCTGGAGAGCAGCTCCCAGGCCTTGTGGGATCATGGAATCATTTAGGTTGGAAAAGACCTTTAAGATCATTGATCCACCCTGTGCCTGCTCCAGGCCGTGGGGCCCCGGCTCTGGATTCCTCAGCTCCTCTTCCTCTTCCTCGCTCAGCTCTGCCATTCCCTTGGAAGTTGATCTGTGGAGGGAGCAGCTCTGGTGTTGTTGTTTGCTGTGCAACTTGGAAACTGGGCTGTGCCTGCCACGGGAGCGGGATGAATGTCTGGGGGAGGTTTGCAGTTCCCAGTGATTGAGATCCTCTGCTTGGAGAAGCCTAAACAAACTCTGTAACCTCAGGGGAAATTCTGCAGCATTTTAGTTTTAAGTGTTTCCTCTAAAAAAATAACTGTTTGACCTAGAAAGCTCCCAGGGAGCATTCCTGGGGCTGGAGAAGCTCCGGGAGCCCAGCCTGGGGATGGGATTCTGAATTAAAGTGTGAACAGAGAGAACCTCATCTCTGCTTTGAGCTCAGACTGGAAAGTGCTGCTCACCACAGACTCACCTCTGGTTTACTTCCCACCAGGGCAAGTAGAGGAAAATCCACCTGGAATCACATCCTTTATTGGAGGACATGGGATTCTGTAGGATTACATCTATCCATGCCCCAGGGTTGGTGTAAGGATGGGGTGAGCTGGATTCAAAAGGGGAGAGCCCTGAATGTGAATGTTCATTCATTTCTCTCCCAGACCTGTCTCACCTGGAGATGGAAGAGGTGTCCCTAAACCCTTCTCTTAACCCTTTTGAATGTCTCCCATCTGTGGTTCAAATTATATTTTTTTTCAGAAGAGAAAAAAACCCGGAAATTGCTGACCCATTTAGAGCTCTCTAAAACTGCCACTTTTAGAGCCCCCAAAATAGCTTTAGTGAGTAGCAGATGTGCCAAAGTGGAGAAATAAACACAAGTGTGCTGCTTTTAACCTCCAAACTGCTTCTTGTGCAAGGCTGCAATGAAACCTCAAAGTGGGCTCCAGCCCAGAATCCAGCCCTGCACCCACCACGGCTCCTTACCCCAGTGCTCAGGGATGTTTCCCAAGGGGCTCCCAGCCAGGAGGAGCCCAACTGCTCCCACAGCCAAGGAGCACAAATAAAACATGGGATTAGAGAATCAGAGAATCTCCTGATTTGGAGAGCCACCAGGATCATTGAGTCCAGCTCCAGGCTGTGCACAGACAGCCCAGCAATCTGACCCTGTGCATCCCTGGGAGTGCTGTCCAAACACTCCTGGAGCTCTGGCAGCCTTGGGGCTGTGACCATTCCCTGGGGAGCCTGTTCAGTGCTCGATACCCTCTGGGGGAAGAGCCTTTTATTGATAACCACTCAAATCTCCCTGACACAGCCCCATCCATTCCCTGGGTTGTCATGTCCCTGTTCACAGAGAGCAGAGATCAGAGCTGTCCTTCGGGAGGAGCTGCAGCCCCTGCTCTGCTCTGCCCTCAGTCTCCTCAGGCTGGGCAATCAAAATTCCCTCAGTGGCTCCTCAGCCACTCGTGTCCCTCCTTTGGACACTCTCTGGCAGCTTTAGGTCTTTCTGATATTGCAGTGCCCAAAGCTGCCCCAGGGCTCGAGATGAGGCTACCCCAGGGCAGAGCAGAGCGGGACAATCCTTCCCTCAGCCAGGCCCCGTGTCCATATCCCAGCCTGGACATGCTAAGAGCACAGAGTGGGATCACACCAGCACTTTGTGCTGAGCACCAGGGTGCAGGTGCAGAACACCTCAAGTTACCAGTGAAAGGTGAGAGTAGGAAACGCCTTTGAGTCCTTTTCTGGGATAGCCCCAGAAATTCCAGCAGCTCCCTCAGTCCCGTGGCTTTTCCAGCCCAGAGCAGAGCCTGCTCCCAGCCTGGCTCCTTGTCTGGAAGCTCTGCAGCCAGCAGTAATTGCATTTTGTCAAGTGGTTTTAGCAAAGCAATCCACATTTATTAACCATCTGGATTAGAGAAATGATCTTCCTGATTCCAACTGCCAGCCCAGCCAAGCCAAGGACTTATCACAGAAGGGAATAATGGATCCCATTCCTCCCTCCCCACACCACCGAGGGGCTGTCCCCTGCACTTTATTTACTCGGGTCACTAAAGGAGTCTCACACAGGTCACTGCTGGGTCCTGCATTCCAGCTGACAGCCTCAGTCCTGGATCTCGGCAGTGCTGTCCCTCTCTCTGTCCTCACAGAAGGAGGAAGGAGCTGCGACATCAGAGTCAGCATGGATTTCACAAAATCACCTCAAGCTAATGGGAAAAATTCATTAGAGGAAGGAAGGAGGGGGGGAACGCTCCTGTCTCTCATACATCATCCCTGTCCTCCCTCCCCTCCCATGTCCTCTGCCAGAGACAGGAGCTTCCCTCCTCACTTTGATTGCTGCAGGTTTCATCCTGTCAGCCCAGCATGGGGACACAATGAGCTCTGTGGGCACAGGGAGCCAAAATTCTCCAGTGTTTAGCTGGAGACTTCTCCCAGCTCCATCGCTCCCTGGCGAAGGGGGTCCTGGGTCCCTCCCTACTGCTCCTGCTGCTGCCACACCCAGAGCATTCCCAAGCTGGGGAGGGTTCTGCAGGCTGTTCCCAAAGCCAGTTTCTTGGGGATCTGGGGTGCTGACAGGTCCCATGCAGACACCTGGCTCCGGGAGAGCCCTCCAGGCACAGCAGCCTGGCTTTGATTGCTCTGGGAGCCGGGTACAGGGACCTGCGTTCGCTCCATCCAAACCCACACTTATTCCCATTCCCTCGGGGTTTTCCCTTAATTGAACTGCATTAACCTGGGAAGGGAGTATTGATTGAGCAGCCGCAGGAGCTGAGCTCAGCTCAGGGCTTGGCTCTTCACAGAGCTGTGGTGAGAGCTTCCAAACGAGGACACACAAGCTCATTGGGACTGGGATTTCCTTGGAGGGAGAAGAGAAGCCCTTCCATCTTTCTACCACACCTGGAATAAGACTAATGGAAATTCTAAGGCTTTGCCTCCCTCCCTCCACCTGCATTCACAGCATTCCCAGCTCCTCCCAGCTCTCCCAGCAGAGCCACAGCTGAGGGAAGGGAAATGTGGTTTCACCCCTTGCAGATGCCCAGTCCCTGACACCTGGAGGGCTGGGTCATGTCTGGAGGAACATCTGTGGGACCTGGCAGCAGCCCCCTGTGCCAGCCCCACCAGAGGGAGCACCCAGCTCTCCCTGCCCCTGCAGCTCAGAATTCCACAGCAACTCAATGAAATTCCTTAAATAATTAAGTGCAGGTCATTGCAGGAGAGATGTGGGAAGGGAAATTTAAAAATGAATGAAGTCTTCCAGAGCTAAAAACATCTCTCCAGCACATGCAAGGACTCAAGCCAACAGGGATGTTCCCAGAGTCCCAGGATGGTTTGGGCTGGAAGGGACCTTGCAGCTCATCCCATCCCAATACTTGCCATGGGTAGGGACACCTTCCACTATCCCAAGCCCCATCCAACCTGGCCTTGGACACTTCCAGGGTTGGGGCAGCCACAGCTTCTCTGGGCAATCTGTGCCAGGGCCTCTCCACCCTCACAAGGAAGAATTTCTTCCCAATATTGCATTTAAATCTAAAGTCATTCCTGCAAATAAAGTTATTTTCAATCAGGTGCACCTTGGAATGCTCCCGAAGCAGTGACCAATAAGCTGGGGTTCTGAAGGAGTAGCCCAGTACGGAAAATATTGATGTTCCCAGGTTGTAGCTCACCTGCAGCATCACTTCAGACACTTCAATCACTGCAAACTTTTGGAAGTCACCTGAGGAGCCTTCTCCTTCCCCAGCTGCTGCAAACCTAGGTTAGGAATTTTGTTCTGGCTTTCTTTGGGAAAGTGAAAATATTTCTCTTTTATCCTCGGCTTGGAGGGGAATAAGACAAGGCTGTTAGAGCTGGCTGCAGCACAACATTCCCAGTCAGCCAAAAACACCACTGTTCCAGTCTTCTTTCATCCCAGATTTGAGCAACAGTGTCAGCAGCTCCAAATTTCCAATGAAATAAAAATTCCAAACCCCTACTATAAACACTGGAAGGCCTTCTCTAAATATTTTGCTTCAATCAGGCTAAAGTCTCTCAGCTTTATCATTTCATGAACTCCAGCCTGTTATGAGATCTCAGCGATCCTGCGGCTCAGTGACAACGCCAGGCTGTGGCTGAGGGACCTCAGGTGACACAGGGACAGGGATGCTGCTGACACCCCTGGTGCTCTGCTGATTTCAAGGGGTTTTGAGCCTTTCCTTTTGAGCTGTTCCACTGAGTTTTGGCTCCTCCAGGGAGATGGGGAGGAACCTTTGGCTGGGTGAAGTGGGGGCTCTGCAAACCCCCCCAGTTCCAACCACCATGGAAACATCTCACTCAGGAAACATCCCACTGGAAATGCTCTGATTCCTCTGGGAACAGCATTGCAAAAGTCTGACCGAGTCATTTTGTGAGGAATGGGACAGGCAGGGATAATTGGGAATATTTCCCAGGAGGTGGATCCTGAGGTGAGTGCAGAGCCCCGGGATGCAGCAGGAATGAGCCTAAAATCAGCAGGGTTATCTGGAAAACAGCTTCATTTACATTTCAATTCCAGGTGAGGAAGGGAATTCAGCACCTTTCTCATTTCAGCCTGTCCGGGGCTCATCACACTCGGGAAGTTCAGGTCCATCCATCACCCCGGCCATGCCGCAGCAATTCCTCCCACTCAGCAGTGCCCCACTCCAGGGAGATCCCGGGGGATCCGTGGGGTGGCTCACAGAACGAGGTGTGCCCAGGCAGGGAGAGCAGCAGGCTCTGCCCTCAGGTTTGTTGTACCAGTTCCCAGAGGTTTCCCAGTGATTTACAGGAACATTTCTGCAGCCCGAGGACCTCAGGGAGCTGCTGCTCCGTGTATTCATGTGTTTGAGCTGCTCCACGGCTCTGTTTACACCTCAGGCTTCCTGCTCTCCATTTTCCTGTGTTATCACTAATCCTGTCTAATTGAGGCTTCCTTGGATTCATGAGGATGAGTGTGGGGCTGTTGGCAGAGTCCAAGGGCAGCTGGTCCTTCTGTGGGCACGTGGGAATGCTGGTCAGGGCAGGAAGAGACTGCTGTGGAACCAGTTCCAGTGAAATCATTTGGTAACAGAAACAATTTAGATTCAAGAATACAGGACACCCCTCCCAGGGGTGACTGCAGTGCTCCTGATGCCCTTCAGAACACTAAAACTGGGATAAAGGCATGGAGAAAGCTGCTTTTCCCAAGAGTGCAGAGCCACATTCCCAACAAACTGTCCTGAGGGTCTCCTGCAGGTTCCCAAGTTGGGATAACCAGGCTCCTTGGCAGAGCAGCATCCAGCTGTGCATCTGCCAGATGTGCTCAGTGCTGCCTGGAGAATCCCAGAATGGGTTAGGATGGAAGGGACCTTGCAGCTCATCCAGTGTCACCCCCTGCCCTGGGCAGGGACACCTTCCACTATCCCAGGCTGCTCCAAGGCCTGTCCAACCTGGCCTGCTGTGGCTGCTCATCCCAGCTGTGGCTGCCCCATCCCTGGAACTGCCCAAAGCCAGGTTTGACCTGGGACAGTGGAACGTGTCCCTGCCCGTGGCAGGTGTTGGAACAAGGTGGTCTGCAAGGTTTCTTCCCACCCAAATAATTCTGGGATTACATTACTACTACTACTTCTTCTTCTTCTTCTTCTCTTCTTCTTGTTATTATTATTGTTGTTATTATTATTATTGTTTGTTGTTGTTGTTGTTGTCACTACACTCCAAGTGCAGGGCAGGAGGGCAATGACGAGGGAAGGGAAAGAGAGCCTTGGCCAGGGGGTTTTTGCAGCCAGGTTCAAGCAGCCCTTGAACGAGGGGCATGAAGAAGCACCATCAGCAGTCTGGGAGCCCTCCTGCACCTGAGGGAAGACGAAGAAATGCAGAGTGGTTTGAAACTGCAGGTAGTGAGTGATAAAAGCTGCTTATCGCAGGCTGGGAGAGGCAGAGCTGACCCTGCACTTCTGTCTGGGAGAGTGATGGGGGGAGTTGGCTCCAGGAGGGGCTGAGAGATGAAGACAAACACCTTTGTGGATGGGAGGGAAAAGGTGGGTGAGGGAAGGGAAAGCTGTGCTTGGCTGCAGTCCCAGCTGAGGGCCAGAAAAATGAGCTTGGTAACAGCGCCTGGCTGGCTTTGAGCAGGCAGGGCTGGCTTTGAGCAGGCAGGGCTGGCTTTGAGCAGGCTGGGCTGCCATCAGTCATGGTTTGAGACAGGGATGTGTCAAACCAAGCCATGGAGAGATAACAGCCTGGAAACTCGGCTGTGGATGGACAGGCAAGGTCACCTCTGGGAGCTGGGAGAACCAAGGGGCTCGGGGTGCACAGCCCGAGCCAAGGCTCAGGCAGATGATGCCCAAATGATGGGGGTGAGTGATGGAAAAATGCTGAGGCAGCACAAACCTCCTGCTCCTGGGAGGAGAAAGACAGGGAGAGGTCACTGGCAAGAAGGAAAATGCAGGATCACAGGCAGAATTTCAGTCATGAGAACATGGCAGCTCTTCATGGGAATGTGCCTGATGCCTCAGGTTTTAGCTTTTATATTTTTCAGATTCTGTTCTGCTTTAGTGTGTAGGTGTGAACTTCATATTAGGGATGGTGAGCTCTCTTCACAGAGTAGGGAGACAAAACAATTCCTTCTCCAGCTGGGACCAAGGACAAATGATCCAAATCTCAGGTCCAAGAGCATACACAACGTGGACTGAAGAGAGAAAAACAAGAAGGATGGGACTGCATGGGCTAAAGCTGGAATTGGACAATTAGCCCCAATATGCAAATGGAGCAGAACTGATAAAAGTGAGAGATCCCGTGGGCACTCGTGCATTTTGTGACCATCTTGGGTTCAGCCCTGGCTGGGCTCTTGTGCTGCCCAAGGTGGATCCATTGAGGCCTTTTAATAAATCCCTGCTTTATTCTTTAGCTCTGTCCAGCCTCTGTTCCAGGTCAGCCTTCTCAAGGCATCATGCTGACCCTCCCATTTCCTCTCGCTTTCCTCCTCATGCTCAGGACTCCAGCCTGGTTCTCACTGCACTTCCCAGCCTCCTCCATCCCTGCATCCTCCTCATCCAGCTGTGCTCTGGACTCCCCTCTTGGTACTGCTTTTCCTTCCCTTACACCCTTCCCTGTGCCATCCACCTCTCAGGAAGCTCCCTCCTTTCTTCTTCCCTGGAAACCACCAGAGAGAGAGCCAGCAGCTCAGGCTGCTTCCTACTGGGAAATTACCTGTCCCAGCAGGAGCCTGACCCCTTCAAAGTGCCTGAAGATCCCTGCCTGGTGTGAAACAGCCTGAGAAGACTCTGAGGGGGAATCTGGCTCCTCTGAAGTCAGCAGTAAAAGCTGTTTGGACTTGAGCAGAGCTGGATGTTTACCTGGGAGAAAGATTTTATCCCGGGAGTTTTGTTCAGCACTTGTTAACCCTGGAGCAAGGGGTAAACAGCAAATATCAACCACAGGGCTGGTTGTGCTCTTGCTTTTGGAAAAACACCTCTGCTTGGTTTCCTTAGGAGCTTTGGTGTGGGCAGGGGGATTTGTTGAGCTGGTGGAAGGATAAGACACGGTCCTGGCTGTCCCCAACCCTCCCCCTGCTCTGACTGTCCCCAGTCTCCTGGGACAGCAGAACAATCCCCCATGAATCACAGAGTCCATCCAAAGCTGCTGCTTCACCTTTCCAGGTGATGATGGGATTGCACAGAGGGGTTTGGGGTGAAAAAACCCCCCTGACACCCCCTTGTCTCCCCTGGGTCTTGGGGCTGCAGAGAGCATCATCCACGGCCCACATCATCATCCCTGGATCCCCGTTCCCTTGGTGGTGGAATGGACTGGGAAGGGGACTGAGGACCTGCTTGGACTCTCAGCCATTGTCCTGAGCTCCCTGAATTTCCTGAGGGGGAATTCCCTCTTTGAGAGTGAATTCAAAATCCAGGCTGTGAGCAGGGCACAGAGAGAATTAATGTGCCAGGTTGTGGGCAGGGCATGGAGAGAGAATTCCCATCCCAATCTGAGGAGGGCACGGAGAAGGAATTCCCATCCCAGACTCTGAGCAGGACACACCTCACCACAACTGCCGAGGAAGAAGCAGCATGGAGGCAGGAGCTGTTCCAATGACAGTGTGTCTGTTCCTCCTGCAGGATCTTCCCTGACCATAATCCCACTTGGAAGTGAGCCGGGAGCTCTGGATTTCCCAGCTCTGCGGCAGAGCCATGTGAGCACAGAGCCCACAGAAGAGCTGCTCCCACTTCCAAAGAGCCCTTGGATGGCAGCGGTGCAGCTCTGTTAATTGAAATGTTTTTATTTATTTCCACTTCATTTTTGCTCAAAGCCGTGTTTACAGCAAAGTTTCAAAGCTGCTAAACCATGGAGCCTTCAACCCCCCTTGATGTGTACAGAGCTGGCAAGAGCAAACACAGCCTTGTTATTGTTCCTTCGCTTCCCACCCTTCATCCCTCGGCTGCTCCCATTTGTTGTGTCTGATCTCCTGCTCAAGGGCTGTCTCCTGCTCCCTGTCACTACAAAGCCCAACACAGGGATCCCTTTCTATCTTCCAGAAGTCCCTGAATGTTGCCATGGTAGAAATAATAAATAATAACTCAGAGAGGTTGTGTTTAGCCGGGCTGAACATGTGTTTGCTTGTTTGCTTTCAAAAACAAAGCTGATTTTCCTGCCCCGTGGAGGGAAATTTCTTTTTAATGGCTCTGAAGGCATTCCCTTCTCTCTGCCCATCCATCCTCTCCTTGCCTGTGTCCTGCTCCCCCAAATGCTCCGGGGAACTTTCCCAAGGGGCTTTTTTCCCTCTCAAAGCTTTTCTCAGCTCAGATCTCAGCTGTGAGCACTTCTCTCCTTTGCCAGCTGGGATCCTGTGATTCCCCCTCCCAAAGCTCCTCCTGAGCTGTTTCCATCCACAGCAGCGTCCATTCAGAGCTTCAGGAGGTGCCTGGAGGCTGCACAGGGAATGCTGCTGTCCCCAAAGCTCATCCCTGAGCTGAGAATGAGCTCAGCCTCCAGCACAGTCCTGCTACCCAGGAATGGGAGCCTGTCTCCTCTAGGCTGGGCAGGTTGTAATTCAGAATTTCAGGCCACGTTTCCTGCCACGTCCCATGGACAACACGGACATTTGTTCAGGGTTGTTTCAGCCCAGGCCAGGCTCTCCACGGGGTCCGTGTTTGGAAATCAGAGGACATCCAGCCAAATCCTTGGGTCCTACATCCCTCTGCCCTTCCCTGCTGCGGGATGTGACCCCTGCAGAGCCACCTCCCAGCTCTGCAGAGGGCCGAGGCTTTGGGAGAGGAGGGAGAGGGATCAGTTCCTCCATCCCCATCACTCAGAGCAGCTCCAGGCCAAGGGAGGATGAGGGGCCCCAGCACCTTCCTTTGCCACCCCTTTGTGTGTCCCAAACCCTCTGGAACAGCCCAACTGCCCTGGATGCCACTGCTGGAGCTGCTGGGATGTGGAATCAGAGGGGTACCATGGGGGGGAGCAGGGAATGGGGACAGGGATGAGGAGAACCCAGCTGGCTGCTGTTTCTCATAAGCCCTGAGTGAAAACCCCTCAGTTTTTCCTAAGTGGGAACATTTGACTTTAATGAGCCTGAGAGGGTTTTTCTTTCTCTTGCTCGCATTTTTTTTTTTTCAGGGAAGCAGGGAATGAAAAAAGGTTCTTTCCTAGTAAATAAAATATCAGACCCATCTCTGAGTGTTGGAATAATGGCCCTGCCCCTGTGTTGGCACCACCAGCACTAAGCTCTGCTGCTCTGGCTGAGTCCACTTCCCTCCTCTTTGGGTGGGATCCCCCTATTCCTCCCTTTCTCCTCCCAACCTTTCCAAGCATTTTCCCCTTCCTCAACCCCTCATGGATGCTCTGCCCCTCCTGGGGGTCCCAGCAGCCCCCAGCTGGCAGTGCCACAGCCAGGGCACCCCTGTGCCCCACCAAAGTGACCCTCTGAAGGGGGCTGGATTTAAAGATGTGGCAGAGCTGAGCCCAGCACGGTCCCACACGGATCATTTTCCTGGAGTTAAAGTGTGGGAGCCCTTCTCCTTGTGCTCTGCATTTGCCACATAAACTCCCTCATTTTGGTTTATACTTTGGGACATATTTGCTTTATGTGTATTTATGTGGCTATTTTAGGGCATTTCTGCATTAAGTCTGACCACGGTGCTGCTGGTCAAGGAGCATGGGAATATTGCTCTCTATGGAACCATGGAATGCCAGGATGGTTTGGGCTGGGAGGGACCTAAAGCCCATCCAATCCTGCCCCCTGCCATGGGCAAGGACATCTTCCACTGTCCCAGGCTGCTCTAAGCCCTGTCCAGCCTGGCCTTGGGCACTTCCATGGATCCAGGGGCAGCACAGCTGCTCTGGGCATCCTGTTCCAGGGTGTCCTCATTTTTCCTTCCTCAATATCCCACCCACATTTCCCCTCTTTCAGTCTGAACCCATAACTCCCCGTCCTACCTCTCTAGTTCCTGACAAAACTGGAACCAGACACACCAGATCTGACCAGAAAGCAGATTTTTTTTTTTTTTCAGTTTGAAGCAATACCAGTATCTATTCTGATTTTTCATAAACAGCTAAGAGTTCCAGAAAAAAAATCCAATAAACGTTTTTCAACAAGAACCAAAAGTTTATTTTAATAAGAGAAAGTGATTTGGTCTTGCTACAGGCAAAGCTTAATTCCATTGATATCAGAGCCTCATGATGAGAGCCAATCAAACAAAAGCACAGGAGATACAGCAAATAGGAACAATTTCTGTCACATCAAACTGAGATCTTGGATTGGGAAAGCAACTCCAAAGTGATTCCCAGGGCATGGCACGGGGATGCCAAGGAAGATGAAGGTGTGGCAGCGAGGGGAGTGATCCGTGCAGCCCCAGGATCCATCAGGATCAGCTGGTTCCAGGTCAGGGAATGGTTTGTGTCACGTTATGTTTGTTTGGAAATCTCCATCCCAGTTTTGTTCCCACTCTGCCCGAGGGTGTTGAGTCCCCCACACCCCTCTCAGTGTTCATCTGTCACCACCTTGTCTCCCAGGGCTTCTTCCAGAGCATTTTCCCTTCAGCCTGAGCTCTGATCCCAGAGGAATGTGGACCCTGGAGTGGAGTGCAGCCAGCGATGGGCGGTCCCAGCCGTGGGCTCCAAGAGGAATTTCTTGGCACTCAGTGAATAAGAGGCTTCAATGCTGAGCACCCAGCCAGAGACTCGGAGCGAGGGGTTAATGATGGAGCCTGACCTCCAAAGGACAGGGCACGAGGCATTTCCAAAACCACATTAAATGGGACACATTGAAATATTGGTGTTATTTCCAGGAACTGATGGATTGATTCCAGACCAGGCGCAACTCTTGGCTTGCTCCAGTTTTTATTTGTTGATAACAGTGATTTGTCCAAGACACTTCTCTGCTGGGGTCAGATCTGGTTTTGGATCAGGGAATAGACCAAAAGCCATCGAGGTGCCTCTGGTTACAGCATCCAGCCTTCCACATTCCCTTCCCTGCCCCTGCAGGTCCCCATGTCCCTGCTGTCCTACAGAGCCAGGAGAAGTGTCCCACTTTTGCATGGAAGAGATTTAAACACAAACCAAGGCACAGCTTCTGACCCCACGGGTGTGGGACATTTCGGCTCTGGATTAAACATAAACTTGGCAAATTCCACATGGAATCTTCCCAGCCTGGCTCGAGGGATGGGGTCCTGGTGGTGACCCTATGTCCGAGCTGGTCCTGACTTCCAGGCCCCTGCAGCTGGATCCCCACAGCACCACTCCCAGAGGAATGGGATCTTGGGTTAATTCCCAGAATTAAGCCAAGGGAAGGCTCAGATATGCCTGAGTTTCCCTGTTGGACATTATTTTGTAAGTGCTCCCAGTCCTTTTTTCCAACAGCATTTTTGGGGCTGGTGGTGGCTGCTCAGACCCTCCCCACTCCTGAGGCACCACAGACAGTGGGGATCACTGAGTTTATCACCCAGGGAAAACCTGGACCACATTCAGGAATCACTGAGGCCTTTCTAAGGAACGCCATCATTGTGGAGCCAGCTGGGCCTGGAGGAGAGCTCTGCCCACAGAGCCCAGCAGGAATTGCTCCTCCAGACTCCCACTACTCTGCGCCAGATCGAATTTTCAGTTGAGAATGGGAAGAGATGAAAGCTTGGCAGGCAGTGTGGTGACATTCCCTGTAAAACAAGACCTCCGGGAGTGAAGGATGCTATTTAGTGGTCATCCCTCTGCCTCCACACACGGAGACCACACCAGCTCCTGGCACCCTCTGGAGACAGCCCTGGGCAGCAATGGGATCTCGGGCTCAGCCTGCCCCTGGTTCCAAGTGGGGCTTGCCTTCCCTTCGCCCTTCCTGCTCACCCCATTTCCCAGACTATTTGTGGAATGAGGAGCGTTGCTATCATGGTTTACATGCTCGGAGAGAGGGAATGAGAAAAGGGAGGGAGGAGGGTGGGAAGAGAGGAGGAAACAAAGACAGCATTGTTATCTCTTCCAAAAAACTGCAGACAGTGGGGCAGGGCAGAATGAGGGGCTGGGGCTGTGGTTTGCCTCCACATCTGTGTTTAACCTCGGGAAAGAGTCAACAGCTTGGAAAGAAAACACCACACTCCAAGGCACAGCCTGCCCCAGCTCCCAAACCCTCGGCCTGATTTTCCAATTTGGGGCACTTGGCTGCAGCCCAGCCTGGATCCCGGGATGCTGCTGGAGTCAGTGAGGGAAGAGCCCCAGCCCCAGCCAAAGGCATCATTCCCCTGTCCAGCAGGAGCAGCACATCAGCCTTATCAGTTCTTGTCTTATCAGCTCCCAGCAGATGCTACAAGAGGATTTGTCATCCCAGCCCAGCCAAGCTGCCGCGAGCGCCAGGAATGGGGGAAGAGAGAAAGGACAAAAAAAGGAGTGGAACAATGCAGTGAAAAACCAGGAATTCTGCACCGTTTAAATGGGAGAGGGAGCTGTGAGTGCTGTGCCAACTTTCCAGGGTTGGGAGCACAATCTCTGCTGTGGCACCACCGCTTCTGGTGGAGTTCTCCTGATGCTTCCCATCGGGAGGCTCCGCTGAGTGCTGCCAGCCTCGGATCAATTGGGCTGAAATTTCCCATGTTTGGTATCTCCCTGAGGCAGGAGCTGCAGGAACAATTCCCTCTGCATGGCACAGCCATTCCTGGGAGTGCAGCACACACAAACCCCCTGTTTTGCCACTGGAAAACAGGAAAACAGCTCCTTTTCCAATTATATTTAGTTTATCTCCCTGAGAAGTTCTTGCTCTCCTGTGACGTGGAACGGATCAACAGCGTTTTCCAAGACGCAGCTCTGGTGGCAGAGATATGTCTCCTGCTTTTTCCATGGAAATCTGCCCCAAATTTGACTAATTTGAAGTGCCTCTGGAAAAGATTCACCCTTCCAAATGGTGTTCACTCTGTTCTCACAGTGGTGGTAGGAGGGGACAGGAGTGGGATTTGGGGACAGGAAGGGGACACAGTATGGAGAGAAGGGAAGAATGAACTCAGGACTGGGAATATTAAATGAGGAATATTTTAGGGATGAGAGCAGTGGTAGGAGGATCTGAGCCTGTGACCCCATCAGGGAAATGCTGCAGGAACAGAACGCAGTTAGGTAAGGGACCCCAAAATAGGACCCAACTTGGGTGCTGTAGTGGTGACAGGGTGGGATGAACCCCCACAGCACATCCCGGGAGCAGGGGGAGCACAGGACACCTTTAATCCTTTTGGGTGGAATCAGATGAACGGCAGTGCCTGAGCTCCAGGCCTGCTCCCTTTCCCTGTCTCTCACAACCCGGAGTAGGAGCTATATTTAACCTCCTCACTGCTAACTACAGGGTGTCAGTGGCTTCTCCTTCCTCTCCAGCGATTCTGCCGAGTGCAATCGCTCATCCAAGTGGAAGCAGGAAAATGTAGAGCCAGCACGGAGGGTGCTGGGCCCAGCCCCCCCAGCCCTTCCCTGCCTTTCCCTGGCTCCTGTTTCAGCTCCAGAGCCCCCCAGCTGAGGCTGATGAGCACAGACCTGGCTCAGAGCCTCCTGCTCAGCCACTCTGCCACGTGGCTCGTCCCTCTGCACTGTTGGGATGACAGGGACAGCGTCAGCTGGAGATGCTGGGAACTGGGCAGAGCAGGCTTCCGGAGCTGCTCTCCCTCCTTTGGATGAGATATCCCATCCTCACCAAGGAAATCCTCACCAACTCAATTTTCATTGAAATCCTTATGTCTACAAAAAAGGTTCTGATTTTCATGGATCAGGATTTTTCAACAACAAAAGAAGAAAATTCACTGATTTGTTGAAAATCTCTCACTATGTTGGGAGAGGCCTCTGCTGGAAAACCCCAGCAGAAATCTCCCCCCCCCCCCCCCCCCCCCCCCGCCCCCCCCCCACCACCCCCGTTTCAGGGACCACAGCATCCATCAGAGGTGACCCAATTGTTTTACCCTCATTAATATTTGGGGGGCTGCCTCCCACCCCCAGCTCAGAGCTCCTGGGTGGCCATGGGACAGCAACATCAGCCTGAATGAGCATCTTCTGTGTGGGTCCAGAGACCACCTGGGGCTGTGCCCCGCTTTCATCCCAGTCCAGGAAAGGGAGAGGCGGGCGAGGGAATGAATCTGCACACTCTGGGAAAATCAAAAGGGACAGAAGTGCCTTCCCACCAGATTTTCCCCCTTTCCTGCCCCGTCTGCAGCTGGGGAAACCTCTGCTATTCCAGTGGGCGCAGGCTTTGGAAATGTGCAATTCCATCCCCAGGCCTCCCTCTCCTCGTGGCTGCGGCAGGTTTAAGGTTACAGCAGGCACAGGAAATCTTGGCCATTTTCTCCCCTCTTTCTGAAATGATTTTTTCAAGGCATTCCCAGTAAAGTTAATGAATCCCGCTCCCAAACGAGGCTTTGATTAGGGGCCACGCTTTGGCCCAGATTGCTTTTTCTGGGGCACAGAGATGCCAATTCCTTAAAAATGGTTTGTGTGAAACCTCCAGCTGTTGCTGTGCTGGAGTTTTACCTTCACGCAACTGAAAGAAAAATATGAATTTACCTTTTACCTTTAGTTTTTGGTGGCCACAAGTGACCCCCAACCAAACCCCACCCAAAATTCTGCTGGGTGTTTATTTTCCTCTGCTGTGCTTCCACCACATCCCACTTGTCCAATGACACTGAGCCCTCCCTGCAGCACCCCATGGGCTCCCTCCAACCTTCAGGATGGGGGTTCCAACCCTGGGACAGCCCCCATGTCCCACCTTCACCATTCCCATGAAGGATATTGCCCCTAATCCATTATTCCATCCAAGCTTCTGGGCTTTGAAGAGGTGGGAAATCCATCACCAGCGGCTGCTGCTGCCTCCTGCTTTGCAACAACACCGTTGCTTTGGAAAATCTCAATGAGAATCATGCAAGTTTTATTAAAAAAGCAGAAAAAAAACCCATAACAAGCTTCCCCTTTCCCCTCTCCCAGCTGTGGAGCAGCAGGTGTGTGTCACTCGGCTGGCCACTGAGATTTACAGCCTGCTCCAGGATTTCTCGGCCAGCCTTTGGTGGTAGAAGTGTTTTCTGCTCCCAAACAAAGGAGCTGGAGCGAGGCGCCCCGAGGGACACAACAACCGGAGATGAAAACACAAACGCATCCTTCCCTAATGCCATTAAAACAAAACAATCCAGAGAGGCAGCGGGG
Organism: Onychostruthus taczanowskii; assembly: GCF_017590055.1. Classification (NCBI taxonomy): domain Eukaryota; kingdom Metazoa; phylum Chordata; class Aves; order Passeriformes; family Passeridae; genus Onychostruthus; species Onychostruthus taczanowskii. The sequence goes on from NW_024498462.1 coordinate 10,111,150, forward strand.
CTGGCTGGCCAAAGGAGGACTTGGAGCTCTCTGCTGCTTCTTCCCTTCCCACCTGGCCCCCTCCCTCCCTCCTGGCAGGAGCAGGGGGTGCAGGAGGGCATGGAGTGGTCACATCCTGCCCACCACTTTTGTGGCTGGAGGAGTCTGGCTGAGCCCCCTGGCCCCATCACCAGCCGCTGCCAAGCACCATGACTCAATTCTCCGTGTTTCAGCAGTTTTTCTTAAAAATAGATCAAAGCTGTGGCCAAGGAAAAGCCACGGGAAGTAGCTTGGCCTGCCCTGGTCCTCACTCTCCACCCCACACCTCAGTGCAGGCTGAGGACCAGCAGTCATTCCTGTTGTTTTCCATGTTTTCCATGGGGTGACCGTGTCATTCCTCCATACCCACTCATGCCCAGCTGTCACTCTAACCCCTCTGGTGGGATCCCTGGCTTTCCTGTGCTGGTTTTGCTCTCCTGGCTTTCCTCTCACTCAGCCAGTTTTCAGGAGCAGACTTGGGCAACATCTTTGATGCGTCATTAGTGGGATCCTTCCACTGGGAGCAACTTGAAGCAAGGAGAGGAAAAAAAATCCTAATCATTTGTTCCTCTGACACAGATCTCTGATTTCTGTGTGTGGCAGGAGGAGCATGTCCAGGACATGGGATCCCTCCCTGGAGAACTGGGAAGATCCTGGGGGGAAGAGAGCAGAGGCCTGGAGGGACCTGCAGATGGATGCTGCATCTGCTGGAACACATGGATTATCTGCAGTGCCCAATCCTCAGGGATGCTTCCCAGCAGCTGCCAGGTTCTGGAGCAATCCCTACCACAGCCACGGAATGCCACCACTCCAATCCTCCCCAGGGGTGCTGCTTCCCGCTGGAATCGCGGTTTGTGCTGCAGGTGAAGCTTGCTTGGAGCAGCAGCCTCGAAGCAGGGATTGCGGGATCATCCTGGCAGGGTCAGGGACTGGGTGAGGGCACCAATCCCCCAGCCCAGCTGGGTGAGAGGCGATCCCTGCTGCCCGCAGGTGCCTGCCGGAGGCACAGCATTCCCGCACGGAGCCGCAGGGCAAATCCAGAAGCATCAGGGTGAGAACGAGTTGGGGAAATCTCAGCTTACACAGCAGACTGACGTAAGAGGGGATAATTAGGCTGGAGGTGCCTCTGCCAAAGGAAACACTGGAAGTCCCACTCGCCGGACTTGGAACTCGTCAGGGTGAGACCGGGGGGGCACCGGGGATGTGGTGCCTTGGCAGGGACCCCTGGCCGGCGGCAGCTCCGTCCCGACAGCTCAGCCACACGCCAGGAGGTGACACCGGGGCCTGACAGAGTGGCCTGACATTCCCTGGAAGCAATCCCTGCTCCCGGCCCGGCCTGGCACACGGCAGGGCTGGCGTCGGGAGGGGACCGTGGTGTGCGCACAGCTGTGCACAGCTGGAGGAGGCTCTGCCAGTGGGATTTCCTTGCCAACAGCCAAGGGCTTGGGAAGAGCCCAGTGCTGGCTGCTCCGGCCCACGGTACAGGGAAGGCCTGGCTGGAGGCCCTGGAGCAGGGCTGGCACGGAGGGAGCTGGAGCAGTGAGGTACCACAGCCCCTTCCCACTTCCCAGGAGCTGTGGGATCAGCTGAGACCCCACTGCCGGGCACCAGCCAGCTGATCCCAATAAACAGAAATGACAGGGAAGTTCCCTGGCCCTGGTGAGCCCCAGTGGCCCCCAGGAACAATTCCCAGCCCTCCTCAGCAGCAGTCCTGGCTGCTGGGGCTCCAGAGTGGAAGGAAACACACGGCTGAGAGCTGGAGGAATCAACCAGGAGAGCTACTGCCAATCCAGGAGCCAGAATTCCTATTTTCCCTTATTAGCTGGGAATGAGCTCCCTGGCCCCCATCCTAACCTGGCCAACAGCACCAGAAGAGCCACAAATGGAGCAGGGTGTCCCCAGGGTGTGACCTCAGAGAGGCTGTGGACTCCTATCCCTGGAAGTGTCCAGGGCCAGGTGGGACATGGCTTGGAGCCACCTGGGATAGTGGAAGTTGTCACTGCCATGGCAGGGGTGAGTCTGGATGGGCTTTGAGGTCCCTCCCAGCGCAACCCATTCTGTGATTCCATGATTTTATGATGATCTCTGGAGATGGTGGAAGAGGAGCCGGAGCCACCAGCACAGAAGTTCTCTGCTCTCCTTCCTCCGAGCCCAGCCCCAGCCCTGAACAAGCAGAGCTTTGTGCAAGTGTTTACTGCAGGCAGGAGATGAAACCAAAGGAAACAAAGCGGCTCAAAGGCTTCGGGCTGGGCCTCCCGCTGAGCCCTTCCCGGGCCGCCCTCACTCGGCAGTGGCTGTGTCCCACATGAAAAATGGCAGAGTCCAAATAAATAAATAAAAGTCAATAAATCTCCTGCAGCAGAGCTGGTGAGTGATGAGGGAATAGAAAAACCTGTTCAAACACAGCGGCGTGTTCCCGGCACAAAATCCAACGTCACGTTCCGGAGCTGAGAGGGGACACTCAGGAGGGAGGAAGAGAAATAAATACACGTTTCCCAACAACTGCCACGGCTTCCAGAAAGTATCAGCTGGTGCTGGTAAGGTTTGTGCTCAGGGGGGCCGAGGAGGGGGAGCCAGGCAGGCAGCAAGGAATGCTCAGGAACTCTTGGACTGGAAGGATGAGAGGGTTCCCAACAAAGGCTCTGAGAAGGTAAATCAAGTAGGATGGCAGGAGAGCCTCTGTGGGCTTCCATCAGAGAATCGTGGAATGGTTGTGTTTGGCAGAGACCTTTAAAGACCATCCCATCCCATCCCATCCCATCCCATCCTATCCCATCCCATCCCATCCCCTGCCATGGAGGGACACCTTCCACTGTCCCAGGTTGCTCCAAGCCCCGTCCAACCTGGTCTTGAATTCTTTGCCTCCTATGAACCACAAGATATGGGAGTCCTTGGTGACCCCTGTGCTGTGCTTGGAGCTGTTTCCACAGACCAGCAGAGTCACCAGGAATATCAGGACACTCCTCTGTCCCTCTAGACCTTGGATGCAGAAGGAACCACACTTTCCAAGCTTGAATGGCAGTTGACAGCTGGTCCAGCATGGATTGCTGAGCAGGCACAGGATGACGTGGACTTGGTGATGGAGCTACCTTGCTGCCAAGGGTTGCATGGACAGAAACCTCATGCCCCAAATTCCCACAGGATACATCCCACAGGTCCCACTGCACTCCAGTTGCCACCCCTAGTACGGAGCAGGAGGAGCACACGGAGGGTGGGATGGATGGACCCAAGCACCTGAGGCTGCTCTGCTGTTGAGTGTTGGATCTGGAAGCTGCTTTTTGCCAGGGTGGCTTTCTTCCTCCCCAGCCCTGTGACAGCTGACAGTGGGAATTGTGGTGTCTGGAAGCAGGAGGGGAAGCGGCTCCCAGCAGAAGGAAGCGGTTGCAGGATTAAGGCTCTAATGAGACAGAGCTGGGCTGGCCTGGCTTGTACAGGAGGCTGGGCTGAGGAATCCAATGGTCCCTTCGGCCTTGCAATTTGTGAAACTGTTCCATTCTGGGAGATACTTGGCTCTGGCTCCAAATCATCCTCTGCAATCCGACAGCAAAGAGCTGGGAAAAACAAAGGCTTTTGGAAGGGCCCCAAGAAGCTGTTGGAGTGGTTTGTGATAACATCGCCAGCCCCCAGCCCGCCTGCTTTCAGCGAAGTTTGATTCCAGCCTGGCTCCCTGCAAGCAGGGACTTCACCCCAGGGATCTGGGATCCGAGGGGAATTCCATAAGCCCCCTCCTCTGATTCTGGTTGGATGGATTTGGGCACAGGCACTTCCCTCTCCTGAATCCAGCCCCATTTTCCTGACAGTCAGAGGAGCAGAGTCCAAGCCTCAGCCCCTGGCCAGCCAAGAGCATTGTTTTAGGATTGGCTGTTGGATGCAGCTCTTGGATGCAGCTCCCCCACTGACTGGAGAACAAAACCCCTGGAAGCACCCAGGGCAGTGTGCGCCGGCTGGAAGGGCCCAAGACCTCGGAAGTGGCTCTTGATCAGCTCTGCTGGGCTCAGGATGCCTTGCTGGGATGCCAAGACAAACAAATAAATCATCTTCCAAGGCATCTGCCCACAGTAGTGCTGAAGTCAGGGAAACATGAAAGCGGGAGCTGGGAGCTGGGGCAGGATTCCTGTTGGAATCAGCAGCCTGGCTCGGGGCGTTCATTTGATTTTACTGCTGCTGCTGCTGCTGCTGCTGCTTGGACCAGAGGGATTATTGATTTTATTGCCTTGCCTTGGCCTGTTCTCCTGATAGGAATCTGGGAGATTCTTACACCATTCCCTGGCATGGTGGGATGATCTGCAGCCCTGCAGAGGAGCTCCCACCCTGCCAGGGAGGGGCACAACCTCCTGACCCCATCTCCCAAACACCTTCCTCTGGTTCCATTCCAAAGCTCCTTGTGGAGGTCGATCCAGCAATCCCAGGAAGGCAGTCACTGATATGAGAGATATTTAAAAGCATCTTGGAGCAGGATTGGAGGAAGAACACAAACTGCAGAGTCGGGCTTCTCTGGGGGCTGCTATTTTTACCCCAGGTAGGATTTAATGAGGACACTCCAAGCATCTTTTGCCTGGAGGATGAAAACATTTAAGTCTCTTTAAACCCTATAAGTGGCAATTTGCCACCACCAGCTCTGCACGAGGAGCCTGGTTTGGTGTTAATGAGAGGGATCTCCAGCAGCTCAGGCAATTCCTTGGGGGTCTCTGATGCTCAGACTTGTCCCAGCTGATGGGGACAGGGGGACCCAGCCTTGGGATGCTGCCAGAGTTTATGAAGGGTTGTGGGGCTCGGGGGGCTCGGGCAGGCAGCTGTGGCAGCACAGAGAAATCCAGCACGTCAGCTCCAGCCCCAGACTCCGGGTTTGCCAGAGGTTTTGTGCAAAGGACTGGAGGAAATGAGCTCGCAGCAATCAGCTCGGTCATTCCTCAGCCTCGGAGAGGCCAAAAGCACCTCATTGGGAACTGATCTCAGCTGTTTGTTTGCCAGGACTCTGACCAAAAAAAGCTCTGTCTGAATTAAAAGAAAAAAAAAACACCAGGAATTTCCTTCCCCTGATGGTTTGGATTGTTTCTTAATGTTGTTTTAATGTAGGGCTGTTTGGTGTTTATTTGGAGCTGGAGGTGGTGGAAAATCAGCTGTGGATGGAGCTAGGCATCTGCTAGGGATGCTGGATCCTCAGGAGATGGAAAAGGTGAATTACCTGAGCTTGTTTTCCTCACAGTTATCCACAGGTGTGGAATATTTGGGACGAAGAGCTCTTGTGGGGTGTTGGCTTTGGCTCCTGCTGCTCCTGGCACAGGGAGGGTGTGCCCTCCTGGAGCATCCCAGCCTCCCGGGAATACACAGGGACCAGCAAGCCCCTTGCCTTTCCCTCCAAATTTCAGGCAAATTATTACTCATGCAAGAATCTGACCGAGTCTGGGGACCTGTGACTGCTTTAATAAATCCCCAGGGATTGTCTGGCTCTTCACAAGGAGCGAGGAACAGGATCCATATAAATCAAGGCAAAACAAACTCAGCACTTTGGGTCAGGAAAATATTGAGAAATCTGTGGGTTTTTCTCTAATCCTCCCATGGCAGGGGCCCTGGAAATGCACTTTTTTGGGGGGGTTTTGGCATCCTTCTGGCTTTAAGACCGAATTCATTTTCCAGCTGACATCCTGCCAGGCTCAGCAGTGTCCTGGGTATCCGAGGTCCAGCTCAGCGCAGTGGGAAGCGGGAAAACTCCCCAGGGATGTGATGAGCCTGGCACTTGTCCCAGCCAGAGAGGAGTTTGCCCACAGGCTGGAGCTTCTGGGCTCCCACTAATCCCTGAGTGCTGAGCAGCCTCCCAGACCCCCTCTGGAGTGTCGCAGAGCCAGGCAGGGATGTGGCTTTGGCTGGATTGCTTCTCCCTGCTGGCATTCTGGTCTTACACCCTGAGCATGCCACCAGGACATGTCCCTGCAGCTTCAAACGAGGGGTTGGACCTTGAAGCTTCCCCTCTCTGCTGCATCCTTGCTTTGCAGACACACAAGGATTTGGGTGCGGGATTTTTGGAACAATCTGAGCATGGAAGTTGCTGGGGCTGAGGGTGGCCACAATCCTGTGGTGGCTTCTCCGGCCTGCAGCTACCACAGGCTGTCCTTAGCAAGCGTGGAGCAGCTCATGGCAGAGCCTGCCCAGCCCTGGATGGGTGGTCTGGACCCAGCAGCAGCTCAGTCCTGGACCTCCCACCTGCCAGGAACATCTGCTGGCCAGAGGAGCCGGGTCCTGGCAGCTGCAGGGGGACAGTGCCACCAGGAATGCAGCTCAGAGCACGGCAAGGAGGGATGGGACAGCCCAGAGCATGGCTGGAAAGGGGAGAGAAGGGACAGGAAGGGACAGGAAACCCCCCGTGTGCTCTGGAGTTCATCCTGCAAAGCCAAAGGGCTGAGGGGTCCTTCACAGCCAGGAAGGAACCGGGGATGCAGAGCCCGGGGATGTCCCCAGCACTCCTCTCCCACCCCATTCCTACCCTCTGGCACCCTCAGGATGTGCCCAAGGGAGAAAGGCACATCTGGGCACCCTTCTCCTGGGACACCAGCATCCTAATCCCAGCACATGACTGCCTTTTCCAATTACATGGCCACTCTTCTCCTGGGATGTGACCACTCTTCTCCTGGGATGTGGCCACCCTTCTGCTGAGCTGGGACTGAAACTCCTCTCCAAGGTTGTTTTTCTGGGCCAGACTTCTCCTTAGGAAAGTTTCCAGCCCAGGAGCAGGACTCTGGCGCAGGCTCTGACCCTGTCCCCATCCCCCAGCTCCCTCCCTGAGCCCTTTGCTCTCTCCTTGTGCACAATTCCATTGGTGACTTCAGCTGGAGTTGGCTGCAGTCTGGCATCAATAAACTGAAACATTTATTGCACCGTTTAAATCTAATGCAGATTATAGCAACCCAGCTCCGTTTAATGCCCAAGCCAGGAAGCAGCTCCATGAATTCCTGCTTCACAGGCTGGACGCTTTTCCCAACCCCTGGAACTCCATCCCAGCCTTTGGTCTGAGTGTCTGGTCCCCATCTCCTCCATCACCATGATCATTGTGTCACTTCTGGCCTCTCTTCATCCATATCCTGTGGCCTGGCCAAACATCCCCATCCCAGCCATTCCCTCTGGGGAAAGAAGGAGATTTCCTTAAATCCCTGTGACATCCAAGCCCTGCTGTGGAGCATAGGTGGGGGAGGAAGGTCGCTCCTTATCTTGGGATCTGCCCCACAATCCCTGCCTCATTGGCCATGTCTGCCCCAACCAGGAAATCTGATTTGCGATAATAGAATGTTCCTTTAAGTAACATTTGCTTAAAAGACATCAGTGAAGTTTAAAGTAGGGGCCGGGCAGCAGGGAAGCTTTAATTCCACATTTTGCAATTATTTTCCCAGCTACTGTTGTTTAACCCTTGGGAGACTGAAGCCCAGCTCCTCTGTGGACTGTAGGGCTGGGATGAGCCCGGGGGGCTCAAAATACTATTTCCAGCTCTTTTTGCCCTGATGTTGGATTAAAAAAAAAAAAAAAAAGACAACAAAAAAACCCAACACCTGGGAAGACCAAGGACATATCTCTGGTCCAGACCCAGCATTTTTCCAAGAGCACTGAGGTAAATCATGTGCACAGCACAAACCCCGCCGCCGTTTAATGAACTCAGTGAGGTATAAATGGCAAACGCCTCGTTTGCTCCTGATTTACACAGCGGGTCGGGAAGGCACTTCCCTGGCATTTGGAAAAAAAGGGCAAAGCAGGCGTTGGGAGCTTTGTGAGGCTGGAGCAGAGCCCACCCCGATCCCGCTCGGGGGAGGCCCGGCATGGATGGGGGCCAGGAGGAAAATGAGTTGGGAGCGATTGGGTTTCTCGCAGACACCCAGTCCCGCTGCCCCCGCTCCGCAGCTCCCGATCTGATTAGGCTTCCCAGGATTGTCTGCCCGCTCCCGCATGCCAGGAATCGCTAACAGGGACCGGCTGGAGCGAGGGGGAGCCCTCGGTCCCCGCCCTCCCTTCGCCATGGTATTACTATCAGAAATATCAGACGTTTCGCCTCAAATTAAAGTCAGGTTAAATCTCTCAGATGCAAAAAATCCCACACGGTTCCAGATGGGAAGTGGTTCCTCGCCTTCCCAGCGACCCAAAAAGCACTGAAGACCCTTTCAGCCCCGCGCACCCCGAGCCGGGGAGGGGCTGAACCTGAGAACTTTGAAGTCGTAATTGGGCTGGGCTAATGCAAAGCATGACCCGCTGCCATGGGGCAGAGGAGCGGATTCCTGCTCTGCCCGGTGGGAAATCCACGGGAATGAGCCTTCCCAAAGCAGAACCATGTGCGGGGGAGCACACGGGTGACACCACCAGCTCCCACATGGACGCACGCGGATGAATCCCTGGAAAATCCCCGTGCCGAGGAGCCCCAGGGCAGCACAGGGGCATAGCTGAGACCACCAAGGTGCTCACAGTGACAGGAGGGGGACAAGAGCTTTAAACACGGGAGGAGGAGTTGATTTAGGAGGGGTCTTTACGTGTTCTTTTTTTGTTGTCCAAACACAGATATCCCTCAGGAACAAGGGAGGAGAAGGTGGATTGTGGTAGGATGCTCCCAGGACACCCAGCAAGTTCAGCCTCTCACCCCTCCCTCCTTGGGCCCAGTCACTGAAGTTCAGATCTTGTTCCAAATCCATCCCAAACCAGATGGAGTTGTGGAGCTGGGGTTTGCCCTGTCCCTATTGCTATGAAGCCAGCAGTTCCACAGGTGTCATTGTCACCCAGCCTGGAATCTTCTTGGGAAGGTTTGGATCCCCATGGCCAGGGCTCATCCAACCATCCCAGCATAGCAGACCTTTTTATCTTGTCTCTCTCCTGTTCCTCCAGCTTCTTCGTCTTCCTGTGGCATTCCTGACCTTTCCCTTATGCTGCTCCATGGTCTCCTGCTCTGCATCCACACCTGGCCAGGGCTGAGCTGTCCCCATGTCCCGCTGCTCTTGGGCTGGGATTCTGACTTCCCTCTCCTGCCCTTCTGCCTTGGCTGAGCCCTGGCCTATTTCTCCTCAGGTTAATCAGTGGATTAACTGCAGCTCTCCCTCCCTCTCTCCTAAATCCTTATCTTTCATCACATATCTAGGAAACAAAACAGACCAGGTATTTTTCCATGGAGGCAGCCAAACTCCGCTCTCCTCTCAGCCAGCCTCTCCCACACCTTCCTCAGGGCCTTTCTGATTCCAGGGACACCTCTGCCTCCCCACTGCCCTGCCTGCTGGAGGGATTCCAGCAGGGATGTCCTCCTGGGGACACCTGCAGGAACTCCCAGGGCATGGAAAAGTCAGGAGAGGACCCAGAGTTCCAAGATGTCACCTGGGTATCTCCTCAATTTGCCTGAGCTGCCTATTCCCTGACTGCCTTGCTTCTTCTTCCTCTGGGACTCCTGGCCATTCCCTGTCCCTGAGTTCCTCCTGCCCAGGGAGCACTGCACACTCCTGACATCACCCTTCCACCCTCATCCACCCTCTGCTCCCAAAGTGCCATCACTCTCCTGTTATCCTTTCATTCCTTCCCACTGGTCTCCCTCAGTTCTAGGGGCAGCTCATCCCCCACTGAATATCCCCTTCCTTGGGCTCCAGGACTCAGCTCTGCCCCAGGAATGACCCTGGGATCCGGAATGTCTCTGGCCGGCGGGATCAGTCAGAGCCATCCATCTCCCGGCACAAGAGAGGGAGGAGCAGACGAGAGCTGGGATGCACCTGAAGGATTAAGACCCGTCATATTTTCTGCTTTAATCAGCAGCTCCCAGCGCTGACTGAGAGTGAGATAAACTCTGTCAGCCCTTCTGCAGGTGGGAAACTGGAGTCTCGGAATAAAAAATGGAGCCAGGGCAGAAATGTGTCAGGATCCCAGGAAATACCATTTCCTTGGACAGTGGTGCTAAATGGAGGGAGCAAATGCTTCTCATGGGCTCCATCCAAATGGCCTTGGTGCTGAAGAGCTGTTCCAAAGGGTTGGGGACCAGCTGGATGGATGGATGGATGGATGGATGGATGGATGGATGGATGGATGGATGGAGGTTTGGATGGATGGATGGATGGATGGATGGATGGATGGATGGATGGATGGATGGATGGATGGATGGATGGATGGATGGATGGATGGAGGTTTTATACTGGAAAGGAGGGAAGGGCCATGCCAGCCCCCATTCAATAGCATGGATGGGGAAGCTCCCAGTGCTGGGACTGTGCTCCTGGTTCATCCATGGAATCCTGCATCTCCCACGCTGCTGGACGCCTCCCTGGCTGCAGAACAGGTGACAGTGATGCTTTGGGGTCACCAGTCCCCTTTGCCTCATCTGAGCACCCCCACGGGCTGTGCTGGCCCTACCCCTCCCTCCTGTCCCACCCTGAGGGTTCTTCTGAACCTGGAGAGTTCTGATTCCTCCTGCCTGTGGATTAGGACCACACAGATGGAGAGGGCACTGGAGCAGCAAATCCCATTGGGGGGGAAGATCATCCCAGGAAACCTCCTTGGGAGGTGGGGGCACTGGAGATCCAGGGGGACCCTGCACCCAGGAGCAGGATGGGGAGGGAAGGACTGAGGCTTCCCTACCCCACCTGGGAGAGGGGAGGCTCGATGCAGCCAAGCTGTGGGGAGGCACAGACTGGCCCCTGTCCCAGTGGGAAGCTGTGGGTGCCAGGCACAGGGGTGGGATTGCTCTGCAGCTCCCGGGGCTGTAGTGGTGAGGGACGTTTGGGCTGCCAGCCAGCGCTGCATCAGCACCCGAAAACTGCGGCCTCTGGAGCCTGCTGGGTTTGGAAGCTGCTCCTGTGATGTGGGGCAGCCCCAGAGCCCACTCCCACAACAGGGAGCGTCCCAGATGTGGAGAGGAGAGGGCAAGGGGGGATCCGAGCCAGGCTGGGCCAGGGAGAGGGGGCGTCATGTGAAAAAGTGATTCCGGCAGCTCACGGCTCTGACCCAACTTTCAGCTCAACCTCTCCTGCCAAGGCAGCCATTCCAGAGCTGCAGCTCCTGATAAAACCTAAAACCATTGCCCATAAATTGTATTAAATAAACAGCAGCTGCAGATCAAGGTATATCCATCAAGGGCTTCCTCTTTTTTTTATGAATGGCTGAGGACTCGGAGATGCCTTTTGCCAATAGTCTGTCAGCGGAGCCTGCATTTAAAATCAATTTGGTAATTACAACTCTGACTCGGAGCCACAAATCAAAAAGGAAACTTCAGCCCTTCAGGATGTTTTGGCCCATTAGGGAGCTGGTAATTACGCACCCCAGCCGGGCATTAATTTAAGGCCCCGGTGGAAAAGCGCTGGTGTGAATTTGAGACAGGAAACTGGCTGTGAGGAATTTCCAAGGTTGGCGTTGTGCTGTCAGTCTGTTTACAGCCACCTCCCTGGACATGCTGGAAATCTGAGGGAACACTTGCTGAACCCGCCGTCGCCATTGTGTCGGTTTATTTTTCCTGGGGAAAGGGGCTGCTCTTCTGTCGGCGAGGGATAAATGAGGGAAATATCTGGACCCTGTGTTTACACAGGATCTGCAGTGTTTGCACGGGGCTGCTCCAGGGTGCGGGGACGCGGGGGTGATGGCTGGGGGTGTGCAGATGGAGAGGGCTCTGAGAACACCAGCCACGGGAATGGGACTGCAAAGCCACCCCTGTGGCCTCCCCTGGGACATGTGAGGAGGAGCCAGGGGCTGAGCAGGGACCTGTGACTGCAAAGCCACCCCTGTCCCCTCCCCGGGACATGTGAGGAAGAGCTGAGGCTGAACTTTTGTCCCTGCAGGGCATCCCCGGCCACTCCCATTTCCCAGGAGGAGCAGGAGGGTCCCCCCAGCCAGCCCAGCCCAGCTCAGCCCTGCAGAGCTGGGTCTGGCCTTTCTTGTGGAGCTGGACAAAGTTCAGGAGCTGCAAATGTTATTAATGGTCATAAACTGCTCCGGTTCCTCGAAATATCCTGTTACTGGCTGTCTCTGGGTTCTCCCAGAGGCTGCTCCCACAGCCCCTCGTGTCTGGGCGCTCCAAAGGATCAGATCTCCATCAGGAGAGCTGCAGAGAGTTAAGCCCCAGGGAGCAGCAGGAGGATAAGGCTGTATTTGGGATACCCAAGGAGAAGCCCCTGGCAATCCTGGCCCAGCTGGATCTGCCTGATCCAGCGCAGTGGGGCTGCGGAGGCTCCATCCCATGGGATGAGCTGGGACTCTCCTGTGACCTGTGCTGAGAGAGAGACCCCAGCACCCTGTGAAAGGCTCAAAAATGTGAATGGACATCACAGGCTCAGAAAGGCTCTGCTGCCCTGCTCCTCCTTGGCAGACATCCCTCAATCCCCCTCCACAGAATGTGTGGAAGCACAACCAGCTCCATCCACTGTAAGGCTTCACTGGGAACAGCGGAGCTATGGGGTGGATAAAAAAACCAAAGAGCAGGAATTTCTCATTCTGAATTGATATTTTTTAGTTCTAAATCTCTAAGCACTCAGCAGAGCAGTGCACAGGTCCCTGCAGCTCCATGTCCCTTTGGAAAATGCCCTGGAGCAGGACACAGCTATCCTCTGTCAGGAACGTGCCAGTGCTTGGTGTTTCCTGGGACTGTCCCCACATCCCCCAGTCAAAACCATGGAAATACCTGTTGGAAGCAGAGACTCAGATTTATTCCAGGCCTTGTGCTGAATGGCAATTCCTGCATTTCCTTTGAATCCATCCAGTGACAGTGACAGGTGGAAAGAGGCTGAGCCGGGAGCAAGGGAAGGGAAAGGGATGGAATTCTGTTTTCTCTCCTTTCCATCTGTCCTCAACCCCCTGCAGGAGGAGACAGAGGGGACCTGGGCTGGGAGAGGCTGGGGAGGGACAGAGTTTGGGGGGCAGCACTGGTGATGGATGCAGGGAATGGGGCTGGGGATGCAGGGGCTGGAGATAAAGGGCAAAGAATGGGAAGACTGGGGATGGGAAAGCTGGGAATGGGTCTGCAGGGAATGGGGCTGCCAGTTCAGAGGATGGGAATTGGGATGTAGGGGATGGAGATTCAGGGAATGGGGGTGGGAATGTAGGAGGTGGGGATGCAGGTGAGGATAGGGAAGCTGGGAACTGAGACTGTCTCCCGTTCCTCTGGAAGCAGGCTGAGCTGCCTGGGGGAAGGGTGTGGAGGGTTTGTGTCGGGGTGGGGGCCATGAGGAAGCAGCCATTAAACTGTTCCCTGCGCTGCTCCTGCCACCCCGGCAGGCGCGGGCCCCGCGTGCAGAACAAAGCTTTGCATTTGCAAATCAATAAAAATAAACGCGGAGCGAGGACGCAGGAATATTTTACCATAAATCTCCATAAAACCTCGGCAGTGCCGAACGTGCCGGCGGCTCCAGAGCCTCTGCCTCTCTCTGAGCAAGTGCTGGGGATGGGGGTGATGCTCCACAGGTCCCAGCAGCTCCACAGTCCCATGGAGGGGGTGGGAATGGGGGGAGCCTCCCAAACCTCATCTCAGCCCCAAAAGAGGCACCACAAGTGGGTGGTTCTTGGCTGTTGTCATCTGAATCCCAGAATTTTTCCACAGTGCAAAATGTGGTGACATAAATGAAGGAATGACCATGGAAAACAGTCCCAGGGCATTTCCAGCTGGGCATCCTCCTCCTTGGTAGGCTCAGCACCTTCCCTGCATGAAACAGTGCTCCCTGGATGCCAGAGAGGGATGTTGGGCCAGAAACTGAGCTTCTCTTTGCTGGGAAATTCCAACATTTCCCATTTTTCTTGGTTTCAGTTTCATTTTTAATCCCACATCAGGACCAGAAACCCCCTTGAAATAGTTTGGAAAATAAAATGCTCAGCAATGGTTTCTGTTTCTTGCCTTGAAAAGGGTGAGACACCAGCAGAGAATATTGGCACAGCTGAACCCAAGGCTTCAATTTCCAACCTAAATAGCTCTGGAATTGTCCTGTTAAAATACCAGATATCAGGATATTCCCAGAAAACATTCCCATATCCAGCCTTCTGCCAAACACCAACCGTGCTGCTGTTGTCACCTGTCCTCACCCCCAGTTCACTCCTGGGAAACTGAGGCACGGCACCATCAGCTCCTTCTGGGGTGCCAGAACCTACCCCAAGGGTACTGGGACCTGGGCAGGGAAACTGGGATCAGTGCTGGAGGAGAAGGAATGGCCTTGAGGTGGGATATTCCCTGGGGTTGGGGGTGACACTCACTCACTGCTCTCCCTCCTGGGCTCCCATTAATTGCCCTTCCTCTCCCTCTCCCTCGTTAATCAGGACACCTGGCAGGGATCTGCTCTGGAACTTCACTTAGGGGATTTTACAGCAAAACTGCCCCAGACAGGAACCCTCCAATGTCACAGCAGAGATGTCCCCAAGGTGGCATCTTCACCAGCATTCCCTGGACACCCCACAGAGACTGGAGATGCCCAGGGGGACTCAGGCTGGGGCTGGGCTGGGCTGAGCTTGGCCCTTCCAAGAACCCAGAACCCCAATCCCTGCCTCCCTCCCGGCTGAGAGACACAACCCCCTGGAAAAAGCTACAAGCAGAACTCCAGACCTTTTAATCAGGCTCTTTCCTCGCTGCTCCTCCGCTTTTCAGCTGGAAATGACCCAAGAGGGAATTGAAACATTTTGTTTCATTTTGAACAAAGCGTTTGTTTGATCTGAAGGAACACGGGCAGACAGGGAAGGGGTCACTCCAGCAGCCGGGAAGCAGGTCCTGGCAGCTCCAACCAACTCAGTGCTGTCCCTGGGTTTTCTGCCAGGGTTGGGAAGCAGAGGGAGAGTCAGAGAGGGGGGGGATTCCCACCTGGAGCATCCCAGGATGGGGTGAGGAGTTGCTCTGCTCCAGGAAGGATGCACAGCTCGGTTTCCAGCTGCACCGTGTGCCCAGTTTTGAGGCTTTTCTGGGCTAGGTGGGATTTATCCTTAGGAAAGAAAGACCCAGCCAGGCTCCTCCAGTGCTGACTCAGGTGACTTCACCTGCAGTGTCCCTCCCTGTGCCCCTGGGCTCTCCTGCCAGGCTGGAACTGGGCTTGGCAAACCCAGGGACAGGTCAGGAAGGACAGCAAAGCCACGTGTCCCAGTGAGCTCAGTGCTCTCCCTCTTCCCACAGCTCTGTGCCCTCTGAGCAGGGTGGTCCTACAGCCCTGGTGGTCTGAGGGTTGGGTGGGGGCTGGGGTCCCTGTGGGTGCTGGGTGGGTGCTGGGGGCCCGGGTGGGAGCAGCCACAGCCCTCCCTCCTCTCCCGCTGGGCCCAGGGCCAGGGGTTTGTGAGTGATGGGCAGCAGAGCCTTTATCAGCTCCACTTTGTCCTCTCTTCCGGCCCAGGAATTGCTCATGAGCTATTTGTGAAGTTTTTGACTTTAATTGTTATCCTAAATTATTCATCAAATCATTTCAATAGCCAGCTCTTGGGCCAGATTCCATTTTCTAGGAGCTGTTTCCGGGCCTGCTCCTGGCAGGGAACTCACAGCTGAGCAGCCACGGAAAGGGAATGCAAGCAGGGATGTGAAACACAGGGAAACAACCGCCTCAAACACGGAGGGAGGCGTCAGGCTGAGCTGCTCCACGCTGAGGCAGTGCCCAGCCCATGTGGCCACCCTGCCCAGCCCCTCCCAGCCCCATCACTGCAGCCCATGGATCAAAGCAGATCCCTCCCTTTGGGCACCAGGAGTCAGAGAACTGGGGCTGGAAGCAGGGGAGCTCCGAGGTGCCCCACCAACCCAGACCATTCCATGGTTCTGCTGGAGCCCACCCGAGGTCCCACAGGCACAAACTCAGGCTGTGGCCGTGACAGAGCCAAGGTGAGACTGCGGAGGAGGCCAAGGACTGACCCAGTCTGCTCCTGGGATAATTTATCTCCCAAAGTCGGCTCAGGTTTCCTGGCTTCAGCGCCACTCTTGAAAATTTATGGGTTGAGAAAGTACTTGGAGCCCAAATCCCTCGCCCTGTCACCACTTCAACCTCGTGTTTATCAAGACACGAGTTCCTCTTCCTCCCACCCTTTGTTTCAGCTCTTGGAGTGCAGAGCTCAGTCCCAGCGATGCCCGGGCCGTGTGAAGGTGGGATAAATCCTCCCTGACTCCTTCTTATCCCCACTCCTCTCTTTTTGTCCCTGTTTTCCTTCCTCTGGCATGACATCCTTCTCTTTGTCACTTCCACATGTTCTCTGCCGCTTCCCTGCTCTCTGTTTCGCTCCCTTGTCTTGGCAAAATGGGCATCTTTGAGCCTGGGAGTTGCCATGGTGACAGAAAAATCGTAGTGACATTGGGAGGGTGCTGGATTGATGTCCTGCACATCACCCATCAACACCTGGGACGTTCCAAGGCTCTCGAGGCAGGGAATGGCCATGTGGAATGACAGGCTCAGGGAGGACATCCCCCGCCACAGGAGAGGAGTTTCTTCCTCTTCCATTTGTTATTGTTTTCACTGAGAAAAAAATATATCCAGGTTTCTTTCCAAGGAGTTTCACTGTCTCACAGATTTTCAGTCACCTGTGGAGTAAGAAGCAATTTAGTGGGATCAGCAGGGAACCTTCCAGGCTTGAGCAGCAGGAAACAGAGGAGGGCAGCAAGGTCCCTGCTGGGAGAGGAGGCGGCTCCAGGGCTTGGATGAGGATTGCAGGGAATGTCCAACCCCTGAGGGGAGCTCAGGTGAGGGGGTGGGAGACACTCAAGTGCCAGGGATTTGTGAAGGAGGCTTATAAAAATGCTGGAAGTAATGAAAGGAGAGAAGAATGACCAGGAGAACAGAGCAGTTTATTCCAGGAGGAGTGCCATGGCTGCGGAGGAGAGAGGAGGAAATCTGAGAGAGTTCAATAAAACCGTGGACAATCGAGACGAGGTGAATTAGAAGAAAATATTCCCATTGTCTTGGAACACAGCCCCCTCCAGGACATCCCATAAAGTGACGCAGCAGCAGATTTCAATCAAATCAGAGGAAGTCTTTTATCGCAGGGCCCAGATGCCGAGGACAAGGCCCCAGAACAAGAGCAGGAGAAGGGCTCCTGCAAACAGCGGTCCTGATAAACCCCCTGGCTCAGGAAATCCCTGGATCTGGCAGCTGCCAGAGGCTGGAAGGGCTCACAGGAGAGGTGGGTGCCTGGGCACACCCCATTCCTGCACCCTGGCAAACATCACCAGCTGCTGCTGAGGAGGAGGAGGAGGAGGAGGAGGAGGAGGAGGAGACAGCCCTGGCCCAGGTGTGTGAGGCCAGTGAACCACCAAAAAAAAGAGGGAGGACCAACAAATTCCAACCCCAAGTGCCAACAGCTTTGCCAAACCATGGGAGAGCTGCTCAGTAACTGCAGGACACCGAGCACACTCACCCTGGGACACGTCCCTGCTGCTCAGCCAGGGATGGGGGTGAGGGAAAGAGCAGCCTGAAGTCTCTCCTTTCCCAGAGAAGGGGAAGGAAGCAAGACCCAAGAGGATGGGTCTGGAAAGGGAAAGACACATCTGCCGTGGATGGTTTTGCTCCAGCTGGGCTCACAGCAGCCTCTTGCAGAGGACACACCAGGCAGTTCTCAGCAGTTATTAAAATCGGATAAAAATCCCTCTCGTTAATGCTGCTGGCAGAAAGCTCTGTATCGATGCACGGAGCTGGCCCTGCTTGTTTATTTATTTACTCCCAGCGTGGGCCTTGGCTGCACAATGATGGAAGCTGGGGTACGCCAGGGGAGGAGAAGCTTTTTGGGGAAAGAGGTGGCTTGGGATGCAGAGGAGGGAATGGGGAGCATCCCAGTGACGCGCAGCTCTCACAAGGTTCAGGCTTCCTCCAGGGACCAGTTTGCTCCTTGTGTAGTCCTGATGGAATTTGTGCTTGGGAGAACACAAAACACTTCACCACAGCCAGGTCCGTTTCCCAGCCCAGCCTGTCCCCAAATGCCACCACCCTCCTGCTCTCCTTGTACCCAGCCACCACCATCCCCACTGCCACACGTCCCAGAGAGATGCACAGAGCCAGCCACACTCAGCTCCTTCCCATGCAGTTTCAGAGCTGCTCTGCTGGAGTTTCCCCGAGCTTTATTTAGCTCTGCCAGGCTGCTTTTGCGGAGTTGAGTAATTACTGTTTGTTTATCGTGGATTGGGTGTCGATAGCTGGGTCACACCCCGAGTGCTCCCGCTCCAAAGGAGCCGTCTGATCCATTCAATTAACATTTCTCTTGATGCTTTAATCGTTTCAGGAATTTCTCCTTCCGAGGGAGGTTTCTTGTACCTTTAGGAGCACAAACCTGGGAAGGAGGTGGATGGGGCTCAGGCCATGCCACCAAAATCAGCAAAACTCAGTCCTGCACCCCTGATCTTGTTGGCTCTTGAGGAAGTGACCTTGGGGAACTGGGTGGTGGTGCCGGATCCATGGTTGGACTTGATGATTTCAGAGCTTTTTATATGATTCAAGGATTCTATGATTCTACACGGTCCCATCCAGTCCAGCCTGGAAATCCCTGGATCCCCTCAAAGGGTGGACTCGATGAGCTCCAAGGTCTTTTTTAGCCTAAATGATTCTGTAACATTCTGTAATATTCCCACCCTGGAGAAATTCAAGCAAACCCTGCTGGTGATAGGAAAAGCAAAGAGTGCTCCAGCAGAGCCAAGACTCGGAGATGGGAAAAGCCCTTTCCCCAAGGCAGCTCACCTGACACCACCCTGACACTGCCTGCTCCACAGCCCGAGCCAACAATAACTCCATGGGATAAACCTCAGCTCCTGATGGATAAAGCAGCATCTGAGCTGAGCTCGGGAAGTGGCGAAATGAGGGATGAGTCCATCAGGGACCAGCTTTGGAAAAAAGAGAAGGAAAACTCATTCTGCAGCCATACGGTGGAGGGAGCAGCTGTCCCCGCGCTCCGGGGAAGCCAAGCACCAGCTCCACTCGCTGGCACATCCCGCCTGCTCCAGTCACTCACTCCAGCCTTTCCCACTGACAAGGCTGTGGAACAGATTGCTGTCACCAGCTCGGAGCTGAACGGGGGGGGAGAACCATGTGGGGAGCAGGTTGGAAAAGAAAAAGCCATCAAAAAAATGCCGTGTAAACCAAAAAAATAGGCCTTTTTCTCAGCCAGGGCCCCGCGGGTGGGCTCTGGGTGTGGATGGGCTCTGGGTGCCAGCGTGTGGAGGGGCACGGGCAGGATGGGGAGCAGGCGGGTGCAGAGCAGAGGCTGTGGCAGTGATGATGGGTCCCTGGGCAGAGCCTCCTTTGGCAGCCTGGGTTTGAGTCACGCTGGGCTGCTGTGACACCTCCCCTTGTGCCCGCACAGAGGGACCTGATCCCAGCAGTGCAGCAGCAGGACAAGGCAGGAACTGTGCTGTATCCACACGAGCCGAGTCATGCTGGGCTGCTGTGACACCAGCAGCAGGACAAGGCAGGAACTGTGCTGTATCCACACGAGCAGCACAGAGGAAACCATGACCATGATCATGACCGTGGCCAAGACCATGCCCATGGTGGTCACGTCCACCACAGCCACCACCACCCTGACCACCCTGACCAACACCATGCTGTGCAGAGCCCAGATGCACTGAGATCCAGCTTCTACCATCCGGGAACTTAATTAGGTCCATTAATTAACCTCATTTTGCCACTTCCTCATAAGGCCCACCTGGGGAATGTTGGAGGGACCATGGGGCAGGACCCTGTCCCTCAGTGTCCGTGGGTGCTGCCGCACATCCCTGGTTCCAGCAGTGTCCCAAGCAGCTCAGAATGGGGGCTCTGGTGAAGAACCCTTCCCAAACCTCTGGGAAGGGATGCTCCATGCTCATCCCCATCCCTGCATCTCATCCACGTGGTTCTTTTATCCATTTATCCCAGGAAAACCAGGGCCAGCACCGTGACTCCCCCCACACCACCCGGTTCCTACATGACAACCTGCATTTTGTTTATGCTCAGATTACTTCTTTCTTTTTTCCTCTCTAAAATCTGGGCCATTTATTTGAAATAAACCCAGTGATTTAACATGGGAACAAAATCCCAACCCCTGTTGCATCAAGTTTCAAAACATTTGGGTTATTTGAACATTTCTGTCACTTCCAGCAGGGAAGGAGCTGCTGGAATTTAACTCACACTCACAAATGGGTTTATTTCTCTCCTTTCATATTTCTGGGTAAATTTGGTATTGGGGAAATAAACGACTCCCCCCACACCGCCCGGTTCCTACATGACAACCTGGATTTTGTTTATGCTCAGATTACTTATTTCTTTTTTCTCTCTAAAATCTGGGCCATTTATTTGAAATAAACCCAGTGATTTAACATGGGAACAAAATCCCAACCCCTGTTGCATCAAGTTTCAAAACATTTGGGTTATTTGAACATTTCTGTCACTTCCAGCAGGGAAGGAGCTGCTGGAATTTAACTCACACTCACAAATGGGTTTATTTCTCTCCTTTCATATTTCTGGGTAAATTTGGTATTGGGGAAATAAAACTTGTCAAGCTTGATCTGGCACTCTCCAATCCCTAAATTCCTCTGGGGTTGACTGGGTGGGCACACATCACCTCTGCAGGGAGAGGAGGACTCTGGCTGGAATCTCAGGCTGGTGGCAACATCTCTGCTCCCAGCTGGCACAGCTCAGCATTCCTGGGATGAGGAAGCTGGGATGAACAACCCCACGGCACAGCTGACAGCCCAGCACCCTCGTTCCAGGGGAGCTGTGAATGTTTCCCTCCTGTGGCACCTTCCCTCGGAGGTGGCTTTGCTGCAGTGCCATGTCCAGATTTGGGATTGCTGGAAAGGTCAGCTGGATCAGTGGTGATTAGCTGGAAAGACCTACAGAGCCCGTTGTTTGCTCTGGATTAACAACCTGGCTGCTGAGCCAAGATTCCCTTGAACCACTTCAGAAATGAAAGGACAAACACTCGGCGCTGGGATTAGAGCTGGAATCCCGACACCTGCTGGAATTCCAACACCTGTGGGAAGGCAGCAGTGCCAGGCTGGCCTGTGGTGCTGTGGCTGAGATCCATGTGCCAGCAGGAAAAGAGGGCAGAGAGAGAAAAGGGGACTTGGGCACAGGAAGGAAAACAGGGAACAAGGCCCAACAAACCGTGCTGCTGGAGGGGAGGTAGGGATGGGAGCGGGAATTCTGACATTCCTCTGGAGGACAGGAACACCTCCTGGGGTCATTTTAATGTAGAGCATCTGAGGAACAGCTTCAATGCCCTCAAGCTGCACCAGGGGATGTTTAAATTTGATTTGGGAACCTTTTCTCCACATAAAATGTTGCAAAGCTTTCGACCAGGCTGTCCAGGGCAGTGGTGGGATCACCAGCCCTGGAAGTGTCCAGAAACCCTGTGGATATGGCACTGGAGAACATGGATTAGTGATGACCAAGTGGGGCTGGGGTCATGGTTGAACTTAATGATCTTAAAGGTCATTTCCAACATGAGTGATTCCATGAATGTATAGATGCACTTTCCCAGGCATGTGGCTGGCACCCGTCCCCTGCACTGAACATGGAGCACTGTGGGATTTGGGATGGACACGGACATCCCAGTGATATCCTGGGATCATCCTGATGTCCTGAGCTCATCCTGCAGGGCTGAGCTCCCAGGACTGTCTCAGCTCCATTCCTTAAACTCAGTGGGAGTGCAGGGGCTGGCTGGATGGGCTTGAACAATTCCCAGGCAGCCCCATCCTCCATGGATAGCAGATCAATAATTCATCCTGAGCACAGGGTGAGGATTCTCCCAAACCCACCAGTGGGATTTCAGCTGTCACCCAAACATCACTTGTGGCATCTTCCCACCTCTCCTTTCATATTTCCTTTAAAAGCTTCATTTAGATAGAAAATTATATTTTCAGCACGTTAATTAAGTCCTAATTGCTGATTAGAAACATATTTACTGGGGTCTAACAACTATGGAACAAGTGATGTCTTACTCCTCCCTCCTTCCCGGGATTCAGACCTGCGGAGAGGCTGTTCCAGTGAGGAACTGGCGTGTGGATGATGTGCAGGCAGCAGGCACGGAGGAGCCGCTCTCCCAAATGGGAGCAGACAGCTCGTTATGTTAATGAGACGCCGGCTGATGATGAGGAACACATTGATAAGGTTTGGGACTGATAGGGATCTCCTGTGCTCAGTAGCTGTGAAACCTCAATCAATGTGTTTCTCATCAGCAGCCGCCATCCCCTGCACATAAATAACGTTCCCGATGTGGAGAAGAGCCGCACTTCCCAGAAGTTAATCAGGAATCGCAGCTCCCCACCTCCCGGCCCCGCCGCAGCCGGGATGGGCTCTGCCGCTCTCCTGCCGCCCACGTCGGCTCTGCAGGGCCCCCACCGAGACCTGGCCCGCCCGGTGGCACCCAGAGAGGGGCTCTGGGTGCCCCGAGCTCTGCATTCCACAAGCACCAGTATTCCATGAACCCTCTCGGAGCTGTTTCCAGGTGTGAGAGCCCCAGGGTCCCCCCAGGACAGTCCTGCTGGGATGTCCCTCTCTCCTGACTTCCAGCTGTGCCTATCCAAGGTTTTCCCCGCTGGAGAAGGCAGGGATGTGCCCCGAGCCTGGGTGGCCGAGGGAAGGGGAGCTGGTGGCTCTTTCATCTCTGCCTCAAGCTGTTCTCTGCCACTCGGTGTCCTCAGCCTGGCCAGACACTGATTTCTCCTGGAAATCCCTCACTTTCCCTCGCCAGTTTTCCAAACTTCGACGCTCCCCATCAGTCTGCATTACCATCAATCCCCCACCTATCCTGCCAGCTGTTTCCTCTTCCTGGGGGTTTGTGCTCAGCTCTGACCATCATTAAAATATATATAAATTTTGACCAAAACTATTGCCTTAAGAAAGAACATCTTTTTGGCTGATTCATAAATTTTGATTGAAGAATTTCCTGGTTTCATTCTCAATCCTCCACCTGGTTCTTCCACAGCAGCCTCGGGGCCCTCAGCCTTTCCCCAGCAACAAAGATTCCCCTTCGTTAGCAAGAAACCTCATTTAGCCTCATCAAGTGCTGCTTCAGCACAGCAGTTAAATCTTTAGGCAATGCTACATCTCTGCCAGAATTTAATTCCCAAAAATAAAAGAATTCAGAGTAAAATTTCTTCCCTGAGAGAAACCCTCTGCTCGGGGTGATGGGTGCTTGAGGGGACGAGGACAGGGGACAAGGGGGAGGCCAATGCCAAATGCAGACAGAGGAGAAGCAGATGAGGATGAAGTCAGGGAGAAAGAAGAGACCAAAAATGCCCTGTTTTAGGGAAAAAAGGAAATCAAGAGGGCTGAGAGCAGAGTGGGTGACACAGAATGCTCAGCCCACACCTCGTGAATGCCACAGAGGGGCAGGCAGGGAATTGCTTTATTATTATTTTTCCTTTCAGCTTTCTTCCCTCCTTTTATCTTTGATTGTGAAACAAGCTGATTTTAATTAAAAAGCCTTCCAATTAATGCTGCCCTGGAGTTTTCATTTCCTGGGCTTCGGTAATTTGCCAGCCCAGGTTCGGGAGGTTTTGTGTTCCTTCTGGGGAAATAAATAACAACAAGCAGGATGAGTCGGGAAGAGGAGCAGGATGAGCTGGGAAGGGTGGCAGAGGGGAGGAGAGGGGTGGCTGTGCAGGGGGGACCCTTGTCCCTGTTTGGGGAGGGGGGAGGCACAGGGGGCCATTCCCTGTTCGGGCTGAGGTCACAGCCACACCTGGCACCCGCCACCCTCGCTGGGCTCTGCAGGCACACACACACAGTGCCTCCTTCAGAACATGCCCTGCTGTCCATTGATTTCCTCAGGAGAGAGAAGCAGCTGGAATTGCCCAGGTTTTGGGGTTCCAGCCTTTCCCTGGAGCATCCGTCATCCCCTCTTTGCTGACCAATGACCCAGGGCAGGCAGCAGTGGGGTGAGTTCTCCTCTTCCCTGCGGTGAAGGAGCAGGAATCACCCAGGATTTTGGGGCTCTAGCCTGTACCCTGCTCCAACTACCACCCCCTCTGTGGTGGCCAGAGCCCCAACAGCGAGAGCAGGGTGAGTTCTCCTCTTCCCCGGAGCTCCCGGAGCCGCCGAGGCACGGAGGGAGCCCAGCCTGAGCTCCTGGGACACCGGCAGAGAGGCCGGAGGGGACCTGGGACCCCTGGAGGGGACCTGGGACCCCCGGACCCCTGGGGCACATCCCTATCTCTCACACACACGCCCACAGCTGCACAAAAGCCCCAGGAAAAGAAAAGAAAAAAAAAGCTTATAGAAAGCCTTTATTATTATCCGCAATCCCATCTATTGTTAATGGGATCGTGAGTAGGGAGTGTTTGGAGAATTCATTTGTGATAAATATTTATACCCCGTGTTTTTGGGCTGTTATCTGCAGAGTGCGCCTGTTTGATCTGGTGTCGGGCTTTCTTTAGGTCATTTACATCCCCTTTCGCAGCAGCGCTTGTCCGATAGCAGCTATCACATAATTAAGTTTCTTTTGCTTATCCCTAATCCTGTCAAACCACCTACTTATCTCTAATTTCCTGTCCATTACCCTCCTTGGGGGAGCTTAGATCTCTAACGCGGGGCAGGGACGGCTCCGAGGGCACGGCCGGCGCCCCCAGCCCGGGCTGGCAGCTCGCAAAGGAGCTGTGTCCCCTGCTGGGGACATTTGTCACGCTGGGGACAAGCCACAGGCTGAGCCGCAAAGCGGGAGAGCCCGGGGCTGTGCTGGGCAGCGATTTTGGGATCACTTACAAACAAAAGGCTGCAGCAAAGCCCCGGGGGTTTGAAATCCTTCCTTAGCTTTAGTCCCTCCTGCCGGGCGTGGGATGGGCGCAGCCCGGCGTTAACGGAGCCGCTGTGCCCGGGGGCTGCCCCAGCTGGAAATCGGAGCTCCCGGAGTTCCTTCCGCAGGCAGCTCCCCGCAAATGCCTGCAGGACACGGGTCAGGGGACGCGGGCTGACACAGCAGAGCTCGGCTCTGCCCCTGGGAAGGATTAAATCTGATCTGAGTGAGCGAGATCCCAGCGAGGGGACCCTCGTGAAGAATTTACGTTCTGTGCCCATCAGGATGACAAAACCCGGCTGGTCCCAGCCTGCTGGAAATGGCCAAACCCACCCGCCTTTTATCCCTCGGAAATGTGCTGAACAGCTCCCATGGGCGGTCCCAGAGGGCACAGCTCCTCCGTGGCCTCTGCGCTGGGAGTCACCGTCCCACGGGAGCGACACTCGCCAAGGCTGAGACCGAGCCCTTCCCCTGGCCCTGCCTAAAATCCACCGCTTCCTGCCGGCCTTTTCCCAGCTATTTATAGAGCAGGGCTGACAAGGTGCCCCTGCGAGCAGCTTTCCCCTGGGAAAGAGCCGCCTCCGTGCCTTGCCAAGGCTTTGGTGGGACCAACACTGCCCCAGTTCTCCAGTGCCACAGCCCTGCCTGGCTGGGCGAGGGGTCCCTGGCGCTGCCCACCCTGCACTGTCCAGCCTGTACTGCCCACCCTGGCACTGCCCACCCCAGCCCTTGCCCCCTTCCAAACCCAGGGACCTGTCCCAGTCCAAACCCCGAGGCAGAGGCATGGGCAGGGCAGCTCCTGCCAGGTTTTTGTCAGGATTTTCGGTGGTGAGATGTTGGTTAATGTGTCCCAGCCTTCGGCACTTCCCAAACCTGGTGAGAATCATCCCCACCCCGTGGCAAGGACAGAAGTCACCCAGCACGTTGGAGGCACGTCCCTGCCTGGTCACCCCCGGGGAGGATCAGGGTGCTCAGTTTTAGGGATGCTGCTCCCTTCCCCTGCTCTCTGCTCCCCACACACCAGCCCCAGCTTCCCCAGCATCCCATCTCCCTCCTGTGGCAAAGGCTGGCCAAAAGTGAGAGTGTCCAGGGCCAGGCTGGATCAGGTTTGGAGCAACCTGGGACAGTGGAAGACAGGGGTGGAATGGGATGAGCTTTAAGGCCCCTTCCAATCCAAACCATTCCAGGAATAAAAGCAAATTTCTCACCACAAGCAACAACTCCCCTCAACACCTTCAGTGTCCCTGTCTGCCCTTCCTCAGGCACATCCATCCCAAGGGAGGGATGGCACAGGTCACTTGTCCCAGCCTGCCCAGATCCAAAGGAATTGCTTCCAGGGACACTGACAACATCCATGAAGGCAGGAACAGGTCTGCCAGGATCTCTGGGAGAGATGCAGCCCCCTGGGCTCCAGCCCCAGCTGCATCTGTCAGGAGCTGAATTTGGCCTCATGGGAGGAGCTGCGGGTGTCTGGATGCAGGCTGGGATTAGGAGGGATTCCTGCCGGGGCTGTACCTGGCCACTGCTCCCCAGAGCTGTCAATCCTTTCAGCAGCACTAAAATTCAATTAGTTAAAACAACAACAACAACAGCAACCGTGGCTCCAGACAGTTTGTGCCTCACACATTTGATCCCTTTTATTGCTCAGCCCTGCTCCGAGCCCCGCCAGCAACATCCAAGCTGACTCCCACCAGTTCCCTGGTTTATTCGACCAGGATTAAGTCAACCCTACAGTCTCCAGCTGTTTTGTGGTCGGGCCTGGATACATCTTTATATTCCAGCTCCATTATTAAGTGGAAAGTGGCCAAATTGACAGAGCTGCTTCGGGGAGGACAAGGCCACTGAGGTCAATGACAGTCCTGCCAGCTGGAGGGGCACTGGGGACTCATGATTTGCTCACAAAGCTCTGGCCTGTTGTCTTAGCCTCACTTGATGTCCCCGAGGGGGCTCCTGTGAAAGGCCTGACTCCAGCAGGAATGTTTGATTTCTTGGCAGGGACATGTAGCAATCTGTCCTGGAGAATTGCAGAAAGATTTTGTGTTCAGCCTGGCTTGTCCATCACATCCCTTCATCACCCCGTGTGCACCCACCCTTCAGCTTTCCCAAACGGAATCTCCCCGGACACTGCAGCAGGACAGGGGCTAAATATGGAGCAACATCCTTCAGCTGGGAGCAGGGAATTACTGAGGCCACACAAGGAGCCCAGCTCTGCCCTCCCGGGTCACCAGAGGTGTGATGGCACCGGCTGGGTTGGGGGTGGTGACGTGGTGCCATGGATATGACATCATACAATGTGATAAAGTGTGATAAGTTGTGATAAGATGTGATAGTCACCCATCAGCCATGCTGGCGTGTCCAGTCAGGGATGCTCCAGGAGCGTGACCCCAGTGGGACAGCCAGGGCTGCCTGGAACAGGGTTTTTCCTGAGCCAAATGGGATGAGTCAGGAGGAAAGTTCCTTAAATAAGCACGGGTTTGCTCCCAGGTTAACACAGCCTTTGTGTTAGTAATGAAGAGCAGCAGAAGGGTCATGCAAAGAAAGGGATGAAAGCTCCATCCATCAGATTCTTGGGAGACTGTGTGGTTTATGGAACTCCCCTCACACCAGGGGCTGTGTGGGGCTCTGGCTGTCCCCGGGATCCAGCAGCATTCAGGCTCATTGTCCACAGGAGAGAGGGATAACGAGGTCACCCTTTGCTGCTGGCTCCTGTTGGAGGGTGGGAGAAGGTTCCCATCCTGGAATTCCCTGGGAGGCAGCAGCTGGACTTCCCTGGCAGCCTGAGGAGCTGCCTGAAATCAGGAATCCCAGAAGGGGTTGGGCTGGAAGATCATCTCATTCCAACCCTTTGCCATGAGCAGGGACACCTCCCACTGTCCCAGGTTGCTCCAAGCCCTGTCCAGCCCGGCCTTGGACACTTGCAGGGATCCAGGGGCAGCCACAGCTGCTCTGGGCACCCTGTGCCAGGGCCTCACCTCCCTCAAAGGGAAGAACTTCTTCCCAAAATCCCATCTAACCCTGCTCTCTGGCAATGGGAAGCCATTCCCTGTGTCCTGTCCCTCCATCCCTTGTCCCAAGCCCCTCTCCAGCTCCCCTGGAACCCCTTTAGGCACTGAAAGGGCTCTGAGCTCTCCCTGGAATCTCCTCTTCTCCCGGCTGAACACCCCCAATCCCCTCACGTCTCATCCAAGTGCAATTTCTCTTCCCTGTGTGACACATCCTAGTGTCTCCTGCCCTCTCCCAGAGCTGCTGCTCTCCCAGTGCAGGGAAAAGCTCCCATGGCTTTTCCCGGCAGCAGCCAGGGCTGGAGTGCCTTTTCCTCAGGAGCTCTGCAAAGCTGCTTCTCCTGCTCTCCAATAACACCACTTCCATGTGTGACTCATACTTTTCCCCCTGCCTTGGTCTTCCAGTTTTCCTAATTACTTCGAGCTCTGTGACTGTGAGCATGGAATGTTCCAGCACTGTGTGTGTGATTCACCTAACGGGGAGTGCTCCCAGCCAGAAGGGACTTGGAGCTTTTCTGGCATCAGCCTATGACCTGGAGAGCAGCCAGAAAATCTCACCAAGGTAATTTCTTCCTTTCCCTTCCTTCTTGGGCTCTTTCTTTCCCTCAGCCCCTTTTGCTCCCTCCCCTCTTTCCTCCCAACAAGGCTCAGCAGCACCTTTTCATTACTCATCAACATTTTTGCTATAAAACCTCCCTGAAATCCCAACCCTGCTGCAGCTCCAGCCCTGACAGAGTGTGGTCCCTGGGAGCCACCCCCATCCAGAGGCACTGGCATGGCAGGGGCTTCAACTGGGACACAGCAACATTCCCTGGAACACACTGACCTTCCCTGGGACACACTGAGCTTCCCTGGGACATGGTCAGATATTCCTGTGTGATTTAGGAACTTCATTTCCAAAGGGATTCATGTACAGAGTTGGAAACTTCTATAAATTTGTGTGTGTGTCCCTCCATCTGTGTGTGTCCATCTTGCAGCTTCCGCTCCCAGAGGGAAGGAGGCACCCAGGGTGGGATCCTGCCCCCATTTCCCCCTTGTTCCTGTGCCTGGCCCGGGTGGTGGTGGCACTGGGAATGGAGAGGGAGGGAACTCGTGCAGGGGCAGCCGGAGGGCTCCTGATGTGCGTGGAAATAATCTGGAAATTTCTCTGGAGGCAGGAGCAGCAGCACTGGGGCTGTTATCAGCTGTAACAGGTTAGGGTGAGACTCCACAGCCAGAGGGGACGGAGCAGGGAGAGCAGGACTCAGCCTTGGCAAAGCTGGGTGGCAGCCCCATGGACGGTGTGTCCCATGGGAATGTCCCTCCTCTCCCGGTGTCCCCTCTGAGCACAGGGCAGGATGCTCCTGTCCCTTCCCTGTGTTCACACAAGTCCCAAAAGCATCCAGGCAGCCTGGAGGCAGGAGCCACTGGGGCCCCTCGCTGGTGTCACCCTGACACTGACAGTGTCACCCTCCCACTCAGGGTGTCACACTGCCACTCCCACGGTGGCTCAGCCCCCTGCCCTGCACCTGAGGGTGCAGACGGGGATGAGGAGGCACCATCCAGCAGAGCCATCACTCCAGAGGTGGCACAGGCAGCAACCCCAGAAATCCCTCCAGATCCCAGGGCTGGCTCTTGCATTCCCAGCCCTCTCCTGCCTTTCCCCTGCCTCGCTCACAGGTGATGCTCTCATGGTGCTCCAGCAGCCTTCTCCTCCTTGTCCCTGCTGAAACTCGGGGTTTGTTGGCCTGGTGGCTCTGGCAGGACCCTGAGGAGCAGGATGGGCCATGCCAGAGGCCACAGAAGGTGGGACACCCCTGTGACTTTACAGAGGCTGCACAGCCTGGTGTGAAGTGTTTCCATCCTAAATCAGACATCCTGGGGCAGGTTGTGAGCAAGATCACAGCCCTCAAACCTTCCCTCCCAAATCAGCCAGGCAGCATCCTCCCCTCCCTGTGTCCTGAGGTGACAATTGTGCAGCCTGCAGGGCTGAGGTGAAAATTCTGCAGTGCTTGGCACAGGGACATGCTCAGCCAAGCAGTGAGTGCCAAGGGTAGGGAAGTGCACAGGGTGTGAGCACAGGGCATGCTTTGGACCGTGTCCCTGAGCAGCATTTTCCTGAATTCCTCATCCATGAGATCACAGATCAAGGCAGAGCTGGAAGCAGTGGCCAGATCCCTCTTTCACAGCCCTCGAACAAATTCCCTAAAAGCTTCCCCTGTGTGTGCACAGATTAAGTCATTAATGAATATTTTTGCTAAGCATCAGAAATCTGGCTGGCGTTGGAGCTCGGCTCAGCCAAGACCTTGGAGATTTGGCTGGAAGGATTCGGCAGCAACCAGTAATGGAGCCAGGGGCCTCCAGAGCTGTGGAGACACTTGCATCGACCTGCCACTGCTCCGGGGTCACTGGGTGGCTGTCCCTGTGCTGTCCTGGCTGGAGGGTGCCAGGGAGGGGTCACAGCCAGGGCTGGGTCCTGCAGGGAAAAGGGGGGAACCTGCAGGGATGCTCATCCCAAGACAGGCTCCCACATGGAGAAAGGAAGGACCCAGGTCACTGCACACCTGGCAGGGGATCCCAAGGCTGGGCTGTGATGCACAGCTGGGACACATCTGTGGAGCTCCAGGTCTGCCTGTGCCACACAGTGCAGCTGCCCCCACTCCGTGCCAGAGCCACCGGAGTGTGGCACCTCCCCAGGTGACCCTGCCCTCGCTCCTCCCCTCCTGCTGCTCTGCCCCGTGTCCCCAGCAGCCACTCCAGCAGCTCCGCGGATGCTCCGGGTTGGCAGGGACACACTGGAATGTCGGGATGGCACAACTGGAATGTCGGGATGGCCCAGACTGGGCTGTGGGAATGGCAGGCACAGGCTGGGCTGTCTGGAAAAGAAGGGGCCTGCAAAGAAGGAGAACAAAGGAGAATAAAACAACCTTGGTAGGACAGGGAGTTGCTCCGGATCACATTTTCCAGGCACGATCTCAGGCAGCTTCACGGATGTTAATTAAGACTTCTGCCCTTCCCGGGGGATGCAGTGAGGTACTACAAATAATGGTATTACCAGGAGCATGGTACAGATAAATTAATTAGGGGCAATATTTGAGAGAAGGAAAGCTGTTGGGATATGGAGCGGGAGGCAGTGGATGAAGCTGATCATCCCCACCACAGCACAGTTCAGCCAGGCCATGGTAGACTTCCATGGACTTATCCTGACTTATCCTCAGAACCAAAGCCTGCCTTACCCAGAGCCAAGCAGCTGCTCCATGGAAAAGCTGGCAAAACCCATCTTCTGTAAAACCCAGCTCCTGTAAAACCCAGCTTCTGTAGTTGCAGGGGCGGAGGGTACCCCAATGCCTCAGCCCTGGGCACAGGAGTACAAACCCTACAGACCCCCTGAGCCTGCAGGATCCCTGCTGGCTCTGGGCAAAGGAGCAGCAGCTCTGCCACAGGTTCCAGGCTGATGTTTTATGAACTGAGTGGTTTCAGCCTCTGCAGGGGGAGGATGTGGCCACACTGACCATGAACGGTCCGGCAATGGTCGCATTCACGGCTATTTTGGGAGAGAACTGTGTCCAAAAAGAGCCACCAAGGACAGTGGGGAGCAAAGCACAGCCCTGAGCTGTGCTGCAGTTGAAGGTCGGATACGATCTGCTCTGATTTCCTGCGATTCTCTCCGTGTGGATCCCGAGCCAGCAGCACAGCCACAGCACCGAACAATGGCCTGTCCCGCCAGCCCCGAACCCTATCAGATCCTGCGGGGACACCAGGGCCTGGCCGGGCTCCTGCCGCTCCCAGATAGGGCCCTGCATTGTCTGCAGAGTTTATTTCCATCCATTTTTGGCAGCCGAGGGCCTTGGGACGTTGGGTGAGGCAGCTCCTGTTTTGCTGGACTTCCATGTCCCTTCCTGCTCTTCCTTCTAAACAAAGCCGTTATCAGTGTCCTGATCTCACTGGGGGACAGGGCAAGGGACACTGTGGGATGCTGCCTGCAGAGCCATTCCCAGCCCCCTCAGCCCCTCCATCCATCACCTGATGCCGGGATGAGGCCTCTGTGCATCACCTGGACACAGGGACAGGAACACTCTATCCATCACCTGGACACAGGGACAGGAGTCCTCTGTCCATCACCTGGACACAGGGACAGGAGTCCTCTGTCCATCACCTGGACACAGGGACAGGAACCCTCTGTCCCTCACCTGGATACAGGGACAGGAACCCTCCGTCCGTCACCTGGACACAGGATAGGGCCCCTCCATCCATCCCTGAGACACTGTGACAGGTGGAGGCCATTTGGCTGAATTCTGAATTCTCTTTCTGCCTTCTCCAGGAAGATCAAAAAGAATAAAATGAATTCCAGCATAACAAAGTCCTGGCTACGACTGGACAGACAACAGAGCCATGATCTGCACAGGTCTGGGAGGCGGGGAAGGAGGAAAGGAATATGGGTCTCCAGCCACCAGAGCAAGGCTGGAATGCTCTGGCTGGGGGCACCTGGAGGACACTGAGCAGAGGAAAATTTAACGGGAGCCCTGGGTCACCTCTCCAGCAGGTCGGCTCCTCCAGGCAGGAGCAACATCGCTGGAGGGATGTGAGAACAGCCTTGGACAGAGCCCAAGGACAGAGCCTTTCCAGACCCCTGATCCAGCATCAGAGCATGAGCTAAATACCACTCGGAGCAGGGGCGCTTCAGGAATGTGCTCCTGCGCAGGGAATTGGTGCCGGCAGCTCCCGGGAGCGAGGCGCTGGTTATCCAGAGCAGGCACCCGGACCCGGCCGGAGAGCACAGACCATCCCACTTCACATCCTAACCCCCTCGGGGGCTCTGGCTCATCTGGAGCTGCTGTTTTGTTCATCACTCCCATTCCAGCGCGTTCCCAGAGCTCAGTGCTAATTACAGCTGGAGAGGCAGGGATGGGAGATCGGAGCGGCCGCCTGGATGCTGGGAGTCAGGGAATGCTCCCTGCCAAGGCTCCACATGTGCTTTTGTACTCACTCATTGTTTGGCTGCGCTGGTTTTTCCCAAGGAGTTGAGCAGATGGATGGGAGCACTCCCTGGATGTGCCCACGATCACACAGAGCCCTAAAATTCCACTCGGGATGGGAACTCCTGGGAGAAGCAGAGGCGGGAGGGTCTTGCTCTACCAGCAAGAAATGGGGAGGGAAATGGGATGCAGAACAGCCAAGTGGGAGACTGGTGGTCTCTGCCTGATGCAAGCCACAAAATCCAGGAAAACCAGAGGTTGGCATAAATCCTGATGCCTCTGGAGAGAAGCTGCAGCCGTGTTCTGGGAATTCACTTTGCACAGGAGTCTCTTGTGCTCCCAGGTAACATCATCAGTGAGGCACAGGACGGGTGTCAGCACCTCCAGAGATGCTGGATGTGGCTCATCACAGCCTCAGTGTCCCTGCCTGGTGCCCTCCTCCTCAGGTGCATCCCAGGATTCCCTGAGCTGCTGGAATGCCAATGTCCCCCAGGTGCAGTGATGCCTGAGTCACCTTGGTAGCCCCTGAGCCTCAGCCCATGCTCAGAGGGCAGCCTGGCCTCCCCTCTGGAGTCCCCACACAGTTCTGTGAGGGATGCCAGTGTCCCCTCCTCCTGGGAGGTGACATTCCAGGTCACAGGGCTATTTTCTCCATGGTGGGTGGGAAGGGTCTGTGTCCCCAGCTCCCTCACACACAGGTGAAGAGAGGGAGAAGAGGCCTGTGACACCCTGGGAGCCCTGGGAATTGTCACCCGAGGGGTTTTTTGGTACCACCTCTGTGAAAGCCATTGCAGGGCAGTGCCCATCCCTCACACAATCCTGTGGTGCTGGTGGTGCTCCAAGGGTCCAGGAAGAAGGGATCTGGAGCTGCAGGAGATGGAGAAATTGGGGCTGAGAGCAGCTGGAGCAGAGCAGCCACCTCAGAGGGGATCAGTGTCTGCTTTCATGCAGGAAATTCCTGCCTTGCAAGCCTCTCCTTGTTTCAGGTGGGCATCAGGATGATGGGATGGTTCTGGAGGTTCATGGGGAGCAGCTGGATACAGGCGGCACTTCCAGGTTACGTTTGTGAGGACTCTGGAAAACTCTTCAACAGGCTGGAATGAAAAGCCCCATTTTCCTTGGAATGAGGGAATCTTGGAGGTATCAACACTCTGTTATCACTGAGGTGGCTGCAGAAGCAGGGGCACCTCATCATGTGCAGCTCTCCAGGGAGAGGACAGCCCATTTTCCCACATTCCATGTCAGTGGAGCCAGCTCCCGTCATCCCACATGGATTAAACAGGTAGAGAGGGAGGCCAAGGAGCAGACACGGCATCAAGCTCAGGGAGGGGCAAGTGCTCAGCTACAAGTGGGTGTGTGAAATAATCTCCCACTGTCCCTGGTTTTCTGCCCATCCCATTCCTGGTTTCTCTGGGAAAAGGCTTCAGCCCACCCAGAGTGCAGAGGCAGCACAGGGGCAGCTGGAGGGATCCCATCCAAGCTGCAGGATTTGCTGACAGTGGGCAGGAACCAAGCCTCTGCTTTTTCCAAGCTGCTTGGAAAAAACTTGCTCTGGCTCAGGCCTGGCTCTGCAGCTCAGCTCAGCTGATCCAGGCTGGAAGCCTTTGCTTTGCTCTCCTTTGGGAGGACAGGTCCAAGAGCCAATCCCTGTTCCCACCTCAGACAGGGACAGCAGCCTTTGTTCTGCTCCAGGCAGAGCCAGAAATCCCAGAAATCCCAGGGGAAGAGAGACCTTTCAAAGTTATCCAGACTAATCTTCAAAGGTCTCTGCAATAGCTGGGACGAGCTGCCTGAGCTCTCCCAAAAGAAGTCTTGGTGCCAAGCTGCATGGCCTGCAAAGAACACCTCTGTAAATGATCCCAAATGCCCCAGTGCACCCCAGTTCCAACCACTTCCCAGTTCCAACCACTTCCCACTTCTCCTGCCAAGAGCTGCTCAGCCTCTCTCTGCACAGATTATCCTACAGGAACTCACCCTCCAAACTCCAAACTTCACCACACGGGACTGCTGGGAATTCATAGGATCATCTGTGTTGCTTAGCTCTGGAGCCCAAAGAAAAGGGGATGAATTTTCCTTCAGAAAGGCTGGATGCAGCGGAAGAACCCCGTGGGGCATCAAATGAGCTCAGAAGGGCCCTGGGCTCTGCCTGTGAGGTTGGATCCCACCCATGCCCTAAGGTGTCCTGGTGCCCCAGGAGCCTCCCTGGAGGGCACAACTCACCTGCCACACACCTCCCAGTCATCCAGGAAAAGACATGGACAAGTTGGAATGGGAGTAGCTGTAGAAAAGTGCCTTGGAAAAATGTAGGGAAAGGCAAAAAAGCTTGGGAAGGGGCTGAACGAGCCAGCGCTCCTCGTGCCCCAGGGGGGATGGAAGAACGGGACCTGGTGAGCTGCTCCAGCTGCAATTCCTCCCTGCGAATGAAAAAACCAGGAGAAGGCAAATGCCCAGGAATGCGGGATGCAGCCCCAGAGCTGTTTGCAAACAGGATGCTTTTAAAGCCTCGCAGGAGGCTGTGCTGGGGCTTTAATCCCCGGCAGTTCATTTGTACCTCCTAACGTTTTACTGCTGCCCCATTACCTCAGGGTCGGAGCGGGGCTGGAGCGGTGCTGGGAGAAACTCAGGAAGTTGGGAATTTCGGGGAGACGGACTGGAAGGGGTCTGTAGATCCTTTCTGTCACCAGCGGAGCTTTCGGGAGAACACTCAGGGGCTTGAATGCTTCTCCAAACCCGTGCAACCCCTCAGGCCAAGAAAACTGGGTGATGAGGAGCAGAAGCTCTTTGGAGACCTCGCCTCATTCCTGCTTTCAGAAAGCCAAAAAAGAGAAGCTGAAAATGGCCAAAAAAGGGGGGGAAATAAAAAAAAAAAAGAAAAAAAAAGTTAAAAAGGCTTTTTTTTTTTTTTTTTTTTGGTTGCCCAAACATTTGGGGTTTGCAGCTGAGTGTCTCGGGGGGCTTGGTTCGGTTCACCCTTCCCCACGTCCAGATTCCCAGCCCCTGCTCCAGGGATCCTGGGCAATAACGGAGCCGCAGTCACACTCAGCCGAACCTCTGGCACAGTCAAGGAGTAATGAGCGGTTTAAATGCCATTAGGAAAGGAATTCCTCTGGGAAGTGTGTCGGGACTGTCACACGAGTCCCACTCATGGCTCATTGACCCCGATGGGGTGAAGGACATCCCCGCTGAGGGCGCAGCGCACTGGGAGGAGGAGGGAAACTCCCTTGGAAATGCAAATTTTTGTCTTTTGTTGGAGTAATTGGTGCGATCAGAGCGGGTGGAGTGTGAAGAACAGCCGGGCAGGAGGATCAGCAATAGCTATTTCAAACAAAACCTTTGGGAAGCCTCATGTCCCACAGGGGACGAGCCCTCATCCCAGTGGAGGACACAGGCAGGATATCCTTCAAAACGGAGTCAAATTCAAATTAGTTGGAATTTCCAGATTATTTATTAATTTCCCTAAATGCATCAGACTCTGGTTATCCCCATTCCTGCACGTCCCAGGTGCGGTATCATCCTGGAGAAAGGACAACCAGGCTTCTGGGAAAGTGGGAGTGGGCTTTGGGAATAAACACTGTTTTACAGAAAAGAGGGACGAGGGTGTGAGAAGAATGCGTGGAAACATTCCGAGAGAATAGAGAACGAAAGAGGGATGGGATAAAGTTGGGAATGGAAGGAAGGAGGGAGAGGAGGAAAGAAGCAGAGGCAGAAGTGAAGAGACAACCAGGGCCAGGCTGAGCCTCTCACAGGGAGCAGCTTCCCCAGCCCAGCAGCCCTGCTCAGCCATTCCTTCCCCCTTGCCGAGGAGCTGGAATGCCTTTTCCCACCAGCACCATTTTGTTCTGCCCTGGTTTTCCCTCGCCTGCTTTGTTCTCTCCCCTTCCAAGCTCTTGCTGAGGGGAAGTGTTAATTCTTTCCAGGTGCTCGTGTCTCGCCATCCTGCTGTTCCCTGCTCTCCCGCTTGGTGTTCTCCAGGCAGGCTCTGCTCCATCTCCCCCGGGGCAGCCCTGGAAACAGGAGACTCTTCCCAGTCCTGAAGAAACCAGACCTGAGGCTGCAGCCTCGGCTTTCCTGCCGTTCCTTTGCCACGGACAGTCTGTGTTCAGAACTGAGGGGGCACCAGCCACCAGCGGTGGCACACAGACTCCATCCCCACCATCCCAAAGTGCTCAGGAAATCCCAGTGGGGTAAGGGACAGGGATGGACAAGGCCACCTGACCCTCCAGGGCTTCCTGCCCTGAGCCTGTTGGGAAGGGAATCCCAATAAAAGAGCACTTAACCAGCCCAGAGCCAGGCAGGAGCTGCCAGCACCTCGGAGCTGAATGTGTTTGCAATTCCTCGGCCTCCTGCCTGGCTCCTCCGAACTGCCAGGATCCAAAGGTGAAATCCCTGCAGCTGCTCCCGCCGTGACTGCGGCTCCGTGCAGACATTCCTGGTTCTCGGCACATAAAACGGCCCCGTGTTCCAGGGCAGCAGTGCCACGGCAGGGACACTTTACGATGTGTGAGCCTGACTGCAGGTCTGGGGTGGGGAGAGGGAGCAGAGCCTCCTTCCAAAGCAGGTGAGCCCTTGGCTTTATTCCCCTCTCCAGCAGACACCATCAAAGGAGAGGGCGGCTCCCGGCTCCTCCTGCAATCCCAGATGGAAACTCATGTGGGGTCAGGTGTGGTGCAGGACAGAAAAACCCCAATGAATTTGGCTGCCAGGACCTTCCCATCTCATCCAAGCCCCATCGCATGGACACCCCCAAAGCTCCACTCATCCAGCCTGAGCCATCCAGCCCCCTCTGAGGGCCCATTCCCAGCAAAAAGGGGATCATGGGAAGCCTGGAGAGGGAAGAGTCTGAGAGCACTGCCCAGCCAGTGCCAGCCCCAGGCTGGAAGAGCCACCAGCTCCAGGGGAAGTGCCAGCAGGAGCTTTCCCTGGAATATAAGCAGATCCATCTCCCACACACCAGAACTCCCAGGGACATGGTGGTTTTCCATGCTTTGTTGGTTTCAGTGGGTTTTGAAAGCCTGACCTCACTCTGAGAACACGTGTGAAAGTCCAGGCACAGCTGCTCAGAGCAGCATCCAGGAATTCCACAGCTGGTGCCTCCCAGGCTGGCTCTGGCACAGCCTCTGCCCCTGCCCCAGGCTCCTGGCAGCCCCCATGGCCCCAGCTGACCATGGCCAGTGTCATTTATTAACGCATTAATTAATTGATAGCAGTAGCACCTGCAGGGAGGTCCCCAGACATCTGGGTGGTCCCAGCCAGGTCAGCCCACTCAGCTCCTGGTGATCCAGGACATGGATCCCAGTCAGGGAAGAAGGTTGTGAAGAGATGGAGGCAGGGAAAGTGCCCCTGGTCCAGAGGGTAAGGAATGACCAGGTCTGGTGGTAAATATTGGAATATTTATCTTATATATAGAAATACATCTATAAAAATATCCCAAAGTGAGGGCCTGGCTCCCCCACTCCTCTTGCCCAGAGTTATTTCACCAGCTGCTGCCTCCCATTTCCCAGGACATGCAAAGGGGTGCTTAAGATAAGAGCCATGAGAAGGAGAAACCCCCAGGACAATCCTGAGGAAATCAGGTTCCTGGAAGCAGTGAGCCAGCCTTCCTTCCCAAGCCTGTTTTCCATTTCCTCCCCCTCCTCTGAAATTATCATGGAGAATTTTTTCTCCCCCTGTTCAGTGCCCAATCTCTAATTGGGAACGCAGCTCTGGAGCCCATGGAGGTGTTATTTTCGGCACAGGGAATGGAGATATCTCCCAGCAGCTGTCAATCCCGCTGACCTGAGCTTCTGTGCAGACGGCTTTTTTTTTCCCCTCTCTTTCCTTTCCGATGTTTTTTTCCCACTCCCTTTTTTTCCTGCAGCCAAGTTACTGTTTCATTGCTCTCCGCTGGGACTCTGACAAGCGCCGAGCTCCTCGCAGATGACACAGAATAATTGAGATGTCCTTCTGCTGACCTTCAGCGCCTGCCAGCGTTCGCGTCCCTGCTGGGGACGAGGTGACAGCCAAGTGGCACCGTGTGCTCCGTGCCCATGCCCACGCTGTCCTGGGGGGGAAGGGAAAAGGGGGAAAATACCCTCCAGGAACGCAGCAGGAGGGCAGGGAATGCAACCCTGCCAGGAAGGACAGCACCAGGGCAGCCCCAGTGCCAGGCTTAAGTGTGGCCACATGTGTGACCCCAGCCATGTGCCACATGCATGTCCCCATCCACCTGTCACATGCATGTCCCCATCCACCTGTCACACGTCCCCATCCCCCTGTCACACGTGTCCACAGCCACCTGTCACATGCGTGGCCCCATCCACATGTCACATATATATCGACATCCACCTGTCACACATGTCCATATCCACCTGTCACACACATGTCCCCATCCACCTGTCATATGTCCATATCCACCTGTCACACGTGTCCATACCCACCTGTCACATGTGTCCATATCCACCTGCCATGTGTCCATATCCACCTGTCACATGTGTCCATATCCCCCTGTCACACGTGTCCATATCCACCTGTCACACACATGTCCCCATCCACCTGTCACATGTGTCCATATCCAACTGTCACACATGTCCCCATCCCCCTGTCACACACATGTCCCCATGTCCCAGGACGTCTGCCCAGCACTAACACTGCCAGGGAGCTGTGTTCCCCCCAAGCCCACGGGAAGCAGCACGAGGACCCTGGTGCAGGTGCTGAAGGGATGGAGGCAGAGCAGCAGGGGATCACACAGTCATGGAAACCCAGATCATCGATCCAGCACAGACATCCCAACTGCCCCACCCTGTCCCTGAGGGTGTCCAAACTCTCCTGGAGCTCTGGCAGCTCTGGGACTGTGCCCATTTACTAGGGAGCCCTTTCAGTGCCCAAACACCCTCTGGGGAAAGAACTCATCCTGGTATCCACCGAAATCTCCCTGACACAGTCGCAACCATTCCCTGGGGACTGTCCCTGGTCACAGGGGGCAGACATTGGTGCTGCCCCCCTGCTTCAGGGACTCTCCATGGATATTCCAAGCAGAAGATGGGGGGTTCCTGGAGTGTGGGAGGCTGACTCTGCTCCCAGGTTGTGCCTTGCCTGGATTTCCAAGGCTAGAGACTGCTGGGATGGGAACATGCAGCCCCTGTGCCACGCTGGGAAGATCCTGGTGCCTCCTTCCCAGGGCAGGCCCCACTCCTAGTGTTAAAAGTTACCTCAAATCAAGGATGGAGGAATTCTTTCTTCCACATCCACTGTATTTGGATGGAAATCTCCCAGAAACTCAGCATCAGGTATTTCCTTTGGTTGTGTGGGAGCTGCAGAAGATGAATCCAAGCACATACACATCCCTGGCCATTGCCAGCCCGGGAGCTTCTCCAGAGGAAGGAAGAGGAGATAGAAGCTGGTTTAGATTACGG
Source organism: Onychostruthus taczanowskii (assembly GCF_017590055.1). Taxonomy (NCBI): domain Eukaryota; kingdom Metazoa; phylum Chordata; class Aves; order Passeriformes; family Passeridae; genus Onychostruthus; species Onychostruthus taczanowskii. The sequence goes on from NW_024498462.1 coordinate 10,151,143, forward strand.
AAACATTGAAAGGAGCCGGTGCTGTAAGCAAAGAGGGCTGGTGGTTGTTGTTATCACTGCGCCCAGAGATAAGCCAGGAGTGGGGACAGGGCTTCCAAACAAATACAAGGAGAGCCAGAGTAATTCCTGGAGAAGTTTATTGTGGGAATAAACACAGTGGGCAGGGGCAGGAGGGAGGGAGATAAGGCTGGATTGGGAGCAGGGAATGGCAGTGGGGCAGCTCCACCACATCCCCACCACAGAGCCAGGGATGGGCTCCCCACCATGGGCTTTGTCCTGGGATCCTGCAGCCAAGAGGGAAAAGGGAGGAAGGAATCTTGTCCATGAGCCTGAGCTCCACATCCAGCCCTGAGGAGAGCTTGGGATGCCTCTTTAAATCTCCGCTCAAGCCCTGGCAGATTTCTCACTGTCCCTTCAAAACAAAAACAAATTTACTGCAGAAAATACTACAACGAAAGGTTTTGACTTTTCCAGGGATTTTTTTCCCCTTAATTTTTTTTCCAGTCTCCCCTATTCATCCGATTTGGCACTAAGTCCCTGCTAGTTGTGCTTGTCCCCAGAGCAATTTGTGGGAAATAACCCACTGTCCCCCCTTGCTCCCCAGCCTGGCCATGCCAACTTCCATTGTGCTGACAATTGATTCCAGGTGGTTTTTCCTCCTTTTTTTCCCCCTCAGCATATGAAAATGCCTGTACAAAATAAATCTTGGTGACTGGGATGGAGAAACCACCTCTCAGAGCTGTGCTGGCCTGCGGAGCCAAGAGCATTCCCAGGAGTGCTGAGGAGCAGGACAGATTGATGGGAACCTTCCGAAATCCATTAGCTCCAAAACAAACTCTGGGAGATTGACAAGTCCTGCTCGGGACTGGGAAAGTCAGACGCTGAAAGCTGGAACTGAAGCACAATGGAAAGACAATTCCAGAAATCCCCCCCTGCCTAATCCCGGGGAGCAGGCGCAGGAATCCCCAGCAGGGACACCCCGAGCTGGGAACAGTCACAAGGCTTTTTAAAAGCAGTGTCACTCCATAACTCCCCGATCCTTAATGCAGGTGCTGGACCTGTGCTGATCCCAAAAACCTGAGGGACAAGGAACACTTTGACCCAGCAATTCCTGGCTCAGGCTCTGCACGAGTGACTTTTAATTCCATTTGTGCTCTGGGGCTGGCCCTGAGATATTCCAAGGAATATCTGTAATGGTTTAAAGGCATTACAAGGTGCTGGAAGTTAAAATGGGAAATGTCTTAATTTTGGCTGGGGACCTTAAAAATACAAGGAAGGGCTTATGTGGGACTCAAGTGTGGAATGGGAAAGCTGCTGCCTAAAAACCAGCCAAAAATGGGCTCAGCAGAGGTGGAATGGAATGGCTTTTATTGGTAAAAGATCCTTTCTTTGTCATTCCAGAGGGAAATGTCAATGCCACCATGGAAATATATACAGGAATTTATAGCAAGGAATTATTTGGCAAATTGTATCACTCGATGGCCAGTGATCAGGATAATGGCTGCAAAATGCCATTGGAGAAAGGGATGGGAGAGGCACCTGTGTGGTGGGAAATGCTGAGATCCAACCTGTTCTCCTGGAATAATGAGGAGAGTAAAGATCCTTCACTTCAGGGGCTGATGGGAGTCAGGAAGGGAAGGTTTTCTCCATGGAAAGGGTGGTCAGGCTCTGGCAGGGGCTGCCCGGGGAGGCTTGGAGTCCCCATCCCTGGAGGTGTCCAAGGAATGCCTGGATGTGGCACTCAGAGCTCTGGGCTGGTGACAAGGTGGGGATCAGGCACAGGCTGGACTGAATGACCTTGGAGGGCTTTTCCAACCTCAGTGATTTTGGGATTCTGAGATTTCACTGCCCTGAGCATGTTGAGAGTCCCTCTGAGTGGCTTCTCCTCCTACCTCACCTCCTGCAGAAAGGGAAAACACATCCACAGGGATGGAGGAGCTCATGGAGAGCCCTAATCCCACTCCTGATGCTCCCAACCCAGTCTGGCCATGCAGCCAGGAATGGTGATTACCCTGGGCTGACATTTATCTGGAATTTTCTGGCTCATGAGCAGTAAATCAGTCATTGCCAGGAGCATGACCCATCCTGGGAGGAGAGCTCAGAATCTCCTGGGGACTGAGGGAGAAAGAGAAGAAAATGGTCAAATTCCACTCCTTTTTTGAAAGGGTAACAGCACCAGCTGGGACCTGGGGTCACCCCAACATGACTCCAACAGCCCCTCCAGGCTCCCTGGGTCACAGGAGGTGGGAGCAGGAATCCCTCCCCATGCTGAGTCTTTATCAGCCCTTAATTAAAACCTGACAAGAAGATTAACACACGGAGGGCAGCTTTAATTAACTTAAAATCGAGTTCCATTTCCCGATTGGTCACAGGGCACAGCAACCTGCAAGTCTCACTTCAAAACCAAACTGAAATGGGGAGGTGGGAAGGGGAGAGGGAGGATCCAAACCTCTCCAGAACCTCCTGCTGCTCTGCCCTGCCCGAGCTCATCCTCCTCTCCCCCGGATTCCTGGACAGGTATCCAGGTGCCACTGATCCCTCTGGACCCACTGGAACAACTTAAAGATTATTTATTTTCAAATTGCATTTATTTGTTTGAGCTTAATTTATTGAAACTCTGTTCCTGAGGACTGACAAAATCTGTTCTGCCCTCGTTTCCGGGAGAAAAGGCTGGGACAATGTCCACTAGTAGGGTCCTGGATAGCTGGGGCTTAATGCTGGAAGGACATGTCCATCTGTCCATCCATCCATCCATCCATCCATCATCCATCCATCATCCATCCATCATCCATCCATCCATCCATCCATCCATCCATCCATCCATCCATCCATCCCCCATCCATCCATCCATCCATCCATCCATCCATCATCCATCCATCATCCATCCATCATCCATTCCATCCATCCATCATCCATCCATCCATCCATCCATCCATCCATCCATCCCCCATCCATCCATCCATCCATCCATCCATCCATCATCCATCCATCATCCATCCATCATCCATCCATCCATCCATCCATCCATCCATCCATCCATCCACCCATCCATCTCATGCTGCTGTTCAGGGATGGAGGAAGGGAAGGTGTCCATCCAAACCATCCCACTCCCGCTCCTCCTGCCTGTTCCAGCAAACAGCTGGAGCAGGATGCTTCTCTCTAGGAGAGACACATGGAAAGGGCTGACTCCAGCTCCGACATAAAACAGGGAAGGGAAGGCAGGGAGAGAAAAGGCGTAGGAATTGGGAATACTGTCCTCCCCTCCTTGTTTCCGCTGCTTTCACTTAACTGCCATGGAATGATGGGTCCCAAATTTGGGAAGTGCCAGGAGCCCAGACCATCACCTTTCTGAGTTGCACCTTCAGCTGCCTCACCTCTGGATGATGGCAGGGAGGGGGCAGCTAAAACACCTCTGAGTGCCCTTTAGCTCCAGGTTCCTGCTGCATGGGACAGCTTGGGAAGCTCTGGATCACTGGGAATCCCTGTGCAGGGCACAGGGACACTTGGGACAACTGTGATGCCAACAGGAACTGCCCAAAGCATCACCCTGAACCTCCGACCCTCCTGTCAGAAACAGCCTCCACGCACCAGCCCAGGGTTATTGTGAACTTTCTCCTCCCATTGTTTGTGCTGTGTCCCCCTGTGCCTCTTCCCACTGATTTCCTGACAACCTTGAGAGGAACAATGCAGCCACTGAGTATTTTTTCCTCTGGATTTTTACAGTTGAGGAGGGACAAGGAATGAGGGTGCCCTGTTCCAGCTCCAGCTCCAGCTCCAGCTCCCAGCACAGCTCTGGACACTCACAGAGCTGCCAGGTTCACCCACAGGGTTCATCCAGGTCTGTTGATTCCAATGGGATTCCAAGGCTTGTTTAGATTGCACCCATTTCTTTGGAGCGTATTCCTTATGAGGTGAGGATGAGGTAGCTCATCTCCAGTGGGATAATCTCATCCACGTTGCAGAGCTCTCCAAAGGCAGGCTCTGCTGGACAGCCCCTTTGTCTCCCTTTGGTTTTTTTGCTGCCTTTATATTTTGTGATGCTCTGAATTCAGTTGGATGTGATTTAATAACCTGCTGTAGTCCAATTTTCCAGGGAGAGGTTTGGTTGGGGAAGGAAGAGGAAATGTCCTCCCAGCATCCTTACAGATGAGGAGGGTCGGACATCAGGAGCTGGATTGGTTGAGCCTTGTGAGTCCCTTCCAGCTCAGGATATTCTGTGATAAAAGAGATGGGCCTGGATGGAGGAGCAGGGGGAGGGAAGGAGCTTTCCATGAGGCAGCTGATTCCTCCGCCTCCTCCATGAGGCAGCTCCTCCATCCCCTCCAGGGCAGGGACTGAGGGAGCAGTGGCACTGATCCCAAAACTCCCTTCCCAGCTGTTTTCCTTCCTGGCAGGCAGCAAGGGGAAGTCAGGCAGCACCAGCCATCCTCCCCTTGACCTCCCTGCTGAAATTCCCAGCAGAGGAGGAAAACTCCCCATCCAATGCTGTGTTTTGGGGCATAACCAGCCCCTTTTCCCTCCTCCTCCACTTGAGCACTCCCTGGCACAAGGATGTGACTGACACCAGCCCCTGTCACCCCTACCCTATGCCCTAAATCCTTTCATCATCCTTGGGAACCTCCCATCCCCAGCCCAGTGCCACAAGGAGCGGAAGGACGGGAGGCCATGGGAGATGGACAAGCATTTAAAATGTTTAATGGACAGAAACAGCCCATCCCAAGCAGGGGTCCCAACCTCTCGGAATATTTCAGAGGGAAAAGAGAGCCAGCCCCTCCTCCCCCACCTTGTTCCAATCTGGTGTAGGGTTTAAAGGAGGCTCCCCATAGCGAGGAGCTTCAAAGCCTCTGCAGCCCCTCCCTCCGAGTGTCCTCCTGCTTCAGTTCCACCCTCCGCATTTCAGGGCCTTTCATCCTTCCTCTTCTTCGTCCTCATCATTAGGAGGTCCCTTCCCCCCTCCCGCCCACTCCCACCCTTGCTGGAGACTGCCTTTGGTCAGGAGCCCAATGGGAACCAGCTGTCAGGCAGAGCTGGGATATCCTGGAGAAAACAGCTTGGAAATGCCTCCCCCCTGCTTCCCCCTCCATGGCAAAGACAAAACTCCTGCTGCAGAATGGTCCTGCAGATGGAAAAGGCATCCTGCAGGCCACCCTGCCCCTGACCCGCGTGGGTCTCCCGCTGGCGGGGTACCAGGAGCTCCTGACTCCCTTTGGAATCACCAGCCCATCCTGTTTGTCCTCCTGCTGCCAGCAGGACCCTCCTGACCCCGCAGCAGGAGCTTAGAGCCCTTGTGCCGGAGCATTCCATGTTAATCCTCCTTTCTGGACTCCTTGCACCTCGCTCCAGCATTGTTCCTCTGAGATGTTCCTGCCCTTGCTGGCCTGGGGGTGGTTGTTGTTTAAACAGCAGCAGCCACACAAGCTGCTGCCTGTCCTGCCTTTCCAGGGTGGTCTGTAATTGCTTCCTGTCCTCTCCAGCAACTGCCTTCATTTGTTTGAGTCTCTGCCTAATCTCAGGACTGGGGGAGTTGGGAAGGAGCCTTGGTCCAGGCTCAGGAGTGTTTCCCTGAGCTGGGATGAGCTGAGCCAGTTTCAGAGCTCCTGGTAAAGTCACAGTCCCACAGCCAGGAGAAAAGGCTGAATGTAAAAAACCTGGGCAAGCCAAAGCCTGGCCTCAGCAAAGCTGGAGCCCTGGTTTAGGGCTGCAGTGAGACCAGGGGCTCTGTGGTCCTTGGATGTGGTGGCTGGAGCCCAGGTGGCTCCTGGTAGGTGCAGGAGTGGAAAAGCAATGGGGGAATGGGGGAAGAAATGAAATGTTATTCCTCAGACTTCAGAGCTCCGCTGCTCTACGCTGCTCCGCTGCCTGGGCTGTGCTTGGCGTGGATTTTGTCCAAGGCGGTTCGCACACATCCTGCTGATTTCCCAGCATGCTGATTCCCTGTCTCTGCACTGGCCTCTGAGCTCCCATTATCCTGGAGCAGGAAAAGGGATGCTGGGGGCCAGCCCTGAGCAAAGCTGAGCTGTTCAACAGGCTCCAGACCAAACACTCCAACTTTGTGTTTTCCCCCTCACTCCAAAAAGTGAACTTTGGCTTTTTGTTGAAATGGGACATGCTGTGGATAATGGCCACTTCCAACAGCAGTTTCCTCATGGATAAACTAAAGCTTTTAAAGGAAAATGCTCCAGAGGGTGTTTCCAGAAACAAGAAACATCTTCCAGCACTAACCTGCATGGTTTGTCTGGAGAAGGAAACTGGATGGGCTTTTTCCTTGGGTCTGGTTTGTGACTGAGGCAAGAGGAGAGGGGTGAGTGGAGCAAGGTGCAGGAATAACCTGCCTTCCAACCGACATCCAACCCTGGCATGCCCCCAGGCTGTGCCACCTCCAGCTGTGCCTCTCAGCTGGATCTCAGTGTCACATGGCACCAATCTGTGACAAGTGTCCTTGTTGTCCAGAGGGTCACTGCTCTGTGCTGGGGGACCCCCAGGACAGACAGCCTGGAGTTAAAGCAGCCTTGAAACCAAAGACAGAACAGGCCCATTCCCACCCTGAACTCCTGTAAATCCTTCCCTGAATGGCTTTTCAAGCTGTTCCTGGTTCAGGAGCCTCTCACACACACATTGCACATCTCTGCCTGCTCTGAATGTGCAGGACGCGGCATGGCATGGATTGGGAATCTCTCGGCCTCCTGGCTCATTGGGACTGCCCAAAGAGGATGTATTAGTTTCTGTTTTCTCTGTGTCTGCACATCCTTTAAATGAATGTATGGACACTCCAAGAGGGGAGTATCTGTTTAAAGCCCCTGGCTGCACACAGCCCCTAGCAGGGGCTCTTCCAAATGCTTCCAACACATCCCACTGGTGCTGTCCCAAACACTTTGAACACATCCCATGGGTGCAGCTGCATTGGGGATGGCCTTTCCCATGTCAGAGCCAGGACCAATTCCCTGGGCCAGCCTGGCTGGGCTTCACCTTGCAGAGCTGGATCCAGTTCTGAGGCACCTTTTTACCCCTTCTGAGGTGCCCAGGATGCGACGCTCACTCTGCTGCAGCATCTCCAGCACAGCCTGAATCCCTCCTCTGCTTCCAGCTTTAGGATCCTGCTTAAGCCCTGCAGGCTCTCTCCCCTTTCCTGTCCTCCTCATGCTTTGAGCAGCTCAGGCCCCCTCCTGCAGGGCTCCAGGTCTGTCCCTGCACAGGGAACACTTACCAGCAAGGATGCCACTGGCTCCACGTGGGCTGTTCCCAATGATGCACAACCGAGAAACAAAGCAGGAACCTCTGCTGAATGTCCCCACCAAGAGCTCCTGGAATGTAACATGTTCCCAGCTCCATCCCAGCTCTGCTTCTGCTCAGTTTCCTGCTTTCTGGCACCAGGTAGCACCCAATATCCCTTCCCTTTCCTCTTATCTGCACCCTCTCTCCTTCTGTGATTGCACTCAGCCTTTACAGAGCTCTGTTCTCTTTCCTGGCCTCTCCTGCTTCCCTCACAATCCTGGCTGTCAAGAGCTGTTTCTTCCCAGAGAGACAGCTCTGTGCAGGGACATGCAAGCAGGGACGAGCTGGGCTTGGGGGAGCGCTCTCCAGCAGTGGAGTGCAGCTGGGCTGCTGGGGACAATGGGAATGACCATGGGAATTCCTGCTGTCCTTGTCCGGATCACCTCGGTGTGACCTTAGCTCTGTGTCCCAGGTGGAGCCCAGCACTCAGTGCCAGCCTTTCCCCTCACAGATGTCCCTGTGTGCTGTGGCATGACCACAACAATGCCCCTCAGGGACAAAGGAAGGGGAAGTTGCAGCCCTGGATTGAGGGAAAAGGACAGAGCATTCCTGACAGAAAAGGGCCACGTTGCTTTTCTGCTCACCGTGGTTCTCTGGCTGCCAGGAATGCCGAGGGCTGGCTTGGAGCATTGTCCCAAAGAGCTCCAGCCCTGCCAAGCCTGTGACGTTGGTGGTCAAGGAATTAACGTGGACTTTCTGAACCAACAGAGAGCCAGAATCTGATGGGTACCAGAAAGAGATCGGGGAGAGAAAAACAATCCTGGTTCTGATTACCTGGCTTCAAACCCGTGGCAATAAACCCAAATTTGGGAAGCAATTAGAAGGGAAGAAGAGCAAGAAGGAAAAGGGGAATGAAAGAGTCGCCTGGTGGTCTCAAGGCAGCCTTTCAAGGATCAGCATCTGGATGAAAGCCAACATATCAGCTCTAATCTTTGGCTTTTTGTTGGACTTAACAAGGACTTTAAAACGAATCCAGTCGCAACTGACGGGCCCCATATGGATCCTGGTTTGAAATCTCCTTTCCAGCTCGGAATCAAATAGGCTGGGACCACAGAGAGCTGGACAGGAGATTTCAAAGGGAAAACCAAAGGCAGGAGCACAGATGTGGCCTCCTACCTGTGCACGGTGCCCACTCCCAGCCAGGGCTGGGCATGAGGACGCTGGGCTCCGTGTCAGCACAGAGTCACTGCACACAAGTGGCTTTGTGGCTCCACAGAGGGGCTGTCTGTGACCATGACGATACAACGGGGACATTTCCCTTGATGCCACTCAGCTTCCCAGCCTCCCAGACTCGCTGTGACTTCAATTCCATCTGCATCTGGAGGTTGCCTTCGTTTGCTGCCTTTTCTTTCAAACCTGGATAAAATAAGTGCACAGCTATTTGCCTTCACATCTAAAAAACAATTAAAACCCCATCCTCGCCTGCTCCTGCTCCGAGGCTGGTGCATCTCATCTCCCTAAGCTGCACCAGGATGCGAGAACAAAGGCATCTGACCTGTAGCCATGGCAACCCTCAAATTCTACACCTTTGCCTTTTGTACCAAGTTGCCCCTCCCTGCTCTGTGCACACACACGTCTGTGCAGACTCCTGTTTCCTACACACTCACACCTGTGTGTGTAACTCACCTCAGAGAGGTGTAAAAATGCTGCTCCTGATTCTTTCAAGCACTCCTGCCTTTTCCTCACACGCCAAGTGAATTCCCACTCCTCCCTCGGTGGCATGTGCCTCTCAGGTGCCGGCAGGGTTAACTAAAAATCCACTGCTGGCCACAAGGTAGCACTTGGTTCAAGGGAGAAAAGCATGTGTTGAGAGGCGAGGGAAGCAGGAGGGCAGTGAGGGATTATTGGATAACACTTGGCATGCCAGGGCTGGGACAGATGCCCTCTGCCTTTTCCTGGTCTCTGCCAGGATAAAAAGAGGCAGCCACCTCCTGAATCCATCCATCAGCATCAGGGGCGAGGCACCCCATCCCTGAAAAAAGGACACCAACAAACACCCCAATAGGTGACTGTGATTGTTCCAAAGGGAAGTGAGCACTGCTGGGTCATGTTTTTAACACCTGGCTCCTGCTGGGCCATGTTTTTAGCACCTGGCTCCTGCTGTCTTCACACCTGGAGCAGCTCCTGTTTGCACAGGGCTTGTCCTGTGCCAGCCATGAGCACAGCTGTGGATTTGCCCTCCTTCTGAGGGGCAGCTCCGATCTCTGCTCTCTGTGACCAGGAACAGGACCCAGGGAACAGCTGGAGTGGTGGCAGGGAAGGGTTAGGTTGGATTTTAGGGAAGGGTTCTTCCCCCAGAGGGTGCTGGGCACTCACCAGGGTTCAAGGGAATGGTCACGGCCCCATGGCTGCCAGAGCTCCAGGAGGGTTTGGACAACGCTCCCAGGGATGCACAGGTGGGATTGTTGGGGTGTCTGTGCAGGAGCTGGACTGGATGATCCCTGTGGGTCCCTTCCAGCTCTGGAATTCCATGATTCCATGCAATGCGTCAGACAGCCCTATCTGAGTCCCATCAGTGCCTTCTCCTCCAGGGGCAAAAGGACTGGGGGCTTTAACCCACTTCTCCCACCACCACCACAGATCCCTGGGGAAAAGGGAAGGACTTCTGAAGAGAGGCAGCTCAGCTCTGCTCCAGGCAGTGTCCAGACCTCCCTGGGATCAGGCTGGCACTCAGTACCACCCTTGGGCAGAGATGGTACAGCCAAAGCTCTCCCCTCCCTCCTTTTAAACACTTCCAGTCGTGAGTGTGGCAATAAAAGCCGGGCTGAGCTGTGGGTACAGACGGGACTGGTGCAGCCCAGCCCCTCCCGCAGACATGGAGGGGTTGCTGCTCATTCCCTGCAGCAGGAGGTCCCTGGGCACGGGAGAGGCTCCAGCTCACTGACATCAGCAAAAAGCTCCCTTGCCTTCAATGGGCTTGCACTGGGACCATCATTGCCTGGGAGAAGCCACATACTGGGAAACCAAGGCAGGATCTAATGTTGGAGAGACTTGGTGTTCTGCAGTGCAGAGCCATGCATCTCCCAGCATTCCCACTCCATCCCGGCCAACACCAGGAACCAGGAGTGCTGAATCCCTCCCTGGAGAGAGCTGATCCTTGATGCTCTTCCATCTCACCAGAAACGGGGAATGGCTGAAATCCTCAGCAGCTCATTCACTGCTCATTGCCAGGACAAGTATTCCCCAGGCTGGCCAAACTCCCAGGGCAAAGGTGGAGTGGATGGGAAGCAGGATGGCTGTTTCTGACAGCCTCCACCTTCCCTGTGCCTCAGTTTCCCTGTTAGAGAAGGACATCTCTGCAAGGAGATGGGATTTCCCATTTCTGCACTGAAAAGACACCCTGGTCTGGTGGGGGTGTGCTTGTCCATGAGACAGAGCATCCAACCCAAACCAGTCTGGGATTGTGGGATTCTGTGGAAAGCTCCCATTAGGATGTTACTGAGACTTCCCTAGCTCATGGTATGGATTTACTGGAGGCACAGTGTGACATGGCAGAGGGTCCTGGATAGGCAGACACAGTTCCCAAGCCAAACTCCAGGCATTGTTTCACCCTCTGGCACGATCCCGCTCCTATCCCCACAGCAGGGCCATCCACAGGTATTCCTGCTGGATTCTCATCCCTTCCTAGGAAGCTTTTCACTCTGTGGCCAAACACAGAATCCAAGCACTCTGTCTGAGTTCAGGCTGAAATGGTGCCTGCATTCCCTGGGAAGACTCCCCACTCCTCAACTTATCCACCCAGGAATGGCTGAGGACAATTCCACCCCCCAGGCTCTCCTTACTTGCACCCCCAGGGCAGCAGCTCGAGACACCCCTGAACTTTCCTTCAGGATTTTATATCTCAGAAGATGCTTGAGGGATTTGGGCCTGCAGTTCAAATTCCTTGGCCTCCGGAATCAAAGCTTCCAAGCTGTTTGACACATGGGATGAAAGGAGAAGTTGGGAACACAAAATAAAAGGCCCAGCACACCCCAGTTGCTCTCCTCAGCTGAGAAGCTTTGGACACGCCAGGAGAACAGAGGAGCTGTCTTCTCCCTGCCCTCTGCTCCATGACCCGGATTCCTCCACCCCTCCAGCCTCCTCCTCTCCATAGGGAGCAGGTCCGGAGCGAGGAGCATTCCAAGCACCCTGCTGGTGCCATGTTTATCCAGCGTGTCCTCCTCACTGAGCTGCTCCAAACCAGCGCCAGAATAAAAAAAAAAAAATAAAGAGGAGGAAACAAAGAGAGGGAAGAAATTAACAGCTCAGGCTTTTTGGCCAGAAAACAGCATTTCTTGTTTGTTTTTCTAGCAAAAAAAAAGGAATCCTTCCAGAGATTCCCGAGTTTTCAGAGTTAAAGGTGCATCTTGATCGAAAGGCAGGGAACTGGATGTTGGGTTTATTCCCTTTTCCTAATTAAATATGACCCACAAGGCCTGATGTTTTTGGTGGAAATAATCCTTTCTTTGTCACTGCTCTGGGTCAGAAAAGGAGCAGGATCCATAGGCTTGAGTCCCAAAATCCAGGAGCAAACAATAGAGATGCTCATTTATGGACCCTGGAGCTGTGCTGTGAGTCCTGAGCTTGTCTCCTCTTGGCTGTTGTCTTCCTTTGAAATCCCAGTCCCCAGAGGATGCTGGAAGTTGCTGCTCACAGTGCTCCAAAGGCATCTCCAAAGGCAGCACCAGGCACAGCGAGAGCCATCTCCTCAGACACTTCAACAATCTGGGATAGCACAAGGATTGCTGGAGCCCTTCTGGGTGTGAAACAGCCACAGCTTTCCAGGAAGCACAGGAAAACTGCTGCTGTGCCAACAAACCCATGGACAACATCCATGGCTCCCAGCGTTCACCATTGTTAGGGACTCAGAAGGATATTTCCCTAAAGAAAATCCCTCAGACCACCATTAGTACCATTATCAGCCTCTTATGGTTCCCTCATTTAGGACCCAAACCACTCCAGACACGAGAGATGGAGGTGCCACTTTTTGCTCTATCTATGGGAGTTTAGAGCTTCCGAGCAACTCTCCAAGCCAAATTCCCACACCACATTGCCAAAAATACTTTGGAGTGTGTCTCACTGATGTGAAACATTTCTCTGGATTGTTTCCTCCCAACATCTCCATTTTTTGTTGCCAAATGAGGAAGGAACAGAGTTCAGAGACCCTCATTTCCTCTCTGGGATTGAAGAGGGGCCACTCTCCAGGAAACACAGCTTGGGTTTATCCATGGAGCAGGAGGCGGATCATCCACATTCTAAGAACATTCACCATGGCTGAAATCAAGGGAAGCTGCTCCTGAAGTACCATGGGGTAGATGCCAGGGAGCACCTGGAGCTATTTGAGGGCAGGTTTAGCTTGGATTTTAGGAAAAGGTCTTCCTCTGGAGGGTGTTTGGCACTGACCAGGCTCCCCAGGGAATGGTCACAGCCCCAGCACTGCCAGAGCTCCAGGCATTTGGACAACGCTTCCAGGGATGCACAGGGTGGGATTGTTGAGGTGTCTATGCAGGACCAGCAGTTGGACTGGATGATCCTGGTGGCCTCCTTGCCAGGAGATTCCATGGCTCTATGACCCCCTGAACCCTGCTGGGGTGGTTCCAGAGAGTGTCACAGTCCGAAGGGCAGGGCCATGTGTCCGTTCCTCCCTCGCCTTTCCCAGGCAGTGAACCAGACAGTCGTCCCAGTGATTTACCCTGGGATCATCTGTTCCCTGCTTTCTTTCTCTCCCAGTTATCAGTCAGGCACAACAAGGGTTAATTAATTGCAGGGCAGGAGAGAGTACCCAGCTCCTGGCACCCTGTGAGGCACAGGAAAGAGTCCTGATTCCCAGGATGATCCTGCTGGAAGTGCAGGTCAGGGCTGTGCTTTCCCCTGCAGATCCGGGGGTGTGAATCCAAGTGCCAATCTGGATTATGTTGTTAAGCAAAGGGCTGGGAGTGCCAGACAGCCAGCCAAGGAGTGGGAAGATGTTAGGGAAGCTTCTCCCAGCTGTCCCCAGTCCCGCATTCCTGTCGCTTGACACACCCTCCCCACATCTGATCCTCAGCATCCACGAAGTTCTGTCCACCTTTTCCTGGGCCAGAGCAGCCCCTCCCCATTTTCTGGCTTGGCTGTGTCCCTGGAATGTGTTTCTGTGTCTCCTGCCATCCTGCAGCCCTTTCCCAGTCTGCCCACTGGAGCTTTTACTGGGACAGTGTGAGGGACATGCAGGAAAACAAAGCTCCTGTCTAATGTCACCCACTTTTCCACCCAATTTCACACAGGATTTTTCCCATTCCCTATGTGTTAAAGGACCTTTTTCCAGAAAATTTCTGGGCCCATTAATTCCAGAGGCAGAATACCAACCAGTGGGATGAACAGCTTCATCCCTGGAGGCTCCATTTGGATTCGCTTTGCCTTGGCAGAGGAAGGCCAACCTCATCTGCCCCCTATTACCCACACCAAAACCATGTGTGAGCTTTTCTTCACTTTAGAGGAGCCAAGCAGCTTGGAAAGGGATTTGGAGGTTTTATTCATTCACAATATTCCCCCTTCATAATTATCCATGGAATTGCACCACACCAGGCCTTAAACTGATGTTTAATTTCTCTTCCAATGGACCTGTAGCACATCCCTGAAATGCAAATCCCTTTAGCTCCTGAAGCTGAAGTTTGGCTGGCCAGTGCCTCCGTTCATCCGCTTGGATCAGAAGACTTCTTGCTGCTGCTGAATCCACCACAATTCCCTGGGAGGGAACTGCTGCTTCCCCTTTGTCCTTGCCAGAGTTTGGGTTGGGAACAGGCCTCCTTTTTATTGTGAGCACAATATCCTGGAATATAAGGGGAATGTGGATGTCTGAGCGAGATCAGAGCTTTCTCCTGCAGTATCCTGGCATCAGAGGCATTCCCAGGACCACTGGGAATGAGAGGAGCAGCAGGAGCACTGCTGCTCCTTCTCCACCAGGGAACACACCTCCAAAAGAATGTAATTTATCCCGGCTGAGCATTCCTCTGGAAATGGGGCAGTTTAGGTGGCAGCAGTCACCCCCCAGGTTCCGGTGTTACTCCAGCCTCTGGAATGTGCCAAGGAATGGGCTGCATCCAGCACCCCTCAGCCTTGGTGTCTTTACAAGGTCCTGCACTTCCTTGGATGTTTTACCCTGCTCCACATCCTCCCTTCCCACAAGGACATTGAGCAGGGGCAAGAGTACCCCAGATCATCCTCTTTGGCAGTGAGAGCTGACAATGGGTGACAATGGTTGGGTTTAAAAAATACATTTGTTCTCCCTCCCTGCCCAGGATTGTGAGGGAAAGCAGGAAAGTCCAGAAAATCAGCTGAGAAAAACCCGTTAACAGCTAGATTTGCCAAATAAGTGAGCGCATCCAGTGGCCTGGAAAATGAGCCGGCGAGTGATGGAAGAGCCCTTTCCCAGTTCTGCACACTCAAGGAAACATTTAATACATCTGGAAGGAAAAATCTGCCTTGGCTCCTGCTGCCGGCGTAAATATTTGTGTTCGCAAGTGTTGGCAAATATTTGAGCCATCGATGTTGTTTAACCAAGAGCTTTGTCTCGCAGAGTCCCTCTCCCTGCTCAGGCTCCCTTGGAATCACACAGCCAGTGGAATCCTCCTGATGTTTATGAAGGATGGGATCAGATCCTTTCCCTTTGTGAATTAAAAACCAGGCAGGAGCTTATGGAGGTGACCAACAAAGGGTGTCGGAAGTGCTGACAAAGGTCATGCCCCACATCCGATTGCTCTTGGCACGGATTCCTTTGGGAGATGGGGAACTGAGCTTGAATTTGCAGGCACAGAGCCATGCTGGAGGATTTTCTTGCTTCTACAGTAATTCCTAAGCTTTTATTTGCCATATTCCATGGAAAGGGACAGAGGAAAGACAATTTGCCTCCTGCCATGGCTGTGATTGTTCAGGTCAGATGTCGTCAGACTTGATGCCCCTCTGTAAAAAACTCCCCAAAAAGACTTTGATACCTCAACAGCTTCTGAGGGAAGAGAAGCAAAGTACAAGAACAGCAGGAATTGGTAGCCTGGAAATGGAGAAAAGAGGCCTTGGCCTCTGGAGCAGGACTGCGACCACAGCTTGGATCTCCCCAGTTCTGGGCATGGAATTGGTCCCAAGTTTGATTTTCATCTTCCTTCAAGGACAAGCTGTGGACATTCCATTCCTTGAAATGTCCAAGGCCAGGTTGCACAGGGCTTGGAGAAACCTGGGATAGTGGAAGGTGACCCTACCCTTGGCAGGGACTGGATGGGATTTAAGGTCTCTTCCACCCCCAACCATTCTGGGAATCCCTGATGATGCTCCATAAACACTCCTTGCTAACTTGTACATGGATCTTGCTAACATTGCCCTGAAGCTGATGGAGACAATTCCCAGCTGTAATCCCAGCTCAGCGGTGGATGGCAACATTAAATCCATGACAGCTGTTTCTGCAGTGACTTTGTGACTTGGCTCTGGGACCTGTCCCCCCCGTGCCCACTGTCAGTGACAGCATCACTGAGAAATTGTCCTGCTGACAAACAATTAGCAAGAAAGTCCTAAAAATTACCAGAGCAGTTTCTTGAGGAGCTTGAGGGGGGCCTTAAAATTACTTCAAAGCCATTTGTGCTTCAGCCTGGGTCTAGAGAACACACTAAATATGTTGAAGTGGAAAAAAGAATTGCAAGCATATCCTGACAGAGCTAAACAAAAATTGCCATTTCAGACAGAGAAGAGTCAGCATGGGGGAATCCCAGAGAAGTGTGGAGTGAACAGCCCTGAAAACCCCTCAGCCTCATCCACCCTGGTGAGGACCACAACAAGGGTGACTTTAAAGGACGAGGGTGACTTTAAAGGATGAAGACCACACTTGGATTTTTCAGGCATAGAACATAAAGAGCAATAGAGGAGAACACTCCAGGCTCTTCCAGTTGTTTATTCAGTGGAAGGTATTCCAGCAAAAAGCCCTCACCTGCACTTCTGGGTGCTCACCTGACCCAGTGATGTGCCAGGTAAGGCAGCACAGGAGCTGCTGTCCCCTACCCTGGCCAGCAGCTCCCCCCCAGTTGCTGCACTGACCTCTGAATAAACAAACCTCTGCAAAGGCCTTTCCTAACCCAGCCAAGTCCAAACACAGCCCACATTCCTCTGATTGTAAACCCCGAGTGCAGGACACACTCCTGGGAATGAGCTCGCTGTGTTTTCTCTTTGATTCCAACCTCTTGGGAAGATTAAACAGTGTCATCAGCAGGTTAATGCCCGGTGACCTCCTGGTTCCAAACATTATTGCCTTGCAAATAACACTGACATTTCCATATGCCTTGCCCAAGGGTACAGCACGTTCCAGGTGCTGCACCAGGAGCATGCTGGAAGGAAGGAGTGCAGGGATGGGAAAGGGCTGGGATCCAGCACTAGGGACTGAGAGAAGGCGGGGAGCTCCCTAAGGGAGCTAAAATCCATCCTCCCTGTGCCAGGCTCCAGGGAACAGATGTCTCCCTCACCTCCTGCTCAGCCTCCTGCTCCCTGGGCACTTATTCCAAGGCCTGACCACTCTTCCAGTGAAAACATTTTTCCTAATATCCAATCTGAAGCTCTGCTGTGCGACTTGAGGCCGTTTTCCTTTCTCACTTGGGACAGAGCAGAAGCAATTAACCCCACCTTGCTACAATCCCCTTCCAGGTGCTTGTGGAAAGCACTGATGTCCCCCTGAGACTGTGAGGTCCCCACAGAGCTCCAGCCCAGGCTGAGACCCCAGAACCAGGTGAATTTGCCTTGTTGTAGGTGTGGGGTCACAGAGAAGGGGCCTTCCCCTGAGCATCCCAAGCACAGCAAGGTTTCTGCAGGACACAAAGGAGAGCTGGAGCTGTTTGGGCTGGGAGGAGGCTCTGCACGAAAGAAACACCTCCCGAGGGAGATGAAGGAGACCTAGCCACCCACAGCCCTGGCTTGCCAGGAATCCAGGCTTCCATCTGACCAAAGCTGTGCCAGAAGTGTCGCTGCCATCGCCAGCAGATCACTACCCCTTCCCCTGCATCTCCCTCCTCTGCTCACCCTGGAACCAGATGACTTTTTTCACAACCAGGAAACAATCAAACAACCTCTTGAGCTGCTCCTCCTCCTGCCAGCACGGCCATCTCCCCGAGCAAAGGATGCTGTGAGTATTCCCAAGGCCTGATGCTGTTCCGTGCTGTTATTCCAGCCTCCCGGTGGGGAAAACCCTCCGGGCTGCAAATAACTGCGTTTCGTTAAGTAAATAATCACACCCGATAAAACATCCAGCGGCTGCTGGGATGGAGGAGGGGGAAGCAGGAATGCAGGCGTGGGGATGAGGTGCTGGCAGTCCCAGTATGCTCCAGTAGGTAACTGGGAATGCTGGCACCACTGCAGAGGAATTAATGAAAAGCTTTTAGGGGGGTCTGTGGGGGGAGTGTTCCATTTGTTCTGAAAGAGCAGAGCTGGGAAATGCATCCAGCACAACTCACCCGGCCTCCTTGGGAAAGGCTTGGACACTTCCCAGTTGTTTCAGGCTCCCAGGGGGCAGAGGAGGAGGAAGGTGGGTGATCCCAGTGCAGGGAGAGCTGTTCCTAAAGCTCTGGGGGACTTTCTGTGCCCCTCTGGGTGCTGGGACCTTCAGAAATGCTGTGAAGGGAACCCAACTCTTGTGGGACTCCACTCTGCCCCTTTTCCAGGGCCACTGAGGAGGCTCCTGCTGGAGCCAGGCTGTGATCCTGAGTGTCCTGGCTTGCTGCCTGCTCCAACCACGAGTCCCTGGTGCTGCTGCCTCCCTGCAAAGTCCTCTCCAGCTTTTTATGGCTCACCTGTTTGGGAGACTTCACACGTTCAGAACCGAGGCTTAAAAACCTGTGGAGAGAAGGGAGGAAGGGAAAAGGGGAAAGAGGAGTTCAGCCAGGAGTGAAATACTCAGGAGGTGTTGGAGCCTTGGGCTGGGCCTCATCAAGGTTATCCAGGTCCATCCCAGACTATGGAAAGGCAGCGGGGGGGGGGGGGTTTGCCCTTGCCAGGATCACAGGGAGGGAGGTGTGGGATAACCTGTGGGACTCTTGGGAAGGCCAGGAGGAGTGGAGTGGGATCAGGAAAGGCTCGTGCCAGGCGCAGGTGGACCTGATGGACAGCTTAGAGCTGAGCCTCGGATTGTGAGCTGGAGGTGGAAGCAGGGCTGAGAGGCTCCTGGAGTCATTTCTCAGTCATTTATTCATCTGTAATTGCCTGTCTGCCTGTCTCGGAGCTAATGACTGGCTGGGAAGATTTGCAGTTGGGTTTGCAGGAGGTAATTACATCCCAATCTCGCTGGCTGACTGTGCCTCCAATGAAGATAAACTCGGTGGAGTGGGGCTGCACATGGCAGGGATCAGTTGTATTCCAGAGCCCAGGCATGGCAGGGCAGATAAGGAATGTTTGCACTGCTGCTTCTTTATCTGCTGACCTATTAAAAGCTTTTCTGTCTGAAGGGAGTGAGGAGCTACCAAGGGGGTTAATCCCACAGCTCCTCACTCCTGATGGATGAGATTCCAGCCTCCTGGTGAGACTTGATCACTGGCTTGGGGTTCTGTGGGTGCTCCTGTTCCTTTTTTAGGCAGGGCTGGGTTGGTTTTTGAGCTGCCCCGAGCTGAGCTCTAGGTCAGACTCCAGCAAAAGGAGTAAAAGGGAAAATCCAGCTGATGCTGGGAATAAAACCCTGTCTGGCGGGGACAGGGAAGGGGCTGCAGCAGCAAGACATGAGTGGGTTCAAGGTTGATGTTTGGATAAACCCTCTTTCCTGTTCAGGAGCCCTCTGCTTACTCCAGCACTGCACAAGAAGTTTCTCTCTGTCCCCGTCCCCTCGGTAGAGCATCACTCGAGTGCATCATTTGTCACGAGCTTTGTCACCCGTGGACACTTCTGGAACATTGGAGGGCCTCGTGCAGTCCCAGCCCTGCTGTGGCAGTGCCCAGGAGCACTGGCTGTGCCATGGGGACACTCCAGGGGACAGGAGGAGGAACCTTCGCTCTCCTCAGGCCTCTCCTGGTGTGTGACTAAAAATCCCGGTCCAGCTCAGAGAACAAGCCAAAGGACACTTCTGGAATATTGCTGCCTGCAATGGCCTTGAGCAGTCCCAGTACTGCTGTGGGTCCTGGCCGTGCCGTGGGGACTCCCCAGGGGACAGGAGGAGGAACCTTCGCTCTCCTCAGGCCTCTCCTGGTGTGTGACTTCAAACCCTGGCCCAGCTCAGAGAATGAGCCAAAGCTCTGAGGATATTTCTAGAATATTGGATGGCCTCGTGCAGTCCCAGTCCTGCTGCAGGTCCTGGCTGTGCCATGGGGACATCTGAGGGGACAGGAGGAGGCACCTTCGCTCTCCTCAGGCCTCTGCTGGTGTGTGACTTTAAAGCCCCAGCCCCGCTTGGAGCACGAGCCAAAGCTCTGAGCTCATCCCTGTCCCAGGGAGCTGCTAAACCCCCTCAAATCTTTCTTGTTCAGCAGCACTTCATATAAATCCCATAATGTGCGGATCACTGCGGCTGCCAACGGCTCTGGGGCCGGGGGGGGGTGGTGGGGATGGTGGGGGGA
The DNA here is from genome assembly GCF_017590055.1 of Onychostruthus taczanowskii. Lineage (NCBI taxonomy): Eukaryota > Metazoa > Chordata > Aves > Passeriformes > Passeridae > Onychostruthus > Onychostruthus taczanowskii. Next base: position 10,170,939 of record NW_024498462.1, read on the forward strand.
TTATTGCAGTCCCTGCTCCATTCCCAGGGGATCCCGGGGAACCACAGGCTGCCAGCAAACCTCGGCAGGATGGAGGCACGCCGGGACCCCCAGGAACCAGCTGGCAAATGGGATGCACTGGGGATGGATTAACAACCCATTAGGGCAGGGGCTCAGGGCTGCCTTCCTCAAATCCCTCCTGGAATGCCGGGATTCCTGCCTTCCATGTCAGCCTTCAGCCCATGGAACTTCAGCGAGGGTTCAGGGCATTGCACAGCCCTGCCCAAAGGGATTTTTGTCACTCTAGGACACAAAATAAAATGACACACTAGAACCACCAAGGTAAAAAGAGGGGAAGTTTATTTTCTGACTCCAACATTTATAGATTTTCAAAAGTGACAGTGGATTGGAGGATGAAAGTGCCACCTCTCCAATGACACTGGACAAACCAACAGTCCATCAAATTTCTCCTCCTCCAGAGAAGAATGTAAAACAATTAATTATTTACATAAAGTGCGTGAGAAAGTTCATTACAAGAATGTAAGCATCAGAAGGCTTAGAAGAACTTAGAAGAACAGGGCAACAGATTTCCTGGGATGAACCCAACAGGTCTGCTCCATGCTGCAGTGCTGGGTGTGGATGTGGCCAAAGGAACACTCAGGAACACTCAGGAACACTCAGGAACACTCAGGAATGACTCAAACCTGTTGCTGGAGGAGCTGCAGCCACACAGGAAGAGCCTCTGGGCACAATGTCCTACCTGCTTTTCCCCTTCTTTCAGGAAATCACTGCCCAAGAGGCTTCCAGGAGCAGCATGAACCCAATTCCCCCCCTTCCTGCTGTGCCAGTGAGTTCATCCTGATGGGCAAGGAATGACTTTGAATCTGATTTTTCCCTCTCCAGAAATAATCACCTGGAACTGGTGACAAAACCCATCCTGTGGGGAGGCATTTTGTCCCTGAGGGCCAGTGGATCCCTGCTGGGATCATGACCTGGTTATTGGAGGTGACTGAGAAATGCACATTCCAAAATGGTATATTGGAATCATCAGTGGAATCCTTCTTCCCACCAGGGAAAATCAAAAAAATCTGGAAGTTTGTGCTCAAAGTGAGAGATTTCTGGCTGCAGAGGTCACCTTGCAATGGGATTCTGGGCTTAAATTTGGAACAGTCACATCCCATTCCCCTCAGTCCCTGGGTTTGCACAGCTCAGGTCCCACATCCTTTGGGAATTTCGTGTGGAGAGTTTTGCAATGGGAAGAACTCCCTGTTGCCACCTACTTGGATGCATGTGGGCAGCACTTTGAATCCAGTTCAGAATACCAGGAATGGATTGTGTTGGGATGGAAAAGAGCAGGAGGAAAGGGGAAAATGCTGCTGTGATGTCATGGAATGCTCAAATAGATCCCTGGCATTCAGGCATTGGGATCAGCCCAGCTAGAAGGGATTAAGAAAATAATAATGACTTTTTTACTTCCTGGAAAACATGGTTTCATCCAAAATAAAACCTTTGCAAAAGGGGAAAAAAAATGAAGATAAATATAGCCCAATGAATTGGCACAGCAGGAAAATTCCGAGCTGGTCATGGAATGAGCGTCAGCATTCCCTGTTTGTGAGTTCCTCACTCAAACTGGGTTATGTTACAATGCTGGAATGAAATAAAGTCACTACAAAAGTTGCTTTTTAAAAGCTCTTTGCATCACTGGTATAAAGCGGAGGCTTCCTGGTGAAACCAAAATCCAAACTCTGGGAGCTTTCTGGATCTTTGTGGATTTGGGAGAATGGCAGCAAGACCAGAAATCCCAGAGAAAATGGGGATATTCCTGCCTGAGAAGGCAGTGGATATTAGGCCAGTCCATCTCCTTCATTTCTTGAATTATTCCTGTATTTTCCTTATTCTTTGGGCAGGTGAGGCATTGAGGGAGGTTCCTGCTCCTCACAACACCGTGGGAATTGAGCCTTAATTCCTTCCTGGCAAACCCTGCCTGCTCCAGCCACACATCCTCCCAGTGGCAAAGCCAGTCCTGAGCCTCACACTAACATAAGCCCAAATCTGCCACTTGAGATTAAACTCAGCTTGGAGATTCTGCCTCCTGTACCCGTGCAAATATTCCATTCCAAGGGAGCTGCTCCCAGCGTCAGGATGGGCAGGGAATGGAGAAGAGGCAGAAAATTGAGCTATTTCCTTGTTCTTCTACAAGATTTTATTGCTTTTTCTTTTCACATGATCCTCTTCATTATTTTCTTTTCCCTAGGGGAATGTTGTTCATTTGTTGATGATCTGACCTGGAGAGGGTGAGGATGATCTGGAGGTTTTGGCCTCGCTGACCTGCTGAATGATTTGGTGCCTGAGCTCCCACAGATCTGCAGTGTCCAGTCCCATGGAGGCAGCACAGGGAGCAGGGGGTGGCACAGGAGGCTGTGGGAAGCTTTAATTACCCTGATTGTCCCCAGTGCCTGAGATCCTAATTGCTAATAAATGTTCCTGCTGAGTAGCTTTTATTTTTCCAGGGCGATGGAATAACAGGGAAAATATGTGAAAGTCTGTGGATTTCTAGAGTGTGTTTTTCTTTCATTTATATTTCCCTAATTATGCTGTCATGGGCTGCTGAAAATTGGACCCCCCCTGCCTTCTTCCCTTCCCAAAAATGACCAAATAAACAGAGCAGTGACAACCTAGCTGGGATAAAGGAGAGATGGAAGGGCTGGTTCTGTATCCTACTGCATCCAGCCCCAGAGCTCACAGCTGCTGCCTCTGCCCTAGAATCCTGGGATCAAGGAATCAAAATGGGATGTGGGCTGTCATTCCCAGCTGGGATCTTCAGTGGAGGTGCTCTGGGACAGGCACAGCCTCTTTCCAGAGGGATGTGGATGAGGTGAAGCTCAGGTGGAGTGTGGTAAGCTAGGCCTTCTCCTTCTCCTTCTCCTTCTCCTTCTCCTTCTCCTTCTCCTTCTCCTTCTCCTTCTCCTTCTCCTTCTCCCTTTTCCTCTTCCCTCCCTTCCCCTTTCCTCTTCCCTGTCTTCTTCCCTTGCCTTTTTTCTCTCTCCTCTCCTCTCCTCTCCTTTCCTCTCCTCTCCTCTCCTCTCCGACCCACTCTTGCCAAGGAAAAGCACTTCCCCTCCAGTCCTGGGGTACTGTCAGCACACCCCGAGCTGCTCTGCACGTTTTAAATAACATTTCACTGAGCTGAGTGTGTGGTACAGAAACCACAAGTGTGAGGATCCCACAGTCCATAAATATAAAGGAGTGTACAGAGAGAGAGGAGACTCCAGAGGGGGAGCACAACCAGCAGTGGGATCACACCTCAGATCCAGAGTATTGCAATCCCTGTAAACCACAAAGTGCAAAGGAGGTACCATAAACACAAGTCAGGGAGCACAGAGCTCTGGGAAGCCTTTTCCAGGTTTTGGTGTGCCAGGGGCTGAGGCAGGAGATGGCTTTAGGTCTCCAAAACTCCTGGCTCTTTTTCTCACGTGCAGAAGGCCTGGCACTGGATTGGGTTACTAAAGCATTCCAGCCCCATTCCCACTCACAGAAATCTCTGCTTCAAATGAAAAATTCCAACCACTTCATTTTATTCCTTCTCTTCCCTTCCTCCTCCCCAGGCTGAGCTCTGCCACAACCCAGGTGGGTTAACCAAGGTGCTGAGGGTACAGAAACAAATTCCACAAGGCAAACCCACCTAAGGAACCAGGATTGATGATGCCAGGAGCCTCCCAGGGCTCCTAAAGCTCTGCTGAGCTCAGGACAGGGTGACAGAACCACAACCTGTGGCCATTCAGGGGACCCTGTGACATCCTATGGCACAGGTTCCCAGAGAATCTGTGGCTGCCCCATCCCTGGAAATGTCCAAGGCCAGGGTGGACAGAGCTTGGAGCAAGCAGGGATTATGGAAGCTGTCCCTGCCCAAGGCAGGAGTGGGACTGGATGGGATTTACAATCACTTCCAACCCAAACCACTCCAGGACATTCAGGCCCAAAGAGCTTCTTTGACCTCATCCCTCTCCTTGCCCTCCGCCTCTCCCGTCCTCTCCCCTGTGCCCTCCATGATCCTCTCTGGGAAGGTGCTGTGCAGATTTTCCTGCCGAGCTATTAAGTTCTTGCAGTTTCCCTGTGGATCCTATTAGCCAAAGAATTTGCTCCTTTTCCAGAGCTCTTTTTTACTCTTTTAAATGAAAACACTTCAAAATATGTCTATGTACACCTTGGCTTGGAGATGGAATTTCAGAGCTGAGGCCATGCATGCACATTTCTGCCTCTTTCTACCTCAAACGTTTTCTTATGTCCACAAATGTATGAAAAACCCATTAGGGAATTGAATTCCCTCAGTGCACAGGGTTCCCTGAGCAGGCTGCATCTCTTTCCCAGCCCCAGGAGTCTGGGTTCCTGCTGATCCTGCCATGCCTGACATTTCCCCCCAGTCCTGGGTGTGCTGTCCTGCCTGGCACTGCTCCTTCCCCAGCTGAGGGGCCAAACACATCCAAACATGGATGAATTTGTTTCCATGGCTCCAGGCTCAGCCTGTGTGGGGGCTCTCAGCGAGGCTGGATGAGCTCCATGCAGATCCCATCATTTGCCCAGGGCTGAGATCCAGTCTGTCCTGTCCTCATGGGATCCCAGGATGGTTTGGGATGGAAGGAACCTTAAAGCTCATCTCATTCCACCCCCTGCCATGGGCAGGGACACCTTCCACTAGCCCAGGTTGTCCCAAGCCCTGTCCAGCCTGGTCTTGGACGCTTCCAGGGATCCAGGGGCAGCCACAGCTTCTCTGGAAAACCATTCCAAGGCCTCCCCACCCTCACGGGGCAGAAATCCTTCCCAATATCCCACCTAACCCTGCCCTCTGGCAGTGGGAAGCCTTCCCTCCTACATCCTCCTGTGTCATCACCCCATCTCTCTCCATCCCGAGTCCTTCCTCCCACCACAGCCCCTGGGTGTCCCCATCCCTCGTGTCCCCCTCTCCTCCTCCTCCCTTCCCGCGGCTCCGTGGATGGGGCTGTGCCTGCAGGCTGCCTGCTGCCGCCTGTCCCCGACAAGAAAGCTGTGCCTGTGGTGCCTCACAAAGCTGCCTTTGAGCCCCGAGTGCCGGCGGGGGGAGGCTCTTGTGGCTGGGGCTGGCGAGTGCCTGCAGAAGGACTCTGTGAGAGGCACTGGCGGTGCCAGGAATCTCATTACAGCCCCTGACTGACGGCCGTGCGAGGATGGCTCCAAACAGGCACCCAGACACCGCAGGATCGCAGCTGAGGGGCTGCAGGAGACCTCGGGAGTTCCCAGAATCCCAAACCTGTCAAGTCAGGAGCCCACTCCCGGGTTTTGTGCAGGCTGGGAGAGCAGGGCAGGAGCTGAGCCAAGGCAGAGCCCAGCTCATCCCTAACACTCCCTCAGTCTCTCCGTCTTGATTGATGGAATTTCCACCCGGCCAAGCGCTGGAGTGTGGAATTGCTCCCCCACAGCCTGGCTCGGCCCACTAAGGGTTAATGTCGGGGCCAGGCAGAGAATCCATCTCCATTTCAATGCTTCGTTAAGAGTTTTGTGGTGAAACAAAGCAAAGCCATCCAAGTTTGGTGACAATTTTCCCACAGTCATCCGCGGCTCTGATTCATTTTCAGCCCCAGATTGGAGTGGTAATAGCCCGACCACAGAACATTTCCTGGGGATTAATCACGGCTGGGAAAGGGCTGCAGCTCCGAGCTGCGCTCCAGGTGCCCCCAGATCGTCCTTCTGTGTCAGGAATTAGCGGCTGCTGAGGTCACTGCCGCTCTGCCGCCGCTGGTGCAATTACAACCCAATTCCTGCTAATTACCAGCAGGTTCAGACATCAAGGTGCCGCGAGCTCGCAGCAAAGCCCAGCTCCTGCCCTGTCATTCCCGGCCAGCTGCTGCTTCCAGGGCATTGGCAGGCATGGAGATCCGCGGGGAGGGAATCCCTGAGGTGCTTCCCTGGGGTCCCTCTCTTTGTGCCTTGTGGCAGCTGGGCTCTCAGGTGATGGATGGACAGACGGACGGACAGATGGATGGACGGATGGATGGACAGACGGACGGATGGACGGACGGACGGACGGACGGATGGATGGATGGATGCATCAGACCCAAAGTCTGCAGAAAATCCCCAGGTTTCAGGCACCCCACTTTCCTTCCAGGGAGCAAGTCAAGCCTGGAAAAACAAATCCCAGGACATCATTCAAACAAAACCCTTTTTTCCATGCACAACCAAGAAATTCCTGGTCAGAGGCAGCATGGGAAGGGCTGGCTCCAAGGGTAGCTCCTGGCCACCACGCTGGATGTGGGGCCCCATTTTCCACTGTTTCTCCAGGGAATATTCAGGGGAAATATTCATCTGGGTCCATCCAGTTCCTAATGGGAAGAGCAGCCTCTGGCACAGGCGCTGCCTGTCACTCCTGGGAGCTGTGGGACCCCTCGCTGGGCACTGCAGCCACCTCCCCACCCGGGGATGCTCCGAGGCCATGGGGAAGGGATGGGGTCTCCACTCCACCTTTTCTGCCTCCAGCTGTCTGCAACAGGAAAAACATGCGGGGAGAGGGATCCCACATGGTGATCCTGAGCTACTTCGGACTCATTTTAGAAACACAAATGCCAGGAGGAAAAGAGAATTTGTGCCTGTCCCAGCTGAGCACCAGCATGGCACAAGCACCAGAGCCAGAGCCAGCACTGGCATTGGTACCAGAACCAGCAGCAGGACCAGCACCAGAATCAACATCAGAACCACCACCAGCACCAACACCAGCTCCAGCACCAACATTAGCACCAGGACCAGCATCAGAACCAACTCCAGCACCAGCTGCAGAACCAGCCCCAGCTCCAGCCCTGCTCCGTGGCCACAGCTGGCTCTGGCTGTGGGTGCCCCATTCCTCTTCCACGTCTGCCACTGGCTGCTGGATATAGCCAAATTTCCAAGACCTGCTCTGCCAAAGAGCTGGAGAAAGGGGAGCCAGCACATCCCCCTTCCCCAGCCTCCAGCCCTGCCTGGGCACTGTGGCTGCACAACGAGGAGGTTTTGGGCTCCAATCGCTGTTTGCTGCCGTGTTTTGTACAATAATTAAGCACCTGCCTTTTGAAGGCCCCTTCTCATTGCTGGGAACATTCCCCAGTGCTGTGTCCCCCTTTAATTTCCTCCGGCAGTGCTGCCTCCCATCACCCTTCCCATTTCCACGGCATCGGTACCTGCATCCACCTCTTGTGCCGGAGCTTTGAAGTTGAAATTCCATCTCCCTGCATGATCAAATCTTTGATTTCTGATTAAAGCTGTCAAAGAAACAGTTTCCTGCCTGCTGAAAATTCAGATTTCAAATAAAATAAAAAGACAAAATCTGCATTGGGCTAAAACATAAAAATACCTTTTCCATGGAGCTAAGAAAGGAAAACAGCGTCAGCACAGGTTGGTCCCAGCCTTTTATCTCGGCTGCAGCCTTTGCTTTCCCTCCTTCCACTTCTTTTGTTATGATTGGCATATTTTTGGAAATATGAGCCCGTGTTAAGTGAGAAGACAAGGAAATTTTCACTTTTGGAGCAGCAAAACAAAATCTTCCTGAAAAGATGTATAGGCAGATGTGGGGGTTTTTTTCTTTCCCCCCAACTTTTGGAATTGAAATTGTCCCATCAAAACCTGTCCTAAGGAATGAGTGAGGATATAAATAAATAAAGGTTCCTGGTTTGATCAAGCATGAACAAGAATGATTATTAAATTCCCAGATAACATCCCATCCCCTGGGATCTCCCTGATGGACACCTCGGCAGACGTTCCCCTCCTGCCTGGCACATCCTTCCCAGCACAAACAATGGGCCCAAAAAGGAAAGAGGGAAAAGGCCAAACTCAAAAAAATCCAGCTGGGAGCTTAAATGAGAGGCCTAGATGGAAAAAATAACCCTTTTCCATGACATGGAATGTGTTCCTTCATCAGGAGGCTGCGCACATGTGGGAAGTGAATGTGTGGATGAGGGAAGTGCTTGGATAACAGATCCTGCTGTGCCAGGGAGGGTCTGAATTGGGAAGGTTGGGTGATCCAGTGCTGGGATTTTATGGATTGTTTCTTCCCATGTCTTAAATCTCTGCTGTGGGAGCAACCAGCCCAGGCAGGAATGTTTGCAGCCCAGCCAGCACTGGTATGGGAATGAGGAGGGTGAATCCAAGGATTTGAGGGATAAGTGCTTCTCAGAGGGGTCAAAGACAGGGGGATTTTCCATGCCTGGCACAGGCAGCTGTGGGAGTTACGGGGTAGGGATGAGTGGCAGTGCTGGGTCTGTGAGCAGAGGGGCTGCCACTGCTCCCTCAGGACATTCTGCTGGTCCCCCACTCTCCTGGGTCACAGGGACAGCCTGGAAAGCCATTCCTCTGTCCCCTGCAGCCACCAGGACTGAGCAGGGGGAGGAAAGTGAAGGAAAATCCAAAGGCATCCAGATCTGGGGGTTGAAGTGGGTACAGAACTGGGACACGAACCCTTTCTCCAGTCTTTGGGAACAGAACTGGCAGACAAACCCTTTATCCAAATCTTTGGGAATAGAATTAGGAGAAAAACCCTTTCTCCAATCTTTGGGTGTAAAATTGGGGGACAAACCCCTCCTCCAGCCTTTGGGAGTAGAATTAGGACACAAACCCTTTCCCCACCCTTGGCACCCTCCCCACGCCCCCGTCCCCACCCGGCTCCATGGCCCAGGTGCCCACAGGGCTGCATTCCCAACTCCTGGGTTTAATCTTCACATTTATGGACCATGTGCAGTTATTTAACAGGTCTGGCCCGAACAGCAGCGTGTGCCAAGAAGGAACAATCATCCCTCATTTCCCAGCTGTGACATCATCAGCTCATATTTCACGGATATGATGTCACTGCTGCGCAATAGGACTCGGGATTTTCAAAAGGTTTTTATTAACATTGAGGCTTTTTTGGGTGGGTTTTTTTTTTCCCCTCTGGTCTGGCCAGAACATCTGGAGCTGGGAAACTTCAGAGTCCAAAATATTCACGACTAGGAGCAGACAGAATTCCAACCCACAGGACTTCTGGGAGTGAAGGAGGACAGATAGCGATGTGGGGATCCAGGAGTCACAAGCAACTGAGGAAAAATCAAAGAGCAGCAGGAAGGGGAGTGTGGCAGCAGGGGTGGGGGGCTGGGGATGTGTCCTCAACATCCATGAGCAGGCTGGGGACACCAGGCCGGGGAGGGGACACCACAGAGCCACACCTGTGGTGGTGGCAGAGGACAAGTGAAACCTTCAGGGTGAAGAGAATTCCATCCCTCTGCTTTTCCAGAATAAAGGAATTTTTACAGAAAACTTGGGGAGCTGGGAAGGAGGGAGGGGAGAGGATTCTGGGGGAGAGGGCCTGCTGGGCAGGCAGCACAGACTGGGGAGAGGGGACAGAAACCTTGGGAAGGTGCAGCAGGAATTGGGAGGTGGGATAGAAGCCAGGGGAAAGTGCAGCAGGCCTGGACAGGGCTGTGTGTCCAATGCTGCTCGGCAGGATTGGGAAGCACCCCCTGTGGCACCTGGCTGTGGGATGAGCATCCCTTGGGATGCTTGGCACCTTCCCAGGATCCCATCCTTCACCCTGCATCTCCCACAGCCTCAGGTGCCTCCCTCCCACAGGACTCCCCCTCAGTGAAAGCTGTGGGACACCTGGAGCTGGAAGAAGGGTGAAAAAAAGGACTGGGGTGACCATTGCTTGGAATCCCTAATTAATCTATCCCAGCTGCATCCCTTTGGGGTTCCCTTCCCAGCAGCCCTCGTGCAAGAGAGCACGAGAAGTCCCAGACAATGGAAATGCTTTTTCCATGAGCCCTCGCAGCAGAAGCCGGAATGTCAAGCACGGCTGTCGGGAGAATCCCATGGAACTGATGTCACCACACTCCAAGCAATGGGTCCCCTGCCACGTGCCAATCCCAAAAAATGTCATTCCCTGGTTCTGAATGAGGAACGGCCTGGAAATGGCAGGAATTCTGCTGCTCTGTTCCGTCTTTGCCAGGATGGTCGTAATCCATTTTTCTGGCTGCAAGCTTTTATAAATCCCTCAGGAGCTCCATGAGAGACCCAAGCCTCTTCCAAGGGAGCCCAGGCAGCTCTGGTGGCTGCACCGAGGAGAGAAAGGTTGGAGAATGAAGCCTGACAAGCTGATGAGATAAACTGGTCAGATCAAAGACTGACAGCAATAATTGTACATGGCATTGCTGTGCAAAGCTAATTTAGACACAGATGAGCCCATGACAGACTCACTGGAGGGTGGCAGACGAGCAGGGAATGGAGAGCACTTCATTTATCCTCCCTGGAAGTGGGGGGAGCGCTGGGAGCAGGCGGCTGGGGCGGCTTCTCCCTCGCTCTCTCTCCTTCCAAGTTATCAAACTTTATCAGGTTCCTTTGCTGCAAATTAGCGAGGACGGACAGAGAGGGAAAAACACTGAATCCATCAAGGTTCCTGCTTGTTTCCCAGCCCACGAGCGAGAAGTCAGGATGATTTACTGGGAGGGTGGGGAGATCTGGAACAGACTATCCAGAGAAGCTGTGGCTCCCCTATCCCTGGAAGTGTCCAGGGCCAGGTTGGATGGAGCTTGGAGCAACCTGGGATAGTGGAAGGTGTCCCTGCCTATGGCAGGGGGTAGCACTGGATGAGCTTTAAGGTTGTTTCCAGTCCAAACCACTCTGGCATTCTGTGGTTCTGCAAAACAGGGCCTTGATTTTCTCCTGCAAAGCCCAGCAAAGCACCACATTTTCACACCATGTGGGGCTTTTTCGCTGTTATAAATTAAACCAGAGCCATCACTTCTCCCACTTTTTTTTTTTTTTTTTTTCAGCTCACTCAGATCACTGGGAATTGAAGGAGTTTCTTCTTCAGGCTTGCCTGCTGCTTTGGGTCTCTGCAAAGAAATCCTATCCTGGTTTCTCCATCATCTTCCCTCTTCCCTCCCCATCCCTGGCAGGAACCAACCCTTGGAGATGCAAACCCCGTATCCTACAACCAACACCTGCACCAGGACAGGTTCCCTGGCACAGTGAGGCCCCTGCCCCTGCCCCAGCACCTCTGCCCTGGAGATCCTGCTGCCTGCAGCCCTCGGGGAGCTCTGGCTCCGGTCCGGGAAGCAGCGGGATGCAGGCACCAGCACGGGCTGGCAGACGAGGGAGTAACTGAAGGGAGAAGAATTTTCACTTCATATTTTATGCAAAACTGACACTTTCAGCCCAAGAAGAAACGCTGTGCCCCCCCTCCCGCTCAGCACAGGCAGGATCCATCCCGGAGGGAGCGGCCAGAGATCCCTGATCCCATCTCTTGCCAGGGGCGAGCTCCGGGCAGGGAGAGCCGCTCGCCCCTGCCCTGCTCCTGTGCCCAGCCCGGCTGGCTGTGCCGCAGCTGCCAGAACAATGGGAACAATCCCAATAACCCCCCTTTCCCGGGAATACTGCGGGCTCTTGGCAGCTCCTTCGCGCACAATTAGCATTTCTCGTCAGGCGGGGGAGCACAGATTGCTCGCGCTGCGGAGTGTTTTGCACAACAGACTGAACCCAATATGGCCCTGCCTGGACCCGCAGCTAAAAGAGACTTCGCAGCAGGACAGAGCCAGCACGGCTCCCAGAGCCCCGCCCGGGACAGGCTCCTCCGAGCCCTCCTGAGCACGGCCCCGAACGCGCCCGAGGGCTGAGCGCAGGGCGGGCACTGCCCCGCTTGGATTTGCGGCAGGGACTCGCCTTTTCCTTCTTCAGGGAAATATTGGTGGGTCCAGGCTCGGAATAAGGGATGGGACTTACAGGGAGCTCAGGGGTCAGGGACATACAGAGCCATAGGATGGTTAGGGTTGGAAGGGAACTTAAATGCCATCCAATCCCACCCCTGCCATCCTGGGTTGCTCCAAGCCCCATCCAACCTGACCTTGGACACTTCCAGGGATGGGACAGCCACAGCTTCTCTGGACAGTCTGTTCCAGCACCTCCCCACCCTCACAGGGAAGATTTCCTTTCTAATACCCCATCCAAATCTCTCCTCCTTTAGTTTAAATCCATTCCAGTACATCTAGGGGTTCACAGTGGGTGATGCACCCTTTCCAGGCTGAGACAGGATGGACCTCCACAGGCTGACACTGCTTGTGATCCTCCTGCTCCTCAGCTGCCAATGCCAAGGGATCTGTGCTGACCCTGCTCCAATGCCAGCCCACGAGGGTCACACATGCTGGTGACACCACGATGCCTTTGGCAGCTCAGCTGGTGCCTGGTCACTTGTAAACCACTACAACCCAAGATCATGCTGCAGCTCAAAGTGCCACTTGGAAGGATCCCCAAAGTCGTGTCTGTCCAGAGAGACTGGATTGGTAAATCCAGGGAATGCCAGACTCACATCCCCATTAAAGCCAGCCCAGCCCATGGACAGTAGCGCTCTGTGATTAATTGCTGTGCTTAAAACTCCTATTTATAGACACGCTGCAAGTGCTGTGCCAGGGATAGCAGAGCCAGAGACTCCTCCTCCAGCAGCTCCCAGGACTCAGCAGCTGATCCCACAGCCTCAGACTCCCGGGATGTGGAGAAGCTCAGCTCATTATCCAGCCAGAGCTTCCCTGCCCTGCTCACCCACGGTCCATGGGGATCCCACTGGCCTCCCTGATCTCAGTGGTGATGTTGTGGATGTGGCTGGATGCTGTGGATGTGGCTGGATCCTGTGGATGCCGTTCGATATTGTGGATGCCATTGGATGCTGTGGATGCCTTTGGATGCTGTGGATGCCGTTGGATGCTATGGATGCCGTTGGATGCTATGGATACCGTTGGATGCTCTTGGATCCCCACAGGGCTGAGGAGATTTAGCTGGAGCTTGGCACCTGCAGCAATGTGGGAACAGGACCTGAAGGCACTGCTGCTCCTTGACCTTGCATCACTGCAGAGCCAGCACTGGAGTCCAGCAGTCTTTGATTCCCTGGGAGGCTCCAGGCCTTGCCCCGGGCTTCCCTGGGCTTTGCCTGAGTTACTGCTTGGGAAATGAGCTGTTAGAGATCCAGATTTGAGCCAGCAGCTGGGAGAATTTGTTGGGAAGGACATCTTTTGGTAGCGATGCTCCACATCCAACAGTTCTCTTTACCCTACAGTATTCTTTAAGGCAAAACAAACAAAAAAGGAAATCCATTTCACCTTGCTTTTATTTTCATGACAGCCCCAGCTCTTATCAACACTGAGGTACTAAGCAGGGAGGGTTCAGGGGTATTGCTGCCACCAGCATCCCACTGTACAGGGCATCCCACTGCCCAGAGCATTCTGCTGCTGAGACCATCCCACTGCCCAGAACACCCCACTGACAGGAGCATCCACTGCCCAGAACACCCCACTGACAGGAGCATCCCTCTGCCCAGAACATCCCACTGACCGGAGCATCCACTGCCCAGAACACCCCACTGACAGGAGCATCCCACTCCTGTGAGCATCCTCCATCCCCTCTTTGCCTCCTCCAGCCCCAGTTTGGGCAGTGTTGGGACAGGCTGGTGGTGGGGAGGGCAGCAGTGGCTCCTTGACCACATGGAGCAATCCATGGCAGCCCATCCAGCTGTGGATTTGTCCTCTGCCAGGAGCCTCCCAGCTCTTCCCTGGCAGCCGCAGCTCTCTTGTCTGAGGGCTCCTGAGCTGCATTCCCACCCTGTGGGTTTGTGGTGGAGAAATATCCTGAGTTTGTGTTGTTTGGGATGTGAACGTGTCTGGTGGGGAATGATCCCCCCCCGTCCACACTGACACACACAGGGGGAGCCAAGGGGGAGGGAGCATTTCCACATGGACACAAAACAATCCCTATTTGTCTCCAAGACAGACCCCACCGTTGGGTTTCCTGGGGTCACGCAGCTGCAGGAACATGTGGAAAAGAAATGTCTCTCTGCTCAGCACTGGACATTCATGTAATTCAATCTATTGCTCCCATGTGCAAGAAATCCACCAAAGTGGCCCCATTCCAAATGGCAGGAAATGCAGAGTGTCAGGGACAGAGGCAAATCCTCCCTCAGACCAGGGCTTTATTTTATTTTAATTGGGTTGGACTGGGAGAGGCGATGGAGGTCATGTGGGGCTGGGGGAGGCAGCAGCAGCACACTGGGGACATCCCTCTGTCCCCTTCTGTTGTCACACATCACCATGGCCTGAAACTGCTGGGGAGATGCCAGGACAAGCTCACCTGGCCCCAGAGCAGAGGTGTCTGTGAGTTCCTGCCATTCCCATTCCCCAAATCCCTGACACATCCTCCCAAAGAAGTTCATGGTGACTTTCCACGTGACCACCAGCACAACAAAGTCTTTCCCCCAGGATTTTGTTGCCCAGAGATCACCCTCTCCCTGCAGACCTTCACCCCAACACCTGGGCTCCCTGAGGAGCTGGGCTGGTCATGCCAAGCTCCAGTTAAATCCTGTTTGATCCCCAGGAACGCTGCTCCAGGATGTGAGGTGAGGTTACCTCAGCTGAGCCTTAAATGGATTTTTCCGTTAAGAGAGGATTTTTTTGGTCTTGTTTTATTGAAAAGGAATTTGCAGTAATTAGCTCTTACAGGGGATTTCACTGTTCTCTCTCCTCCTCTAAAGCATAAAACACTTATTACAACACATTGTTTAACGTGATCTCCACTCCCAGGGATTTTTCTTTCCTCATGTGATGATCCAGCCCTGCCTTTGGACTTCAGTGCTCTAAATCTTCCTGCAGCCCTCAGCCGTGCCCTGATCCCTTTTCCTGGATCCACATTTATCTTTCCTCCCTAGTTCTTGGTGCAGCTGGAGATGAGAGAGCAGGGAAAATAAGGCTTTTCCCCGCCATTTCCACCATTTCCACGGATTTGTTGGATTCTTGTTGGACAAAACATTCCATGTCTGCTTCCATGGGCATCTGGGGAGTGGCTGCTCCTCACTGGGCCACAGAGAGCAGATTTTCCCTACAAACTTCTGTCCCTCCCAGTGCCTTCACCTGCGTTAGGCTGGGCTTTATTTAGGCTGTTGGGCTTCATCTTCCTCCTCGGAGAGAGGGCTGGGAGCAGAGCTGGGAGCAGAGAGATCAAATCTGGGTTAGGACACACCAGGTTATCCCTCCTGCTCCGGGATAGCGACATTCCCTGACCTCTGTGCTGCTGCTCAGCCTGTGTTTTCCTGTTCTCATTCCCAAGCTTTTCCATCACTCGTTACAGCCCATGGGCTGACCTGAACACCTCCTTTGCTCTCTTTCCCTCTGTTCTCGGTGTTTGAGCCTGGAGGAGGCTCCCGATGGCTCTCCATCGTTCCCAGAGGATGCTCCCAATGTCTCTCCATCGTTCCCACAGGATGCTCCTGATCTCTCTCTGTCACTCCCAGAGGAGCTCCCAATGGCTCTCTGTCATTCCCAGAGGATGCTCCCGATGTCTCTCCATCGTTCCCAGAGGAGGCTCCCGATGGCTCTGTCTCTCCCGCTGTGGGTGGAGGTGGATTTTCCCTGTCAGGGAGTTCAATCTGCTCCTGGTTCGCGTCAGCTTTGTCTGAGCCCGAGATTAAACTCGGCGTGCTCGAGTGCTTGTTCTCGTTGCCGTCACGCCGCCCCTTTAAAGTCGCCGTACAAATCCTGCCCTGCAGCTCCTTGATTGTGTTCCTGCTTCTCCTCTGAACTCCCTCCAATCCATCAGCGGCGCTCCGGCGGCAGCGCAGGTGCAGCTGCGGGAGCCTTTGCCAAGAGCCCCTGGTTCTCCGCGATGCCCTGGCACAGGGACACCGCGGCGAGGACGATGGGGGGGACACGGTGCCAGCCCTAGTGCCAGCCCTGGTGCCAGTCCCGGTGCCAGCCCCGCACGGGGATCACTCGCCAGGGCCATTCCAGACAAAACCGTGCCGTTAACACTCCTTGGCTGCTCTGTCAGCTCCCATTAAAGGCCTGGGGAAGCAGCGCTTCCCGAGGCTTTGCAGGATAATTTGTGTGTTTAATACACCTCAAGCTCACGTTAGGCTGCAATTAAGGCAGGAGGAGGGAGCTGGAGCAGAGGAGACGCCGGCCTCCCACTGCCTCCTCGGATCCTGCTGCTTTCTGTGCCGGTGGAGGATGCCAGGGAAGCTGGAATTAGAGGCAAAAGTGTAATTTGTCATTTGCAAGTCTAAGCCAAAGGCTGGGCTGGTGGGAAGAGAAATGGGAGAGCTGGGAGCTCCTCACGGGAAATTATCACTGAATGAGCTGAGCTGAGCTGAGCCAAGCTGAGCTGAGCATCCCAGCACACTGACAGCAGCTGGTCCAGGCTGGTGGTTGGGAGCCAGGGACATGGGACTGTGGGATGGCAAGAGGGGACCCCACAGCCTGGCAGAGCTGTCACACAGGTCCCTGCAAGGAGGGTGCTGCAGCCCAGGCCGAGGCCCAGCTCCACACGCGCTTCAGGGAATAGGAAATTCCTGCTCTTGACACCACCAGGCCATTTTTCTTTGCCTAGTTAATACTTTTGTTATGTGCAGCTGATAGAGAAAATGCTCAATGTTAGAAAAAATAAAGTGGGAGCAGCTCATCCCACTGTAGTCCTTGTAGGAGTCAGACTTTGTGGCCCACAGTGGTGTTTGACTCACCCCATTGGAAAAGAGACACCCCCTGTGACACAACCATGAGGAACCCACAGACCTGTCCTCATTCCAGCCAACAGAAGCCCTGCTTCACAGCAGGAACTGGGAGCTGCTGGGAGCAGGAAAGTCTTTGGAGGATTCTGCAGTGGGATTTATTCCCTGAGCTCGACACGATCCAGGTTTTGCTGCTGCCAGAAGGGAGTTCCTACTCCTTTCCCCCACACAGGACAGGGAATGCTGAGTGTGACCCACGCGTCCCTGTGGGCAGAGCCAGAGCCACAGCTCCTCCCTCCTCTGGTGGCCTTCCCTTGGACCTGGCAGATATCCGTGGGGTGTGGGGAGGATGGGGACAGGGATCTCGGTGGTGGGAGTGGTGCAATTCTCCCCACAGCAGGCAGGAGGGATTTCTGCAGGAATAAACTGAATCCCCCAGATTAAATATGTTTCAAAGCTAATCAGAAGGAGCCGTGTGTGGGAGCCAGGCATCCTCAGAACTGTCAGTAACGTTCCCTTTTTCCTCAAGGGCTGCTTCAGAGGGTGCCAGCTCCTTCCTCAGCATCCCTGTTTAGCTGGGTGGGAATTTGCCTCTGGCAGAACTGCTGCAGATTTTCAGGAGAGTCTTGCAGAGTCCATCAGAAAATCCAGCAGGAGCTGGGATGGCTCCTGAGCAGCAGAGACCAGAGACCCTTCAAAGTCCAGTGGCCACTGAGCCTTGCAGAGCCACCCCAGGCTCTGGGAAATGGAAATGCTGCCAGCTCTGCCATGGGCTCCTCATTCCCAGATAAACCAGGACTGCAGCTTCTCCTCTGGCCCAGCTTTGTGGGGCTTCTTTGGGAAGTGGGAGGTCTGTGACAGTGGCCCAGGGCTTGGAGCAGCTGAGGGGCTGCTGGAGTGGGGTGGGGAATATGGAAAAGTGCAGCATATGGAAAAGGGTCAGAGAGGCTTTGATCCAGGAGCAGTCCTTTGGAGGAGAACAGAGAAGAGTGGGAGCAGCCAGAGTGGGGAGGGAGCACTGATGAGCTCTGACCTTCATCTGAAATATCTCAAAACATATTTAGGGCTTGGTGATCAAAATATTCCTGTTGCCCCTGGATTCCCCAGACAGAAACATGCTCGAGCTTGAATTCCCAGCCCAGGGCTGTGGGCTGGCAGCACCTGCACCCCCTGTTTTCATGGAAGAGTCTCCCAGTGCAGGAGGCTTTGCCAGCAAAGCTGTCAGTGCTGGGTAATCTCCTCTTTTCCCGAGAAGCCAGCGTGCATTATGATGAAAACCCTTGTGAAGTCAGGTGAGCCCAGGTGTAATCCCATAAACTGTGTTCCAGAGCCCTTCAAAGCTGCTCCTCTGCACTGGGATTTCCAGAGCTCTGTGAAGATCATTCACAGGGAGTGACACAGGACTGGGAACAGGGACCGGGGTGTCCCAGCCCTGTCCCTGCTCTCTGGAGCATCTCTCTCTGACCCAGGCTGTCCCAGGCTGCCACTCCCAGGGTCAGGAGCAGCCCTTGGGCATGACCCTGCTTGGTGAGGGAGGAGAGGAGCCCTGGGATGCACTGGGCTGCCAGAGCTCCGCTTCTCCCAGCAGCTGGAACAGACCAGATCCCAACAAACCTCTCAGTTTCCTTCCAGATGCTGAGCCCTAAACCTGCTTCTCCCCATTCCAGACCTTGGCCCCGAGGTGTGGCTGTTCTGAGGGCAGGGACAGCTGGCACAAAGCTGGGCACAGCAGCTTGCAGTTTCCTTCCAAATGCCGAGCCCTAAACCCCATTCCAGACCTTGGCCCCGAGGTGTGGCTGTTCTGAGGGCAGGGACAGCTGGCACAAAGCTGGGCACAGCAGCTGGGCCCAGCACTGCAGCTTGGGACCGTCAGCAGCCAAGGTTTCCCAGGGAAGTGGCCAAACTCCAGTGGGTGCCCAATCCAGCTCCTCCTTTCTCCTTACAGAGCAGCTTTTTACATGGGCAGACGGTCACAAAAAAGGGGGAATGGTTTTAAACTAAAAGAGACTATTTAGATTGGATATTGGGAAGGATTTATTCCCTGCGGGGGTGGGGAGGCCGTGGCACAGGGTGCCTAGAGAAGCTGTGGCTGCCTGGAAGTGCCCAAGTCTGGCTTGGATGGGGCTTGGAACCACCTGGGCTAGTGGAATGTGTCCCTGCCCATAGCAGGGGGTGGGAATGAGATGAGCTTTAAGGTTTTTTCTAACACGAACCATTCCATGACGATTCCATGATGTTTTCCCCAGAGATGGCAGCAGCAGATGAGCCATCCTGCCTGCAGATCCCATGTGGAGAGCACAGCGGGGTGTCAGGAACCTGCTCCTTCCCGGACACCAAAGAGCCTCTGCTTCCCAACCACTCCACCTCATGGAAACTCTATCCCTGCAAACACTTGCTCCCTTTATATCTTCCTCCTTTATTTTTTATGGAGAGGCCTTGGAGGAGAGGGAATCGCAGGGGGCTGGCACATCCCCCCCTCCCCCTGGCCTCTCAGAAATAAAGGGATGCAGCTGGAGGGGCAGGAGTTTCTGGAGCAGTATGGATGGGGTGAGAAAGTCATTACCTGCCTTGGGTTTCACTGTGGGAATGGCCGCACCTTTCCCTGGGAATCACTCGTGTCTGGGGGCACCCAGAGAGGGGAGAGGGGGAGGAGGGAACAAAGGGGCAGAGAAAGGGCTGGAAGCAGCATGGGAAGAAAGGAAAAGGGAAAGGGGATTTTTTTTTTTTCTTTGCATATAGCCATGGAGGGACTGAAATGAATTACCTGTCTCCAAAGCAGGGGCGTTCGGGGAATAATCGATTGAACACGCCACAAACTCAGATTTTATGGCTTCAGGAGCCTGGCTGGGGCTGGAGGAAGTGGGGGAAGAGGAAAACTCTTCCACACTGAGGGGACACTTCAGGGGGATGGGTTTGTCTGGCCTTTGTTTTTCCTTTCTTCCTTCTATTTTTTTCCCCCTCCTCTCTCAGTTTGGAGTTCTTTGCGTTGGCTGTTGTTGTTCCCCTTTTTCCAATCTTCCCTTGGGGATTTTCCCCGTTGTTCTGCAGGAGGGAACAGAACTGGATTGTGTTTCTCCTGCTCCCAACTGCAAGGAATGACATCAGCCCGAGGTGTTCCAGCATCTCCTCTCTCCGCACTCCTTCCCTGCCCCAAACTGCTCTGGAATTTGGAGTTTAATAAGGGATTATTATTTCTCCTGATCCATGATTGGGCCTGGAATGGCAGTGGCTGCGAGGGAGCAGTAGATGCATCCAGCTGGTTTCTCTTGGCAGCTTGCAGTGATCCCTGACGAGCATCCCAATCCCTTGCTGCTCCTGCATCCCTGGTTCCCAGCCCTTCCCCAGGGACAGCTTTCCTGCATCCCTTGGTATCACTGCCAAGCATTCCTGGAGCTTCTCCTGGAGAGGTGGCAGCAAGAACAGAGGTTCCAATGGCCTGGATTTTGATTCCCCATGCCCAGAGCCACTGGACACATCCCTACCTCACCAGCATGTGACTGAGGAGCAGGAGGCAGCCCCCAGACCCCCCAGACAGAGAACAAAGGTGCAGAAATTAAAAGACAATTTCCAGAGCCAAAAATAAATTTATTGAAAAGAGCAGGAACACGGTGGTGCTCGGGGGAATGTGAGGATTCTTGACAAGCTCCTGGTGATATTTGCCAGGAGAGTAATTAACTCCCGCCATGGGAGGAGGGATCCAGCTTTTCCAGAAGGCCCTGGGTCAGTTCCTGGGTTTCTCTGCCTCCCTGGTGCTGTTTTCCAGCATCAAGAGGGCTGGGATCACAGCTGGCTCTGCCCCAGGGACACAGGCTGCAGGAGCAGAGAGCCATGCTCCCGTGGAACCACCTGGAATCCCCACCCCTGTGATTCCAAGTGCTCTGAAAACCCTCTGAGCTGGGTCTGGAGCCAGCAGTGCTGGACCCTTTGGTGATTGTGCAGAAATCCCAGCTGCAGTGGAAGCACTCGAAGCAATTGGGAAGAGCAGAGATTGAGGGAAGGATTCCAGCCTCAGAGAGAAGCAGGGCTGGAGGTAGCACAGACTTTCCCAGTTTTCTCAGTCCAGTGAGCCACAAATGGCCACATTCCAGGGAACCCAGTCAGGCAACTCTGAGGCTCAGCTGAGCAGGGATTTGAAGCCACACTCCTGTTCCATTGGGAAAGTGGCTCCTGCTGCTGGTGCAGCGATGGGGAGCCAGGAGAACTCAGCCTCCCCCAGGGCACGGGAGCTGGCATCCAGCCAGCCTTGGCATTCCCAGTGCTCCACATCTCCCTACAACACCACAACAACCTTTGGGAGGCCCAGATCCCAAGGTCACATTGCAGACCTGGAGCCAGACACGCCAACCACAGGTGAGTCAGCAGCTCTGGGAAGATCCTGTGCCTCGCCCCAGGGCGCTCCGCTGGATTCGTCCTTAACCTCCAGGATCCAGCCACCTCCATCCCCTGCGTGTGTTCTCCATAATTAAAGTTGCACTGAGAAAATAAATCCTGCTCCTCACTAATAGGATGGAGGAGGTGTTAAATTATGGCTCAGTTTATCCAAGGATTGCCCAACGCAGCTCCTGCTTTAATAAGTGCCGATAAAACATGTCAGGAAATGATTTGGGAATTAATCCCTCCTGGATGAGGCGGTGACAAACTGCTCTAATATGTTGCACTCCGGGAAGGTGCGTGTTCCTGCTTTATGAAAGGAGTTGCAAGTGGATTTAGGATTCATGGAAATAAGGGAATGATTGACAGGTGAGGGCTTAAGAGAGCCTGTGGGTGGAAGGAGAGAATTGCCCTCCCAGCCCTGCTGGCATTGCCTTCCCTTGTTCCCCACTCCCACAGTTTTCCAGCCACACCTGGTGGATTCCAGCACCGTTTCTGCCCTGTGCCACCCCTGCATCCCGCTCTCCCCATCTCTGATAACCTCTGGCACGGCAGGAAATGAGTTCAGCCCCTCCAGGACCAGGCAGGGGGAATCGACCTAATTCATCCTGCAGTTGTGTTAATAACTGGAGGTTGATGCCGTGAGTTCCACCTTGTCCTCACATGGAAGTGCTTCCAAGTGGTTTGAGGATGCTTGTCAAAATGCAGCCATTGAGAACTGCTTCATTTGCCAAAAACCCCTCCTCACCGCTTTTCATCTGGGGAGAGTTTGGAATTTCCTCATTTCCCTGCTCCATTCCAGTCTCCTCTCCCTGGTGTTTGGATCACAGGATCTGTCCCAGCTCATCTGACACGGGGGATGAGTTCAGGGAGTGCAGCCCCCAGCCACCCCTCATCCCCTCTCCAGGCAGCCCTGCCTGCCCCTGCACTCCTCCTCAGCAGCCTGGGATGTGCCAGGGCTGGGAAGAGCTCAAAAAGGGGGTTTTGAAGGAAGGGAGATGGGATCCAGCAAATTCCTCTCTCTCCAGGCAGCACATGGGGGTGTCCCTGCACATCCCACCCACTCCAGTCGCTGGATGCCAGGACAGGGTGGATGCCCACAGGGAGGGAAGCTGGTGCAGAGGGGACAGAGGGGAGGGAACCTCAGGCAGGACTCTCAAATCCCACTGAGACCTGATTTCCCCACTCTTCCCCATGGACCTGGTGACCCCTGTGTGCCCACCTGCCCTTCAGAGGGGTCACTCCCTCCTCATTCCCAAGCCAGGGGGAGGAGACACAGCCAGGGCAGCAGCTCCAAGGCCCAGCTCATCTCACAGGAGGACATTTGAGCATTGCCTAAGCCCATTTAAAACCTGCTCTGATCCCATAAACTCTGCCTACCTTAACTCAAATTAAAGGGAATTGGCTGGAACTGTGTCAGAGCCAAGGGGGAGTCAGTTCATCCCAGCCCTTCCCAGCTCCTCGAAATGGGGGCTTAGGGGAAAGGAGCCATCCAGGAGCTCAAAGCCTCATAATGGGGTTATGTTGCGGTGGAGAAAATGAAAGTTAAACATTAGGGAAACCTTTATAGCTCTGACAAGAGTTCAGCCAGTGGAACGCTGCAGAATTGCTTTCCCCGGAGATATCCAAGGATAAGGCTAAGCACACATCTGACAGGGATGGTTTACCAGCCTGATGTGCAGGATAAAGTGGAGCAGGTGAGCTGGGGGAGCTCTCTTCAAGCCCTAATAACCCTGGGATCAGTGCAGGTCCCCTCTGCATGGGATCATCCCAGACCATTCTTCACTTTCCACAGCCTCCCCGAGCACTTCCAGCACTCAGTGACACAGGAACAAGGCTCCCGTGGCAGGCACTCAGTGGCTGGTGCTCAGGAGAGGCTGCAGGAACTGAAGAAGCTCAGAACAAAGGAATCCCTGACAACGCCAGTCTGGAGGAATTGCTGGACCACGGGAATGTTGCCAGGAGGATTTGAAGCCTCTGCTCAGAAGGCTGCACTGCTGGAACAGCAGAACCAGAATCCAGTGTTTGAGGTTTTCTCATGAAAAGCCTTTGACAAATCCATCATCCACGGTTTTGTACCTGAGCTGAAATCCATGGAGCAGGCAGAGGGATGCTGGAGCTGGGCCCTGGAGGGCTTGGAGTGGCTCTGTCCCTCCTGTCCTGGCACAAGTTCCCCCTGCCCTGGGGCTTGGTGCTTCCTGGGCCAGCAGGAGCCCCTTTGGGGAGTCAGGCTGTGCCATCTTTTGGGATGCAGGACATGGGAAGGCTCCTCACCTTTGCAGAGCTGGGATGGTGGTTCCTCAGGATGCTGCCTCATTGAAACACCAAAAAAATCCCTTCAACAAGAGAAAGAGATGAAAGAAGAGGAAAGAAGAAACGATGTTTTCCAGAACTTCACGGAGGAGATGGATGAAGGAGAAGGAGGGTGGTTGGGAGAACCAGGAGGGGCCCCACCTCCATTCCCAGTAGGGATCCCAAAAGGGGAAGGGCTGGAAGGCTGACAGGCTCTCCATCCATGTCCCTGGCTCATTTGTAAGGAATTACAGATATGTGGATGGGACATTGGTTAGTGTTAAGTCAAGTGGAAGGTTTGCTCCAAAGTGATAATCAAGAGGCTCCAGGAAAGGGGAAAAGCTCAGCAGATAAGGGCAAGGATCCGAGGCCACAAGTGCTGCTGACAATGGGATGGGGATTGTGCTCAGGGATGGGGTCAGCATTTCTCTCATTTCTTCACTGTTGCAGCCTAGCCAGCCCATGGGGAACTTGGCTATTGATGTTTGCCCAGCTTCTCTTGGAATTTCACCCAGAGGAAGAGTGAGATGTGAAGGAAGTGCAGGACAAGCACGGAACAAACAGGGATCCAGCTCGGGGTCTTTCCTTTCAGGCTGCTCTGGGTGATTTCCTCCACCAACACCTCCCTGTCCCTGCTGTTCCCAGCACAGCTGGAAAACCTCTGGTCTGAGCCCGGGTGCTCTGCATCCACTTCTCATCACTGTGACCATCCAGGAACCCTCTCTTGGATTTATCCCAGTAGTGTGGCTTTGAAATTCTTGGGGAGAGAGAGGGAGGGAGGAGGAGAGAAGTTTTTGCAAGGCCAGCAGAACCCTCCCAGGACATCAAAACCTCTTGGATTCATCCCAAAACAAAACAAGATTGCTCTAATTTTCCAGCAGGCTGGAGGAGAAGCCTCCCTGCCAACCTTCCCAGAGCCAGGAGCTGGACAGCCACACTCCCCCTTCCC
Source organism: Onychostruthus taczanowskii (assembly GCF_017590055.1). Classification (NCBI taxonomy): domain Eukaryota; kingdom Metazoa; phylum Chordata; class Aves; order Passeriformes; family Passeridae; genus Onychostruthus; species Onychostruthus taczanowskii. The sequence goes on from NW_024498462.1 coordinate 10,195,034, forward strand.
ACATCTCCCAAGGGAAAAGGACCTCGGCTGAGAGCGGGGGCAGAGGATGGAATGCCAGAAAGATTGGCAGCAGGAAACTGAATTTCTCCTTCATTCCAGCAATTTGATCCATACACGTGCGGCCGGCCTGGCTTTCGGTAGCACCAGGATCTGTCAGTGGGAGAGCAGCCCCAATTCCAGCTGCTCCAGAGGCAGGAGAGGGCTCGTGTTTAATGGCTCTCATATTAGCACTTGCTATTTAATATTGCATGTTTAGTCTGCTCTGCCTGCTGCTCCCTTCAGGATCAGGTCTATCCCAAACAATCTCAGAGAGGAATCGGGTTCAAAGATGGACTCAAATTGGTTTCAGACCAGCCCAGTTAGTGCACCATTCCACCCAAAATTGGGACCAACTGCCATGGACTGGGGTCCTCAGGCATCTCAGTGCTGCTGCAGGAGACAGTCAGATCTGAGTCCAAGGTTTGGGGCTGTTCCCCATCTGAAGTCTGTGAGGGTGAGGAGGCCTTGGAGTGGATTGCCTAGAGAAGCTATGGCTGCCCCTGGATCCCTGGAAGTGTCCCAGACCAGGTTGGATGGGTCCTGGAGCAACCTGGGATGGTGGAAACTGTCTCTGCCCATGGCAGGGATGATCTATAAGGTCCTTTCTGAATCATTCTGGGATTCTGTGACTTCTGCTTCCGGGGTGGCACCTGTTGGAGCTGCTGCTGGCAGTCTCACTTGCCTTGTCCCACCTGTGCCAAGGAGTGACACCCACCCAGCCAGGGGAGCAGCCCCAGGCTGCAGCTCCTGCAGAAGAAACACCCCTGGCAAAGATTTCCTCCAAGTTCTAAAAATCATTAAAAAGCAAACCCAAACAAACAGCCCAGCAATCCCAGCATCACTGGCATCTCCTTGGCGAGGCGGGGAGGTTTAACATCAGCATGTGTTTTATGGATCGAGAGCTCCAGACAGCTGGAAAAATAGTTAACGTTCCTGTTTGACGTGTTCCAGCCTGGTTTGGAGGGAGCAGATCCAGCAGCTGAGCTCTGCCAAGACAGGGAATCACAGGTATTTCACTGGAGAGGGAGAGCTGGAGCTGGGAACTGCAGGTTTTTAACTGAAGAAGGGAAGTAGGAGCTGGGAACTGTAGGTTTTTAACTGGAGAGGGAGAGTTGGAGCTGGGAACTGCAGGATTTAGCTGGAGAATGAGAGCTGGAGCTGGGACCTGCAGGTATTTCACTGGGGAAGGGGAGCTGGACCCTTTTGCACTGAAATCTCTGAGTTTTCTGAACACAGTGGAATCACAGGCAGGATCTGGCTCAGAGTTAAGGAAGAGATTAAACCAGTGCTTTGTGATTAGGGTACGGCACAAGCAGGAGGAAATACCTGGATTTCAGGGCATACCTGGATTAAAGGACAAGAATTAGGGTGAGTGTGCAGTGTCCAGGCCCTTTCTGTCTTCCCAGCTCGTGCTCTGGGATGCACCAAGGCTCCTGGCACCACCCACCAGGATAATCCAGCCTGGTTCTTCCTCAGCACAAACTCTTCCATGCAGAGAAGGACATCCCACCTGGAAAAAGACACCAATGGCTCACAGGTCACTCAGCCCACTCCTCCTCACAGCCCAGGGGTTGGCAGAACCACACCTATTTTTCCTGGCCTAAATGAGAAGCAGAGTAACCCTAAGGTGACCCCAGATGCCTGAGGTGACCTATTCACCCAGAGAGCCCTCGGAGCCGCCTGAGCCCAGAGCTCCACAGACACCCCGGAGCCAGGGCTGGTGGGGCAGGATTAGGATCCAAAACATCCCAAAATATCCATGCTGGGCATCCAGCGTGGTGTCACTGCTGCCACAGGGCTCAGTTAGGGGACAGCTGTGAGGGCAGAACAGGATGAGTCTCGGCTGGGTGGCTCTCAGCATCAGCCAGCTCCCACTTGAAATGTAAAATTTGGGACAGATCAGGCACTGTGGGAATGGCTATTTTTGGTCTAATCCAGTGTCTAGATCCCATGTGGAGTGAGGAGGAGAATGGGGGAGATTGGGGTACAAGGCACCTTCCCACCTCTCTGCACAGGTAAGTGATTTATGTTTCTACAGGGGATGCCCAGTGCAGGACAGGAGGGATCCTGGGGCAGGAGGGATGGGAGAGAGATCCTGGGGCAGGAGGGATCCTGGGACAGGAGGGATCCCAGGGCAGCAGGAATCCTGGGGCAAGAGGGATCTTGGGGCAGGAGAGATCCTGGGATGGGAGAGATCCTGGGGCAGGAGGGATCCTGGGGCAGCAAGAATCCTGGGACAAGAGGGATCTTGGGACAGGAGGGCTTCCAGGACAGGAGGGATCCCAGAGCAGCTGAGCACAGGCTTTGTACAGAAGGGTTTGGGCTGTTCCCCACCTCTCCTTAGGGGGACAGATCTGCTGTGGTGGCATTTCAGCTGCTCCACCCACTGTTTCTTGGGAGTCAGGCTTGGGAATTGATCCAGCTGGAAATCATCCTGGTGAGAAAAAAAAAAAATAGCTGATGAGGTCTGATCTTGAAGAAAAGAGAGAGGGGAGGCCCTGGCACACAGATTGCCCAGAGAAGCTGTGGCTCCCACATCCCTGGAAGTGTCCAAGGCCAGGTTGGATGAGGTTTGGAGCCACCTGGGATAGCGAAAGAGGGGTGGATTGGGATGAACTTTAAAGCCATTTCCAACCCAAAGGATCTTGTGATTCCATTATTCTATTCTTTCATCAAGTGCCTGACCCAGCTTTGCCTGCTCACATTCTGCTGCTGCTGTAGGGAGGAGGGGAGAGGGGCTGGGAATTGGAATAGGTGGGATCAGCACTTCCAGCAAGGAGCAAAGTCAGCCCTGTGGGAGCAGATTCCAGCTCTGGCTGCATTTCCTCAGCCTTGAGTGGAGAGGGAGGTGACCTGGTGAACTCAGAATGTCCCACGGCCTCCAGCCCTGCTCCTTCACGCCTGCCACTGCCACCAGCCCTGCAAGGACACAGCACGAGGAGAGGGAGCATGAGGGTGGAATCTGTTATCATATCAAACAACGTTCCTCGAGCAGCAGCGCAGGGCAAATCAAGGCTTGGATAAAAGGCACAAAGCGCCTGCAAAGCCTGGTTTAAAATAACCCTTGAAGTAGGAAGCAGCAGCATGAATCATGGTGCATCGCAAACAAGGACGGGATGTGTTTAATTTCCAGTTTATGAAGGCAGTTTTATTTATTTATGATTCTGCTCCAATGTTTAGCTTATACACAAAGTCATGACTCACTGCTGAAGGAGCTCCAAGTCCTCTTTGGAACAGCACATTTCCTCCTTGAGGAAATGACACAAACCCATTCTGTCCCATCAGCTGAGCAGCACAGGAGGAAGGAGCAGGAGGCATCAGGAGACTTCCCTGCCACCAAACCTGCTTGTGGGACCCATCTTGCTGTTGGTAGGAAACTTCTGTGGGCAGGAAACTCCCGGGTTGTTCCCTGACTGTGCTGGGAAAAGTGTGTCAGCAGCAGAGCTGGGCCCCAAGGCTGCAGAGCTGTCCCTTGACACATCAACAGCTGTGCCACCAGCAGGGCAGGACAGGGATTCTGGGACAAAGCAGCCTGGTTTTGCTGGAGTGGATCAAATCTGCAGGCTCTGGATACAAGGTCCATCCTCCTCGGCTCAGTGGGAGCGGGAAGTGCCCCATCACTGCCCAGTGCTGGAGTCTGTACACAGCTCGTGCTCTTTGCTGCCCTGTGGCCTCAGAGCACTCCTTGTCTGCTGAATTTGCAACAATTAATCCCATGATTTCCCTGCTAATTAAACTTCTCCCTTTGGAAAAATGATATTTTAATGAAAATGAATGAGGTCCTGGCATGAAGATGATCCTTCCCCTGCTCTGTGCCATGGATCCAGGATGTGTCCCAGCAATGTGATCCACTGGGCTGAGCCCACTTTTCCCAGCCTTGTTCCCACCTCTTTGACCACTCTCTGGCTTCTCTGGGAGCACATCCTGCTCACAGGTCCTGTGCAGTGTCAGGGATGTGTTTCCATGGCTCTGGATGTGCTCCTGAGGATGCTCAATGTCCATTGTGCACTTCCAGCTCTCTGCTGAGCAGCAGAGGCTGTGGCTGCTGGCAGGGATGAGGGTGGACTTGGAGAGTCTGGAGAAGGGCTGGGATGAAGCAGCAGAGCCCAGGAATTCTCAGGCTGGGTTTGGTGAAGGGCTGCAAAGCCTTCCTCTCCCAGGGACGGAACCATCGGGAGCTGCTTAAGGCAGGGGGTGGCTCCGGGACAACACAGAGCCCAGGTGGGAGGAGGACATGGAAGGAAGGACATGGAAGGAAGGACATGGAAGTGAGGACATGGAAGTGAGGACACGGCAGTGAGGACTGTAATGGCAGTGGGGACATCACAATCAGGACCGCCAAGCAATCACTGTTTTCCTTTTCTTTTTCCCAAAAGCGAGGCAACGGAGCCAGCAGCACCATCCCCCACAGGAGCATCCAGGACATCCCCAGCCCGGTCACTTCCCGGCCCGGTGGCCCCGAGCGGCTCGCTGGGGGTGGGAGGGAGCCGTGACAGCCCCGAGGAAGCTCAATCAGCCGCTATTTACGGCCGATTATCTCAGCCCTGCTCCAGCTCCCCGATAATTCCCAGAATTAGCCGGCGCGCTTTGTTCGGGAGTGTTTTTGTCAGATATCTTGGACTACAGGGAAGGGGGGTGGGACCCAGGTGGGGGGAGCAACAGGCAGCGCTGAGTGTTTACAAGTTCCCAAGCAGGAACTACAAGGCTAATTAATTTCTCATTAAGGAAGAAGTCGAAGGATAAAGAAGCAGAAACCTCGAGCTTTGGGAGATGCTGCGGATCCAAAGACATGCACACGCATCCCTCCCTTTTATCCCTGGGAATGAGGCCCCTTTCATACCCCAAACACCTCGTTTCCTGCTCTTCCCTTTATCCCCAGCTCTCCCCAGAGACAGTCGGGATCACCCCAGCCCCATGTGTCACACAGATATGGGGGATTTTTTTTTTTTTTTTGGGAAAATGCACAGAATTTCAGTGTTACAAGGCAACAGCAGATGGGATCTTATCCCAGAATTCCCAGAATGCATTTGCATCCCTGGAAGTGTCCAAGGACTGTCTGGACAGAGCTTGGAGCACCCTAGGACAGTGGGAGGTGTCCCTGCCCATGGCAAGGGTGGGACTGGATGAGCTTTAAGGTCTTTTCCAACCCAAACCATCCAATATTTCTATTATCCACATTTTGGGCACCATTGGAACTGCATCCATCCCCCTGGGGCACCACCCAGCACCATCCCTCCCTGCTGCCAGCTGTGAAATGGGGTCCCAGGAGAGACAAAACAGGGTTTGCTGCTCCCCCACTGTGGAGAGCCAGGAGGAGCTCAGGACTCTTCCCAGGTGGTGCCATCTCTGTTCCTGCCACTTCTGTAGAGCAGAGAGAAGAGCTCCAGAATCTTCCCATGGTTTCCAGGAAAGTTGCCTGCTCAGATTTCCTTGGCAGCTGTGCCAGCTCCAGGACAGTTTCAGTAAACAGGGGGAGCTTGAAGGGTGAACGGAATGGGAAACCTGAGAAGAGCCAGGTACATCCTCATTGCTGGGTGGGGTTTGGGTGCTAAAACAGCACCCAGGGATCTGGAAGCCTAGATTCCATTTTAGCTGAGATAATTTCCTGTCCTCATGGGAAGATCCAAGCCCAGGGTGAGCTCCCAGGAGCAGGCAGAGCTCTGTCCCCTCTGCTGGCCATGGGACAAGGTCAGGTCACCACCAGCAGCCCCCAAAGCTGGTGACAGGAATGGGTCACCCAGCAGGCACTGACCCCACAATCCAGCCCAATCCCACCACTCCAGTTTGGCCAGGGAAAAAGAAACTCTTTCCCAAGTTTTGTTTGGCTCTGCAATTGCCAGCTCTCCGTGAGCCCCCAGCTCCTGTGCTGTGGCTGGAGGCCCTGGGCTGCCACAGGCACTTCCACCAGGCATCTTTCTCCTGGAGGATTTGCTCCAAGCCATTGATTTTAAATCCTGGGAAAATTGGCCCATTTGCTGTGTTCACGGAGTGTGTATTTTATAGGATACCTTGTCTCAAAGCCATTAACCAAGCAAACATTACATTTTATAATCAAATAACAAACCAGAAATAATGGAGGTGTGTTTCCTACCTGCAGTGCTCGGAATGCACCAGGGTAAGGGGTGATTCCTCAGGGTGGAGAGGAGCTGGAGATGGGAGGGTTCTCCTGGAGTGAGGGAGCTTCTCATACATGAGCTTCTCTTTCCTGGGTGTCTGGTGGGGAGGAATATCCATCAGCAGGGCCAGGGGTGCTGCCAGCCCTGGGCAGAGGGAAGGACTGCAGAGCTTTCCCCTCCCCACAGCCCCCAAAGCTCACGAATGCTTGTGCAGAACTCATGAAATTCTTTCTCCTCTCTGCTTTACAGGAGGGATTTTTTTTTCCCCCAGCTTGGAATTCAGTTAGCAGGCGTTTTCCTGCAGAAAGTGCAGGAATTGGCCGGCATTGGAGGGGTGCAGCCCTTCCCCGCTCCCCCAAGGTGCTGGGGGAAATCCCACAGTTCATTTTTCCTGGCTGCAGAATGCCTTTTCCTTTGCATTCTTCAGCTCGCAGGTACTTCATCACCATGTTTCCTATTCACATGTCTGGTCATTTCACTCGTGTCAGGGCTCCTTAACTAGGAAATATCAAGATGTTTTCACCCTGGAAAGCTGGGAAGCGTGTAATTAGCCACCCAGGTAATAAATTACCTGTGCTGGCGACAGCCCACTGGGGAAACCTTTATTCTCCATCTCATCCTATTATGCTGAGCCAATTTAGCACATCTGTAGTTGTTTTAAAATAGTCATTTCAATGGACTCTGAGAAAAGGAGGCTTATTAACAACTTAGCTGCCAGGAGGAAAATGGGAGGGACAGCAGCTGCCATGGAGGGAGAAGTTTGGTCCTGGCTGGAGAACAAATCCTGCTGTGCCTCCAGCCCTTTTCTCAGACCACAGCATGACAAAGCTCTGGGGTCCCCCTCCAGCCTTCCTGGAGCCCCCAGACCAGAGGGGGCTGGGGAGTGTTTGACCATGGATGTGGGAGAGGAAGGGGGGATTTGGGCTCCTTCAGTCACCCCATTGCTGAGCAGCTCCTTGTCCCGCCCTTCCCTGCTTCCCCCTGCACAGGACAGTGGTGGCACTCAGCTGGGGAGGTCCCCAGATGTCCCCAGCTGGCAGAGCTGTCCCCTGTGGCTGCTCATCCATGGCTCAGGGCCCCCGGGCTCTGCTCCTTCGGGAAATCCATCCAGGCCTGGCTGGGAGGGGCTCTGCAGGTGAGAGCTGGGGTGGGCAGCTGAGTGCAGAGCGCTGCAGGTGTTTGTGCTGGGAAGGAGGGAGCAGCTCCAGCCTGGAGGGAGAGCAGGGAATTGATACCTCATGTTCACAAACCCAGCCGGTTCCCGGATCCAGCGCTGCAGAGCCGCTCTCCCGATGCACTTGGTCGGTGTTTGGGGTGGGATCACTCTCCTGAAGCTCACATGGAGCAGCCATGGATATGGAGGGGCTGGATAGTGTCTGTCAGAGCTGGTGTGTGCTGGGACAGGCCCTGGGTCACCCCCAGCCCAGCCCAGGAATCACAGGATGAGCCTTTTTGCTGCTTTGTTCCACAGAGCTCCAGCTCCTGGTGTGGATGCCAAGGGAAAAGCAGGAGTTCTGGGCTTTGGCACAGCCCCTGAGTGCATGAAACTGCTCATTTCAGCCTTTCCTCCTCATTCTCCTCCCCATCCATCATCGCAGCCCTGTTGGACACCCTCCATCCCTGCTGCACTGGCCGGGACTCTCTGGAGAGCTGAGTGTGAACTCAGTGCCTGGGGCAGGAGCGAGTTCCTGCTGGGAACCTCCCCATCCCTCCTCCAGTCTCCATTTCATTCCCTCCCCACGCTGCTCTGGGATAATTCCCGGCTGTAGCTGGATGAGGGGGAGCACACATCGTTTTTAAGCCAAGTCTAAGTGACAGAAGAGCCCTGAGCCACACTTAAAATCCCAGGCAGATGTTCTGGGACATCAGCACCCTCCCTGCACCTCCATCAGGGAAGAGCTCAGGCTTTCCCAAGCACCTTTCCTTGGCTCTGAGCCCCTTCCATCCATGCACAGCTGAGCTCCCTTGTCATGGATTCATGGACTGCTTTGGGTTGGGAAGGACCTTAAGGATCACCTCATTCCAACTCCCTGCTAGACAGGGAACGATTGTTCCCTGAAAGGTGGCTGTGGCCAGGTGGGGTTGGTCTCGTTCACCAGGCAGCACTGACAGAAACAGAGGACACAGCCTGAAGCTGCATCAAGGGAAATATAGGTTGGATATTTTCATGGAAAGAGTGATAAATTTCTGGAATGGCTGCCCAGGGAGGTGGTGCAGTCACCATCCCTGAGTGTGTTTAACACAGCCTGGATGTGGCACTCAGTGCCAGGGTTCAGTTGAGGTGTTGGGGCTGGGTTGGACTCCATTATCTTGAAGGTCTCTTCCATATTCCTGGCCATTCTGTGAATTCTGTGAATTCTGTCCCCCAAGGAACCGCCTTGTCCTCCTGAGGAAGGTGGCTGCATCCATCTCCCTTTGGAACAGGCTCCTCCCTGAGCTGTGCCTGTCCAGACCCTGGGATTTTCTCCCTGCCACCCTGAGCTGGGTGTGGGGACACCACCATCACAGCAGAGGGACACGGGGCTGTCTCACACAGAGCCCCCAGCAGTGCCTGTGTCCTCCTCAGCACAGGGGCTGCTCCTGCTTTTCCAGAGCCCACAAAGCTCCAGGTCTCCTTGGGCTTTCCCAGAACATGGAAAACCAGGTCTGGCAGAGGAAGCCCTGCCTGCTGCACACTGGGAGCACTGGGAAACCCCCCAGAATGCCCCCCAGCTCCCTGCCCTCCCATGGCTCCAGCAGGGCCCCCATCAGGAGAGCTCCTGCTCCATGGCCCTTTTCCAGTGGGACAGTTAATCCCAGCCTGACTCCTCACAACAAGGACCAAAACCCACATGAAAGAGATTATTTTTTCAATTTCCTTCCCTGTCTGGCAGCCTAGAGAGCACATCTACTTGGAATGAAGCATCCTGGAATTTCCCCTGCCATCACCTAACCCTGACTGCTGCTCTGCCTGGGATGGAGGCAGGAATGTGGCCTGGACCAGCACTAACCCTTCTAAACAAATGGGATATCAGGGCAGGCTGGGCTCTGAACTTGAGGCATCCACCCAAAGCCATGTATTTTGGGGTGTTTTCCTAGCATCTTTCAGTAAACCAGGAATAAAAAGGATTTAGGAACTATTCCACCAGAGCCCCCTCCAGAGCTGGCCCAGCCTGGCCCCTGCTGCATTGCTTTTATGCAGAGATCATTCATATCCCTGGAAATCAGCTCATCCCAGGTGTAGCCTGAGCATGAACTGGTTCCTGGCTTGCTGGGACAGTGAGGCTTAGGGGCAGCTGGGAGGTGCTGAGGACCAGCAGCAGATTTGCCTAAAAAAGGCAGAGAAAAGTGCTCGGGAGGAAGCTGCTCCCTGCAGTTTTATTTTTCCTTTCTTATTCCTTATTTACACAGGTTGTTCCAGCTCCTCTCTCATATTTTTACCCTTTGCAAATGGAAAAGAGCAGCAGAACATTCCAAAGCCCTGACCCTGAGTGACTCCCTGCAAAATCCTCCTAGAAACCACACACTGGGTTATCTCCAGTCGATCACCTGGAACAGCACCTCACACCCCAGCACCTGCACCTGGTGATCCAAAGGTTTCTCTCATGCCTTTGAAGGCCATAAGTGTCACATGGAATGTCCCATTCTGTCCCAGGGAACTCTCAGAGTGGCCCTGATCCGGGCTGGGCTGTGCCTGGAGGCTCCAGGTGTGAAGGCACGGGTTCCCAAGGTGCCCATTCCACAGGCTGATGCTCCCCCCTTCCCTTCTGGCCAGATGGCTCCTGGCAGCAGCCTCTTGTCACATCCCCAGCTCTGGAATTGCTCCGTGCATCCTCTGCCTTCTGCTTTTGTCAAACGGATCATTGACCCCACTTTCCCTCATTGTCTTTGATTATCCAAGACAATCCCTTTCACTGCCTCGAGGAGCTCCCAGGGGGATCCCACCCCTTCCATGCATAAACCAACACAAACATCCGTGGTTTTCAGCAGGCTGGATCCAACCCCTGTGATGAATCACTCTTCTGTGTCCATGTCTCACTGAAGGACAGGGAGAGGGGAATGGTTGTGGGATTTGTAAACTGTAGATTCAGGAAAACAGGGAAAATAAACCCCTTGACTCAAACATTAGTTGGCAAATCAAATTATTCCCCACTTCATCTGTATTATTTAGGCTTAATTGTATTACTGGGGCTGTAATCCAGGGAAAACACAATTATTGGAAGAGATTGCAAGGATGGCATCTTTGGGAGGGCAGGAAGGAAGGGCCTGGCTGGCGAGGGAGAGGACGGGCTGGGAGCTGCCTGGTGCAGACAAAGCCTTTCCAGCCCCTGCTCCTGCAGGGATTCCAGCTCAGATCCCAACTGAGGCTGCAGCTGCTGGGAGCTGGAGGCTGTCTCCAGTCCCAGATTTTATTGGATATTCCGGGTGACTCGGAGGCTGCCAAGGACCTGAGCGAGGATGGGCTTTGTTTTCCTCATCTCTCAAATCCCTCTCTTGCCGTGCCAGGAAACATCCTGCTCTTTACAGCATGCCAAGGATCGAGGGATGTACTGGTGGCTCTTCCACAGGCAGTTATGGAAGCTTCCATGGATTTTACAGTCCTAAAGAACCTCACAAAACCTCTGCACAGCCAGGGGAGATTCCTTGTTCCTTACCCTGCTGGTTCCTCCTGTAGGATCCCAAGGAACAATCCACCTGCCAAGGAGCAATGGCAAAGAGCTCTGGCCCTGGGACATGAGTTAGTGACAGCACCTGCAAGAGGCTGCAGAAGTCAGAGGAGAATTTCCTGCTTGGAAGTTTAAAGACAAGAAAGAATAATTAAAGTCCCTTCTGCAATGTCATTAAATATAAATACAAATGGTGTTAATATCTCTGGGTACTACAGAGCATTCCCAAGCACCCTCTAATTGTCTAATTAAATCACTGAGGGCTGAGGTTAGTGACAGCAAAATCCTTAATGGGGCCTTGCTGGGACATTTAGAGAAGGCTCTGTGCAAGGGGGTTGTTTATCTAATTAATCCCCAAGGTCACAGCCCCAGCTCCTGAGCCAGGTAATGAAATTTAGGTGCCTTGCATTTTGTCAGGCTGGCTCAGCTCTACTTTACACCTGCTGGCTGTGCCGGGGGAGGGAAGGAATCCGGAGCATCCTCACGGAGCAGGGAGATCCTCATCCTTCTCCAGGCTCTGCTGTCCTTCAGCAGGGTGTTCTGGGAGGGAATGGGGTGAGCAGCACTCGGGGAGGTTGGGGCAGAGGTCCTGAGCCTGAAGAGGGGCTGAGCAGTCCCAGTCCTGACTCAGGAATTGTCACCTCCTGCAGGGACAGAGCTCACTGTGCTGTATTGCTCCATGTGGGGCTGTGGGATGGGATCCATGGATGGATGGGTGGATGGGTGGGTGGAGGAAGAATTATGCTCTGCAGGACAGAGCAGGAGCAGAGATTTTCTTCCAGAATGAGCTGCAGAGGTCAAACACCCTCCCACCCTCATCCCTCCCAGGGGCTGAGCAGAGCTCCAGAGAGCACTGAACTGGGATGGGACACCTGAGGAGCAGAAGGAGGAAGAGGAAGAGGAGGAAGAGGAGGAGGAGGAGGAGGAGGAGAGCCCCTCTCTGCCTCCCTGTCTGCAGGCAGGGAAAGGCTGGACAGAGCTGCTGCCATGCCCTGGCTGCTCCAGGGGTGAGGGGACCTTTAAGGGCCATCCAGGAGCAGAGGGCAGGGAACACCCAAAAGCAGCACCCTGCCCTGCTTTGCAGCATCCCAGCTCCTGTGCTGCTGCTCCCAAAACCCCTGTGACCAGAGGAAGGGAGGCTCTGATGCAGCTCATCCCAAATCCCCAAAAAAGAAACAACTCTTCTTTCCTTCCCTTTGAAATGATGATTCACCCCCCTGCTTCCAGCGTTGGCTCAGGCAGCGCTGATGGCTTTGGATAGGAACGGCTGGGTCGGAATTCCTGGGCAGGCTGTCAAGTTGTCACAGCTCATCCGTGTGCAGCCAGGGGCTGGTGCTCCATTGTCCACAAATCGGGACCAGATGTGGATGTCCCGACAGCCACGGGCTCCCGCAGCCACCGGGAGAACGGAGCAGCCCAACGCCCCCAGCCCTGGCCGTGCCTCCCCCGCCTCCCAACCCCTCCTCCCCATCCCTCTTCCACAATGGAATATGCAAAATGGGAACAACAACGGGCATGGGAGGAATAAAGATGTGCAGCTGGGTAAATAATCACCCGTTCCCAGCACTGCCAGCCTTGACACCAGGACTGTCCCCAAACTGGGCTGGAAAATCTGCCCCTGGAGAGGGGAAGGGGAGCTCCTTCCCCAGCATGCCCAAGGCAGAGGGCATTAATGGCAGGAAGAAGGGTGGTTTAAATTGGATATTGGGAAGAAATCCTTCCCTGTGAAGGTGGGGAGGCCCTGGCACAGGATACCCAGAGAAGCTGTGGCTGTTCCATCAGTGCAAGTGTCCAAGGTCAGGTTGGACAGGGCTTTGAGCACCCTGGGATAGTGGGAGGTGTCCCTGCCCATGGCAGAGGAGTGGAAGCAGATGATCTTGAAGATCCCTTCCAACCCAAACCATCCTGGAATTCTATAATGCTATCATTTCCAGCACACAGCACTAAATCCAACCTCATCCTAACCCTTCCTGAATCCCAGGTGTGGCTACAAGAGGTGGAACAAACCAGTCTGGCCTCACTCTGGAGAAACCACTCTAGGCCCCTGCAGCCCTTCTAGGACATCTCTAAGGTGACCAGTTCAAACCTCAGGCCCCATCCAGCACGAGTCACTGAGCCCAAATTCATCCCAATCCAAAAGGATCTCAGCCAATGCTTTTGGGAGCTGTGTCTTCATTTTCAGGGTCAGGGGTGTGTAATTCCCTCTGACATCCCTGGGTTTTCTGCTTTCTTTCCATTTGCACCATTGGAAATGAGTGTTTGCTCCACCAAAATCTACAGCAATGTAAACACTCTGCTTGTAAGGAGAGGGCTGGCCTTGAAACACTTCCCTGGGATCCTTTACCGGGATGCAGAAAGCTGGGAACAGATTTCCGCTGATATTTGTTGCTTTTCAAACAGAAGCAAATGTTTATAGCCAGGCTGTAAACCATGCTAATGGGGGGCAGATCTGTTACAGGAGCTGTGTTCGGAGACAAAGGAAAAGGAGAAGCTCTGGCTTTGCTTGGAAGCCAAACTTGGAAGTTTGGCTCCTGCTTCCGATGCACTTCCTGAGCCTCGGCCACATCCCACACATTTATAAAATCATCCATGCACGGAGTCAGAACTGACAGAAATACACAGGCACTGAGTCACTTTTCCATGAAATTTCATTTGTGTCTGCTCCCACATTTATGGAATTTCACACACTCATGGATGGAGCTCCCAGCAGCTCCGAGTCCATCACACGCCTCTCTGACATTCAAGTTCAGGATTCACCTCCATGGAATGGGACACATGTTTAGTCCTGCCTTCCCCAAACAGGACCAGAACCTGCAGGGAGAAGGCAAAACATCACTGAAATCCCCTGGATATCGGGATATGGATGCAATTCTCCATGGATTCTCTTCTTTATGGAAAGGGTGGTCAGGCATTGGAGCAGCCCAGGGAGGTTTGGAGTGCCCATCCCTGGAAGCGTCCCAGGAATGCCTGGACATGGCACTCACTGCTCTGGTGGGGATCAGCCCACCAGATTGGACTCGATCATCCTGGAGATCTTTTCTGAGCTGGATGAATGTGGGATCTGTGATCCTGGGAAGCACCAGCATCCCTCACACATCCCACCGGAGCTGCGCTTCGCTAATTCCCGCTGTCTCCTCCAGCCCTTCCCTGACAAAGCGTTTCAGTGACCCAGGAATGTTATCTTAGCAAATCAAAAATGTAAACATTTAGGTTCAGGACTGGGCTGGCTGGATTTGGGAATGAGTTATGGTAGAAGCCCGGCAAGGAGGCTGAGTTTGGCTTGGCAGTTCCTCCTGTGCCTGGAACCTGCTTTTCAGGATTAAATACGATCCCCTGCAATCCATCCAAAATGTCAATTACTCCGAGTCTCTCAGGTTTGCAATTACAGAATGCAAGTCATGTTCAGCGTTTTATGAAACTGCTTTTCTTGGCAGGGCCCATCTCTCTCTTATTGTAAAAAATAACTTTCAAATCAAAGCATTAAATCAAGGCACAAACGCTGGGAAGGACGCGGGGCTGAGGCTGGAAAGTTCCAGCGCCGGAGCTGGAAGGGAGCTGAGTTGAGCTGGTTTCTGGTGCGGGAACGAGAGTGGCAAATCAGGGGGAAAGAATGTGGAACAGTCTCGGCTGAGGAACGCCTAATCCCACCATCATGGATTTAAATCCCACAATCGCCTCGTTAGAACCCCCCGCGGGGCAGGGGGAGCGAGCCTGGAGAAAACACCTCTCCCATCCCGCTGGAATCCGAACAGTCCTGCCCCGGCTTGGGCCGGAGCTGCTGCGGCAGCAGCTGCAGGGAATTGCTTTCAGGCCTTTCCAAGCTTTAGGACTCAGCTGCCAAAGGCGCTCTGACCCCTTTCTTCCTCCTCATCTGGAAAGTGGGGAGGGGAGCGCAGGGAATTTGGGAATGCTGACCCAAGTGTGGACTCGCAGCGCTGAGCCGGGGCAGGACCCTGTTTGTGAGCGGCTGGATCCCTGGAGGAGAGGGCAAGGTGTGCTCAGCAGGCAGCAGCTGCTCGTGTGGACACTGCCTGTGCTGGAAAGAAAAGGGAAATTCCCCTGGAAACCTTCCCTGTGGTTTACCGGGAGTGCCTTTGTCCCGGGATGGGTGAGCCGGCCTTCCTGGTGGTGCCCTTGCTGCTCACTTCCCAGCCTTTCAAGTCTCATCAAATCCTTCAAGGTCAGGGAGAGCCTCAGCCCCGGATTCTGATGGACGCTTTCATTCGTGTCGCTCCCGACCAGGCAGACCTGGTCCAACCTGTGCTCCGGGTGGCACCTGGGACGCGTCAGCCCCGCGTTAATGAGCGCCGGGACTAATGAGCTCAGGGACTAATGAGCGCAGGGACGCGACGCCCTCCCACCTGCCGGCAGCCTGCCCGCATTCCAGGCTGGGCAGGACATTCCCTCTGGTTTCGGGGCTGTGGATGTTCCTCTCCAGCCGCTCACACCCGCTGCCGTGTGCGGATAAGCCGGGGAGGCTCCGCGCTGGCGCCCAGCGCCACATCCCGGCCTCGGGATGACTACTTTTTCTTCTGCCTCCACATTTATTTCTTCCTGACGAGGAGCTTTGGCATGGGATAGTGGGAGAGCTGAGAGATCCCAGGTTTGATGGATCCAGATTGGATTTTGGGTGCCAGAAGCCCCTCGGCAGCATTGCTCTGGGCATTGAACCGCGGGGCCTTGAGTGCAGGACACTGAGGAGCTGCCAGCATCCCACATCCCAGAGCTCCTCTGCTCCCAGCTTCCACAGTGCTCACCAACACCAGCTTCATTTCCCACAGGACAAGGAAAGGGAGAGCACATCTGGCAGAGGCAGGCAGGAACCAGAAGCCGAGGGAAGACTGAAGTTGGCCAAGTAAAAACTCCCAGCAGTTGGAGTCGGGAGCGCCATTCCCGCAGACCCTGCCGCCGGCTTGGGCCCCTTTTGGATGCTCTTCCCGGGATGCAGGTGCACGGTGTTAAGAGATCATTTCCTGCCTGCACCGCAGCTCCAGGGATGGATTTACCACTGGGCTCCTTTCACCCTTGCTCTCTTCATGGCTTTTTATTTTTTCTTTTCTCGACTCCTCCTTTATTCCCTAAAAGCCCCTCAAAGCCGGGCAGAGCTGCTGCAGCCCCGGGACCATCCCCTTCAGTGGGAAAAGCCAGCTGCTGTCCCAAAGCCATGGATCTCATCAAGGGAGGAGACAAATGGTTCAGCGAGGGGCTTTTGCAAGAGATGAGGAGCTGAGGGAATATTAGGAAATGCAAAAGGCAGAGCAAGGCGAAGCAGGGAGGGACACGCTGGAAAACAGGGATAATTCTCCCTGAAAAGGATTTAATTGCCAGTCACACCGAGGTGCCCAGCAAAACCAGCCTGCAGTGGGGAGCTCATTCCAAACACACTCAGGGACTGCTGGAATTGCCAATAGAAGTGCAATTAAGCCCAGGCTCAAAGAAAACTCTCTTTAATTGTACAAGTAGAGGGAAAGGGAGAGATTTCTCCCCTGCTCTGGCTTTCCTTTTTTTTTTTTCCCCTGGATGAGTGTGAATCCTTCACAAAACAGGTCCCTTGGACAACTTTGCTCACAAAATCAATGAACTCAAACATCAGTAGAGTCTCTGGCTTCCACCGGGCAGTGAATTCCTGCACTCACCTACTGGGGCAGGGGAAAACGTATTTATTCCCAAGAGAACTTGGAATATTATTAATTTAATTTATCTTTTTTATTAAATAAAATAATTATTAACCTGTATATCAGATGCATAAAGTCAGTGCAGTCACACACTGGTCACAGACTCCAACCACACACTCCAGGATTTCTTCTTTTCCTTGGATCTAATTCCCTCCAGTGCCTTCAGTTCTCCTATTGGGAACCAGTTTCATTCCTCATTAGCCAGACGTTTGGAATGCTCAGGCCCGGTCACTCGTCTGCAATAACGTCTCAGCATTGCAACAGCAGAGTGGTTTAACAGGAGGATCTGATGGAAAACAAGGAATAATGAACAGCAACAGATCCTATCTGCTTTTATATCCCACTGCAGTCTAGGGCAGAGGTTAAAAACTGCACCAGGAAGGAATAAATATGTTCCATTTTCCCCAGTAAAACTCAACTGAGTGTGTGCAGCGGTGCAGGAAGGAGTCATCCCAAATTCCCAATCTTGCCAGGGAAACCTGTGTGATGCAGTCCTAAAGCAGCCCCTGGGGTTTTGAGGTGTTGATCTCCGTGTGCCAATCCCACCCTGAAAAAGCGTTTCCCAGCACTTCCCTTGGAGAAGAGGATGGGGCCAGGAGCTCATGGAGCCCTCCCTGCCCCGCTGAGCTCCAGGGAGCAGGACCAGACCAGCCAGCAGCGAGGGAGAGGGGAGGATTGGAGCTCCATGACCTCTGGAATGTCGTATTCCTGTGGGCTCAGCCTCTATCAGCAAAGACTCAGGGTTGGTGACAAATCATTTATGCTCCCAGAAATTCAAAATTTGGGATTTTCAAGGACCAAGAAGGATTTTTCCCACTTTGGGTAGCAATTCTTCCACACAAAAGTAATGGATTTAATCCCAGAGTGGTTTAGGTTTGGAGGGACCTTAAAGTCCATCTTGTTCCATGCTCTGCCATGGGCAGAGACACCTTCCCCTATCCCAGGTTGCTCCAAGCTCCATTCAGCCTGGCCTGGAACAACTCCAGGGATGGGGTAGCCAAGATATCAGTGCTGGCACACTGTGACAGAGCATTGGGACTCACTGCCACTCACCTGTCCTGGTGCCACCCCCCAGACCTGCACCCACCACGGGGAGGGACCATGTGCCAAGGATGCCTGGATACTTTGCTCCTGAAATTACAAAAATAGATTTAATTATAATTAAAACCAACTCCCCCAGTCACCTAGTGCTGCACAAACCGAGGGCAGCATCCAGCTGATTCCCAAACTTCTCCCTGCGCACAGCCAGTGATGCAAAACCAAACCTGGAATTCCAAGGCTTCAATTTTTAAATCTGGCTCTCTCCAGCTTCCAGTCGGAGGTTGCTGCAGTCGCAGGGCAGCAGTGGTGCCTTGTCACCCTGGGATCACAGCCCCAGAATCTGGGGAGATGCTGGGACAGCCTTTTCCTTTAGGACACCATCCTACAGCACAATCCATCTTCCAAATTAAGGTGCTCAGCTCCCATTCCTCTCTGGAAAAGCTGCTCCCACCGAACCCCAGCCCCAGAGCTGGGCTGAGGCAGCAGGGAGAGTCCCCTCTGCTGCCACACATCCTTCCTTGGCACTGCCACCAGCCCTTGGGGGCAGTCCAGCAGCTCCCAGGGACACTGAGAGCTGTCACTGGCACCAGGTTCTCCTTCTCAGCCCCTGCCCAAGGGAGATAATCGTGGCTGGAGTGGAAAACCTTCCCGGTAGGATTTGGGGTTGTTTTCTGTACGCAGGACCTGGGTGTTTATGCTGGGCTGAGAGGGAGGATTAAACAGGGGGTTGTGGGATGTTCCTGAAGGATTAAACAGGGGGTTGTGGGATGTTCCTGAAGGATCTCATCACTAAAAAGATATTGAGACACCAAGAAGGGTTGAAGGGGAGGATGTGATGGTCCAGAGGCCAGAGAAATCCAGGCAGAAATGTTTTAAGAGCAGCATCTGCCTACACCAAGCAAGCAGCAGCTAAATGGGAGGATGACAGCATCCTGCAAAAAGCTGGAATCCATAAACACTGCGGAGCAGGGAGGCTGCTCACAGCACAGGGATCATGTGATGAAACAAAACTTCAGTGCAATGTGGTTGAACTTCCCAGCAGTGAAGTCAGGCTGAGATCCCGTCTCCCCAAGGGAGAGCCACAGGAGAGGGGATTTAGGGAGTTTGTCTGGCTTTGGTGCATGGTTTGGCCCTGGAAACAGCCCTCAGGGCCTTGGAAAGGAGGCTGAGGATCCGGGAGGGGGCTGAGGGGGTTCAGGGGTGCTCCAGATCTCCAGCTGGAGGTGGAGGGGGTTTGTGACTGCAGGAGATGGCATCAGGTGACATCATCACTGCAAGGGATGGAGGGATGCTCTATTCCTGCTGAAAATCTGCAGAATCCTGGGGTGGTTTTTGTCCAAAGGAATCCTAAAGCTCATCTTGTTCCACCCCCTGCCATGGGCAGGGACACCTTCCACTCTCCCAGGGTGCTCCAAGCCCCATCCCACCTGGCCTTGGACACTTCCAGGGATCCAGGGGCAGCCCGAGGTGGTTTGGGTCCAAAGGAATCATAAATATCATCTTGTTCCACCCCCTACCATGGGCAGGGACCCCTTCCACTCTCCCAGGGTGCTCCAAGCCCCATCCAGCCTGGCCTTGGACACTCCCAGGGATCCAGGGGCAGCCACAGCTGCTCTGGGATCCTGTGCTGTATTTTAGCACGTTCACAATAAAAAGTTCCCCTGCAATTCCCTGGAATTCTCCACTGCCAGGGCACATCCTCAAGGACGAAGTTAAGCCTTGCAGAGAACCTTTGCCCCCGGCTGGGCATTCCCAGCATCCCTGTCCCTCCCTGCTCCAAGGAAGGCTAAAGCCCCGATGACAACTTTAACAAGCCATCAAGAGCTCATTTTTTTTCTGTCTTCACCCAAACTTTCTTTTCATAAAAAGGTGTGGAAAGTCCGATGATTGTTGCCTCTTTGCTTGTTGAGGGCTTTGTTCCGAATTGCCACCAATTCCCTGGATGTGGAAGGGCAAAGGGCAGAGCCAGGGACAGGAAGGTGCCTGTCCTGGAACCATCCCAGGGAATGAGCAGGAGGATCTGGAGGCCCTGTTCTTTCTCTCTTCTGCTTTTTTTTTTTTTTTTTATTCCGTTTTCAACCCCAAAAATTTGAACAAATTACAAGTTCAATTAAAAAAAAAAAAACATGGAAAGGAAGACTTTGCACTCTTGGATTAGAGAATTGCCACCACTTCCAGAGGTGATCGATAGAAATTAGAGTTGAAAAAACCATGAATCCAACAGCAAATCCACCTGAAGCATCACCCTGAGCCCTTGCTGGGTTTTCCTTTGGTTTGCAATCCAAAACTCTCCAAACCCCATTAAATGCAGACACCAATACCGAGACAGAGCCACTGATGGCACCAGGAAGGGATTTGGGGCCATTTTGGCCCCAATTAAATAAATAGAGGGAAGGCAGAGCATCATAACCAGGTCATAAAAAAGGCATCAAATCACTTTTTTATTGTTCATGCTACCAGAAACCTCCTGTTCATCCCAGCACCAGCTCTGCTCCCTGATGGGTCAGGAATTGTTGGAGAGGGGGACAGCTGCTGTCCTTCACAGTTAATTATGAAGATGAGTTAAGAATTAATCAGGTAAAGGGAGAGACATGAAAACAATCATGACCAGGAACTATGAAATCTGTCCCTTAGAAGAAGTTAAGCTGGTTATTGGAACTTGCCAGAGATGCAGCACATACACAGTTCCCAAAATGGGAATTTTCAGCTCATTTCCTAATATGTGAGTGCAGGGGATGGATGAAACTGAAATTAGGGAATGTACAGGATGGATTAAACCGAAATCAGGCTGCACCCCTGGGAAGGCTCACAGAGGGCAGGAGAAAGCTGCTCCTCGGGCCCTGCCGAGGAAATGCTGGAGGAGGCAGCTCCTGGAGAGATGGAGGTGTCACCTTCCCCTCTGGGAGGTGACAATCCAGCTGTGCCACCCCTGGCTCTCCCCTCCCACTGCCACAGAGCTGCAGGACAGAGGGATCTCAACCTCCAAAGGCTGTTGGGGTATTCACACCCACCTCTGCCTTCAGGAGCAGCATCCCGGTGCCCCTTACTGGGGTACGGTGTCCTGGGAGCTGTGTCCTCCCCATCCCATCCCATCCCACCCCATCCCATCCCCAGGGAGGAGATGCCTGCGGATCCTTCCCCGGCCCCTGCAGGCGTTGCCAGCTGGGTTGGAAAGCTGCTCTTCCGCAGCCAAATCCAACCCAAATTTCCATCAGCAGCAGCAGCAGGAGCAGCAGGGAGGAATCAGCCCCATCTCCCTGGCAGCCGCTGCTCGCCGAGATGGGATTGATAAGATCCCTGGGAGGCACGGGGAGCCCGCGTGCCAAACACAGCCAATTAATGTCAGCCCTTTCCCATGCCAACCAATTAAGCTGTGTGTACTTGTCACCAGCGCCGGGGAGGGGGTGGAGGGCGCAGAGGACGCGATCCCAGGGAAGCCTTAAAGATCTAAAAACCTCCTTAATTTATGGGCGGGAGGGGGAGGGCGTAGACACCCTGCACTAACCCGAACGGGCCTGATTAATGGCTCGGCTAATTTAGGAGCTGCTTGGCTCTGCTGACCTGGGGAGGCTCCATTTAACAGGAATCAGGCTGGCATGGGAAGCAGGGAGCAGCTGAACGATGTAAGAAGCAACAGATGGGCTCTGCGGTCGCCTTGCCAAGCACCAACTCTGTTTTCTGAGCACTTGCTCTTAAACCTCCTCCAAAAGGGAAAAAGTGATAATCAGAACCGTAAAACCCATGTGGCTGATCCAGGAATGGGGGAGGCAGCAGCTCCTCTGCCCAGCCAGGAGCTCCTGGGCTGGGAATGATCCCAGAGGTGCTGAGCCACCTCCAGCCCTGCTTATCCCCATCCACTGTAGGGACTGGGGAAGGAGGAAAAGCATCTTCTGCCCCACCTGTGCCGTGAAAAATCATGGGGTTTTGGGAGGCAGAAGAGGGGGGAAAGCTGGTGAAAGACTTGGAAAAACTGGGGGAATCCTGCAGCTTCATCTTGGACCTGGATGGGGAAGATCCACAGGTCCTGGACATTCTCAGGCTCTGGAAAAGAGATTCAAGCTCAGGGAGTGACTTTGGAAGGACTTGCAGAAGCAAGCTTAACGGAGGAGCAGGGGGAGTTTCCCAAAATCCAAAATTTCTGAGGGCAGATGGTCCCAGCCAGCTGTGGCTTGGATCCCTTGGATGGTGAGGGGGCAGCAGTGGCGGCAAAGCACCCACCTGGCTGCGAGGGAGAGGGGAGGTTGAAGTCATGGAGCTGCCAGGGCTTTGCAGGAGGAGGAGGACGTGGGAGACCTGCAGCAATCTGGAAGCAGATCCAGGTGGGATGGCTTGGAAATACACAGGAGCGATGGAAATTTTGGGCTGTTTATGCCAGGGGTGAGCAGAGGCCCCAGGAAGGCACCAAGCAGAGAGACCTGTCTGGGACTGGAGTTTTTTAATAAAGAAACAGTAAAAAAACAAATAACAGAGCAGCTCCTGCTTGCCAAGGGCTTTGGGAATCACACCTGGCACAGGAACACAGCACAGCTGAGCTCCTCAGAGCCAGAGCTTGGAGGAGAAAAAGGGATCACTCTCTACACCTCATATGGGGTGGAGAGGAAAATAATCCCCCAAACTAATAAAGCCTTGACTTTTTAAAAAACTGCCTACTTTTCCCAAGGAATAATATTTATCTGCAGAAATCTCGTGCTGTGGCTCTGTTTGCATCCAAATAAAAATAAGGAATCACCACTGCCCCTCACGTCCCTGTTCTGTTTTGCTTATGGAGAAAAGTTTCTGAGGAGCAGGAGATTATCTGTAGCTGGTTTGCAAAGCCCTCCTGGAGCCCCTCGTGGCCTGCGAACACAGCAGTGCTCAGAGGCAGCTCTCACACAGGGGTTTTCCACCTTTTCATGTGGATGCTCTGGGACAGAACCGTTTCTAAGCAGGTCCCTTGCCAAGGCTGCAGATTCCCAGCTCTAAGCCAAGTCAAGAGTGGAAAAAAAAATTTCCTTTTCCCCTGGATATAATGGGCACAGCAGGATGTCCCTGAGCTCCCTGGTGTGGCTGACACAGTGATCCCATGGCCCTGCCAGATTTTGGAAGTGGGACAATTTGAGGGCTGCCAGGAAACACCAAAAGCTCCCAGAGCTTCACTGCCCAAGGTGTTATTTGGCCCTGCTGGATTGGCTGAGTCCCAGGAACCTGTCCCTTCCCAGCCCAGACTCTCCAGAGTCACAGATCATGGAATGATTGGGTTGGGAAGGACCTTAAAGCTCAGCTCATTCCACCCCTGCCATGGGCAGGAACACCTTCCACTGTCCCAGGTTGATCCAAGCCCTGTCCAACATGGTCTTGGGCACTTCCAGGGATAGAGGAGCCACAGTTTCTCTGGGAAAACCATTCGAAGGCCTCCCCACCCTCAATGTGAAGAATTCCACCCCAATTTCCCATCTAACCCTGCCCTGTGGCAGTGGGGAGCCATTCCCCTTGTCCTGGCACTTCCCTCCCCTCAGTCTAAACACACCTTTGAGCCTCTTTGAAATCCATTCTTGGGATTTGCCTCTTCCCTGCACAAATCTGTGTCCTTTGGCCCCCAAGCTCCTGCCCCAGCTGGAGCTGCTGCATTTCAAAGGCCTGCAAAAAGTGAGGAGCAGCAGCTGGCACTGCTGGCTTTGCTAAAAGCAGGGAGGGTCTTTCCCTAATCCCAAAAGAGAGGGATGGCAAAAGCTCAGGGCCGCTGCTTCCCTCCCTGGAAAAGGGCTTTGCCTGTGCTAGCTGCAAGGGAGATAAGGATGCTGTGGAAAGAAGGGAGTGTTGGCCAGGAATGAGGAATGGGCTGCCCCTTCCTGCTCAGCTCCTAATTGATGAGGAGCAGCTCCTGGCAGAGACGCCCTCCCCAGGAATTACACTCCCCCATGGATTTATCCACAGAGTGGAGAACACATCCCAGCACAGCCACACCTGTAACAGCAGGGAACAGCCAGAATTCATTCCCAGCCCCCTTCCCTGGATTTCTGAGCGGTGAGTGGTGCCTGTTCCATCACCAAGGGCTTTCTAGGGCAGCCAGTGGCATTTCCCAGCACACGGGAGGCAGTTTATTACCAGTGATTTATTAAACTGCTCCAACTTGTCAGCAGCCACTTGAAACATTCCCTTCCTTTTTTTTTTCTTTTTTTTTTTTCCCCCTTCAGCTTTGCTAATGTCTTTATAAAGAGCTGGATAAATAGATTTCCAGCACTTCTGACTGCCACGGATCAAACCTCAATCGATATGGCCCAGATTAGGGATGAGGTGAGAGCAAGCCTCCCCACCTCCCTGCAGCCCCAGCTGCAGAGGTGAATTGATGGGAATGCACTTCCAAGGAGCAGATAAATACATTTTTGCCTGCTCACAGCAGAGCTGGACTTGACAGTTCCCGATTTCTCCCCGTTGTGGCCTGTTCTGTGGGTGGGGAGCTCCAGGTGATTGCTGCTCCTGCCAGACTTCTCTCCTGCATCCTTTATGTTCATGGATAGACCCTCTTGGCTTTATAATCTACTGAACTCATGGAGTTCAGAGGCTTTCAGCTCTTGCCTGATGAATCTTTCCAGGACAAGACCCCTTTCTATCATTAAGTTTGATCAGTCTCAGCTCATCAACCTTAATTTATTTGTTGAAGAATCACTGTTTAAAGGTTTACTGAGCTCAAATTAGCCCTGCTCCCACCCTGAAGGGCCCAAGAACTACTTCTGACAGCGCCAGCATACCCTGAGCCACCCATCCCAGCTCTCAGGTCAGACATCAGCAGGAATTTCTTCCTGGAAAGGGTGCTCAGGCATTGGAAGGGCCTGCACAGGGAGGTTTGGAGTCCCCATCCCTGGATGTGTCCAAGGAACACCTGGAAGTGGCACTCAGTGCTCAGGTGTTGGACAGTCAGGTTGGACTCGATCCTGGAGGGCTTTTCCAGCCTCATGGATTCTGCATCACACACCTGGCACAAGCCAAAAGAAAACTGGATTTTTTTCCCCCTTTCCACTTCAGAGGAACGCTTAAAAAGTCCCGCTGTCCCCTCCTCATGCTCTGTTCTGTCCCCAACTCCCCGAGAGCCCGGGCAGAGCTGGCCCTGAGCTGCTGCAGCCCCTGGGTGCTCTCCCTGTGGAGCTCTTCCCTCCAGCCCTTCCTCCATCCCTGCTCCTGTCGGGATAATTGATCTCCGAGTCGCAAACCAGATGCTCTGGCCGTGCCTCTCTCCTGCTGAAGTCCAGGGAGATCCTCTGGAAGAAGCCACTTTTAATTTGTAATCTGATTAAGCCATTAGAGGCGAATGGAGCAGTAAGTAACACAAATTGCCGATCGTTTCCATCGGCAAATTCCCCCAATTAATCCTGAGATTAACCCTGATTACACGCGGTAATGGTGATCAATGCACCCTAATGGGGGAAATCCGCCCACTGCGCTTTCTTCCACATCCCAGAACGATCAATTTTGGAATCAGGGTGATTTATCTGGCAGGATCGAGCGGGGCCAGCGGGGCTGGGGCACCGCCTGCGTCTCCAGCGGCAATCCCAGGAGCCGCAGCTCATTGCCCCTTGGGAAAAGCAAGACAAACTGGGAAAAAAGAGCTGGATAGAGCGAAACAAAGAGCAGGGCAATGCAGAGGGCAGCGGGAATGGCAAATTCCATCTGCCTGCCGCACTCCCTCCCCTTTGAATCCTCCCAGTGATGCCCTAAAAATCTCCTGTGAGGGGATCAGACCAAACAGCTCGGAGCAAGGCTGCACTTCTCAGGGACTCCTCCGTCAAAGGGAGGAAGTCAGGCTGGAGAAGAGCTGAAAAAGGAAAAAAACCACTTTCCTACTTTGTGATCCGAGCCTCTGTTCTTGCCTTTGCTGCTAAAATCGGAAGCTACCCCAGGACCGAGCGTTTCCAAGGATCCCCGAGCACTCCACGGGCTTCAGAGACAGGCTCAGCTTCCCCTTGGTCCTGTGTTATTTATAGAGCAGCTGAGACTCCAGCGATTGCTTCAAGGGAGATTCTGCCTTTGTAGGGACTAAGTCGGGAGCTCAAGGCTTGACCTTTGGAAGGCAGGGATGGATTCATCCCACAGCCAGCTCCGGGCTGAGCTGCAGCAGTGCCTGGTGATAAAGCAGCTTGATTTATGGAGCCTTCTCTTCCAGAGCTGCTCACTTTGCTCTGGGAACACCAAGGAGGAAAGGAAAAACTGCTGGGAGATGGGCTGAGCTCCTGCCAGGGGCTCTGGCACCTCCCTGGGCATTGGCCCACACCTGACATCTCCCAGGGTTCCCAGTTCCCACATCAGCAGGTCCTACGTGTTCCTGTGCCATGGGAAAGACCACCTGGAGAGCTGCAAGCTCCTCATGCTTTGCCCAAACTCTGACCAGGAATATTTCAACTGGATCCTTCCCAATATTCCCTCCAAGCTGTTTTCCTCTCCTCCCACTCCACGTAGACTGATCCCTGTATCCCTTTGTCCCCAGATCTGTATTTTGGCAGCAGGGTAATATATTCTATATGGGAACAGTGACATCACCCTGTCCTGCACGGCCATGCCCTGTATTCCCCTTAAATCCATTAGATCCTTTGGGATTTTTAATGGGGCTGTAGTACCCAGACCAATCCCCCCTGATTCCTGGGGTGGGATCCTGCAGCTCCCCTCCCCTCAGGTGGGCACTCCTGGCCAGAGAGCTGAGCCACAGGGTTGGCACTCACTGGGACAGTCCTGCTCCAGCATCCCTCATCCAGGGAGGAGATCCCAGGCAGGTACCCACGGCACATCCCAGACTGCAGGGAGTGGTTTCTCCCCCAGATGTTGCCTCCGAGGTGTTTTGCAGCACACGTGTTTGGGGGTGACATGTGGGGGCCCCGTCCTTCAGCCACCCCCTCTCCCCAGGCTGCCAGAGGGGCTCGCTGCTCCCTTTGATGTGCAGATGAATCAGCCTGGCCAGGAGAAGCCCCGTGGATTTATGAACTCCTCCTCTATGATGTCTTTCCAATCGTATCCCCCAGAAGAGCATTTTCTCTCCCTTTCCTCCCTGGCTCCTCCGAGCCAAGCATTCCTTTCTCCTCCTCCATCCCAGGCCTGGGGAGCGATGCTGCTTCCCCGGAGCAAAATTCCCTCTGCAAACCTGGCCACTCATCAACCCCGGGTTCCATACTCCAGCAGGTTTGGTGTTTCAGCCTCCTGCTCCATATTCCAGGTTTGGTGTTTCAGCCCCTGTTCCATATTCCAGGTTTGGTGTTTCAGCCCCTGCTCCTAATTCCAGCAGGTTTGGTGTCTCTGACTGCAGCCCCATGGAAGGGAGCTCCAAGCCAGAGATGAAATCCTGCAATTCAATCTACTCCCAGCCCAAATCATGCCAGCTCTGCAATTCCAGAGCAGTTGAAAAGAAAGGGACAAATAACTGTGATGGAAACCACTCACTGGAGACTTCCAGGGGAAATTATACACCCACGAGGGGAAAAAGGATCATTAAGAGGTGACGGGAGAAAACATTTGCATTGCAAGTCAAAGCAGCTGGAGGCCGGGGGAAGCTCTGTGGTCACTGCCCTCCCCAGTCCGATCCAATCAACTCCACCACTTGGCAAACCCTCCCAGACAGGCCCTTGAGCTGTTTGACCCAGATTCCGCTGAACACCAGAGTCAAGCTCTGCCCAGGAACAGAAGGGGAGCCTCGCAAAGGTCTCCCGAAGTTCATTCCTGTGTTAAACCCCCACAAAATAATAAAATCGGTGTGTTTGTCTCCTCTTTAGCAGTCACCTCCACCTCGCCAGCTTCCCAGGGCTGCGTGGGGAGATTGCTGTGCTTGGCAAACAAGCGGAGATTAAAGGCAGTTCAGCGGGAACATCTCGATTTGGTCTCGGCTGAGCACACCCGGGACTCGATGGCACATTAAACCCGGTGGCACATTAAACCTGGTGGCACATCTAAAGCAGAGGGGATGGAGGAGCTGGAAAAATACAGGAGAGTTTATTTCTGTGCTAAGCATCACACCAAAAAATCCCTGTCCCTAAACACTGCCGGGTTCTGCAGCCCCACAGCGGGAGCAGCGAGCCAGGAAGGGACAGCCGAGAGCAGGGAAAGAGGAGCACACTCCCCCAGGGAAGGCAAACCTTCACACCCGCCCCTCCTTTCCCTGCCAGAGCATTAGCACAGCTCCCCAAAACCCCCGAGAGGAGTTTCGAGGAACGGAGTGATGAAAGAGGGGCCGAGACGGGGCCGTCTTCTAGGCAGCTGGAGCCAGGACTGCTCATCAGGAATAACTGGCCTCTCCCGCATCCACACACAGGATGTGCTCCAAGCTCTCCCTGACATTCGTGTGTCAGCTTGAGCCAGCTGGGGCTGCAGCTCTGCCTTCCACTCCAGACTCGGGTTTAAATCCAGGGCTGGAAGTTTGCAGAGCTGCTGGGGGTCCATCCCCAGCTGGCCACGGTGAGTTGGGAGCACCAGCAGCTCCACAAAGCTGGGCCAGCCTGGAAAAACCACTTTTCCCTGGTGAGCAAACACCAGGAGAGGGAGGCAGTACCGCACTGTGGTGACATTTGCACCTGGGTGCAATAAGGTGTCACTCAGCCCAGCCAGACCAAACAGCATCTCTGGGGCACCAAAATTACACAGCCGAGGAAATCCGACAAAATCCATCTGCCCTTTTCAATATTTGGAGATAATTAACTCCTCCAGGCTGCAATATTACAAAAGAAAGCTGTTAGTGAAGCTGTTCAGCCCCAGGTCAGGCTGGATGCGGAACTTCACCAGCACTGGGGATGCTGAAAGGGCAAGGAGGACATTTCATATTTCCATATATTCCCAGCTCCCTCGTAGGAAGATTACAGGGACACATGTGTAATGCAGCAGGTCAGAGGGAAGACAAAGCAAGGGCAGGCTTATCTGGAGAGGGAAAACATCTCTGCTCCTCCATTGGTGCTATCTGAGCTGTATCCCAGCCTGTGCATCCACCAAAAAATCTGACTGCAGGGAAACTTGGAAAAGCCAGGCTCAAAGCACATCTTGACCTAAAGATAAGAAAATCAGCCAGGCTTCTCCAAAAGAGTCACTTCTTCAAGAGTCTCACACTGGCCCTGATCTTCACACCTCACCTGCAGCCCTGAGGTGACCCAAAGCATCCCATCCCTCCTTTCTTCCCTGCCCTAAATACCGGACAGGGGCTGGTCCAGCCTCCCACCAAGCTGGACCAGCCATTTGGGGGGGGGGGGGGGCGGTGGCAATTAACCCTTTCCATTGTCATCTGGAGCTCCATCCTCACCCCAGAGGGATGGCAGGGCAGGAGGCAAAGGGCAGCCTGGCTCTGCTCTCCAGTCTCACCAGCTGCTCCAAGATAGACTTGCAAATCCCTAAAGGAAATTGTTCCCTGTGGGGGTGCCCTGGCACAGACTGTCCAGAGAAGCTGTGGCTGCCCCTGGATCCCTGGAAGTGTCCAAGGCCAGGCTGGACAGGGCTGGCAGCAATGTGGGATAGTGGAAGATGTCCATGGCAGGGGATAGATGATCCTTCATGTCCCTTCCAGCCTAAACCATTCCAAGATCTGCTGCCTCTGCTGCCTGCACGGGTCACCGGGGCAGTAAATATTTGTACAGGCCGGACAAGGAGAAAGCAAACAGAATTCCCTTATTTATGGGCCTTGGCAGCTCCTCGGCCTCAGCTCCAGGGTGTTTCCATCCCCTCTGCTCCCAGCTGGGGCTCTGTGCACCCACAGCTGCTCCATGGGGTGCTGGGGCAGCAGGCAGCCAGGAAGCAAAATGTTGGGACAGGAACGTGAGACCAGAGGGACAGACAGAGGAGAGTGTGAGAGTCGGGATGTGCAGGAGCAAGTGGAGTGACCCTGACGGGTGTTTGTGCAGCCGTGTTTATTTTACCTGCAGGCAGAAGGACGGAAGGTGATGGATCTGCTTCCCTGGCCATCCAGGGGCCCTTCCCAGGCACTGCATGAAGCCCCCAGAGGGTTAAACACCATTCCCAAGCTCTCCCTTTCAGCAGGGGGATGTCCAAGCTCTGAGGGGCTTCCAGGGAGCTCAGTGAGATATCCTGAATCCCAAACCCCTCCTGCACGGCCATGCTGTGCCTGCCAGGGCACACACGTGTCCTACCCCAGCCCGAGGTTCCCTCCCTGCTGCTGCTGCCCTGCCTCTGGCTGCTTCCCAGGAGAGGACCCCAGGAGGAAGCCGGGATGTGGGAGTGCTCCCAGGGTCTCTGGGTGGGAGGTCTGTGTCTCCTCCAGGAGGAACACCCGGAGCAGGGTCCTGTGCCTGCTCCAGAGACACAAACCATGAGCATACCTGGAGGCAGCCAAGTGTCCAGAGAGTGCCTCATCTGCTTCCCATCATCCCCCAGACAGAGGGCAGGAGGCAGAGGGGATCACTGACCCCTCTTCGTGCTGAGTGTCTGGCTTTAGGAAGGATTCAGCCTTATTACCAACCTCCTGAGTTGCTGATTTCTTGGATTTCTGTCATGTCAGGAGGAGCTTTCGCTGAGCTGAAAAGGGCAAGGGGATGGATCTCATTCCATAAACTCCTCAGAGATCAAGGGAAAGACACGGGGCCAGGGGTTAAAATCACCAACCCAGGCTGGGAATGAGCACGTGAAGGAATAGGGCAGGAGGGAATGTGAACAACAGGGTCCTGGTGGCTCCTGAGGTGGCTTTGGTGGGGGTGGATGATTGCTGTTGTGCTGGTGTCTGGCATGAGGATGAGTCAAGCCTCATCCCTAAATTCACTGGGATAATCAGTCCTGGCCTGTCCAATCACTTTGTCCATCCTGGCTGATGTGAGCTTTATTTACACACTGTGACCATCACAGGGTCTGGTCACTCCAGCCATACCTGCCAGGAGGTTTTTCCTGACAGGGATTGGCGGCATCCGGCTGGAGATCTCCAGCTCTGGGATTCCTCTTGCAGGTAATCCTGGGTGCAAATTGTTTCTCTTTTAGGCACACATTTCACCATTTGTGGGAGAGCAGAGCAGGCAGGGCTGTGCTGCAGGCATGAGAAGAAACACCCTCAGGCTGTGCCAGGGAGGTCCAGGTTGGACATCAGCAGGAATTTCTCCTTGGAATGGGTGCTCAGGCCTTGGCAGGGGCTGCCCAGGGAGGTTTGGAGTCCCCATCCCTGGAGGTGTCCAGGGAAGGCCTGGATGTGGCACTCAGTGCTCTGGGCTGGTGACAGGTGTGGAGCAGACACAACATGGACTCAACCCTGGAGGGCTTTTCCAACCTCACTATCCCATGATTCCAGGCAAAGGGCTCAGGCTGAGGGAGATAACATCCCTGAGATAACAGCGAAACAGAGCAGGCTGTGAGCAGGTTTGGGGCTGGAAAACATTCCCTCCAAAGCAGCAGCCCTGGCTGGCTCTGACTCCTGCTCTGCTCCTCGTGCCGTGATTTATCCCGCAGCAAAGTGAGCCTAAACGCTCTCCATATGGATCCCATACAGGCTGCACCTGCTTCCCACCGTGGATAAGCACATGTGGGATGGGGAGGGAGAGCTGGGGGTGAGTGTGGGAATACAAATCAATCACCCACCAGCCCTGAGCCCTGCAGGGACTGCTGCATCCCTGGCTGGGCCAGCTTCTTCCTGCTGGGGCTGCTGGAGCTGGACGCTCCCAGGGAAGGAACCCTGACCAAGCACAAGTCCCCGAGGTGACACTGAGGACCCCTGAGGTGCCACCAGGATGCAGCAGCCTGGCTGGGGTGTCCCATGGGAGCAGGGACTGTGCAACAAGGGAAAGCTGCCCAGATGGGGCCAGGGCACCCCTGTGCCACCGCAGCAGTGGGGGAGCCGAGTGCTCCCTACCCAGGGAAGAGGGAAGGAGTTCAGGAGCCACTCTTCTCTCACAATGTTTAAATTTCCTTACGTGAAATTCCCTAAGGAAATAAACTGTCACCAAGCTCCAGGACCATCTGCCTCAATCCCCAGGGATCCCTGGGATGAGTTTACAGGGCTTTCCATAAACACAGCGCACGAGGCACAGCCCAGGGTCACGGCTGCTGGCCAGGGGGGAGCTCCTGCTCCCACATCCGTGTGTTTTGGGAATGTCACTGTCCTGCATCACCTCCCTGGCTTGGAAAAGCCAGGGCTGTGGGCAGAGGACCCGAGCAATGCTCCATGCTGGAGTATCCCAACTCAGAGGTCAGGAGGGACCCTGAGGTCCCCAAGCCCTGGACATCCTGGGGGTGAAGACAGGGATGCTCCTGCTCTGGAGAGAGACAGCCCTGTGGGACCTCCCATCACCTGCTCCCACTTTGTCCCTCTCCCAACACTCAAATATTTATGTCCAAAGTCGACATTAAAATTCAAGGGAAGCTAAATAGAAATTAAATTGTGTATTTGGAGAGGAAACAAGTCCCATAAGGTGAGCACTGCTGGGCCCAGTGATTGATGGCTGTTTATTTATCTGCTACTGCCAAATCCTGCAAGGAAGACAGAGTGGGAAGGGAGTGGGAGCCACTGGAGCTGGGCTCTGAGGGTGGAACAGCCCTGGGAACCGTGGCAGTGTCCAAGAGAGGAGCAAGCAGATCCAGGAATCCCCAGAGTGTCTGAGAGCAGAGCTGGGCAGCCCTGCCTGGCTGCAAGGACTTGACTGTACCACACAAACCTTTGGAACCAAGTGTTTGGATCCACACAGGGCAGAACCCAGCTTCTCTCTATCCCACTTGCTCATGCTTCCATGGCTCTGAAATCACCCCTGAGCATCTGAGGAGAGGCTGAGAGGAGCAGAGGCCTTGCTGCCTTATTTTTCCTTTTCCTTTCCCTTTTTTCCTTTTTCCTTCCCTTCATTTCCCTTTTCCCTCTCCTCTCCTCTCCGCTCCTCTCCTCTCCTCTCCTCCTCCCACCGTGTGTCCCCCACCCCCTGTCCCCTGGCTGTGTCACTCCACAGGTACATCCCTCTCTCCCTGCAGCCCTTTCCCTGCCTCCATCCCTGTTCCCTCTCTGTTATTTGCATAATGGTGCCCAGGATCACCTGAGAGGGAAATAATTTCCTTTCCCTGGAACTGAGACCTTTCCTTGGAGTTATTTATCTCCCCCCATTCCCGAAAGCCGTGTGCTGACGGATGCTGGATGCAACCAGACACCCCCGGCCGGCCCTGCCGATGCCTCCTCGGGTCTCGGCCATCCGGGAGGGAGGGCGAGGTCATCCAGGGGCTCGTGTCTCCCTCATTCTCTCCCTCTTCAAATCCTGCTCTTCCCTGTTTTACACTTCCTTGGAAAGAGATCAGTGACACACGATGTTTGTCACCCGAGGAACTGTTGTCATTGCTTACCCGTTGCTAGGTGACAGTGTCCTGCTGTGCGGGGCCAGGCGTGTCCCGGGGATGCCATCCCTCCTTCCAGCGTCCCGGGGATGCCGTCCCTCCTTCCCTCTCACCAGACTGCCATTCCTCCTTCCCTCCCACCAGGATACCACCCCTCCTTCCCTCCCACCGGGCTGCCATCCCTCCTTCCCTCCCACCGGTATGCCATCCCTCCTTCCAGTGTCCCGGGGATGCCATTTCTCCTTCCCTCCCACCAGGATACCACCCCTCCTTCCCTCCCACCGAGATGCCATCCCTCCTTCCAGTGTCCCGGGGATGCCATTTCTCCTTCCCTCCCACCAGGATACCACCCCTCTCCCAGTGTCCCGGGGGTGCCATCCCTCCTTCCAGTGTCCCAGGGATGCCATCCCTCCTTCCAGTATCCCGGGGATGCCATCCTTCCTTCCCTCCCACCAGGATACCACCCCTCCTTCCCTCGTGGCCTGGAGCCTCCCCGAGGGCTCTCAGGAGCTGCAGGGCATGGACCAGAGCTCGCTTCGGGCTCATCCTGCAGCTCCACCCGCAGAACCTGGGGGCTTCAGCCTCTTGCAGGGACAGGCAGGGACCGTGAGGGTCATTCCCTGCATTCCAGCAGCTCTGGCACACTCTGGGGACCCGCGATGGAGAGCCCAGTCCAGCCCCTCCCTCTCCCGGCACATGAGCAGGGTGGGGAAGCTCAGAGCAGGAGCTGCCATGGACTTTTCCAATCAAGTGGACAAAGTTTGGGTTGGTTTTGTTGTGGGATATTTTTTTCTTGCCTCCCTGGAAAAATGCTGATGTGTCAAAACAAAGGGTTTTTTTAAAAGGAATGTGCTTGTTTCAGCTTTTCAGGAATTCCTGCTCAAAACTGAGAAGAAAGAGAGTGCTGCCACCCCACTGCATTCCATCCATCGTACCCCATCCCATCCCATCCCTGCCAGCCGTGTCCCCATGAGCTGCAGCCCCACAGGGCACAGACCTGGGGGACCAAGGACAAGTCCTGCCAGTGCCAGTGCCCTCCTGGCCATCCCCGTGCCCTCCTGACCATTCCAGGTCCTCCTGGACTTGCTGACAACCCAATTCCCTGGGCATGGGGCTAGGGGCAGGCTCAGGGCTGCTCTCTGCAGATGTGGTTTTGATTAGGAATTTTTTGGACTAAAAATGCGCGAGTGAAGCACAGCCCAACCCCAGCGCCATCGCCCCCCACTTCCTGTGAGCGTTCCTGTTCTGATTAACCAACATTCCTCCAGAAAATCATCTCCTTCCCCAAAAACCCCAGGCAGGGCTGGCCAAGGCTGCCCTTGCCACAGGGAAGGGGGTTCCACATCTCAGAGGGAAGGTGGAAGGTGTGGGTGGAAGGTTTGGGTGTCAGCACGTGGCTCCTGGCCAGGGAATTCCAGCCCCATGGAGCCTTGGACATCTCATGATCAGGGGGCACAGTCCCAGCTCCAGGACTGGGAGTTCTTTCCAAAGGGAATGTTCAGTGGTCATTCCCATTGCAGGGAATTCAGTTGCCCTCATCCCAGTCCCCCCTGGCTCCAGGGACTCCATGCCCAGTGGCTGTAGCCCCATCACAGGGAATCTCCAGCCATTCCAACTCCACCTTGGAGCCTCCAATCCTATTTAATGAATGATCATTAACTGGGGACGTTTCAGATGAGGAAATTGTTTTAGGAACGAGCAATTAAGTCCTAATGCTCAGCTCACGTAACTCATTTCTAATTAAACTCGCTGTAAATTATAGCACCACTATTTATTTTTAATGAGAAATAAAACTGGAAAGGAATTGTGGCCCTTCAAAAAACCAGACTGAGTGGGAGGGAGGAAAAGAGGGAATGAGAGGTGGAGGGGAAGGAGCAGAGAGCAGAGAGAGAGTTCAAAACAGGGAGAAAAGAGTTCTTAAAGACCTCCCTGCCATTCCAGAAGCCATCTCCATTCTTGCCCGGTGCCTGAGGACCCCCTGGAAGCAGCTATTTATATTCCTGACCTTTTCCAAAGGTGGGCAAAGCTCCGGAGTCCGGGCCCTTGAGGGTTTTGCCACTGGGAAGCGGCCTCGGCTCCCGCTCTCTCCAGATCCAGCTGTGTCGTGACAAGGAAAAATGGTGCCCATATGGAGACATTAATGATCCGAGGTTCAAAGGCAGCACGGGAGGATCGAGTGCTCTCCGAGCAGATTTTAATCACATCCATCATGGAACAGCTCTGGAAAAGGCAGGAGAGGCAGGCTGGGGAAGGATGGGGCTGGGGATGGACGGGGTAACGGCACCAGCTGGGTTTGTTTGGAGCTGGGCAGAGAAAGGTCAGGATTGCTCAGGCCATGGGTCCAGGATTGTCCTGTCATGGAGTCAGGAGGTGCCAGGGATTGTCACCCCCCCATGCCTTGTGGGAATTCTCCTCAGGAATGGAGGAGGAGGAGGGGAAGTGTAGGATTCTGAGTGTCCCAGCCGTGCTCCATGACCTCCCCTCATCCTCCCAGACCCCCGGGAACACTCGTACCCCCTGGCATCCCAAAGAGCTATGGGCTGTGCTGGGGATAGCCCCATTCCCTGGGTCAGGAATCACACGGTGGTTTGGGTTGGAAGGAACCTTAAAGCTCATCTAATCCCACCCCTCACTATGGGCAGGGACACCTTCTGCTATCCTAGGTTGCTCCAAGCCCTATCCAATCTGGCCTTGGACACTTCCAGGGATGGAGCAGCCACAATTTCTCTGGGCACCCTCTGCCAGGGCCTCTCCACTCTCACAGGGAAGAATTCCTTCCCAATTTCCCATCTCATCCGGCTTTCTTTCAATTTAAAGCCATTAGGAGTTTGCTGTTAGTGGAAAACACTCTGGCTCATGTCCAGTAATGATGGATTTAACCCCACAAAGTCGAGCTCAGGCCGAGCCCACTTCGAGATCTGTAGAAGTTTAACGTTTCCAGTGGTGTTTCCACTCTCTCAGCACCGTCTGTGCTGGGATGGAGCTGGAGGAGGAGAAGGGGGACCTTGTCTCTTATCTGCCTCCTTGGCTGGAGCAGGGCAAGATTGGGGTCACCCAGGGCTCCCACATCAGCAGAGCCCAGGTGAGCCCTAGGAGGGCTCAGGTGAGGTTGGGATGGGTCTGGGGGAGTGATGCCATCCCATCCCTGCTCTCATACAAGGAAAGCAGGAGGAGAGATCCTGGTTCTCAGCCCTGAGCTGGAGCTGGTGCTGCAGAGGGGAAGGAACAACAGCTGCTCAGTCCCAGAGATCCCCATTTTTTATCCCATATCCCACTATCCTACAGCCCACCATGCCATATTCCACCACCCCAATACTACCACCCCATAGCTTCCACCCCACTCTGGGTCTGTCCCACTGCCCCAGGACAGGTGAGAGCTGCCTCTGCCAGTTCCCCCCATTGCAGGACAGGGGGGCACCGAGAGCACACCAAAACCAGAACTAGAGCATGGAGAAAATTTCACCTTCCCAGTAACATTCCCAGGAGCTTCTCCTCTTGTTCTGGCTGTTCTGAGTAGTGAGCAGTGAGTGCTCCTCTCCCAAAGCCTCACTAATGATTTTGGGCAGCTAAGCCAGGCCTGGATTTGTGATGTGGCTGTGCCATCCCAGCTGTCTGCATGCGGATTTAAACCTGATCCGTGTGGAACAGCGGCAGCTCCCGCACTGCCTCTGGACAAAAGTCCTGATTATTCCCTCTTCCCGACAAAGCCCCCTGTGTCCAAAGGCCTCCAGGCACTGTGCTCCCTGTTCCCTCTGAAATGGCTGTACATGGATGCTGACACTGCAAACTCTTCCCTCCGTGGACACGCTCTGGTCACACCAAGCTGTGACCAACATTTCAGCACTGGCAGTGGCTGTGCCCAGCCAGGACAGGGATGTAGGGACAGGGAGAGTGATGGGAATGTCTGTCCTGCCAGCTCCTGCCTTCCCCCCGTTTGGGGAGGGAAGAGAAATCCAGGATGGAGAATCATGGGGTCACAGAATGGTGTGGGATGAAAAGGACCCTAAAGCCCATCCATGGGTGGGGTCACCTCCCTCACGCCAGGTTGCTCCAATCCTTCAACACTTCCAGGAATGATATCTGGGAAGGAAGGGAAATCCTGGCCCAGACAGGTCAGTGTTGAACACCAGCCCCTTCAGAGGGATTCTGTGGAGCCTGCAGGATCATCTGTGTCCTGATGGACCTTGCAGAGTCCTGGCTGCTTTCAGGCAGGAGGGGAAGGAGCAAAGCGAGGAGGTTGCAGGGAGCTGCAGCTGGAGGAAACTTTGGATCGTGTCCTTACACGGGTCCTGCTGCCGGGGCCGGGGCGGCACCCTGGGATGGCAGTGACGAGGGAAGAGCCATTAGTGAGGGAATTGGGTTTCTGCCCTTGCCATGGAGAAACGCCCCGCGGAGCAGCCCCTGACCCCCCAAAGCCCGGCCCAGCCGTGTAACCCGAGGAGAGCTCGGAGTTAATCACTTCCAATCCCGGCCTAAGGAAGCGGCAATTAAAGAGCTCGTTAGCGGCAGAAAGAGCTCCTGTGCTGTCCTGACACCTTCAGCTCCCGAGCTGCTCCAGCACCTGCCTGCGGAGCAAGGAGAGGCCTGGGAGCCGGCTCTGTTAGTGGGATGCAGCATCCCTGCTCCACAGTGCAGCCTCCTCGCTGGAATGAGGGCTCCCCCCTGGCACCGACCACGCCATCCCATCCTGCAGGATGAGGACAGGACAGCTCTGCCAGCAGCAGCCCCCGGGGTATTCCCACCTTTTCCTTCTGAGCCCGCTCATCCCTTGGGCTGTGCTTCCAAGCACATGGCAGCCGGGATGCCGAGGAAAGGGAACATGTGGAGGCAGAGCTCTGGGAAGGGATCCGGGAGCGCTGGGGGAGGAATTCCTCCCTGCAATGGATGAGGGTTTTAGATGCAGATCATCGCGGGAGCTCCAACATCCACAGCTCCGGCTGCGGTTTGGAGCGGCGCCCTGAGGAGCTGCAGCATTAACACCCACAGCCCCTTCCCGCTTGGAATGCCTGCCCGTCCGCACGGCTCCCTGCAAGGAGGCACAAGGGCCTTCCCAGCTGCAGGGAGCTGCCCCGGATAAACACCCGACAGCTGGAGCAGAGAGAAATGGAGCTGCTTCTCCAACTGCCAGCACGAGCCAATCCATCACGCTGGTCCTGGCACCTCTCCTCGGAAGGGAATCAAAGGGCTCCTTAGTGAGAAGGGATGGAATGACAGGTAGAAAGGCCAGAGGATAAATCCTGCTGCCTACTGGGACTGTTAAATATTAGGAGAGATTAGTGTCTGACAGGGGAGAGTAGGGCAGCAGCTCTGCTAAACAGCCAGAGAAATGCGTGGAATTCCGGCTCCTTTGTCAGTGGCAACTGCACAACACTCAGGGTGGAATAAAAGGAAGGAGAAAAAATACCTTTCCCTGATTTAGATTAAGGAAGGAGCTCGGGCAGGAGCCTGGACCTCACCCAGCCCTTCCCAGGGCAGCACAGGAAAGCTTTGAGGGGATGCTGGGAGAGAGTTTGGAGCCGGAGCATCTGCTCCCAGTCCTGCTCCTGCACAGCCCCTGCCTCAGGCACAGCTCCTCTGCAGGGCACCCGCCTGGGAAGGTGTGACAAACAGGGGAGAAGGGAGGTGGTGGAGTCACCGTGGAAGTGTTCAAACCCTCGTGGATGTGGCAGCTGGGGACGTGGGGCAGTGGTGGCCTTGGCAGTGCTGTGGGAACAGTTGGGCTTGATGGGCTCAGAGGGTTTTTCCAACCTAAATCACAGTTCCATGATTTTCCTTTCCCCATCTGGGCAGCAGAGCTGCGTGTAGGGAGGGGTGTGCTGGAGAAGGAGGGTCTGGCTGGGATCAGCAGGTCAATCCAGCTCAGGCAGATTATCCCAAATGATAGTTCCCATTTCCTTGCTAAGGCGTCCTAAAGCGCTTTGCTGTGCCCAGCAAAGGCTGTGATGGGGCTTAAAATATTAAAAAATTGGCCAATTTTCATAGTTTCCATGTCTGGCATGTCAGGGCTTATTAACCAGGAGAAAAGCCTCTGTGTCAGGGACAGGTGAGTGGGAGTGCAGGGCTGCCCGTGGATCTGTGGCCAGGCAGGGATGAGCTCCATGGGGAGCAGAGGGACTCCCCACCCTGCACAAGTGCAGAGTCCTGGGCTGAGGCAGGACACAGACAAGAGGGGCCGGACTGTCAAATCCAGCCCCATCCTAAACTGAAATTCCGAAATTTGTCAGCCTCCCATCTTGAACCAGTTAAGTTTCCTCCCTCAATTACCCTGCTGGAAAGTTATTTTACAAACTCCCTCATCTGATGATTGGGAGAAACCTCCTTCAGTTTTCAACTGACATTTGCTCACGACAGGTTTCTACCAATTCATGCTTCTGCCAACAGTGTCCTTCCAGAGTTCCTTGCATTCCTGGGTGTTTCCTCTTCCATGTCTTTCCAGGAAGCAATCAGAACCATCTCAGCTTCTGATTTCTCTCCAGACTACACAAGCACAACTTTTCCAGGACCACTCATCCTGTCTGTGCCCACTAAACCACATTTGCTCTTCTATTTGGGAAAAAAAAATTCCACAGAGGATTTGTGTTAGCCTCAGGAAATTTCATCCTAGCTCTTTATTTGCAATAAAAAAATCCCAAGTCCGTTGGCCTAAATACTCTTTTTTATCCAGAAATCCATTATATCCATTGTCCTTTCCATGTGTATCCAGTGCAGGATGGGAGCTGAGTAAATCAGCCAGGAGGCAGACTGATCCAGTAAGATCACAGGGTTGAGCTGGAATTTAGCCCATCCACCCTGGAGTTACCTTATCCAGTGCAGGATGGGAGCTGAGTAGATCAGCCAGAAGGCAGACTCTGGATCCAGTAAGATCACAGGGTTGAGCTGGAATTTAGCCCATCCACCCTGGAGTTACCAGGACCACAAGGAGGAAAACTCTCTTGGAAATGAACCCCTCTGCCATGGAGCCAGGCTGGGGGTGCTGGGGGTGCTCACCTGGAGAGGAGAAGGCTCCAGGGAGAGCTCAGAGCCCCTGCCAGTGCCTAAAGGGGCTCCAGGAGAGCTGGAGAGGGACTTTGGACAAGGGATGGAGGGACAGGACACAGGGAATGGCTTCCCACTGCCAGAGGGCAGGGCTGGATGGGATGTTGGGAAGGAGTTCTTCCCTTTGAGGGAGGCGAGGCCGTGGCACAGGGTGCCCAGAAGAGCTGTGGCTGCTCCTGGATCTCTGGAGGTGTCCAAGGCCAGGTCAGTGTCCCCTCCCAGTCCCTGAGCTGTCAGGAGCTGCTGCGGGAAGGCTCCAGAAAGCCCGGCCTCATCTGACGAGGATGAGCTTTGGGACTGGGATTTCTCGGTGCTTACAGAGCCCTGAGCAGGGCCATCCACAGACAAAGAGCAGCTTTTCCAAGCCCTCCATGCCTGGCTCGGCGGGCTGGGTCCCAGCGAGGGATCAGGTAAAGCAAACCCTGCCAGCAGCAGCCCCGGCAGGGGCTCAGCACCGAGCTGGCAGTGCCCCATCCCCGCCTCTGGCATCGCCAACGTTATCTTTGGATGCAAAACCAGGGGAAAATTGAGTGCTTGAAAGAGGACGGGCTCTCCTGGGTCAAATTAGTCATTCCTCGTTAGAAAAGCCCCGCTGGTTTCTTTGTTTCTCTCGCTCTCCAGTGGATCCAGATAAATACATTTGTAATTCTCCGAGTCCCGCTGAATAGGAGACTGGAAAGGTGAGAATATTAAAGCTGCAGATTATCAAGTGCTTCCCAGGAACTGAGATTCCGGCAGAGGAAGGATGGGGAGAAGCAGGGGAAGAGAGTGGGGGAGGCAGGGGAAGGAGGAAGAAGAGGATGGAGAGGGAAATGCCAGAGGAGGAAATGCTGGAGAAAACGGAGAGGGGAGAAGGCTCTGGAGGAGAGGAGAAGGGGGAGAGCAGGACTGCGGGGAGGTTTGGCAGCTGCTGAGTGTGCTGCATTTCAATATTTAATGACTCCAAAATACAGCCATTAACATGTCAGAGGCAGAGGGAAATGGCCCGGCTTTTCCCCGAGCCCTGATGGCTTTGAAGAACAAATGCCATCTAAAAGGGAGGCTTTTAAAGCGTTTTGGCCGAGCCTGCTGCCGGCCCCCTCCCTTCGGAGCAGCGCTTCCCTCCGGGAATGCTGGGGTAGCATCCATTCGGTTTGGCTGGCATTGTCCATTTTATTTTCCCCTCAGCCTCCTTCTCTCTGGGGTCTTCCCGTTCTCAACGCAACCCTGTGAAATCAGGAGCGTTCTGCTCTTTGCTCCCAACATCCCCCGGCAAACGGATTTGCATCAGGTGCAGACAGTGACAAACTTGGAACTGTTTTTCCCAATTTCAGCTGCTCCATTTCCCTCCTGCCGCGGTGATCTGCCTTGCTGCTCTCTCTGCCTTCTCGCCAGGTGTTCCTTGTTCTTTGTCTTCTCATCCTCTCACCCTACCCTGGAGACACAGAGGGAGAAGCAAAGAAAAAAAGTCAAGGGAAGGATTGAATGGTTCATCCCTGGAAGTGTCCAAGGCCAGGTTGGATGGGGCTTGGAACAACCTGGGATAGGGGAAGGTGTCCCTGCCCATGGCAGGGGTGGGGAGAAACCAGATGGGGTTTGAGGTCCCTTCCATGATTCCATGGTGCTAGTCCTTGTCACCACAGGGAATGTGCCAGCTCCAGGCCATCTTTCCATGCAAAATAAATGCAAAAATAAGTGACAACCTGACAAGTGTAATAAGGAAGGAGGTGGCTGTGTCAAGCCTGTGGACAAGGTTCAAGTCACTCCCATTTAGCTCATTAGGAAGCATCAGGCTGTGGAAGTTGTGTGTGGAAGTGGGAATGAAACAGCTCTGGTTTGGATGGGGAAGTGGTGGGATCCTACAAACAATCTCCAGGAATGCTGAGATAGGGACAAGGGCATCAGGAAAGAGCCCCTGTACGCATGCATGGCACCACTCCCACATCCTGCAGGTGCTGCCCATCCAGAGCCGTGTCTCTGCTGTCCTGTGCGCAGAGCCACCCTGTCCCCAAGGGCTGTTGGCCCCAACCCCTGTGTCCCAGTCCCTGGGAATTCTGCAGGTCTCCACAATCTGGGCTCAGCGTTCCCCAGTCAGACTCACCCAGGAAAGCCCAGCCACGGCAGAAATCCATGGTCCAGGTGGGATCAGGGAATGAGCCCCTCTCAGAGGGCAGGGGGAAGCGCTTCCACCTCCCTCCTTCCCACCAGCAGCTTTGTATCCCCCCTGTGCTGAGCCGACATTTTCTGATCCAGCTGGAAGCCTCGCAACAACTTCCGAGGATCGTTCTCACAGCGTTCCTGCCCTGCTCAAACACAGCACTGAAAGGAGACTTGGGAGAGAAACTTCCTGGCTGGAGAGTCCTTCGCATCCTCATTGACCTCGAGGCTTCCAGAAAGCTGAGGGGTCTCTGAGGGAACCCACGGCTGGTCCCTGGCAGGCCGCAGACGGATGGATAATGGGATCTTTGCACCTCAGAGAGGATTTCATCACTCAGCCTTAGCCCAAATCCATATTCATCATCTATGGATTTCTTTTTAATGGATAAAATGTCTTCTTTTGAAAGAGCAGCCCCACTGCTGATGGCACAAACAGCTGTGCAGGGAAATCGCGTCAGAACTAACCCAGGCAATCTCCCTCCCTGAGCTTCCAGGGAATCTAACAGCTTTTGACTTCCAAAATAACCCTGAATGCAAAGGAATTTCAAAGAGGAGACAGAAAACCTCCCCCATCTGCTCAACCACATCAGCCGGGCAGCCTTCCCACGCCTCTTCCCAGCCTTCCTGCCCCTCTTCCACGGGTCAGGCTCAGGCACTTCATCGCCATCCCTCTGGAGAAGGTGGGATGGATGCTCCTGTGCTGGGAAGGGAGAGCTGCTCCTCTCCCTGAGCACTTGACTCCAAGTCAGGCTTCCCAAGTTCACTCCAGAGCAGGAATTTCTGCATCCTCCTGCCACCATCTCTGGCAAACCCTTATTGAGCTTGACATGTGTTGTTCTATTCCTGATGGATCCTAGCCACTGGAATATCCATCTGAAAATCAAATAAAATAGCCAAGCCCCCTGCGTGCTGCATATTTTATGGGCTGCTCCCTGACTTCCATTGTTTCCCATTGTTTAGACTATTAGTCAGAACAATTTGTCATCCTACCCCTGCTGCCTGCTGGGATTCTGGGATTCGACTTGTTCAGGAGATGGAGCCCATGCTCCTGCCACTCTGGGCTTCAGGACAGCCCAGAGCCCCTCACACCGTGAGGATGGGGCAGGAAATCAGGAGTGGGGCTCATTCCCTCTCCCCAAAAACTTGCAGGCTGAGAAAAACAAATGGTGTGAGCTCTGGGGCAGGAGGTGAGGGAGGAAGAAGTTGAGGGCTGCTGGCAGAGCTGGCTTGGAGAGGCACTGCTGGAGCAAGGAAAGGGTTTTTTGGGGGCTGCCAAGCTCCTGG
This sequence comes from Onychostruthus taczanowskii, assembly GCF_017590055.1. Classification (NCBI taxonomy): domain Eukaryota; kingdom Metazoa; phylum Chordata; class Aves; order Passeriformes; family Passeridae; genus Onychostruthus; species Onychostruthus taczanowskii. The sequence goes on from NW_024498462.1 coordinate 10,238,249, forward strand.
TGCTGAAGGAGCTCCTGTCAGCTCCATTTCTCACTCCCCTCCCGGGCTGGGAGCCCAGAGAGCAGTGGTGCTGGAGTGCAGGAGGCAGGAGCTCAGCCCAGGAAAAGGAGCTTCTGTTCCCATTCCTGCTCCGATTCCTTCAGGAGTTCCTGGCATTACAAACACCTCCTCAGGACACGAGGATTGCTCTGGCTGCTGGGATTTTGTCTGCCACGGTGGAGTCAGGAGTGGGAGGGAGCAGCAGCAGGGAGCTGGAGCCTGCAAATCAAGAGGATGGGTTGTCCTGTCCTGCTCCGTCCCCTCCTGAGGAGCCAAGGGGATGATTTCCACGCTTGCACCACTCCCAGACGAGACACTGGGAGTCCCCACTGCTGACAGCTGCTCACCAGGGCAGCCAGTCCCTCTGCCCAGGGCCAGCTCTGCACTCCCAGTTGTCCCAGGGCTGTCTCCAGCCACCCTGACCCCTCGTGGCTGCAGGACCCTCCGACCTCCCACCGCTCCCTGTTCTCCCAGCCAGGCTGAGCAGCCAGGAGCAGAACCCACAGCTGCTTCTCATCCAGGCACCAAAACCTCCTCCCAGATTTTTCTTGTCCTTTTTGGCACTCATTGCTGCCTTGGCTCTGCCCATCACGGTGGCATCTGGCAGCCAGAGGTGTTTGACAGAGCCTGACACTGCTGCCCCTCACCTTTTCCTGCCCACATGTCCCAGCTACTCTGGGAGAGCCCCCTCCATCCCTGGGAACCAGATGGGACTGCCCCATCCCTGGAAGTGTTCCAGGCAAAGTTGGACAGTTCTTGGAGCAACCTGGGATAGTGGAAGGTGTCCCTGCCAGTGGCAGGGGGTGGACTGGATGGGTTTTGTTCCTTCCAGCCCAAACCATCCTGGATTCTGTGTTTCTGTGGAAAGGAGTGGCAGGGACAGCCTAGGCATTGCTTCCCAGACAAGTCAAGAAGGGAGAAGGTCCTCCTCATCATGTTCTGCCCAAACATCCATGACTTGCTGTGGGGCCAGCAGGTCCTTGGACCTGGGAAGAGCCTGGAGAACTATAAGTGGCTGAAAAGCTGGGATATTGACCAACCCCCAATGCCTTGGAAGATGCCATAAAGCCAGTGGGGCTGTGAAGATCTGCCCTCATTCCCAAACATCCATCTTCCAACAAAAACATGTTGTCCAGATCAAGCCCTTCCTTTCAGCAGCACTGGCCTCCTGCTGTCACCCCTTCCTTACCTCCAGGCTGCTCATCAAACCCAAGGGCAGCATGCCTTTGAGCTCCATCCTGGAGCATGCTGGAAATTCAGGCCTTGCCTGGCAGGGAGAGCACATTCCCATAAAAGCCGTGAATGGAAACAGAAGTGCCTGTTATTAGGGAAAAAAGAGAGAGGAGAAGAAAGGAAGGGAGGGAGGAAGCTGGAACCTGCCTCCCCATCCATGCATGGAGATGTGTTCCTGCACAACAGGAGCTGTTGGCCGGGTGGGACAGAGTCATGTCCCCTAGGGGTGGCCACGCTGCTCCAGCCAGGCACCCACTCCTCTGGCACAGCTCCCCTGTGGCAGGGAAGGGGTTAACTCCCAGCAGCTGCTCCCCAGATGCCGGTTCTGGAATTCACATTTGTGTAATAATAAACCTCGGGGAAAGCGCTGCTGCTGGGGGGTGGCTTTGTCCCCCCTCACTCCCCGCTCGGAGCCAGCGTGCGGCTGCCAAGGGGCGGCTGGAGCGGGGTGGCAGCCCAGGTGCTGCGGGATCGTCCCGCCGGACTCCCAGGGAGATGAATTAGGGGCCGCCGGAGGAGCCCGCCTGCTTTCCACAGCGCTTCCCATTCCTCCTGCTGCTCACCCCCACCGCGCTGCCGCATCCCGCGGGACCCCGGAGGGGGCAAAGCCGAGCGGGTCCCCCCGAGCGGGGCAGCGCTGGGGTGTAATTGGTTTCAGGAGAGAGGGGTGAGGAGAGACGGACATAAATTTCCTTGAGAGGCTTTCTCCCTAATGGCTCCCATCGCCCGGCAGGGCAGCACACCTGCTTCCAATAGCGGCTCCGGCTCCTGCCGCGGGTGCGGGAGAGGGGCTGTGCTTCCATCACCTCTGCTGGCCGCGGGCATCCCGCTTCAGCAGGGAGAGGGCTTTGCCCGGGCTTCCAGAGGGATGGCCGTGGCTTTGAACCCCGTGCTTTCCCCTCTCCTGGGATGTCCAGGTTTCCCCTTTCTTGGGGGTCCAGGTTTTCCCCTTTCCTGGGGTGTCCACCTTTCCCCTTTCCTGGGGTGTCCAGGTTTCCCCCATCCCAACGCAGCAGCTCGGCTCCCGGGCGCTTCCCATGAGCTCCTGCCCACCTGCAGCGCCCAGCCCAGCCCGGTTCATCCCAGGTGGATGCTCCGGAGCTGCACAGCAGGATCCGAATAGGTCACGGACCTCGAGAGTAGGCGGGAAGAAGACTCCAAACTCTGCCGCCCCCGGAGCATCTCCGGCTTCACGGTCCCGGCTCTGACCCACCAAAGCCTCGGGAGTTATGTGGAGGGCTGGACAGGGATCAGAGGTTTGGCTGCGAGCGGGGGCAGCGGCAGGAAGAGTTCGGGGGGTCCGGATTGAGCTGCTTGTCGCTCCATTTGGAATGAAACCCTAAACCGGGTCAGCTTCCAGGCGAGCGTTCCTACTTTTTTCTGCTCCGTGTACCATGTTTCACACGGCAGGACAGGAGGTGGCACAGGGGCAGGGAAGCCTCTGCTGACCCGGGCTGGCTCCCTGCTGAGGAGCCGTGTGACAGAGGGGTCCCAGCTCGATCCCTGCCCGCAGACCCTCCCCAAATCCTCCATCGTCCTCTCGGAGATGAGGAGGACGCAGGAAGGGGCAGGTGGATTTCACACCTTTCCCTTTGCCAGCGGGATGGGGGAGTTCTGTTCCCACCCGGGGTCAGGATGAATGTCAGCTGTGACATCCCTGCTGGGGTATCCCAGTGACACGGGTGGATCCACCTGCTCCCATCTCCAGCATTCCAGAGCATCCCTGATCCCCAGCACAGGCAGGGAAATGGTGTGACAGCAGGGCTTCATTCCTCTCCTTGTCCCCAGGCCAGCCTCACGTATTCCTGCTGTTTGGCAGCACTGTCCCAGCCCGCCCTGATGGAGAGGGGTGCTTGGGAAGCAGCTGGGAAGAGCGTTGGGAGTGGGAGAGCCTTTGACACATGAGGAGCCAGAACGGAGGGGACAGCAGGGGCAGTTGCACTTTTGGTGCAGGAGCCCTGGCTCTCCAGGAGGGTGGCCATGGAAAACATCCTGCTTTCCTTCCCAAAGAGATGTGAGGGATCAAAGATCCCTGTCTGTGGCCAGCTGGCACCTGCTTCCCTCTGGAAAAGCATCTTCCTGGCAACAACTACAGACGATCCCAAGTCACCAAGGATGAGAAGTACTCTCCTTGTGGGCAGCTTGTGCAGCTCCACAAAGTTTTCCAGAGGCGTTCCGTGCAAGAATCTCCACAAGGGATTATTTCTAAACCTGTCCTCTCTGAGAGATTTCTGTGTGTCCCTGGGAATGTCCCTGGGAATTCCCCCCAGCCTGGCTGCAGCCAGCCCAGCAGCGTGGCTCTACCTGTGCGTCCACCACTGGAGGGCTCCAGGATTGCTCCAGGAAAACACATGGAGCCAGGAAAAGGGGCAGGAGGTAATCCAGGTATTCCATACCTGAATCCATGTCTGGTCCTGCACCAGAACTCACTCACTGACCGTGTGCCTGGATCCACACCCAAATCCCCACCTGATCCCACACCTGAGCTGCTGCTGGTGCACACCTGGCCAGGAGCAGCTCCAGGGGGAAATGGCCCTGGTGGTGACCCCACAGAGCCCCTGCTCTGGAGCTGCTGCAGTCTCCGCTGGGTGAGGGGGTTTCTCCACCAGAAGAATAAAAAATTAAAGCAAAGCAACCCCAGTCTCTAAATTTATCTCCAAAGGCCTCGTTATGACCATTTTATTTGCTGGCTTCAGGCCAGGAGCTCGCTGGCCAAAGCTCCTTGATTTTTCCCTCCAGCATGCCGGGGGGAGCAGCCTGGCTGGGGTCCCGAGCTCAGGATCCGAGGAGCCTGGTTTGCCTTTGGAAAGCTCCGTTAATTGACATGAGAAAATAATCCCAGGCTCTTTCTCTCTGGAGCAGGGAAGGTTCTCCTCACAGCACGGCTTGAAAAGGAGCGCGGCTTTTGGGGGACTGCAAATGCATCCGTCAAAATAACATTCCCTGGGCCAAAACTCTTCCCTGGGGCAAGGCCATCTGCTTCCAAAGGCTCTGGAGAAGCCTGTGGCTGCTGATTTCACACTGGATGTGGAGTGGCTCCAGCCCCTCGGCACTGTGTCCCTACTCCCCTTCCTGCTCCTGCTGCCACCCTCCCTCCTGTCCCCCAGGGGTGCAGGATCCCACTGCCCCTGCTCCCTGTCTCTGATGCAACTCCATGGTGAGCATCCCTTGGGAAGATTCCCAGGAAATATCCCAGCATACACCAAGACCTCCATGGAAATCCACAGCCGAAAGCAGGAGCAAAGATCCAGAGGGGATTTGGGACATGCTGAAAGATTGTGTCACAGGGAAACTTCTATGGATCTACAAGGGCTTGGAGTGACAGAACACAGGGAATGGTTTCCCACTGCCAGAGGGTAGGGTTGGATGGAATATTGGGAGCAAATTCTTCCCAGTGAGGGTAGTGAGGGGTTGGGATGGAATTCCAGAGCAGCTGAGGCTGCCCCATCCCTGGAAGTGTCCAAGGCCAGGTTGGACGAGGCTTGGAGCATCCTGGGATAGTGGAAGGTGTCCTTGCCCATGGCAGGGATAGAATGGAAAGGGCGTTAAGGTCCCTTCCAGCCCAAACAATTCCAGGATTTTATGATTCCATTGCAGAGGCAGAAGTGGATCAGGGAGCCCCTCCAGCACTGGAGAAAAGCACAGGGCTCTGCCATCATCTCAGGGAGCTGGGAATTTCCAGCAGCAGTAAAATTGGCTTTTCCATTTGTATAAACTCCCCTGAAGTGGTGCCAAAAGCAGAGAGGATGAGACAGGAATGGCAAATGGAGCAGAGGCCGGATTGATTATCGAGGATTCATTCCCTGAGGTTCCTGAGGTTTGCCAGAGACACAGCTCTCTTTGCACAGGGCTGGCATTTTAACACTCACAAAATCAGCTATTAATAGTTAATGGCCAATTTAATAATTAATCAGTGTTTAACAAACGGGGGTGGAGGAGCCGCCTGTCTGCCACCAAAGTGGAATAATAAAGAGGAAAACTTTACAGCGACAGTGTCCAAGTGGGATTTTGGCTTTCTTTTGTTACTGTGAGGGTGGGGAGGCCCTGGCACAGGGTGCCCAGAGAGGTTGTGGATTCCCTATACCTGGAAGTGTCCAAGGTCAGGTTGGATGGGGCTTGGAGCAACCTGGGATAGCGGAAGGTGTCCCTGCCCATGGCAGGGGTGGGACTGGATGGGCTGTGAGGTCCTCCCAATCCCAACCATTCCAGTGATTCCAAAGCCCTGAGGTAACCATGGGTAACCCTGCCCTGGTTCATCCCTGGGCTCCTCTGGGAACTCTCCTGACCTTGTTAGGTTCTGCCAAAAGTGAGACACCCCCAGTTCCTCCAAGCCCCTGTCCCCAGGAGTGCTGGAGCCAGGACACACCCCTCATCCCTTGCCTGTGCCAATCCCCTGGGATCCTTTGTGACCACAAATGGACCCAGTGTGAAATTGCTCCAGTTTGTGTTAAACTGGCAGTAATCATCCCCTAAATCCTGGTATTTGTGGGGGTGATGTGGGAGAAGCTGGATTATTGGACAGGTGCCACAGCAGGCCACCACCTGTGGGGACCCCAAAGGGCAGTGGTGCCCAGGCTTTATGTGGAACATTTGGAGCAGCAGAGACTGTCCATCCAAAATCCCAACTGTGTCTGGGTCACCACCCTGGGACTGATGGCTGAGGAGGTCCTGGCAGGGGCACAGCAGTGGCAGGTCCTGGCAGGGGCACAGCACCAGCCTCTCCACCACGGAGGGGCTGTGAGCCAGCCCTGGGCATTTGTAAAATAAAGGCTGATTATTAACAGTACTTGAGATGTTCATGTTCTGTCTCCCTCGGGAGGCTCATTCCGTGCTGATTATCATATTTTTAAAATGTAATGAATTTATGGAGATAATTCAATCCCACTGACTAGGCATGTGCCTCACTCCTGCCATGAGGAAAGCTGCTGTGTGTGTGAAAATGGAAATTGCTGCGGCACTTTCCATGGCTTTTGCCTGTCCTCCCCTTCCAAAGGATCCCAAAATGCTTTGCAGGCTCTATCTGTAGTGGGATCAACCAGAAACTCATCCCTCCCCAGGAACGTCCTCACCTCTCGGCTGCAACACAGAAACTCTTTTACTAGAAGCAGAAATGTAATCAGATTAATTAAGTAAGTACAATTCCGAGGCAAGAAAGTCAATTAAAGGAATCATAAGTCAATATGGAAATAGAAGGAGCTGGCTTTGAAGCAGGATTAGAGATAGTGAGGCTGGAGAGCGGCGCTCCTTCAAACGGCTCCAAGAGCGGCTTCTCCGCGGTGTTCCCGCTTGGAAATGGCCCTGGAAGCAGTGCTGGGTGCCCATGGAGGGATGAATCCAAGAGTGCAATAAATGTGAACCAAATGTGTGCCAAATGTGCGCCAAATATGTACCAAGTGTGTGCCAAGTATGAACCAATTGTGTGCTAAGCATGTGCCAAGTGTGTGCCAAGTGTACACCAAGCATGAACCAAATGTGTGCTAAGTGTGCACCAAGTATGAATCAATTGTGTGCCAAGTATGTGCCAAGCGTGAACAGAGTGTGTGCCAAATGTGTGCCAAATATGTGCCAAATGTGTGCCAAGTATGCACCAAGTACGAACAAAATGTGTGCCAAGTGTGGGCCAAGTGTGCACCAAGTATGAACCAATTGTGTGCCAAATGTGTGCCAAGTGTGTGCCAAGCGTGCACCAAGCATGAACCGAGTGTGTGCCCAGCATGTACCAGTTGTCACCAAAGATGTCCCAGGAGTGCTCCAAGTGCCCACCCAAAAGTGCCCCGAGCCCCACGTGCTCACAAAGGACTGACGGAGCGTGTACCGAATGTGCACTGACTGCACACCAATTACACACTAATTACACACCAATTACACACTAATTACACACTCATTACACACCAATTGCACCCCAAGCATGTGCCAAGAACTGACCAACATGAGACAAGCATGAGACAAGCATGTTCCAAGTGCACACCAAGCATGTCCCAAAGCGTCCCCCAGGTGTGCCCAAGCGCCCCCAAGCCATGCCAGCCCCTCTCCAGGCCGTGTCCCCAGTGTCACTGGTGCCTGAGGCCACCCAGGGGTGTCTGTGCTCCCCCCACACACACTCACACATCCCTGACACTAACCCCCTCCATGTGCACTCATGTTGTGCCCGTGTCACCACGTGTGTCACCCGTGGAGGAGCAGGGCTGTCCCCTTGTTCCCTCACCTCTGTGGATCCTCCCTGATCCCCAGCTCTGGGCATCCTTGGCTTTTCCACCACGTTTCCTTTCCTTCCTTCCTTTCTTTCTCCCAGCAAAACCTCCCCGCCACGGGTGTCTTCCTGCCCCCATAAATCTCCTGCCAGGGCTGAAATGGTGGCATTGAAGAAGGATCTTTTTTTGTGCAAATTTCAATAAATGCCACTGGAACAACATGGGAAATGATCCTGAAAATGCAGGAGCAGAAAGAAGAGAAAGAAATGGCAGCCAAAGGGGAAAGAGAGGGAAACGCTGGGATTTGAGGCTGCCAAACAATGCATTTAAATAATTCAATTTGCAAAAGCAGGGAAGAAAAGGAAGAGAAGAGAAAAGAAAAGGGGAGGAAAAAAACCCAACTTGTGTAGCAAGCCCATAAATAACCTCGAAGAGTGGGAGGCTGGGAATGCAGGATGGGGTGGGCCTTCTCCTCTTTGCATGAGTCTCCATTAAAATGCCAGGAAAAAAATATGTATTTTGATCGATTCATCTCTAATTTCACTTTTAATTCCTCAAAGCCTCCCAGAGCCACGACCATGTCACCTTCCCTGCCTGAGCTTTGGGATCTCTCCCCTCTTTGGGTGTTCTGTGCAAGGCTCCCAGGAGAACTGGAGGCTGAGGACATCTGGAGCCCTTCCATTCCATGGGCAGATCCCTCTGGAGGGACTGGAGCCTTGATAGTCGGCGGTCCCCAGCCTCCTGGAACAAGTGGAATTTTGTGGAAGTAGAGGCATCCCTAGAGAGCTGCAGCTCCTGTGGGCTGGGGACACAGCTCTGAGCTGTGTGGGAATCTCATCCCCCATGGAACAAATGCTTCCCCCAGCACGATGGACTTTTGGCTCAGCTCCTGTTCTTGCCCCGTGGTGATGGTGGCTGACAGCTGGGGGTGTCCCTGGGAATAGGGAACTTAGATTTGCCAGTGCCTCTGGGAAAAGCCTGTCCCTCCTGCCAAGACCTGGCTATAAATCCCTGCTTTTGTCCAAGGTGTTGGGAAAAAATTGATCAAAATATTGGTCCCCTCATCACCATTTACTGGCGAGGGCAGAGCTGGTCCTGCGCCAGCTCAATCCTCTGGGTAGGAAAACAAAGGTCATGGAATCGCCCAAGCTGGAGGAGATCCACAGAGATTATCCAGTCCAACCCCTGGCCCTGCCCAGGGCACCCCAACAATCCCACCCTGTGCCTGGGAGTGTTGTCCAAATGCTCCTGCAGCCTTGGGGTTGTGACCATTCCCTGGGGAGCTGGATGTCAAAGTCTCAAGTGGAAAACCTAGCAGGAACATCCCAAAATGGGATGAGGAGCTGGAGACGGCTGTGTTGGATCAGCATTGCCAGGGAATCTGCTGATCCATCTTAAAGCCAGTGGACACCTGGACACCCTCTGGGCACCTGTGGCTGGGCACTGTCCATTCTGCTCCAGAGCCACCCACGTCCTCCTCGGAGCAGCCTCTCTCTCTCCCAGCCCAGGGCCCGCAGGGATGGCCAGGTTGTCCCAGCCAGGCAGGAGGGAGGGGATCCCCTGCTGATGGCATCCTGGGGGGGACAGGCAGAGGCTGCAAGGAGGAGGCTGAGAGGGCCAAGCCAGCCCAGCCTCCTGCACAGCACTCCCTGAAGAGACCAAAAGGCTTTGAAAGTTGGAAAAGCCACATTTTTTGAGAATGCAGAGAGAGGCCTCCCTTTCAAAGGAGAGAACTCAAAGCAAGCAGGGAACAGAAGAAGAACAAGCTGCTCCCGCTGCCCTCCGTGGCTCCAAGGGCACAGCCCTGCTCCCACACTTGGATTCAATTAACTCCAGGACTTGCAGGGCTGTGGAAAACTCTGTCAAAGCCCCCAGGTATGTTGGGATGTCCTCAGCACCTGTGGAGGCTCCTGGTCCCCAAACCCATGGCACCTCAGTGCGCCCTGAGCCCTCTCTGCAGTGCCAAACATCCCCTGGGCTCTGGAAAACACGGAACAGCTCCATGGGAGTGGCCTCAGGTGAGGAGCACGAAGGTGACACCTGGACAGCCACCTCCTGTCACTGAGCACTGTCATACTGAGCCTTAGCCCAGCACATCACACACAAAATTCCCAGATCCCTTAAATAGGTGACACTGGGGCATGGATTTGGGAAACACTAAAGTGGGAGGGAATGTTTAATTATCTGGTTAATGATGCTGGGAATCTTGATCTGCAGAGGAGGGCAGGGCTTGGCAGCTCCTCCCTGCAGCCACTCCAGCCCTGCATGGGTTTGTGCTAATCATGGTATTTGGGGTCTGCTTTTGTTCCCATTCCCATTCCGATGGATTCCTCACCATGTCCTTGGGATCTCAGGGATGTGTGTGGGTCTCGTGGGTCCCTGAGAGCCAAACCTGTGTCCCACATGTCCCTGAGAGCCAAACCTGTGTCCCATGGGTGCCCAGGAGCTGAGCATGTGTTCCATGGATCTCTGGGAGCTGAACACAGCCCGATTGTGGCAGGGCCTCCCCCTGAGCAGATGCTGGGCTCAGATGCCAGGTTCTAGGGGCTGGGGAGAGCCTATTCCTGGGGAGGACAAAGTGCCACTTCCTGATTTATTCCTGGCTGGAGTGGAGCTGTAAAGTCCTTTCTGGAGGTTGATGGGGAGGGCAGAGGGATTAACCAACCAACAGCTGTAGTGCCTTCATCCTAAAATACTCCCTGAAAGGGGATCCTGCTCCTACAGCAGAGCTCGGTGCAGATCTCCCAATTTATTGTTCTTTTTTAAAGTGCCTGTGCTGGGAAATGTCACTTGGCTCTGCTGAGGGGACAGAACATCCTGATTTAGGTCCCCAGTGCTGGGCAGAGAAGGGTCCCTGCCTATCCCTCGATCCCTGCAGGCTACAGGTGCAGCTTGGATGGTTCCTGGCATCGATCCCAAGTGGAGCTGGAATTGTGATGGGATGGAAGGGCTGAGGTGGAGAGTGGGACCTCCCCATGCTCAGAGGGGCTGTGGGTGGGGCACAGCCATGTTCCCACCACAGGGATTGGGCTTGCAGCATTCCCAGCACATCCCAGGGGTCACCTTTCAAAGCCCTTCCACACCAGTGCCCCTGGGTTTGCTGTGGGATCAGAGCCTGGCTGATCCCACCCAACACAGACCAGTGACCCCACAGCTGGGTTTGGGGACTGCCAGGCACCTTCCCTCCAAAGAGCAAAGGTCCCAGGGGATGGGGCTCAGAGCCCAGCCCCAGCCAGACACCTCAGGGCACTTTCCTGACTCCAGGAGGGTTTCACAGCAATGGAAGTGAAGGAGAAGAGACCACCCCAGTCACACTGTCCTACCAAACCCAGATCAAGGTGTGCCACGACAGCCTGTCCCTAAAGGGCACTGCCTGGAGTTTGGTCTCCAGTTAATCTGGAGTCAGATTTCAGCACATGTTCTGTGTTCCAAATATTAATTCCCATCTTTTCTCCCCTCCTTGTTTCCTCCTGGGATCCTCAGGCTCTGGAGCAGGTCCCTGTCAGTGAAGGGGGAGGTGTGGAAGGTGGGGTGAGCAATTGGGGTTCTGCAGGAAGGTCCTTCCCCACAGCCACCCAAGAGGATCAGCTTTGCAGAGAGAAGAAGACAGAGACATCCCTGTGCTTTTGTGCACTTTTCTCACGCTCAGCAGACTGAGCCTGGACTTGTTTTCCTTCCAAACCCCTGCAACACTTGGATTTCAGGGTTGATCACTGCTTTTCCTTCAGCAGCAGCATTGCTAAGGTCCCTCGTGGGGAATGTTACAGCCCTGCTCTCCTGGGAGCATCTCTGCAATATCAAACCCTGGTGGCTGCTCTCGGTTGGGGTGACCACAGCCTGGACTGTGGCTCTGGGGCAGCCTGGGAGCAGATGGGAATGCCACGGGGAGGCTGGACTGGGCCAGGCTGGATGGGACTTGACTCCAGTTCTCCTGGAGCATCTGGCCTGCAGTTGGCAGACACAACACTCAACAACTTTCCTGGAGCTGAGGAAAGAAAAACGACGGAGTAAAAAATAGTCCTGATCCCCCGGGAGTCTTGTTCATTAAAAGACAACGTGGTTTATGGCTCACACATCCTTCCCTCGCTGCTCTCCCCCGAGCAGGACGCAGCCAGACAATAACTGAGGCTCCAGGAACCCTCCAAAGCATCTCTGGAGCCATAACTCAGCCTCTGTCAGCGGCTCCGTCAGTCCCACCCCGGGACCACCCCAAGTGCAGGATCCCCCCACCCTCCCCTCGCTGCTGACCCTGTCCCACCGCAGCCGTGGGGAATATGAGCTCACTGATTAGAAATCAATGGGACTTCAGCTCACACCTGAGTCTGCTGCATGGGAGGCTGCTCCCTACCCTGCGTGGCCTCTCCGTGCCCACTCAGCAGATTCCGGCAGCTCCGGCACATGGAGCTGCTGAGGAGGTGACCCTGAGAGAAATTCCTGCTTGGGAAAGGAAAACCCCCAGCCCTCAGCCCCCAGGGATGGCATCTTTCCAAGTGTCCCCCATGGGTCATGATCTGCTGAGCCCCAGAGTGCCCCAGTTCCTGCAGGGATGGGCTGGTCCATCCTCAGGGGCTTTGCAGGGACAGGAAGATGGGCAGGATCAGGCAGGAAGATCTCTGTCACGCTGTACAAAGGTGCAGGGTGCTGTTGGCAGTCCAGAAGGTGGGAATGCACAGCCTGGTGTGGGTGACATCCTGAGGAGGTGACAACAACCACCAGCTCAGCACTGTCACCCTGCTCTGCTCTCTTCACGGAGGCTCCTCCAATCCCCAGCGATGCTGCTGGAAGAACCAAGGAGCAGATCCAACCTCTCCAAACCCCTCCTCCTCCTCCTGCCACACTGGAAACTCGCCTGTTCCAACCCCACTGTTATTGCTGAGCTCTAGGAAGACCAAAACCGTTCTGTGCTCATCTTGTGCACCTTTGGAGACCTCCTGCCTTCTCCTCCAGCCCTCTCCATCCAGCAGCTTGGGGGCCAAGCTGGAACACCAGGCTAAATCCAGACCCTCTACAGGGTTTTCCCCACCTCTGCATGGACCAAGAAGGCTCCCAACAGTTCATTCTCACCTCTCAGCTCTGATTTTTCAGCTCCATCTTCATGTTTCCTGCTCAGGGGTGGCACCTGCCCTCCAGATCCAGCATGTGAAGAGCCTGCCTGATCCTGGACTTCCTCCAGTCCAAATGGGTTTGAATTCCAGGCTAAGGATGTGCCAATTGCCTTTCCGACAGATTGTCCCAGAACTCTCCCAGCTGGCCAGTTCGTTCCTGTGCCTGGTAGCAGGAACACTCTGGAGCTGCTGCAAACCCTTCTTTAAATATGTTTTGAATGTTTCCATTGCATCTCACTCACATCCCACAGCCAGGCTGGGAAATCTAAAATACATCTGAAAACCTGAGCCGTGATCATTACTGAACATTAGAGAGCATCACTGGAGGATTAAATCCATATTTCTGTGTGGAAACAGAGGCTGGATGCCCAGCACAAGGCTGCACCACACACATGGAGAGCTGCTCACCGAGGACATGTCCGCCTCCCATCCCACTTGGAGCACCAGTTTGGGTTTCTGCTGCTCTTCCCCTCAGGAGGATCCCAAAGCACTTTTTCCCAGCGTGTGCAGCCACCACTTCCCCACAGAAATGTGGATTTCTGCTCCCAGACTTGGCGGCTCCACCAGCGGCTCAGACAGGAGAGGGAGGCAGAGTGGGAGAAGTTTCTGGAATCAGCCCCGCTCAGCCACATCCATCGGCTCAGTTCCCAGCTCCTTTAGGTACTGGAAGGCTTCTGGAAGGTTCTCCACTTAAAGACCCAGGTTCTGGCTTATGGATTTATCCTGTGCCTTCCCACAGCTCACTCCAAAAGGTCAGTCTCCCGTTATTTTGTGTCCAAGGGAGCAGCCTTAGAGCCTTTGGGGATTCCCTCTGGGATCACCCCTGGTTCTTGCTGATCTCTCTCCCCTTCCTGACTCTGTTTCTATCTCACCTTTGCTCAAGAAGCTGATTTAGTCTGGTTTGTCCATCTAGAGAAGGGAAGGATCCAGGGCTTTGAGCTCCTTCCAGCACCTCAAGGGGCTCCAGGAGGGCTGGAGAGGACTTTGGACGAGGGATGGAGGGACAGAACACAGGGAATGGCTTCCCACTGCCAGAGGGCAGGGATGGAGGGGATATTGGGAAGGAGTTCCTGGATATGAGGGTGGTGAGGGGCTGGGATGGAATTCCAGCTGTGGCTGCCTCACCCCAGGGCCAGGTTGGAGGGGGCTTGGAGCAATCTGGGATGGTGGAAGATGTCCCTGCCTATGGCAGGGAGTGGGACTGGATGATTTTGAATGTCCCTTCTAACACAATGCATCCTGGGATTCTATAATTCTATGGAACATGCATTTGAGAAGCCCCTCAGAGCTTCACCCTCTGCTTTGCTGGTTTTGCTGGTTCCATCCCATCCCTGCAGCCAGGCAGAGCCTTCCCAGTGCCAGCCCCAATTCCTCACGTGATTAGTGCTCATATTTAACTCTGCAGATAATCATAAATACAGGGAGAACCTGCATTAGTTCCACCCAGGGCCCTGCAAACCCCTGGAATTAGGGAGTTAATGCCAGACTGGAGTGTGCCACTATTATTTCCCCATCCTCCAAATCCTCCCTCTCTGATGGATGCACTCCAGGGAATCTCTGGAGTGTCTCTGCAAGACACTTCCGTAGTAATTTGACTGTGAGGGTTTTGCTTCTGTGCTCCCAAGCAACTGGAGCAGAATCAGCACTTCCCTTGATCCTGGGAATCTTTGATAGCAGAGCTGCTCCAGCCCTGCATGACCCTTGTGTTTTACAGTCCCCGAGGGGGAGATCCCAGACCCCCTCACCTGAGGACATCACTGACAGAGGGGACACTGGAATCGGTCCCCAGAGTCCCTTCACATGCTGGGAATCCAATCTCCAGGGAATTAAAACAAGGTACAGAGTGAGGCTGGGCCAGAGCTGGTGCGTGGGAGCTCATCCCAGCTTTTCTCTGAGCAGGAATATGGAATCACAGAATCCCAGGATGGTTTGGGTGGGAAGGGATCCATAAAACCAGTGCCACACCCTGCCATGGCAGGGACACCTTCCACTGTACCAGGCTGCTCCAAGCCCTGTCCAAGCTGGCCTTGGACACTTCCAGGGATCCAGGGGCAGCCAGAGCTTCTCTGGACACCCTGTGCCAGGGCCCCACCACCCTCTTAGCCAGGAATTCCTCCCCAATATCCCACTTAACCCTGCTCTCCGGCAGTGGGAAGCCATTCCCCGTGTCCTGTCACTCCATCCTCTCTCCACTGTCTCTCTTGGAGCAGCTTTAGGCATGGAAGGAGCTCTAAGTTCTCCAGCCTGAACATTCCCAGCCATGCCATTTTCCTTTCCCTCCTTGGGGTGACCCAACATGTCCATTCTAGGTGGGCACTTCCGTGGTTCCCTACAGAGCTGGTCTGGGGGTGGGAATCCAAACCCACCTCCCCATTTCTCCATTTTCCCTTTCCTGGGATAGAAACTATTTCATTCCATAGAGGAAAAAGCTGAGGAAGGACAACAAGGGAGCTCACAAATCCCTCATTTCCCTGTGTGAGGACTGTGCTGGGAGCCCTGGACTCCCTGGAGTCCTTTAAGTTAATAAATTGGCTTTTCTCACAAAAGCAAGATTATCCTATGGGGTTTATCCCCACAGGGTTTTGCAGTAGCACAGCTACAGACAGGCTCCAATAGGTGCTGGAAGTCCATTCTGGGCTGGGAAATGTTCCAGCCTGGCTGTTCCCTCTGCCAGGAAAGCCTTGGATCAGAAGGTGAGAGAGCAAAGCTCACCCTGTCCTGCCGGATTCCTCATCTGTGCATCTCCAAACTGGCCCTTGGGATGTGGCAGAACTGGGGGTGGGCAAAGGAGACACACGGCCTGACCCAACAACAGCATTTTCCTGCTTTTTTATCCTGGAAAAAGTAAAAACAAGGCACAACACGTGGAATTGTCCCTCAGCACATCCGAGCTGGATCCCAGCCACCCAGCAGGTGACAAAGAGGGACCATGTGGGGCATTGCCTTTATTCCCCAGTGCTCCCAGCCCTGAATACTGGGTGGAACTGGGGCAGCACAGCACAGCCCAGTCCTGCCTGGCAGATCCAGCCTGGCAGGTGCAGCAGAAGCAGCAGCTTCGGTGCTATTTCAGTCCAAGCAAGAGCTGAAAAATCCATGGAAAATATAAATCCTTGACAGCCAGATACAAACCTCGCCCTTCCCAAGCTGTTTGAAATGTGGGGTTGATGCCTGGGGTTGGTGCTGTCACTCACCCCTTCCCACACCCCTGGCACAGCCAGACCCTGGAGCAGCCCCTCTGTGCCCAGCATTCCCTGCCCGTTCTGGGCACAGGCAGCAGTGGCACTGAGTGGCACTCAATCCCCGGCTGTCGGAGCCCGTCTCCAAAGCTGTCAGGGAATCTGAGAAATCCAAGTGTAAAATCAGCAGGTTTTGTGGGACAGCGGGCACAGACTGTCCATATGTTCCCCACACACATCACCAGTCAGCTGGGAAATGCTCACAGCTCCCAGCCTCTCATTTTGCTGTTTTTCCCGGTTGGATTTGTCAGGGAGATGTCGCTGCCAGCCCCAGACCTCAGGAAAGGCTCAGATCCGTGTGTCCCAGATGGACTTTCCTCCCGGCTGGGCTTTGATCAAGGGAAGGAAGCAGCAGGAGGGTGGTTATTGCCTCAAAATGTGGCTGTGGAAGCGTTTGGAAGTGTTTGTCCGTGTGGGCTCCTGGTAGCCGCGCTCCTGCCTCCCTCCTCCCACAGGTTTCTGCCCTGGGGACACACCAGGGGCCAACTGCACCCCAAAAGTTCTGCAGGGACTCAGTTTGAGTCCTGGCTTCACTCCAGGAGGGAGAGCACAGTCCATTCCCAAGCCATTCCTTCCCCTGACTGAATCCCCAGCGTCGCTTTCAGGTCTGGGCTTTCCATCAGACGTGGGGTGCAGGGATCCACTGGGGTTGGGGTGCAGGGATCCACTGGGTTTGGGGTGCAGGGATCCATGGGGGTTTGGGGTGCAGGGATCCACTGGGGTTGGGGTGCAGGATCCACTGGGGTTTGGGGTGCAGGGATCCACTGGGTTTGGGGTGCAGGGATCCACTGGAATTGGGGTGCAAGGATCCACTGGGGTTGGGGTGCAGGGATCCACTGGGGTTTGAGGTGCAGGGATCCACTGGGGTTGGGGTGCAGGGATCCACTGGGCTTTAGGTTGCAGGATCCATGGGGGTTTGGGGGGCAGGAGGATGAGGGGTCCTGAGGCACTGAGTCTGATGGGAGCAGGAGTTGAGAACCAGCGACACTTCCAGCACTTCTGGGAAGCACAGATTCCCGGTAACTCTTTTTTAGGTTTTTTTTCCTCTCATCCCTGCCAGGGAGGAAAGACAAAGAAAAGATGATGGGTAAGACTCTGCCAGAAAAAAAGACATTAAAAACACATATCTTCTCCAGTGTTTCTCTGTTCAGGGGAAGCACTATGTGACTCTTCTTCACTCTGCTCATCTTTCCATTGGGAGCTGGAGAGGATGGAATTGTTCAGCACAGTGTTTTTACCTCTGGGATTCCTCATCTGTGTTACCAGCCTGGCTCTGCATTAAGGGTGTCCTGGAAAACCCTGTTAATCCCCAAAGCTGGAGGGAAAGCTCACCCCTCACTGGTGCACCCACTCGGAGGCAGCTGTGCTGGTACCCAGTGGGTAAAAAAGCCAAAAGGGATGGAAAAATATGGGAACCTAAACCTTGGCACTCAGATTCCGAGCAATTCCTGCAATTTGGGAGGCATTATTGGAGGAGATGCTTGGGCTTGCTGGCTGAACCAAGGGCATGGCAGGAGAAACAGCAGAGCCAAGGAGCTGAGCCCGGCTTTGCAAAGGAGAATTAATTCCTGGAGCACCACAAAGTTTGGTTTGAAATTCCCAGGAGCCCAAGTGAAGGCTGGAACTGGTTATTTATCAATCCCTTCCAAGGAGAGCCCTGCCCAGCTGCTGCCAGTCATGTCCTGGCAGTGGGGACACCAGTGAGAGGCCCTGTGGCATGAGGGCAGCCCGGGGCTGGCACCCTGGCTGCTCCACAGGGGAGCCATCCCTCATCCTGGAAGGAGGCCCAGGGAGCTTTGGGATGCAGCCACCCCTCTCCACGGATCCAGGCTGGCTGCTGGCAGGAGCTCTGCTGGGCTGGGCAGCGCTGGCACTGCCAGCTCCGAGCTGGCACCTGCTGAAGGCCGGGGAGAGCCAGCGCCTTTGAAACGGAATGAACGGAAAATCAGCCGGAACCTGGAGTCTCCACAGGGGAACGTGGCCAGGAAAA
This sequence comes from Onychostruthus taczanowskii, assembly GCF_017590055.1. Classification (NCBI taxonomy): domain Eukaryota; kingdom Metazoa; phylum Chordata; class Aves; order Passeriformes; family Passeridae; genus Onychostruthus; species Onychostruthus taczanowskii. The sequence continues at coordinate 10,256,043 of NW_024498462.1, forward strand.
CAACAACAAAACCAAGGGAGAGATGAGTAGAAAAGGCTTCAACAGCTTAATTTGCCGTTGTGACACTGCTGCGTGGTTCAGGAAAGCAGGAGCAGAGCGGAGCCTCCGGCTCTGCCGCGCAGGTCGAGGAAAATTTCAGGGCATATCTCAGAGGGACAAAAACAATTTAAGGGATGAAATAGCTGGAAAAAGTGAGGCAGAGAAAATAAAATCCTGAGAGTGATCCCAAGGGCTTTGCATTTATTGGGCTGATAACGGTCCCAAATTCCTCCAACCTTTTTGAGGGATGTGGCAGCCCAGTGCCGAGGGTGTGTGGCCCGTGCCATGTGTCCCATGCCATGCCACGTGTCCCATGCCATGCCAGGTGTGCCATGATGTGCCATGTGTCCTGTCTGTGCCATGTGTCCCTTACCAGGTGTCCCATGCCATACCATGTGTCCTGTGCCAAGGCTGTGTGTCCTGTGCCATGTGTCTCATGATGTGCCATGTGCCCCATGCCATGCCATTCCATGTGTCCTGTGCTGTGCCATGTGCCCCATGCCATGCCATTCCATGTGTCCTGTGCTGTGCCGTGTGTCCCATGCCATGCCATGCCATGCCATGCCATGTGTCCTGTGCTGTGCTGTGTGTCCCATGCCATGCCATGTGTCCTGTGCTGTGCCATGACCTCGTGCACCTTCCCCTTTCCCACCCCATCCCCACTCCATGCCCACCTCAGAGCCCCAGGCAGCCAGACAGGGCTGGGAAAACAGGCAGGAGGCAGGAAATCCCCTTGGCACCATGCACGGGACTGGGCACAGATGCCCCCACTCCCCAGTGCCACATGTGCCCCTAAGGTGACGACAATTCCTCACCTACAGCTGCCAGCGCCGTCGAGTTCCCCCACTCCTGTCTCCACTGCCACATTCCAGCTCATTAGTTTCCATCCAGAGGCTCTGGAGGGACCTGAGGGACTTGGGGATGATTTTTCTTCCCAGTTTTCAAGCCTGAGCTCGTGTGAGAAGAACCACGCGCAGGCCTCGGTCTCCCCGTGCTGACCCCGCTGCTTTGGGCCCTGATTCCCAAAGAATGTTCCCAATTTGTCACTGGCCCCTGTCATCCTCCAGCCAGGATCCACTTGAAGGGACGGGAAGCAGAGCCAAAGCAAACAGAGCATGTGGGATCTGCCCCAGGAATGCCAGAGCTGCCCCCACAGCCCTGTGCCCAGCCCATCCCTCCTTCCTGACAGAGCAGCTCCAAGCAGCCTTGGGAGACAAATATCCCGGAAAATACCCCCCAAAATTAATTCTTCCATGTTGCCACCTCCAGAATTAATGAGATCACGTCTTCAGCTCTAATTGGGCGAACGGAAATGCTCTTTTCCACAGGGAGCTGGGCTCTGGTAAGGAGTCATTAATCAGTGGGAGCAGGGAGTGCCAGAGCCTTGTGAGTCCCACCAGGACACCTCCTGGCGCCCCTGGAATTGGGACCCCCCTGGTGCTGGTGGCTGCCAGCCCACCCCACAACCCCATAGGGGCATGGCCTCATCCAGGGAGAGCAGGAGGAGATGGAACCCCAAACTGGGAAAGGCCTTGGAGACCCCTGGGAAGGGGCTGGGATGGGGAGCAGGGAGGTGCTGGCAGCAGCCACTGGCTGATCCCTCCTCACTGGGATCCCAGGGATAATCCCCCTCCTGCCCCATTGCTTAGTCTAAAGCAGGGATGGATTTGCATCCCAGGACTGGCATCACTGGTAAATTTTTATTTCTATTTTGTGGAATCTGTGGAGAGCCCGTGGAAGGCCTGGAATGCTGCTGGGCCACCTGAATCTGTCATTCCTCTCCTCCCTCTTGTCACCTGGCAATTGTGGGCACCTGGGAGCTGTACATGAGCTTTGTGCCCACCATTCTACCAGCCCACCATCCCACTATCCCAAAATCCCACAATCCCATCATTCCACTGCCCTCCCCTCCCACAGCACCACGTGCTCTCCACCTGCATGACTCCTCCACCCACCAGCCCATCCCAGACTCCCCCAGACCCAATCCCATCCTCACCAAGCCCCCCCAGTCCCCTCCCTCCCCTGGGCCAGGAGCATTAATTGGATCCTGCCATTCCATCTGGAGCTGATCAGCTCCGGCTGCCTCAGGATGTCGCTGATGGAAACTCCAATGTTTGATTTCCAGGGGCTTCTGTCGCTTCCCACCAGGAGAAGCGATAACCAGGGGGTGACCCCCTATCACCCCCCAGGAGCAGCTCTCCCAGGACATCTGGGATGCTCAGAGATTCCCAAGTGAACCTTGTAAGCCCCTGTCATTGGTACTGCAGCATTAATCCAGCTCCTAAAGCCTTTGGGATTTGGAACATCACAATCTTGACCCCCAGTGCCCCTCATGATCCCTCCTCCCCCAGTCTGGGATTCATCCTCATTTTTTTGGGTGCACACACAGCCTTGAAGGATCCTGAAGGATCACGGAGATTCAAAGGCACCATTCTGGGAGTCAAACATAAATTCTGCTTTTATTAAGCAGAGTAAATGTCAGGGGTGAAACAAAGCAGAGGAAGACAGAGAGAAGAGGGGGATTTCATGGATTTCATTCCAGCTTCCCTTTCCTTTCAGTCCTGCTCCCGGCTCTGGCTGCCTGCACTTGTTTATTTAAAAGTCCAGTAGGGAGAGCTCAGCTTGTGCCTGCTTCCCACAGGGATTTTCTGCACCATTGCCATGAAGAACAGCAGAGCGCCATGGAGTCATGGAATCCCAGGATGGTTTGGGTGGGAAGAGACCTTCAAGATCATCTCATTCTCCTGCCATGGGCAGGGACACCTTGCCCTATTCCAGGTTGTTCCAAGCCTCATGCAACCTGGCCTTGGACACCTCTGACATACCCAGAGCCGGTTTGTCTGGAGGCTGAAAGCCTCGGTCACTGCTCAGGATGGACTGACAGTGCTTGGACCGCGACCCAAGAGGATTCCCTGCAGCTCCTGCCTGCTTCACTGGATCCAGAACATTCCCTGGCAGACAAGAGGCCTTGGCACTACCCAGCAGACCAGGCAAAGCCACCAGGTGAAGGCTGTGGTGACAGAATCCCTCCCGGATTCCAGGAATTCCCAGGCAGGAGGGCATGAGAGCAGGAGCAGCAGGATGCCCCTGTGGGGATGGAGATCTGATTCCATCCTCGGCATCCCAGGCCTGGGGCTCCAGGGAAGAGCCAGGCTCTGGTTCAAAGGCCAAAGCCCCCCAGGTGAGCTGGGAATTTTCCCTTAACTTGGTGAGACAGCCCCACATTTGTGTCACATTCCCGCCTGCTTTAATTGCTCCAGCACGGCTGCTTTTCCACCGAGCCCGGAGCCAGCACAGGCCTCAGAGATTCTCCCAGGAATGACATGCCTGGACAGGTCACCCTGCAGCTCCCAGCTCTCCCATGGCTCCATCCCTGCCCCTCTGGAGCACAGGGATATCCATACCCAGGGCTGAGAGCAGCAGAGCTGCTGGAGCCCCGCATTTGCCAAGGCAGAAATCCGGGAGAATGGGAGTTCCCAGGCAATGTTTTCCCTCCTTCCAGGTTTAATTCTTCTTGTTAGAGATGTTTTATCCACACACGGCAGCAGCAGCGGCAGCAGCAGGGAAATGTCTGAACAAAGAGGCTCCTTTTCTCACTCCCTGTTATCTGTGAGTCTCAGGAATGCGGCTGGATTGGAGCCCCGGGAATCATTGAATGCCTCAGGTGAAGAGCTGGCTGAGTGGGCTCAGGAGCTGGGGGAGCACTCAGGACACATTAAACCAATGACACCCTGCTCTGCTCCTTCCAAAAGCAGGGATTTTTCTCCTCCTGTGCTCAGGAGAAGTGGGTTTATCCAGGCGTCAATGTTGTTTATCCCTGCGGTGCCCTGGGGTTGATTTCAGGGCTGTCACTGGGGCAGTGACACCTCCCACTGGATCAGTTTGATCCAAGTCTTGTCCAGCCTGGCCTTGAGCATTCCCTGAATGGCAATTCCAGCTCTGATCCTTGCCACAGCTGCTGCCCCCAGGTCCAGATATTGCACTACACAGATCCGTGAGGCACCAGCCAAAAATCTTCTAAGCGTGTAGTTTGGGAATTTTCCCTCAAAATGCTTCCTCAGGAAATGCTGTGTAAGACCAAAACCCAGCTCCACACCAGGGCTCTGCTTTAGGGAATCTCAGTAGGTGAGGTTGAGCGGGTCCATCCTGCTGGGAGCACCTGCCTGGCAGGGACCACCACTCTGGGTGGCTCCTCCTGGAGAATGCGATCCAAATTCTTTTCAAGAGAGAAGATGGATCTAACCCCAAAATAAAACCAAAGGAAATTGAGTTGTTTTGCCCTTTGTTGTTACATCTAAACCATCCATGTTGAGGATCCCACGTGGCTGGTGAGTTCTGTGGTGTCAGGAATGTCACGGAGGGGATGGATGGGCTGAGCAGGCACAGGCACCTCAAAGAGCATCCCATTCTATGGGCAGGGACACCTCCCACTACCCAGGCTGCCCCAAGCCCTGTCCCACCTGGCCTTGGCCACATTCAGGGATGAGGAGTCCCCAGTGAAAGATCACAGCAAGGCCCTAAGGGAAGCAAAGGCTCCTTTGTGCCTCTGAATTCCCCCTCTCCTCCCTATCCCCCATTTCCCTGTGTCACCCTTGCAGAACCTCCTCCAGTTACCCTGGTGATCCCAAAACTGCTGATCCCATGCATCCCAGCTGCTCGTCTCTGGTGACAGGGAGAACCACACTGCCCTCCCAGCCAGCTGCAAAAGCTCCAGCCTGACAAACGTGTGCAGAAAGCATTTTGGACCAGGATCCATATCCAGGGCTGTCACAGACGGAGGAGGGGGAATGGAAGGACCTCTTGGCTGGAGATAAGGAGCCACAGGAAGCCTGTGAGCACAAAAAGCTGCGAGCCCCCGAAAATTCCCGAGGGGAGAGCAGCGCCACAAAATAATTGCTGAAAGAATGCAGCTTGATTGCAGCCAGCAGGGAGAGCCTCCAATCCCGCCTGGAATGAAAGCCCGGGGTGATGGCTCCAGGGGAAGAGGAGTTATCAGCCTGGGAGCAGTGATTTATTCCATGAAGGGGATTAAGAGTCCAAAAGTTAATGGACCTAATGGAAAACAGGATGGCTGAGGACTCCAGAAAGGGGGGTGTGGGTGGGAGAGGGGCATGTGGAACTTGGAGGCAGTGCCAGGGAGCACCCAAAGGTCCTCAGCACCCACTCAGGGCTTTCTGCACCCTCTTTCTGCACCCTTGTGCTGGGAGAGGAGTCCTGCAGGGATGCAGCCAGGTAAGAAACATCTCCTGCAGGCAGGAGCTGCAGGTCTGGGCTCTCACTGGCATCAGCAGGAATTGGCTGCTGGGCAGCTTTGTGGAAACACGGAATTTGGGTGGAAGGGACCTTTCAAGGTCACCAGTCTGACCCCTGCCAAGTGCAGGGGCACCTTCCACTCTCCCAAACCCCATCCATCCTGGCCTTGGACACTTCCAGGAATGGGGCAGCCGCAGCTTCTCTGGGAAACTTTTGGGAGAGAAGCTGTGGACGCCCCCACTCTCTGCTCTGCTCCTTCACCTCTCCATGGGCTGGCAGCAAAGCCCAAATCCTGTGCCAGCTCATCCCACCGAAGCTGGGGAGTGCTGCCAGCCATTCAGCCAACATTCCCGAGCTGCTCATCCATCCCTCCTCCATTCATCCCTGCTCTCCTGCCAGGTGCCTCGCCAGGGAGGGAGGGGATCCTGTCACCCGCTAACAAAAACCCTGTGCAAATCACATTCCAATAAAAGGCCCTGGTCATTTTTAGTGTTTATTGAAGTGGTTTCTCTTTAGTTCTTTTTCTTTCGGGTTCGTTGAGAATTTTGGAGTACAGCTGCCAAAACTGAAATGTTTGACCGGTCCCAGTGATGCTTCTGTTGGCCTCTTTCCCTTCCTTTCTCTCTCCCTGTGCTCCAAAGACTCTGGCTCAGGCTCTGCTGTCTCCACGTCACCTCAGTTCATTCTTCCCCCGCATCCTCTGCATCCCTCTGGCTCCTCTCGGCTCCTTGGCTGCCCCTGGTGCAGCCCCTGAGCATCACCTGCATACTCCTGTGCTTTGGGATGTGTGGATTTTGCTCTTTGGATGCTTTCTCCACACAAACCCGTTTATCCTGAGGGCATCTTCCTTAAAACTCCTCACCCAAAACGCTACTCTTTCTCCCTGCCCAGCCCCTGGGTTCTCCTGTTCCTCCAGTGGGGGTGGAACAGGGACTGGGAGCCCTTTGCCACCCCAAGGTGAGGAAGAGGAGGATGTCCCACACTTGGGTGCAGCTCCCAAGAAAAGAGCAGAGCGGATCAAGCAGCCAGGTTTTCCACTGGGAATGGTGAGACAAGTGTTTCAAACCTGAGCTCCACAGAGGAAAATGAGCAGGGAGGGTCGGGGAAGGAAGGAATTGTGGAGAAGAAAGCTGTTTCCCACTTCCTGGGAAATACAGAATCCAAAATCCGAGGCATGGTCACCTGCCTGGGTCATCAACTTGGGCAGTGCCAAAGGGATCCAGAGTCCCCTTCTCCTGCCTCTTCCAGCGCATTCCTGCTGATCCCTGGGGTCTCCTGGATCACCCTGCTGCTATCCTGCTCCCCACTTCCCATCAGGCCATTCCAGACGATGCTGGATCCAAGTCTTTTTGCTCATTTTGCAGACGACAAAACTGAGGCTGGACCAAAAAAATGCACCCAGAGCCTTTTCCCTGAGCCTCCATCCCAGCCCTGCCCGCGGCCACCAGCGAATTCCCTCCATCCCGGTCTGTCCCTGTCCCTGTGCCACACGGGTCCACAGAGGGATGCAGGGGGACACCGGACCCCACCACCGGAGCCCAGCCCGGCTCCTTCCCACTTCATTGTCAGAGTGCGCTGGATCCACACCCCGTCTGCTCCGCCGGAATTCGCGCCGGGAGCCGGGGCTGCTGCCGTCTTTAATCCGCTAATGGCATTAATTCCCGATTAAATTAACCAGTGCAAATATGCTGCTGGTTTGGTTGGGAAGGAGGGGGTTGTGCCTCTCCCTCCCCCACCCTTTTATGCTGGAAAAAACACTGGAGCATTTGTTAACGGAGAGAGGTGGGGGGGGAATCCCACAAAGAATCGCAGCATTTATGTAGATACAGAAAAAAAAATAATAAATGGCAGATTATTTTTCAAAAAGCGCCAAAGAAAACTCGCCTTTTTCTTGCAAACAAGCCGCCTTCCCTCTGGGAAGCGGCTTCCAGCGCTCAGCCCCAGCATGCTGGGAAGACAAAAGGCTGTCTCGGCGGGGCAGCGGCCGGGAGCGCCGGGAGAAGGCCGGGAGAAGGCCGGGACAGTGCCGGGACAGCGCCGGGATAGCGCAGGGACAGCGCAGGGACACTGCAGGGACAATACCGGGACAGCGCCGGGACAGCGCCGGGAGCGCGGCGAGGCTGCTCGGCAGCAGCCCCCGGTGCTGCCCGAGCCCAGCTCACATTTCAAAGCTCTTGGTTTTCCATTGAATGTCCTTTCCCCACTCTTTTTCTTTTTTTTTTTTTTTTTTTTTTTTTTTTTTTTTTTTTCTTTTTTAATGCTTCCATGTATTCAAAGCAGAGTTATGATCAAAATCCGACGCAGGGCTGCAAGCGGGGGGTTGAGCTGCATTTTGGCACAGATGGGGCTCATCCCTTCTGCAGGAGGCTCCTTGCCAAAAGACATCTTGGAGTGGAAGGAATTCAAAAAATCAGGGATTTTGCATATTATGGAGCTTTATTTGTCCCGTCGAGGGAGGTGAGAGGAAGCCTGAAGGGTTTGAGAGCAAAAAAAATCTGGTGTGGGATTTACCTGTGACTGAGGCAGGTGAAAAGTGTTGGATGATGGATTCTTCCCAGTGAATGAAGAGACAAAGGGGAGTCTCTTCCCTGTCTGACACTTTGGGAGCAGCAGATTTTCAGGCAGGGGAGGTGAAGTAAAAAATCTGGTCTGGATCCGTGTGTTTGTTCCTCCTCGGATGAGGGCATTTGTCCCTCCTCAGAGGACTCTGCGCTGGCATTTGGGGTGAGGATTATTTGGGACAGGCACTAAAGGAAGCCTCCTGGTGGGAAACCATTCCCTGCTGCTGGAATTTTTTGTTGGTTATCCCAGGTCACACTAAACCATCACCTACATTCGTCACCGCCTTCCAGAGCATTTTGTCCTCCTGTTTGTTGTCTTTGACTCCTTTATCATCCCTCTTTGCTGCTCAAGCCCAGCATGAGTTGAATCTTCCAAAGGGATTTTTGGACGAGGTGTCCCAGCCCTGCAGGAGACGAGCCCCTCACACCTCAATTCCTTTGATTTTTCCAGGAAAGGTTATGGAGAGCTGCCTGAATCCAAGGCCGTGTGCCTGCATCACTCAGGCAGAGAGGGAGGACAGGGATTCCGTGTTCCTCGGTCACTGATTAAAATGATCCGATCCTAATCACATTTCCAAATGGGAGCTTTCAGAGGGAGCACAGACAAACGCATCCTGATGATTTGTTAATGTCGCTCCCAGACTCAGCCCCTAATTAATGGATTCATGGAAAGCACACACGGAGCAGGTTGCAGATGCCACACCAGGTGCCACGGGGTGATTTCATTCATTAAGAATTCCTGGTCAGCGTTCCCAAAGCTCTGCTGGCTCTGCCATCTGACTCAGCTCCATGTGCCAGCGGTGCTGGGAGGTGTCAGAGCAGGCTGGCCCCCTCTCCTTGTCCATCCCGGGCTCCCTGCTCCTTGTGCCAAAGGTGTGGATCCAGCTGGACCTAAACCCTGCATCCCAAACCATCACCTGCATCCCAAATTTAATGTTATCTCCAGGAGAAGAGCAGAGCCTCCCTGCCAAATCCCACCAGCTCAGAGCTCCAGGGCTAATTCCCTCCTCCTGCCCCAGGGAAAAGAATGGAAATCCAAGTGCAATTTTCACCAGGAATTCTCTGAACGGGACACAAGTGGCGGTTCTGAGCCCACAAAAGAGGGAGTGTGACATTTCCTGCTCCTGTGTCCCTGAGCAGAGGATGGGGCAGAGGGAGGGAGCGGGAGCAGCGATGGAGGGAACGCAGCCGTGGGAGCACATCCTGCATGCTTGAGTTCCCAGCTGGGATTAAATTCCCAAGTCCTTTCCTGAAGACTTAATTTGGGTTCATCCAACCCACTTCACCCTCAGCTCATCCTGCAGGGAGGCAGGCAGGGATCTGAGTCCGGGGAATTCCGTGGTATCCGGAGTGGAAATCCTGGATGGCAAATGTCACAAGCAGAGTTGCTCTTGGCTTTCTTTTCCTGGAGAAAGAGAAATGGAGAAGAAACAAGGTGGTCATCCCAGAAACTCAATCTGGGCTGGAAGAAACCTGGTTCCAAGCCCTGCATGGGCAGGGCCACCTTCCACATGACAGTGAGAAGAAGCAATGGCTTCAGGAAATGGCATTTTTGGCAGGTCCCAGCAATGGTGGAACTTGAAGTGAGTGCCCAAAAACCACAGAGCAGAAAGTGCCATGACACACGAGCTGGGGGTTTGTCCTCTTGTTGAGTCCATGGAATACAGGACAATTTAATTCCTGCTGTGATAAATAGGATCAGAGAGGGATATTGGAGGCATTTATTTCTCATGGCAGCAGATTCTGTAAAGATGCTTTGCTCAACATCCTGCTCCAGTCGGGCTCATCAGCACCTTAATTAAGATCCACCATGGATGAGGGGTCACTGGATACACTCCCAAACCTGGAGCTGCAGGACATCTCTCTTGTGCTTTCCCATTTCCATTCCAGCCAAGGAGATCAGCTCCATAAAACATTCATGAGCAGCTTTAAGAGAATGAAAAATTAAACAACCTTTGCTCTAAAGTATGAAATATTTACCATGCTGCTCCAAGCTAATTGCAGATGAAAATGAGCGGAGCCGGGAGCAGCAGCTCCAGAATCCAATGGCTCCAGCCCAGCCTTGGGATGGATCCTCTGTCTGATGGATGAGGAGAGGGGTGGTGGGGTTAGAAACCACCATTCTTTGGGGTTTTCCTGTCCACAGAATTATTAATGTTGGAAAACACCTCCAAGATCAAGTCCAAACTTTGAGCAAAGGTCACAGCCCGAAGGGATGGCAGAATTCCCAGGAGCAGCACCAGAATCCCATGGCTTGGGCCTGGTTCCTCTGCCTGATGGATGGGGAGAGCAGTGGTGGGAAGAGAAACCATCACTCTTTAGGGTTTTTCTCACCATGGAATCGTCAATGTTGGATAACACCTCCAAGATTGAGTCTAACCCTTGAGCAAAGGTCACCATTCCCAGGGATGGAGGTTTCCTGGGAGCAGGGAATACTGCCAGTCCAGGTCAGGATGATGGGCACTGCCACAGCAGAGTGTGCTCAGCGAATGCTCCCCAAGATGGATTCTCATCCTACTTCACCTCTTCTCCTCCTCATCCAAGTTGCACCCCTGAAAAGCATTGATGGAAAATGGAGCTGGCTGAACGAGTCGGAGCAAATGATAGATGGGATAAATTAAGCCTCCAATTCTGGTCGCTCTCATCATCGCAATTTCCTCCAGCTTTTCTTGTTGTTGGGAAGTGTTTAAACACCCGGAGCGGGAGACTTGTCTGCCGGCTTTTTTCTTGGCTGATTGCAAACAGCTCGCTGAGGGTGCTCGGTGCTCCAGCTGTGTTTGAGCAGGAATCACGAGTGATGGGATCAGAGGGATGGAATCAGTCACCTGGTGCTGACGGAGCAACCTCAATCCAGGCAGAGCCCAACACCAGCCTCAGCCTCCGTTCAGGGTAGGGACCACAAAACGCTTCCTTGGAGACAGGGAAAGAGCAAACACACAAATGTTTGCCAAAAGCAGGGGGTACGTGAGTGGGATGTGTCCGGAGATAAGGAATTGGCTTTTCCCACAATCCCTTTTCCTCCCAAAACAAGGCGTGCCTGTCTCCACCAGCGCTCTGTCCCAGCAGATCCAAAAATCCCAGTTTTCATCACCAAGGATAAACCTCTTGGTCCTTTGGAGCATGAAAAGGTCACGTTGTTCCCTGGAGCTGCAGCGGGATCCAAGCGAGCTGAACCACGGAGGAAGAGAGAAACAAACAACAGGCGAGGAAAGGATCCCTTCTTTCCATTATTGTGGGATTTATCTTCCCAATACACAGAGAGTGTTGCTTGGCAACCCCAGCTCTCCCGACCTCTTCCATTTCCCCCCAGCACAGCCCAAACCAGCCCGATCCACGTGGAGCCCTCTCTGCCACAGTCGGATTTACAGGGGAGTCCTCCGGCAGCACAGGGCTCATCTTTCCATCTCCAGCCCTTCCTGTCTTCTCCCAGGTGGAAAACACCTTCCAGGGCTTGGTCTGGAGGAAGGATCACCATGGATTCTCCCCTGGAGCATGTCCATGATGGAGATCCTAGCTGTGAGGCTGAGCTTCTCCCAGAGCTCCCCAGCCAATCCCAAATGGCATCCCTGCCTTCAGACTAACCGACCCCTTCCCAAAAACCCATGGACACTTCCAGGAGAAGCCTTGACCCACTGATGATCAGTGGATGTCCACTCAGAGCGGTTCCCAAAGATCACCAAAGTGCTCCAAGCACCTTCCAACACATCCATCCTTTGGTGGAAGACTCAGAGACAACTTTCAAGCAGAAGCCATTGATGAGGCATCCATGGCTGTTCATCCAGGCTTTTCCCTGCTTAAAACTCCCCACAGCTCTTGGCAGAGGTGCTCCAGGACATTTTCAGTGCTTTTGCAGAGCTGTGGAGGAAGGACAGGGACCCTTCCAGCAACCCAGAGCCTCCTGAAACCGGTGGGTTTTCTTTTGTGGATTCATCCAGAATTTTCCACAATTGCAGCTGCTTCACTTGCATCCTCCTCCCATTCTTCATTTCTGCCTTTCCATCCCTAAACTCCTTTCCGATTGCTCCCAGCTGCTGAGGAACCTCTCTCTCCCCACTCAGAGGAGTCCCACTGGGCACGATCCATGCTGAGACAGGATCCAGCCCAGCAACATTGAATGGGAATTTGGACAAACTTAGATGGAGAGAGAAATGAAAATTCCCTATCTTATCTGCAGCTGCCTTAACTTTGAAACTCTCTTTTCAAATCCTTCCCATCTCAGTGACACCCAGGGATGGGCTTGAATGGGATCTCCCCCCCACCCCGTGTCCCATCGCCCACCAAGCCCTCCCGGCCCTTTCCCGGTGTATCCGCCGTTGCCAGGGTTACTATCTGTCCGGCGGGATGGGAGCCGCTCCTGTTCCCCTGACAATAGCAGCTCCTGAAACTTTATTCCTGCCTGGGGACAGCATTAATCACTCACCATGGGCACGGAGCGGGGGCTCTGCCGCAGGGGGGTCACCCTCCCGCCCAGGGCGAGCCTGCATGAAACCGCTGCGCTTGTGGAAAGCTTTCCCAGCACTGCCCCATCCTGGGATTTCAAACGAAGGACACAGTACCCAGGATGCAGTGGAAAGAACTGGAAGCTCAATGTCACCCTCTGAGATGAGTGTCCAGCCTGAGAACGTCGGGCAGACATAATTTGGTAACTGCAAGGTCCCATCGGCAGTGCTGCAGTGCTGCTGGAGAGGCTCTGCCTCTCCTGCCTTGGGAGAGGGGAAGTGAGATGAGGAAAAAGGGGAACAAGGGGGTTTCAACCTCTGTTTTCCCAGGCAAACAGCTTCTAAAAGCCAGCCAGTGGCTTGTGCACACTCCTGCTGCTGCACCTCTCCTGTTGGGTGGGAACGGGAGAGGCTCCGTGCTCCCAGTGCTCCCCATGCTCCTCAGGCTCAGAATGGAATCACGGGATGGTTTGGGTTGGAAAGGACCGTAAAGCCCATCCCATCCCACCCCCTGTCATGGGCAAGGACACCTTCCACCAGACCAGGTTTTCTACAAGCCTCGTCCAACCTGTCCTTGGGCACTTCCAGACATGGGGCAGCCACCGCTCCTCTGGGAATCCTGAGGCACCTCCCTCGCAGGGCAGAATTCCTTCCCAATCCCTCCTCTAAACTCTCTGTCAGTCTGAAATTACTTTCACTGCTTTTCCCTTCCCTAATTTTGGCTCCCAGCAAGGTGCAGACAGAGCCCTCGCATCCCCCCAGCGCTGGGCTGGGAGGGAGGAGGCCGGAGAGGAGCAGGCGTGGTGCTGCTGGAGACAAGGAGCTTGCACGGGCACTATGGAGACGGGCATTGTGTGCATTCCTGAATAGACCGGCAGGAAAAAAAAAAGACTTCAACAGTATCAGAGCCAGGATCCCGCCCGGCTCCGGCGGAGCCGAGCGACTGCTGCACTCGTGAACTTGAAGGGTGGGCTTTGGAAAGCAGGGAGCCGGCGGGAGAGGTGGGGAGCGAGGGAGGGAGAGAATTCAGGTGAAAAAAGGTTAAGTGCAGCCAGAGATTGAAGTGAGGCAGAGTCGCCCATGAGAGCAAAGCAAACAGTTCAGTGCAGGGAAACCCGAGCCAAGGCCATTCAGTGCACAAACCCCGAGACAGGCGAGTGCCCCCTCCCCTCCCGCTCCATGGGATCTGGCAAGGACAGTGCTGGCTCCGAGTTCATAAATTCTTCAGCAGAAAATACTTAGATACTTCATCAAGGGCTCCTCTGTTACTCCAGAACAAGTTTACATTATTAGAGGGAGGAAAAAAAAAAAAAAAAAAAGGCAGAAAAAACAGCAACCCCTCAACCAAACAAAAAGGGTCCTAAATAAAGAGATAAAGCAGCATGACAGGACAGCAGTAATGGCTTTCAGGTGTATGTTCTGCATAAGATTTCCAGGCAGTTGGTTTAGTTAATGGATTCCCTTAATCTTTCAGCTGTCAGGGTGCAATCTATAGTCTACTGTTTCTTCCACCCCGTATTTATAGGGACAAATTCAAACTTGTATAAACAGACAGGAGTATCTATTGTTGTGCAAGAGGAGGACACAAAGGCAGCTTGTCACTGATCCATCACAGCTGTCTGAGAGCCGAGCCGGGAGAAGCCGGCAGCGCGGGGGAAACGCAAACCGGGAGCCGGGAAGGATCCCGAGGTGTTGGGAGTGTGGGAACCGGGGGAGGTGGGCACGGCCCCCTCACCACGGAGGTTTCAGCTGCTTCTCGAGGCTCTTTGGGATGCTGAGAGTGTCAGCAAGGCCCGGCAGGTCCGGGGGAGAGAGGAGAACATTAATTAGAAGTTAGGGGCTGTCTCGGAGCTTGAGATTTCCAAATTGGTTTGCAATCAAGTCGGGCAGGGGGAAGATGGGGAGAAAAGAGTGGTGAAAGGATGATAGAAATAAGATGTTCTTGGGCAGAGAACATGTCTGGGGAGCAGCAGCTCTGTTAAAATCTGCCTGCTCTTCTCCCTGAGCAAAATTCCTCATGTTGGTGGAACTGGGGGACATCTGTAATAACTGACGAGGTGAGAAGAGCCAGGAAGCTCCAATGACTTGAGGCTGGATGGCAGGGCAGCCTGGGTCCAATGGGAAGCACTTCCCAGGCTTGGCTACCCCATTCCTGCCCCCACTCTAACCCTCTGTCTCAGTCTCCCCAGGGTCAGTGCACATGGACACTTGGGATCCCCAGAGCAGGAAAACATCCCCTAAATCCGGGGAGAGGGGAGAGTGACAGGTGACAGTGAGAAGATGAGGAGCAGGACTGGACAACAGGGTCCCCAAATCAGAGGGAGGATGTGGGGGAAACCCTAATGGTGCACACGGGAAGGAGGGAGGGGAAGCTGCTGTGTCCCCGCTGCCAGCAGATCCCAAGGGATGAAGGAGGCACAGCCAAGGGTGGAAAGAGCAGGAGAGGTGGTGAGGCCATGGCAGTACTTTGGGTCTTTAAAATATCTCTTTGGAAAAGCTTATTTTTCCTTGGATAACTCCAGCAAAACTCTCCTAGCACCAGCAGAACACAAACAATCAATAACAATGTGAGAAGTCCCTGCTGTCCCCATGGAACCCTGTCCACTGAAGGGTCTTGCCTTGAGATGTTTATTGGGAAAGTGCAGAACAAGGAAAATTGGGATAAACTCCTTGTGCTGGCCTGGTTTGTGTACTCATGGAAGCACTCATGGAAACCTCAACTGAAGGAGCTCTCCAATCCCATCCTTTCCCTGCTGCTTGTTTATTTAAATCCATGCTTTGCACAAGAGCCTCTCCTGCCTGCCCTTCTCCTATCCCACCCTCCAAGGGCTCCTCAGGGATTTCTGCTGGGACTCATCCAGCCTGCTCCAGTTCCAACTGGAAAACCACTTCTGCTGCTGCTGTTGTGTCCCTGCTCTGCAGCTGATGGAGCGGGGTCCCCTGGCAGCGATGCTGGGGGGTTTGAGGGGGTCCCTGTCACAACCTCAGAGCCTGGGACAGCACCAGGGTCACCTCTCATTCAGCGTTCCTGGGCTTTTTGTGGAATGATGGAATTACAGAATCAGGGAACAGTTTGAGTTGGAAAAGACCCCCTGCCATGCCAAGGGACAACTTCCACTGTCCTTGGACACTGCCAGGGTGAGAAGGTTTTCAGGTGGCTCTGGAACTCCAGGTACAGATGAGCAGGCTGCTGCCAAGGGAGGGAGAGCTGCTCCTGCCTCCTCTCCTGCTTCCCCTGCCCAGATCCCACTTTCTGTCCCAGGAGATCCCAGCCCTGCTCAGCTCCCAGGGGAGTGTCCCAGGTCATCACCATCCTCCCAAACCTCCCACCTGGATGAGCACAGCCAGATGGAAAAGGCACAGGGTGACTTCACCCAGGGCTCAGAGAGGGAACAGCAACAGGTCCCAGCAGGGAATTCCCCAACCCAGCACTCCCTGACTGACTGGGAGCACTGGTATAATGGGAGAGAGGAGCTATGGATGGAGCCTTCACCTCCTGGAGAGACACAGGGATTTAGACAGATATTGAAAAAATTCCCAGTGTGTTAAGCAAGAGAGTGGCAGGGATGTCACAGGAGGGGGACAGGGGATGGCACTGGTGTGGGACAGCAGGAGGGATGAAGGGACAATGGGGTGGTGGCACTGCCTTAGCACTGCTGCCACTTCTGTGCCAGAGGGACCATCCAGGGATGCTGCATTTCCCAGGAGGGAGACAGCAGCAGACTGGAGGGACACCACCCCATGTGGCACAGAGGAGGAGTAGGAGGAGGAGGAAGGGTAGAGGTTCATGAACAAGAGGGACGAAGGTATTCCTGGAGGAGAGGCAGCTGATGCTCTGGTGGGGGAAGGAAGGACATCTCTGGTGCAATCATTCCACGTATCCAGTTCTGGCTCTTCCGGACACAACTCATCCCTCTCCAGGGTAATGCAGCCGCCTCCGGCACCTGATCCCCTCATTAACACTGTCACCAGCTGATGACATTATCAAGTGAAGCGTGGCCTCGGGGCAGGCAGGATTTAACCCTTCCAACGCCAGAGAATGAGCCCGGAGCGTGTCAGGCAACAGGTGAACAGGGACCTTGGGAGGGTCAGTGGAGTTTGCTCTGGGAATATTTGTGGGAGGAGGAGGAGGGGCACTGGGAAGGCCAGGCAGACGTGATGGATGGGAGCTGGTGTCGGAGCTGAAAGTCTCAATAACACTTGTGGCTGCACGTAGGCCCCCGGGCTTTTCCCAAAGGATTGGCTGAGCCATCGCTCTCTAAATGGATCATTCTCAGGAAAATCAAGCTGCTGCCATCTCTCCTCCCTCCTGACACTCAGCAGAGCCATGAAACAGAGCCATCAATGCTGCTGCAGCTCTGTGGAGCCCCACAGCAGTGCCAAAGGACCTGCTGCCACAGCAGCCACAGCCATGTCCCCACATGCCATTCTCTTCCCAAAAAATCATAGAATCCCATAATGGTTTGGGAAGGAAGGGACCTTAAAGCTCATCTTGTTCCAGTCCCTGCCTGGGACACTGCCAAGGATGGGGCAGCCACAGCTTCTCTGGACAACCTATGCCAGGGCCTCACCACCGTCCCAGGGAGGAATTTCCTCCTAATATTTAACTTAAATCTTCCATCTTTTAGTTACAAACCCAACCCCTTTGCATAGGGATGACACACAGAGGGCTTGGATGGAGCTCATGCAGTACAAAACTGATGGCAGGTGGAAATTTGGCTTCCAGCCCCTCCTGGGTTCACTTTGAATGTCCCAGCAAGGATCCTGTGGTTCCCTCGTGTCCCCTCTCATTCCAGTAGAAATCCAAGCACCAGGCTCATCCCCTTTGCAAGGTCCCCATGTGAAGCTTTGCCCTGTGGCAGGTGACACTGACACTTTTTGAGAGCAGCTCAGAACCAGGGCAGGTTATTTTCTCCAGATAAAGAAAATGGGAATGAGTTTTCCCAGAGCTGAGTGACCCCTGCACAGCTGCCAGCAGCTGGGAGGGGCAGGGCTGGCTGAGGACACCCAGTGTCTCTGCAAGAGCCCTTGCTGGGGTCATCCTTGGCTTCTTTCTATTTGAACATCTTCGTTTTCCGTGGGGCTGGCTGGCTGGAGATTAAAGCAGTGTTTGCAAACAGGCGGTGCTGGAAATCAAAGGCACAGGATTAACAAAGCCATTTGGCTGCTCAGTTCTGCTTTGCTGCCGTGACACAGCCCAACAGCTCCGTAATCCCTGAGGCAAGCAGCCCCTTTCCCCAGGAAATCCGTGTGTTCTGAAGGATCCAAGGGAGGATGGGTGCTGGATGCTCACTCTGTGCCTGGCATGGGGCTGCTCTTGGGTCACGTGGTGAGAAAAGGCTTTCCCAGCAGAAACCCTGGGAATTCCTTCCTTCCTGGTGCCATGCCCCTCTACCACCTCAGATTCAATCCAGCCCAGCAGATTCTCAAGCCTTTTTCCTCAGGAATGCCTTGAGGAAAATCCCTTTGCTTCCTGAGCTCTTGCTGATGGAACTGCTCAGCCTCCCACTGAGGAGGATTCCCCCATTCCCTGGGGAATCCAACTTCCAGTAGCCTCCAGCTCCGGGAACCACTTGCTAGATATCAATATGTATCTCAATATATGTCTGATGTTTGTGTGGGGGTGTTTTTTTATGTCCGTGCATAGAATCGATAAAAATTAACATTTAAGGAGCTGTGATGGGATCTGCAGCATTGCTGGGAAATGCAGGGAGTGTTAAAAGCTTAATGGACAGGGAAGGCAGGGAATCTGCAGACTTCAGCATGCAGGACTAGGGTGAAATCAGGGAGCGAGACAAGAGGAATTTAGAGGGATTTGGAGATGCTGGTAAGGAGTAAAAGTAATCAGGGTGAAACTCCTGCTGCCTCCAGAGCACAGCCCTGGCACGGGATGCAGTTCCATGCTGCAGTTACCTGTTCTAACCTCCAACAAAACAGTGATTCCAATGGGAATGGGGAATTAAATCAGCCACTTTAGTCCCTGCTTGCCTCTTCCTGCTTTTCCTGCCCTGGAGGTCTGAGCAGCCCAATTTAAACCAGTGCAGGAGTTCTGGGAGCTGAGTGGGATCCCTGGGGAGAAGGTAAAACAGGGATAGAGCATGGGTCTCTCTGCCAGGATGGGGCTCTTGAGGCATCTCAGTGACCCTGCTGCAGTCACACACCCCTGGTTTTGTCCCCAGGGTCCATTGCAGGAGCACGAGGGGGCTCCAGTCCCTTGGGAAGGAAGGGATGGACTCAGGGGCTGGGTGCTCATGGAGCAGCTGGCACAGGAAACACCCAGTGCCCAGATATCAACAAAAAGGTGACTCAGTTTCAATCAAAAATTGGGAAGAAGCTTTTACCATGAGGGTGGTGAGGCTCTGGCACACGGTGCCCAAAATAATTCGAGCTGCCCCACCCCTGGAAGTGTCCAAGACCAGGTTGGAAGGGGCTTGGAGCAACCTGGGACAGTGGATGGTGGGGGGTTGGCACTGCATGGGCTTTAAGGTCCTTTCTAGCCCAAATATTCTGGGATTATACTTGATGCTGCAGAGGGATGGGATGTCACCTGGTGGAGAGTGATGAGCAGCTGGACATCTGCCATGGGGAAAAGCACAGTGTCCCAGGAACATTTGGGAAATGTGTGGGGCCATGAAAAATTCCCTCTCATTAGCTGGTTCATTGTCTCTCATCACAGAACTTGGTCCAGCTCCTTGTGTGGTGCCTGAGCCATTTCCCAGCTGATGAGCAGCAGGAGAAGATCACAGACCTGGTGAAGGACCTTGGCAAGGGAAAGGGAAGGATTGGGAAGGGTTAGGGAAGGGTTCTTCTCACCTTCCCCTGCTCCTCTCCTGCCCATTCACCACACAGCACAGGGTCATTGTTAAAGCTCAAAGGAAGACATTCCCAAAGGTTGCACAGGCAATGGAGCTCGGGATAGGTTTGGAGCAAGTTTGTGCTGGCTGCAGGATCTCAAGGAGAGCACTGGGATCTCAAGGAGAGAGTCAGACAGAGCTGCTGGAACAGCTCTGCTGTGCTCCAGTCACTGGTACTGCCACTCATCTCAAATCTGACCCACTTTCCACATTGGCATATTTTGTCTTTTTAAAGTGCAGAATAATTGAGCAGACCCAGCAAAACTGCAACAAATGTTTGGATTCAGCCGAATCTCTTTTTCAGGGGAAAAAAACCACAGTTGGCAAAAGCTTTTTCCCAGAATGAAAATGAGAGAGAATGAGCATGTGGAAGGAAAAAAGTTTTTGCAATGAGGGTGGGGCGCAGAGAAGCTGTGGCTGCCCCATCCCTGGAAATGTCCAAGGCCAGATTGGATGGCACTTGGAGCAGCCTGGGATAAGGGAAGATGGAACGAGGCTGATCTTTAAGATCTGTGGCAGGGGGTGGAACAGGATGAGCTTTAAGATCCCTTCCAACCCAAACCATCCTCTGATGCTGTGTCCAAGCTGGGATTGTCACTGTGGTGCTCCATGGATCCATGCCCCTCCCAGAGGATGGAATGGTGCTCATCCAGCATGGCCTGGGTGCTGCTGGCTCTGAGTCCACCTGAGCCCAAGCCCTGGCACATCCCCAGTGACTGGAGCAGGCCAGGACTTGTTCTTACTCCCCCTTTACTACACACTTACACCCCCCTGCATGAAACAGCTCCAGCTGCTGCCACGGCTGCAGCTTCTGAGGGGATTTCATCTCCTCTAGGTAAACATGGAGGCAGTGGATCCACACCTTATAATTACACTGCTCCACTCTGCAATTATTCCATTTTCCAGGCTACAGCTGCTTCCTACTCATTATCAGGCTAAGAAACTTCTCCTGATCGTAACGTGGCATTAACCCTGTAATTAAGAGGCAGAGACCACCCAGGGACTGGATGCCAAGAGGGGCTTCTCCGAGCTGTGCCGGAGCTCAGGGGTGGCTTCCCAGGCTGTAGAGTCCCTTTTCCAATCCCACACACTTCCCGTCCCCCTCCTTTATTATTATTATTAATATTTTTAATGGCATGATAGGAGCATCCTCACAAATCCATCACCACAGAGGTGATGAGTGCTCAGTGAAGGGGATCTGCTGACCTGAGTGTTTCTGGGGGACATGGAGCTCTCCAAGTGCCTCATTCCCCGCTCCAACAAAGAAATCACCTGGTGAGTTTTGTCTTTTTTGCTGAATCCCTTTGCAGGTGTGGATTTCCTTAAGTCTTTGTGGTTGCAAGTGCCTGGTTCAAGCCACCCTGCCCATGGATTGGGTCTGAGGCTTCTCTGTGTCTCCATCAGGCTCATTTTGGAAAGGTGGGACATCACCCAAAGTGACATAGAGGGGTTCCAGGAGGGCTGTGACAGTGTCCAGCTGTGTTCCCAACCCTGGGATACAGCACAGCACTGCTCCATCTCCATCCTTGCAGATTCCAAGACTTGTGGATCAGCACCTGGCTTTGAGGGGCTGTGGATGAGCCCTGAGCCACAGATAGAGCAATTTTAACCCTGATCACAACGAGCCAGGTTTAATTGTTTGGGACCTCTTGGGGTGAAAAGGGCACTTCTCAGCCTGGGAAGATCAGAACACATCACATCTCCTGGAATTTCATGGCACAAGGTCTGGATCATTTCATGGACTTGGGAAGGACTTTGCTGCTGCTGCTGAATTCAGTCCGGGGCATAATTTGACACCTTTAATTAGAGGAAGCCCAGCCAGGCTCCAGCTCAGGCAGCTTATCCAGAGTGGGATCACATCGGTGCAACCAAATCCAGGGCAGCATCCCAGGATGAGGGGCAGAGCTCATTGTGCCCTGCAGCAGAACCAGGGCTTGAGCTGCCTCCCACATCCAGCTCCCTCCTGCAGCTGCTTTTCTTTGGCTTCAGGAATAAACCTGGGAAGTGTTCTACCTGCTGGAGCAGTTTGCAAAGAAAGGCACGGAACAAACGCATTTAAGCTCTTGCTGTGCTCACCAGGAGCAGCAGGATCTGCATCTGTGATCAGAGCTGTGAGCCAAGGAGAGCTCCTGACATTCCCCTTGCCTGGGCTTCCCTTTTCCATAGCTTCTGGAGAGGAGCAAACACGGGAACAGGATGCACTGAGGAGGAATCCATGTCCTGCACACCCCAACACCTCTACTGCCCTTAGCACCTCCACCTGCAACCAGGTCAGCCCTGGGAATCATCCTGTTCATGGATCCAGGGCCAGGAGCCAAAGGCTGTTCCCCAGCAGTGACAAATGCAGGCACAAAACTTCCCTGGATTTGTTTTCACGTTCCCAGGCAGAAAAAGCAGTGTCCCTGAAGGTTGTGTGAGCATGATCCTGGGGCTGCCTTCTTAAATCTGCTCCCCAAAAATGATGGAGCCGTTCCTGGACTGGGGGGACACTGATGCCCAGCACCCCAACACCTCCCCCCGTGGGAAGGAGGCCAGCAGACCCTCAGAGGGGACATCTGCCAGCCACAGGGATGGGGACAGTAACAATAAAACCACGGGGGTCCTGCCCAGGCCAGGGGGCTCTGAGGGGCTCTGATGGCAGCGTTTGCTCCAGAAGCTCCCCCTCTAATGGGACATTTCCCGTGTTATCCCAACAGCTCTGTTTTCCCGGCAGTTTATCACCCACCTCAAAATCGATGACAAGGCAGAGTGAACCCCTGACCTGGAGGTATAAATTGCCCCTAATTATCCCAGCAGCTCGTCAGGCGCTGGGTGCTCTGAGCGGGGAGCAGCTCTGCCCTCTGACCCCGCTGCATTTCTCTTGTTTAAAGGGCTTTTTCCCCCATCCCAGCCTGAAATTCTCCTGCCTGGTGGATCCCAGGTCCTTCCTGATCCCTCCAAGCCACGCTGGCACATCTGGGATCTCCATGGCTGGAGCACAGAGAGTGGGGGAGCCAGACCATTAAATTCCATCATCCCCCTCCTGCTCTTTATTCCCAGTGCTCAGGAACGCTGCTCATTTTCATTTTCTCCAGCCAGTCCATCTTCAATATGGAGCTAAAGCACACCCCGAGGAGACATCTTTAATTAAAGTTTGAGGAGCGTCAGATAAATAAAGAGGGACCACAATGGCCCAGACATCTCCCTGGGAGTGATGGGTGCCCAGGGAACCGCTGCAGGTTCCCGGGGGAGATCAAGGGAATGCAGCGGTTCCTGCCGCTCCTTCCCAAGCCCTTGGCATTTGTTTAGCCCCGGGCTCTCTCCAAGGTAAACGGGGGTGTCCGACCCTGCCACCTCTTCCCGCTCCAGTTGCCAGGGGCTGCGGAGAGCCCTGGCAGTTGAGCAGCCCTTGAAAGGCTCCTTTCACTGTAATTAGACATGTAAAAATGAAAAACCCGAGGAAAGGAATTTATGCATCTTCTAATAGCCCTCAAGTGTCCATCCAGCCGCAGCCTTTTCTGCCTGGGCTTTTATTTGGAGAGTTGCTATAATTTATGTCGTGCAATTAGGTTTTTGTCCTCGGGCTGTGGGAGGAGCGGGAGCGTGGAGCAGGGAAAGGAGCCTGGAGTGAACAGAGGGAGAAGAAGCAGCGGCTCCAGGATAAGCCCTGCTCATTCCAGAGAGCCGGGATTCATCCCAGGACTGAGCAGCTCCCTGGCTCTGAAGCAGCCCAAAATTATGGAGCAGAAGAAGGATAAAATGGGGAAAAATCCCGCATGGAGCCTCTCTCTGCTGGGAACGGTGCCTGTTGCCCCGCAGGACTCGCCGGGAGGGTGGTGCTGCGGACAGGGTTGAAGCACATCCTCCGGCTGTTGCTAAGTAACAGTGTCCGGTCCTCTACATCCCCTCTCCTCCCTGCACAGCTGGGGCAACATCTGGCTGCAGGAGGGGACAAGAGGGACCCTCTGGCGAAGGGATGGGTGCGAGTGTCCCCCCCGGAGCGCTGGGGCTGCCAGGGAAGGCTGCCACCAGCCCCTGTGTGCTGCTGCTCCTCAGCCCTCCAGAAAGGTTTTCCAGCTGTATTTTCCTGCGTGCAGCAGGATAAGCCCAGCAGATAAACCAAACACGGAGCACAACATGCTTCCAGGGATATATTTGCTCAAAGCCCTGTGGAAATGGGATTCAGAAAAGCTCACGGCCCACGGGCTCTTTCTTTGCACAGCCAAATCCTTGAACTTGAATCCCTCAAAGAGGGGTTTTAGCTCAATGGCCACTTTATGCCCATTTGGTCGCCCCTGGCCACGTGCCACCTCCCCGGCCTCTCCCTGCCCGACATCTGCAACAAATCCCGGCGGCTGCGGGGCTGGAGCCGGCTCCTGCCTGCCCGGGGCTGCCTGCTGGGGAGGCCGGAGGAGCCTTAACAAGGAGAGCTGGAAAGAAAAAAATTTAAAAAAAAAAAATCCCTTAAAGAGTCAGGAGCAGTGCGGCCAAAACCTGCACATTCAGCAAGGCTGGATCTGGGATATCAGCAGCGGATCCCAGGGTGCAGGGGCCCTTATCTCCCCCAGACCTGCTGAGTGACAGAGCAAACCCATGGAAAATCCAGTTCCCGCTGCTCACACAGCACTTTCTCCTCCGAAGGGGGGTCCGAGTCCCCTCCCCGTGCTGCAGCCGCCTGTGCCGAGCCCCGGCAGCTCCGGCAGATGCGGGAGCCAGATGATGCCCCCGGCTCCTGCCGCTCTCTCTGTCCCTGTCAGAGGAGGAGCATCCCCGATCCCACAGGCTGGTGGATTCCTGGAGTGGGGCTGGCACCTCCCCGGGTGTCCCTCCTTGTCACAGGTCACCGGTGGCCGGAGGTGGAGGATGTTTGGGGGGGGTTACGCCCAACTGTGCCTCCCGGGATCCTCTGGCAGCAAGGACAGCGAGATAAATGTGACTCTGGGGGGCCTGGGGCGTTCCCACCTCCCAGGGGGCTCATCCCAGGGAGGAAAACACCGGAGTCAAAGAGAAATTGGGTCATATCCCCCTGATTGTCTGAGTAAATGGGACACTGTGTACATTTTATTTACCTTCCTACAGGGCAGATGTAGTGAACGTGTAATAAATCATTTGTGCAGCTGCTGGGCAACCTCCTGCTGCAGACCCAGCAAAATTCACACAACCAAACCTGCCCTAATTACAGCTCCCTCTGCTCTCCACTCCTCCCAGCTCCTCACGCACAGCCACTTATTCTCCCTCGCGCTGTCTCGCTCCTCCTTTTCTCCATCTGCTGCTTCCTTCCCTTTGCTATTTCCAGAGGGACTCGTGGTCAGCAGCACCGCTGCTCCTGCCCTCAGCTGCAGCTTGGATAATGCCAGGCAGGATGTGGGTGGTTGCCTCCCACCTTGGGACACCTCCCAAGTCCCTCTGGAGGGCACAGAGCAGCTGACGTCCAAACCTTTCTTTGGCTGTTGGACCTGAGGTTTCCTCTTCCTCAAGGCAGAGCTGAGGAATCCCACTGGGTTAGATTGGGAAGGAATTTTTCTCTGTGAGGAACACAGGGTGCCCAGAGCAGCTGTGGCTGCCCCTGGATCCCTGGAAGTGTCCAAGGCCAGGTTGGAGAGGGCTTGGAGCACCCTGGGACAGTGGAAGGTGTCCCTGCCCAAGGTAGGGAGTGGAAGAAAATGATCTTGAAGGGTCAACCCAAACCATTCCATGATTCTGTGATTCTTTGGGACGTCGGCAGGATGGGGGTGACCTCCCCAGAAGCCTGTGGGGGTCAGACCCTGTTCAAGCCTAGGTTTTCCCAGCTTTTCATCCATCAGAGCAAAGCAGCTGGGGCTGCCTGGCTGGGACCCGACAATGCTCCGAGATTGCAACAGAAAAGATCCAGATTTGTGTTTACAAATCCTTTCTAAGGATAGCAAGGCACTGGAGCAGATTGCCTGGGGCTGTGCCAGGCTCCCCAGGGTTTGGATCTTGTGGGAGCTCAGACAAATAGCTGGGAATCAGCTGGGAGGAGCTGGTCCTGCTTGGGTGAGGGAAGTGGGACAGGATGGGGGAGAGATGGAGCCTGAGGCTCCATAATCAGAATGATGAAATGGTTTGGGTTGGAAGGGACCTTAAAGCCCATCCAGGGCCACACCCTGCCATGGGCAGGGACCACTTCCACTGTCCCAGGCTGCTCCAAGCCCTGTCCAGCCTAGCCTCAGACACTTCCAGGGATCCAGGGGCACCCTCAGCTTCACTGGGCAGCCTGTGCCAGGGCCTCCCCACCATCACAGGTAAGAATTCCCTCCCAATATCCCATCTAACCCTGCCCTCTGGCAGTAGGAATCCTGGGACACAGCCTGGAGTAGCCAGGACTGCAGCAAGCATTGTTCACCCAGTGGAAATGGAACTGCAGGGATGCTCAGAGCCCTTGGTCCTTCAGGACACAGAGGAGCAGGAGCAGCACATCCAGGTCAGAGGGGACGTGACCTTCCCCATCCTCTGCCATCGGAGAGGGAACATCCGTGCAGCACATGGAGGTCCTGCCTCTGGAGCTGTGGGGACCTTGAGGTCCTTAAAATAATCCCAAAGAAATAAACAAACAAACAACCAAACGAGTGCCAAGAGCAAATGGAGAACAGACTTTTCCAGTGCTTTTCTGCAGCAGGGCCTATTCAAAGCTTGGAGAGAGGATGACACGCTGGGCCAAGGCAAACAGCCCTGCAACACATCCCAAACAATGGCTTCCCAAAGCACGGAGCCAGAGGGAATCTTGTGGTCATCCCCTTGGATTTGCTGCCGAACACATGCCATGGCTCTTCCCAGAAGTCATTGTTTAAACTTGACAAAAAATCTTCCATCTTCAGCTTTTCCCGGGAGGGTGGATGCACTGGGATACACAGGGAAGAGCAGGGGGGGAGTTTCTTCCTTTAACCAGTTTGAGGACTGTGTGTAACTGGAGTGAAGCCTCATTGACTGGAAACAGCAGTTCCAGGGAGATGGAAACTATTTGCAATTTTGGGCTAAGACCAGACTTAACTGGGACAGGCATTTTTAGCACAAAGTGCTTGGACTTCTCATCCTGAGGTTAATTCTTCTCTGGAGAGGGAGAGGACAAGGAAAACTGCCACCACCTAAAGCAAACACTGAATATTCTGTTTGAGTTTGAGGGTGCTCCTTCCCTCCCTCCCCTTTCCTTCTATATTTCCCAACGTCCCTGGATTTTAGCCAGGGGCCAGGGAAGGGCATTTGACTCACTGGAATTACTCTCCTTGCTCTCCATGTCTGCCCAGCTGGGATGCCAACTCATCATTCCTGCTGCACTCTACATTCCAGCACCCCATTTTCCAATCCTCTTCCTTGTCTGCTCTGTCTGGTCAACAAATAAGGCAATGCCAGAGAGGGGAGAATGCCCTTGGGAATTTCTGCCATGGAAATCAAGACGCTGCCCGGGGTTATCCTTGCTTTGCCTTCTCTTTCAGAGCATGGTTTAATCCAGATTAAGATCTAGCCAATATATTCCCTAATTTTAGGGGGTAGAAGGATTTTTCCTGAACCTCAGGAGCCTGGACATGGCTCTGCAGGGCAGGGTGTCCCCAGGCAGAGCCAGCACCACTGGAGCACCACATGGAGAACAGGGAAGGCTGCATTCCATGGGGGAGTGATGCTGGAGGGGCTGTACCCTGAGAAGATGCACATGGAGGTTTCTGGGATGTATTTTGGGTCTTCTCCTCCTCCTCCTCTGAGCAGCGACAGGGATGAGCGACGTGCTCATCCCCCACGTCTGCACAGCAGGGTCAGGAATGGGACAGGAGCCAATTTCCCTTCCAGTGTGTCTGGGCACATGGAAACTAAGGAAAAACAGAGGAGAAAAATAGACAACAGAGCAAAAACCCAACAAATGAAAGGGCAAGGAGTGGGCAAGGGGAGGGAGCCCGGGGAGCGAGTCCTTGCCAAACCCCTGCAAACACAGCAACGAGATCACACTTGGATGAGGCTCCTGGAAAAACCAGCTGAGGGAAGGAGGGAGGGAGGTGAATGTGGCCAGGGATTAATGAGCTGAAATCCACTTCCCGGGCCAGTGCCCAGTGGTTGTGGAGATGCCAGCCCTGCCTGAGCCAGCGCCCTTGGAGAGGTGCAGCTCCTCAGCCAGGCCATGGAGCAAGGCAGGCAGACACCCTGATGTCACCCAAACCACGGGATGATCCCCAAGCCCTTTCCCAGCAGCTGGGAACCTGCAGCTCTCCTGCCCCATGGCTCAGCTGACCCCAAGACCAGAGGGAAGGGGTGTGGGGGGGGTTTAAGGGTGGCAGGAGCAGAGCCAAGAATCCTGCTCAGCAGGAATAACCATGGGAATAACACAGAACTTCACCCAAGAGAAGGTCAGTGTGTGGGTGCATCCCACAGGGAAAGGGGACAGAGGGGTCAAGGGGGAATCTAGGGAGTTCTAGACTATCCAGGGTCGTGGTGGAGTCCCCTCTCCTGGAGATGTCCATGGACGTGGCACTCACTGGGCTGGTGATGAGGTGGGCATCAGGCAGAGGGTGGAGTCAATAGCCTTGGAGGGCTTTTCCAAGCTTGATGATTCTTCCGGAGGCTGGGGGTGGAGCTCGGGGTGTCCCAGAGGACAGGGAGCACTGATGGAATGAATATTCCTGTTTTGCCCCAAAGCAGCAGCTCCGGGGGGTCCATGTGAAAGCCCCTCTCCCCATCACTGCCCAGATCCTGCTCCAGCCTCTGCAAGAGGAGCAGTGCTTTTGGAAGGACAAGCAGGAACCAGGAGCAGGTCTTGGTGGAGGTCAATCTCCAACCAAGATTTGGCTCTAGTGAGAGAAGGGCTCAATGAATTCCTGAGGTGAATCCCAGGCTGGGGCAGGACCCTGCAGAGGCTGAGCTCAGGAGCTCATGGCACCAAGTTCTGAACGATTCCACATCCAGGCCCTGCAGCAATTCCTCTGCAATGACAGGAAAATCTCATTTATTGAGGGCAAACCACTGAACAGAAGCCCTGCTTTCAGAGGAACAAACGTTCCAAGCCCACCAGGGCCAGGGAAGCCAAAGGCTGCCCCACGAGCCCTGGGCTGCTTCCAGGGGGCTGATGGGTGTCTGACCAGTCTGAAACACACTGGGTTCCTATTTTAGTGACAGTGATTCCTGAATTTTGGGTAAGAAACATCCCCATTGGCGCTGCCGCCCTCGCCCTGATGAAAGGGAAATTGATCCACGACTATTTTGTCAGTAAATGTTTTTCCTGGCAACAGGACCTTCTGGCTCTTCAAAAGCAAGTGAAAATTTGGTTCCATCCAGCTGTTCCCATGTAATGGGAGCAGGGCTGAGGTGGGAAAGCAGGGCTGGCTGGGAGCAGACAGCCAGGGAATGACAGGCTGGGGAGCAAAACTCAGCAGTCACTGCTCAGGACCTTCCCTGCTCCCAGATCTCCCTCTGGGCACAAACAGAAGGCTCTGGGAGCAGAGTCACAGCAGGGAGGAGCCCCCCATGGCCCCTGCATGGGCAGGGGGGTCTGGGATGACATTCCTGGGGAAAGGCTCTTGGGGGGCTCATTATGGACACCCCACTCCAGGATTAGTGCAGAATGACTGGGGGAGATGCTGCCCTTCCCAATCACCCTGGGAAACAATTCCTGCTGGTGATGGAGCCTTACCTGAGCTCATTCCTGCCACCTGCCCTGGAGAGCGACTCTGGGCATGGAGTGACAGGACACTGGGGAAGGCTTCCCACTGCCAGAGGGCAGGGTTAGATGGGATATTGGGAAGAATTGTCCAGAGAAGCTGTGGCTGCCCCATCCCTGGAAGTGTACATGGCCAGGTGGGACAACCTGGAGCAGCCTGGGACAGTGGAAGGTGTCCCTGCCCATGGCAGGGGTGAAATTGGACAATTTTTAAGGTTACTTCCAACCCAACCCATTCCATGACTTTATGTTTTTTCCCTTTCTGGATGAGCCTTCTCCCATTACTCACCCAGACACTCGGCTGTAGGGAAATGAAAAGATTTCTCCGAGGGAGCCAAAGGTTGCTTTGCCCAAGAAGCCATGGGAAGCCAATGGCAACAACGCAGTCAAGATCCAGAGTGCCTTGACTGCAGGAGCACCCTGGATGCCTCTCAGAGTCCTGAATATTCATGGAAAGTCAGTGTTAACAGCTCAGCAGGGAGCACGACCGAGCGCTGCCCAGACACTTTGCATCCCGGCCCGGGAATCCACGTGGGGCTGCTCGGAGCGAGCCAGGAAGAAAATGAACTGAAACCTCAGCCGCCAAACCTGACAGCGGCATCATTTGGGAAGGCAGCTTGCCCCAGGCCCTGCCTGCGGGGCTGCGAGAGCAAAGGGCTCTAAACGCTGCCCAAACCCCTCCAGCCTGCGCCAGCGCCCCTGGAGACTCAGCCCCGGGAGCGGCTCCGGTGCTCTCCAGCTGGGAATGGGAGCAGGGCTGGGAGCTGTCACTGCCAGCAGGGCATCACTCCCGCCTAATTGCTCGGGATGACTCTGCAGGGCCACGGCTGGCGCTGGAAAAACCGATCCATCAGCCCTTCCTTCCCTCGGGAAGGCGGCGGAGCTGATCTGCATCCCCCGGGACAGTCCTGGAGCAGGTGAGGAGCTCGATTTGCCTGTTCCTTCTGCACTTGGCTGATTTGGCTGGCGCTCTGCAGCCCCTGGGTGTGATCTGCCAGCTCTGCTGCCATCCATCCCCGCATCCCGTGTCCTCCCCGCGCCTTTTAACCTTGTGCAGATTTTAAACGATGCCGTTTCCTTCGGCTTGCGCAGCACTTTATTTGTTCTTTATAGCCCCAGCTCACACAGGGGGGATGTTGCTCCAAGAAAAATCCTTGCTGCAGGGAGCAGAGGACGGACTGGCTCTCGGGGTGTGACCCTGCCTCTGACATTGACTCTCCACAGGCCAAGTGTCCCCTCTGCCTGTAAAACAGGGCCAGTGACATTCACCTGGCTGCTGGAGGAGCTGGGAGGGGGCATGAAACATCTCAGATAAAATCAGGTTTTTAAACCCTAAAAGTGCAGGGAGAGGGGAAATATAAACAATGGAATAGTTAAGGCTGGAAAAGACCTTTGAGGTCACCAATTCCAATCATCAAACCAGCAGCAGCAGCGTGTTGTGAGCTCATACTGCTCTTGTCATGAGCACATCTGGGGTGACAATGGTCACTTGCCTCTGGGCCACCCCTGGTGCATGATCCAGACACCAACCACAAAGCCCAAGGCAGAGAGGAGGCTTCCCCACTTTCAGGGATTAAGGAATTTGGCTGAATTCCAAGCTCAGTCTGAGTCCCAGCACTACTCCCATGCCAGAGAGAATGAGGAGCCAACAAAATTCCCTGGCACTTGCTCTTTTGCCTGCCAACAAAGTTGCAAGAGGTGTTGGATGCTGCTTTTCCACACTCAAGTGGTGAGGAAAGGTGGGTTCAGCATCTTCCCACATCCCAGGGAGCTGAGGGAATGCTGGGGCTGGAGCAGGAGGGATGGGATGCACCCACCAGTTGTGAGATCTCCCACGTGTGGGACAAGGCATGGGCTCACACCCAGCACCTGGAAAGCCTCTCACCCCTGGATGATTGTTTGGTGTCAGGCAGGAGACAACTTTTTCCTTGATTATTAATCATCTTTCCATAGAAATCCTTACATCCCTGCCGGTGGTCAGTAGGCTTTGGCCGTTCTGTCTGGATCATTCCCTTTGCCCCTCCTAGTCCAGCCAAAACCCGGGCTGGTGGATCACCTGGAAGCAGCAAACGCAGCATTCCCATTCCCAAGGGGTCTCAGGCCAGGTTTTTTGGCAGTGGCAGCCCCCAAAAGCAGCCCTGGGCAGAGGAGGAGGAAGAGGAGCTGATGGATCCCAAAGGCTCCCACTCAGTAACAACCACAGCAATTAACTGGGAAATGGGAGGGACTAATTGGGCATTTAACTGGATGCTGGCACCACAGGCCTTGTGCTGGAGCTGGAGAGAGGGAAGAAAGATCCACTCTGGAGCTGCAGGATCCTCTTCTGAGCCTTGGGATGTAACCAGACTCCCCCTGGTTTCATCCCAACTTTCGACAGCTGATTCCTCCCCAAGGGATGCTCATATTAGGGGAATAGAGGAGAGAGGAGCTTCATGGAAGTTGACATGGATAAAAACACTCCCCAATCTGGTTGTGTTTGTCTTTTTTGAGAGCTTTTCTTCTGGAGTGTTTTGTTTTTTGGGGTTTTTTTGGGTTTTTTTGTTTGTTTTTTGGGTTTTTTGGTTTTTTTTTTTTTTTTTGGTTGGTTTTTTTTTTTTTTTTTGTTGGGGGTTTTTTTGGGTTTTTTTTTTTGTTTTGTTTTTGTTTTTTGGGGTTTTTTTTTTTGTGGTTTTCTAGTTCTCAGAGAAAAACAGGTTTGGAGAGATTTCAGCCTTTCTCACAGTGCTCCAAACACAAATGTGGCAGCATCGATTGTCTCCATGTAAACAAGCAGAGAGCCAAGGCCACCAGACTGGACTTGGACAGTCTGAAATTCCCTGCAAACTGCCTCCTTCTATGCCACTGCCCATTAGTCAGGGTGAGGCAATGGCTGCAAACACAGGAAATCCCTGGAAGATGTAGAGCCATGGCAGCTCTTCCAAGAGCAAAATTCCAGAACTCTTTGGGTGGGAAACAACCTTAAAGCTCAGCTCATCCCACCCCTGCCACGGGCACAGACACCTTCCACTCTCCCAGGTTTGTCCAAACCTTGGCCGGCCTGGCCTTGGAGACTTCCATGGATCAGACAGCCACACCAAATGCCATGGGAACATCAGCCTGACAGTCCTGGACTGGACAATTCCCAAATCCACAGGCACTGTCCTGATAGCCACTCCAGCATTCCCATCACACATCAGCACTCAGGAGAGTCAGTGTTTGTGTCCTTTGCTGTCGATCAGCTTTACTAATGAATTTTTATTAGAGCAAACAAGCATTTATCTCATCTCCCCACAGGGCTCTTCTTGTTGGCAATAAAACATCTTCCCCCAGACACATTTCTGAATTCCCTGCTCCCCAGGGAATTAAAACCTCAGGAGTGAACATGAGAGCAAAACCTCTGGGCTGGGATGTCCCACACTGGACTTCTGTGGGGCCCCGGGCAGGGACACTGTTTCCTGAGGGCACAAGGGTTTGCTTTTAACCTCAAATATCCTGAGCAGCAGCATTTTTACAAACCTCAGACAGCAAAGGAAGGGTTAACCCCACCACAACCCCCAAAAAAGAGGTGGAAATGGAGATACAGGAGGATAAAAGGGCTCTCAGGAGGGGTCAGTTTGAGAGGGAGAGAAACAGAGGAGACAAATGGAATTTGCTTCCACATAAACCCCAAAGATTGAAAGCGTTTGTGAACCAAAGGGCCAAAAGGAGTGGGGCACATCCTGAACAAGCTGGGATGTCCCCAGGAGGGGAGGGACAGCACCACCCACACACAGCCCTGGCTGGGTGCTGGGATGGGGGGACAGCTATTTCCTGGGGAAAAATCCCAAATGAGGAGGAGGAGGATTCCAGCCTTATGGATGAGAAAGGCAGGAGTCTCCAGCAGCACCTGAGCAGCAGCAGCAGCA
This sequence comes from Onychostruthus taczanowskii, assembly GCF_017590055.1. Taxonomy (NCBI): domain Eukaryota; kingdom Metazoa; phylum Chordata; class Aves; order Passeriformes; family Passeridae; genus Onychostruthus; species Onychostruthus taczanowskii. Next base: position 10,288,710 of record NW_024498462.1, read on the forward strand.
GCAGCAGTTTTCCCTTTGGCCTGGGATCATTAGGCAGAATATTGGCTCAAAACAGAACCTGGGGGCATTAGAATGCTCCCAGCTCCTGCCTTTCCCTCTCAACTGAAGGCTGGCCCCTGAACTGGTTGCTATGGGGAGGAACAGAGCAGTGCCCTCATGGCTGGGGAGGAGGTGGAGGAGATGGAGGAGATGGAGGAGATGGAGGAGGTGGAGGAGGTGGAGGAGATGTGCTGCGCTGGGGGAACGCTCCTCATCACAATGCTAAATTTGGCCTGATGGATTGGGAAGAGATGAGACTCCAGGGACACAGAGCCTGGCCTTCAAGGTGATACCTCTACCCTTAAACACAACAGTGGCAGGAAATATCCTGCTGGACGAGGGAGCAGATCCTACTCCATCCTTTGGGGCATGGGTGAGAAACAGGGAGAAAAATCTGGGAGCAGAACTGCACAGAGAGGCTGTGATGGATGCAGCACCGCAGTCCAAGCCCAGCTGAGCTCTGTGGGCACGGGCCATGGGCTATTCTGGCACATCTCTCTCCTCTTGGCACCTCTGAAACACATGAAACACCCGGCAGAGCCTGGAGCCGTGAGCCTCCACGCCAGGCAGCCGCTGGGAAGCGATCCCTTCCCTGGCACCGCCACAGCTGAAATACGGATCGAGGAGAGGAACAGCTCCAAAAGGAAAGACAGAGAGACAACTTTGTTGTCCTGGCCAAATCCGAGCTTGCCAAATCCCACTTCTCTAAAATGCTGCCTGCATTTTCAATAAATAAGGAGAAATCAAAACAAACCCCCATCCCTCCCGCTCCGGCGCAGGCTGATTCCCAGACACCTGCCACATCCAGTGCTGGCATTGTCGGGAGAATGGATCTGCCCGTATCGCTTGCACATTTGTCTGTAAAGCTCATTAAGATCGGGCGAGATGAAAGGCAGCGCCGCAATGTAAGATCATTATCGTTATCAAAAGGAACACAGCAAACTGCTGCTCGAGAGGCAGATCTGTTTCCATGTAAGAGCTGTTCAAAGTTCGCCCCGACGCTCCCTAATAAGGTGCCTGTTCTAGGAATCAACTTCAAGAGCTTCCCTCATGCTGGGGAAAACTTCCAAGGACCCCTTTGCCTCTCACGTCTGCCACAGAATTTTCCGAGGCGTTCCTGACACAGCAGAGGCGGTTTGGATACAGGGAAGGGGATCTGGTGTCCCAGAGCTCCCAGCTTGTGGGATGCTGGTCATGCATGGACACGATGTTCTGGTGAGGAGCACGGTGAGGATGGGATGGACACACCATGGTGTGACTATGGATGTCTTTGATATGACCATGGAAATGTGCGATATGGAATTGTGTGAAGTGACATGGACATGTTTGGCCCGGCTGTGTACATCTGTGATGTGACCATGGGCATCTGTGATATGATCATGGGTGTGTGTGATGTCACCATGGAATTGTGTGGTACGGAATTGTGTGATGTCACCACGGAATTCTGTGATGTGACCATGGGCACGTTTGATGTGACATAGACATGTGTGATATGGCCATGGACATGTGTGATGTCACCATGGACACATCTCAGCTCATTCCCAGCTGCCTTCCCTCCCTCCATCCCTATGGAATGAGCATTGGCAGAAACTCCCACATGTAGGATAGAGCCCAGTGCTCAGCTCAGCACCAGATGCCTTCCAGAGAATTCCAGGTTGGATTTCAACACACAAATCCAACCCAGAGTGGTCTCCCCAGCTGGAATTCCCCATGGAATAGCCCTGATGGGCACCACAGAGCAGAGCAGGGACCCCCACAGCCATCACCAGGCAACACCACCACGTCCTACCTCCCACCAGTGCCTCCCAGTCACGCTGTCGGAGACCTTCATGTGTGGGGTCCTGCTGGCCACAGATGCTCCAGGAGCTTCCAAAGAGGGGCTTCCCATGGGGTCACAGCCCCCCACACAGAGCCTGAAAGAGGAACTGGCTGGTTTAAAACAGCCTCCTGTTCCTGTGCTGGGAGGTTGCCGGAGCCAAGCCTCAGGCTCGGAGCTGACGGATGGGAATTTGGATGCAGAGAATCCTCTCCTGCCTGGAGGAAGCAGAAGAGTTAAACTCGCTCAAGGCACCATAATTTTTCCAAGAAGAAAACCGTTCTTCCCACACAGGGTCAGTTCTTTTTTGAAACCAGCCTCTCTTTTATCCCCAAGAAAATCTGCTCATAATTATAAAGCAGGGAAGGAGAGGTTTCTGGAAATATTCATTTGCAGCTGAGCCATTTTCACCCTGGCACAGGCGGAGCGAGCCTTCCTCGCTCCCATCTGTCGCGTTCGCGGCGCCGCCGATGCCAGCCAGGCTCTGCCACCCAGCGTGGCACACTCGGCAGGGACAACGTGACACCGAGCTGGGAGGGGGCCGGGGGGGCGCCGAGAAAGCGGGAAGGACTCGGAGCGCGCGTCCTGCCCAAGATGTTCTTCTTACACATGAACAGCTTGGCAGCACGAGGGGCTGGGAGGGGGGGAAGAGGAGGAGGAGGAGGAGAAGGAGGAGGAGGAACAGTTCAGGCGTTGTTGGGTGCTGTTCAGGAGGAGATGAATGGAAAAGCTCACGGAGCTGAATTTGATGGAGTCGACAGGTTCCAGACCGTCTCCACCAGCATCGTGCTCTGAACTGGAGCACCAGGGGCCACTCAGCCCAAATCAGGCATCCCACATTCCCTGTGTCCTCTCAGCACCTCCACCTGCCCCCAGGTGATGGGATCTGTGCTCCTTCTTCAGGGAAAATGCTCTGGCTTCTCCCATCCCTCTTCCATAGCCTCATCTCATTTCCACAGCCACAAATAAATCAATCTGCTGCTGGTGCCTCCACCTTCAAATATTTATAGAGTGTTATTACACTTTTCACTCCCTGCCTGCACACACGCGCCCTTTCCTTTAAACATCTCCCCACCCAGCTCTGGATATTTAGTTCTTTTAATCCCTCCCCATAAATCTCCCCTGATCCACTCCCGGTGCTGTATCCATTCATTTCTCTGGATGAGAGGCACTGTGATGGATTGGCACAGCAGAGCTGCCCAGGAAGGGGCTGTTGTCACCTCCCTCCATGGCACAGTGCCTGGGGACCATGGCTCAGAGGGTGTTGGACACCTCCAAGCATCTCCTGAGCTCCTCCTGTAATTCCTGGCTCCATCCAGACTTCAGCTTTCTCCCCTCATTGGATTTTGCATTTTCTTGTTTCTCCCTTTTCTTTTTCCCCCCTCCCTTCTCCCATCTCCAAATGACAAAATTGCAGCAGCTCCCAGACAAGCTGCAAACCCAGGAACCAGCTATTTCTGGAGACGGAATTTTAACTTCCTTTCTTGATTTGCAGATTTCTGGGGAGCAGCTTGCGAGGCCCAGGAAATCGGGAGTCAGGGAAGGCTGCAAGTTCACACACCACCTGGGATCCTTCAGTGGGGCGAGGTTTGAGCCCTCAGGAGCAGCAGCCACATTCCCTGGGCTCAACACCAGCTTTTAGAATCATGGAATTGTTTGGGTTGGAAGAGACCTTAAAGCCCATTTCATTCCCCTCCTTGCCACGGGCAGCAACACTTTCCACTAGCCCAGGTTGCCCCAAGCCCTGCCCAGCCTGGCCTTGCACACTTCCAGGGATGGTTCTCTTGCCCTGCAGCACCCCCATGGCATCATCCCCACCCTCTCCAAGCTGGAAAGGGGATGGGATGTGCAAGGAAGGAATGTGCCCAGCAGTTCTGCCATGGCCAGCATGGCTCAGGGAAAGTTGAGGAAAGGAAAAATAAAGTTTATCTTCAACAGAGAAGCAAAGAGAGAAATGGGATTGCTCATGCCAGGTGGGTCCCAAGCAGAGCTGCAAAATCTCCTGGAATTTATAATTTGCTGGAATAAAGCTGCTTCAGGCAACAAACCCCCGGTGGCTCTGGCTGATGGAGGCGGTGACACAGAGCCTGGGATTACAGCCTGCCATGGAACCCTCTCCTTGCCAGGATAACCCCCAGAAAAGCACAGAACTGCCCAATTAAACAGCCTGTGTGAAGCCATGGGAAAGGCTGAAGGGATTTAGGGAGCTCAGGATGTTTTTTCAGTCAAGGGATCAGACGAAGGCACTCAGCCCCACAAAAACCCTCATGCTCTGTGGGGACACAGAGCAGGCAGGGCTGGAAGCAGGGTCCCATCACTGTTCAGTGAAGCACAACAGGCTTTGCAAGGGCACTGGACAGGAGTTCTGCAGGGAATTACAGGGGCAAAAGCACTTGGATCATCCCCAAGCCTGCAGTGGCACATCCCTTCCTCCATGGCTTTACCAGTTTTGGTCCAGCTCAAAACATTCCCAATGCAGGAGCCATCCCAGCCCTCCTCTTCCCTGAACTCCCAGCCCTCACTTCCACAAGCAGCCTTCATCCCTAGCACAGGGGTGTCCTTGTTCCCCAAAAGCCTTGGAGGAAGGGCCAGCCCTGCATCCCTGGGGGTGACGGGCTGGGTGGGGCTGAGTTCCTGGCTGGGGTTAAATCCCAAGCCAAGCCTTCAGCTCCTTCATTTCTGAACCACCTTTTGTCCCCACCCAGCTCAATTTCTCACCCATCAGGTGCTGTTTTTTGTGGCTGAAAAAACCCCAGCTGTACTGGAAACCCTCATGCCATTAATCCAGTCTCAGTCCCCTCACAGATATTTCTGTGACCCTCTACAAATTTTGGGGTTGGGCAGAGCCCATGGCAGAGGAGCTGTGTTCAGCTACAGGGGTTGCTTGTGCTGTTGAACAAACACCATGTTCCTGCTGCCATGGTGAACTGGGATGTCTCAGCTCTGTCCCAGTCAGCTCCAGTGAGCTGGACTGGTGTCCCCAAACAAGGGATGGTGCCCCTCTGTCAGGACAGGAGCTGCTCCAGGTCCCTGATCCACAGGAGCTGTAATTATCCCTTGGCCCTGGCACAAATGGCTCATTTGACTTTGAACTCTGAGTGCTGACATGCTGGCTGGGCTTGGAATTGGGGCTTAAATCAAGGAGCTTCCCTCCAGGGAGCAGGGGGAGAAGGAGACAATTAGATTTGAGCCCTGAAGTTTTACAAGTCTAATAAATTTCCTGGTAGCCTGCGGCTGCTGGGGAGAGCCAGGACGGAGCCCTTGGTGAAGGAAAGCCGGAATTTCTCCAGGCAGGAAGCCACAGAGGCACCACACAGCTCTGTCAGTCAGGGGGGCGACTCGTCCGACCCCCCAGTGCCACCCCTGGCTGGGGCCGAGAGGTGGGGATGGAGACAGTGTGTCCCCAGGAGGGACAGTCCAGCATCCCCCTCTGCCCATTCCCAGTGCATTCCTTGGGCTGCTCAGAGGCAGAGGAGAAGAGGAAGGTCAGAGCCAGCAGAGTGGAGGGAAGCAGCTGCTGGACACAGCAGGGACAAAGCAGCTTCCTAATTGTGCTTCACGGCTGGAAAAGGGTCATGGCAGGGAGGTGACGAGGTGCTGGCACCAGCACAGAAACACCTGGCAGGGACAGGGCAGGGCAGCCAGGGAGGGGAAGCAGGATCACCCCCAAGATCCTACAGCCTTAGGGAGCCCAGCCTGGCCTGTGGCTGCTCATTATCCTGCCAGAGCTGCTCTTCTTCCAGCCAGGACCTGACACTTCTCTTCAGCAATGCTAATGGAGGAGGATGGAGAAGGAAGCTCCTTTCTCCAGGAAATGCAGCTTCCCAGAGCCCCTGCAGCAAAGGCTGCTCCCACCTGGGCTGGTTTCTGTCTCCTCCCACGGGCAGGTGGGAGGGAGCAGCTGCATGAGCTGCAGCTCTGGGCTGATCCCAAGGGAAGCACGTACCTGGCACAGCCCCCTGCCTGAGCCTGCCTGGACTCTGTGGGGCTGGGGGCTCTGTGCCACAGAACCATGGAATGCTTTGGGTTGGAAGGTTAAGGCCCATCCAGTGCCACTCCCTGCCATGGGCAGGGACCCCTCCCACTATCCCAGGTTACTCCATCCTGGCCTTGAATTCTTCCAGGGATGGGGCAGCCACAACTGCTCTGGCTAACCTGTGCCAGGGCTTCACCACCCTCATAGGTGGTGAATATTTCCTCCTAATATGCCCTCTAACCCTGCCCTGTGGCAGTGGGAAGCCATTCCCCAGCTGGGGAAGCACAGGAGGGGCTGAGGGAGACACAGTCCAGTGAGGAGAGGACCAGGTAAAAATGAAGAGTCCTGGGAATTCTCCTCCAGTGCTGTCTCACCTCAGGGGTGGTGTCCTCTGTCCCTGCCCTGGCACTGCCATGTGCAGCTGTCCCACTGCCAGGATGTCTCTGGAAAGGAGCAGAAATGCCATTCCCAGCTGATCCCCTTCTCCATGCTCAGGAGAATCTCCCTATTGCTGCCCAAAGGAAAGCAGCTCCTCTGCTCTGTCTCCGCTCCCGTGGCAGCCTCTGGTGTTTGTTTAACAGCCTTTTACTGTAAATTACATATAACTCTGACACGATGTAAAATATGTTTTATGCTCTCATTTTCCCCTTGTCTTCCCACTAAACCTTTTCCAATTTGTGCTGGATACGCTGTGCTGGGATTAGCTGAGCTGTGTTTAAGCAGCCAGTCAAGCCTCAAACGTCGCTCGTAAAACCTGTGAGTCTCTGTGAGTCCCTCGCACTTGTCACAAGTGACCATAAATCCCCATTTCCTGGAGACCTGTCTCTCCCTCTCCTTTTCTTTCCTCTCTCCCACTGCAGGCAGGTGAGGGATGTGGAGTGGCCGGAGCTTGGCAGGGCAGGAGCAGGACCAGGCGGGTTCAGAAAGGACTCGATCCAGCTCACTGGGAAGGGCAGCAGGGCTCATCCCCCCGTGGTTTTCCAGGGTGGAGGCCCAGGTGGATTTGGGGGTGCCTCAAGGAATCAGTGAGGAGCTGAAACCTCTCCCACCACATCCCACCAGGATGGGAGCCATGGGATTCCAGGAGATTTGCAGTGATGCAACACTGAGGTCATCCAGTTTGGGGGAGACCTGGCACAGCCTGGAACCCCCCCACATTGCAGAGGGCAGAAGGGGGACTATGGCACGAGCTGGCCACTGTCCCCTGTGCCACATGCACAGTGCACAGGACACTGGGCACAGGGTGGTCGTGGTGGCAATGGGGAGGAGGCAGCTGGGCTGGGGACTTTTCCCCTTTAAAGCAAACATTTCCTGGCAGGGGGTTTGCAAAGCCCTCATCCCAGGCTGAATTCCTGCACTTATCTCCAAACGCAGATTTCACTCCGGATGAATTCACAGCACCCGCTCCGGGGCTGGGCTGAGGCCGCCTGAGCTTTCCCCACTTGTGTTTTGCCTTGTGTTTTTGGATGGAAACGAAAGTGTTGGAGCACTGACAGGGAACAGCATATCCTGAACAAGCAGAGCCTGGGCTGGGTCCAAATTCTCTGGCCAGGACATGGGGGAGCAGACACGGCCCCTCACACAAGAGGGTCCCTTTTCCTGGGGATGGCCAAGGATGGCCAACCTGGAGCTGAAGGGACACCAGCAGGGCTGTTGGCAGGTCCTGCCTTCCTTGAGATGGGCTTTACGATCCTTCCAAGCCAAACCATTCTGGAATTCTATGTTGATCTTCGGCAAGAAATCCACTGAAGCCATAAGGACTTAGGGGAGTCCTGCATAGGAGGAGATATCTCTATATATGGAGATATTTATAGGAATTCAGGTATTTATTTATATAAATGAGAAACAGGACCCCTCATTTTCACCTGGAGCAGAGCTGGATCCTGCTGTAGTGTGAAAAAGCAGGGAAAAGGGCTGGCATCATCCATAGGTGCAAGACTGGGCCAGATGGCTCCGGGCTTTGCTCCTTTCAGGTGGGTTTGGGATTTTCTCCTCCTTTCCTTCCCAAAGAAGGTGGGTGCAGGTGGGGAAGGAGCAGCTTATGGGAATGCTTCTGGGCAGACTTATCTGGCATTGCCCTGGACAGTGGGCACAAATGGGGTGTGGGCAGTGGGGTGTGGGCAGTGAGGTGTGGGCAGTGGGGTGTGGGCAGGGGGGTGTGGGCAGAGGGGTGTGGGCAGCTTCTCCCAGGCTCTTCCAGCCAGGAGCAGCAGGACACAGGGCAGAGATCAGGGGCTGCTCCCCCTGGGCAAACCTCCTGGTGCCCTTTTGAGTGCCCCTGTCCGTCCCCAGGAATGAAGGTTCCAACACCCCGGGAGCTGGGAGCAGAGGGTGTGAGGGAATGAGGAAGCCTTATCACCTTTTCTTTTAATTTTCCAAAAGCTCCATTGTTGCACAAAAAAAACCCCACAAAACTTGTCCCGGGGACATGTGTAACTAATTAAATGGTACAGGGAGAAGAAAAACACGGCTTTTTTTAAGAACCTTTGAATTATGGCTGGAGGTGAAGGAGGCGGCAGGCTCAGGGGATAATTAATCACCAGAGGTGAGATGGCCTGGCTCCCTGTGCCAGCGCTCGCTCCCGGCTGCCAGAGCTCATGGCCCCAGCTCTGGGAGCAGCCATGGAGCTGGCATGGGGGGCCAGGGGGGCTGCAGAGCCCTGGGAAGAGGCAGGAGCCTGCGGAGCTCAGGACTCTGCACTCCACCACGCCAGAAGGATCCTTCCCAAAGAGCTCTGTGGAGGCTCTCGTGGAGCCCATCCGTCTCCTACCACGTTCCCCTCCACTCAGCTCCCCAGGGTCATCCCAATTCCCTCTGTGTCCCCTCAGCAGCACAGGGAGCCAAACATCTGGATTCTGCTGTTGCATCCCTCTAGTGGATCACGGCCTTTCAAAAGCACCCCAAAACCAGGAACGGTCCAGGTAAAGAGGCTGAGAGATCTCTGAAGGGAGAGAAAATATTATGGCACCTCTGAGCTCATCCCACCAGGGAGATTCCCAACTCCTGCCTGAGCTGAGGAAGCCTTGGCACTGCTGGCTGCTGCCCCAGATCTGAGGTGTCCTGCGTGGGTACCTGGGGCAAGGAGGGCTCATCCTCGTGTCCCCCTGATGTCCCACTCTGATGTCCCTGTGGAGTGGAGAAGCCTCCTGGTCTGATCCAGCGCATTATGGGGTCCCAACCCAGTGCTGGAATCCTGGGAGAGCTGGGAAGAAGTGGCTGGGCAAGAGAAGGGGTCCCCAGCTTGGCAACAGCCCCCAGCTTCCTGCTTTCTAGCAGGGAAGGAAATGAAAATGATCCACTTGAGCTTCTGCAATATTTCCTTCCCCCCCCATCCAATGTTCCCTGCCCGGAGCTGGGGTGGGAGCAGCAGCCTGGGAGCCCCAAGGAAAGGGACAGCAGGGGCAGGGTGGGTATGAGCAGCTCAGAGGAGGCATTTTTGAGAGGTGACCAAACACTTTCCAGTGGAATGCTGGAGTCAGGAAATGCTGATTCCACACACTAGAAGGGCTTTGTGGAAACATTTATATTTCATCGACGTGTTTGGTGAATAATTATGAAAACACTGTGAAGTCCAGGGGTCCCAGTTCAGTTTTAGCATTTTTCCTCTCAGTTGAAACATCAAAATCAAACCAAAATGCTTCAAAAAACACTCCCAAGCTTTGTGGGTGAGATTTTTTAAAGAAAATTCCATTACTTGCTAAATGACAGTTTTTCCAGTTTTATGTTCAGGTGAAATCTGAAGATTTGAACTCCTCCCTCTCCCAGGGATTGAATAAAGAGCTGTCAGGGCTCCCTGGCTTCACCTTTGCTGTGAACCTGACCCTGAGCCCAGCGAGATGTGGGAATGCCAAGGACTTGTGGCCTGCTGTGTTTGAGCAGCAGCGGGGTCAGGGTGCGCCGTGTCACATCCTGCATTGATTGTCCCGTCCCCCTCCTGGCTCTGTCCCTCTCTGCTGGCTCTGACCCTTCTCCCGGCGGGATATGTCCCTGTGCCGGGGCAGCACCCTGCCCACCAGGCTGGGGCTTTCCCCACCTCGGTCCCTTGTCCCAGGGCCTGGCTCTGGGGGGACATTTGGTGGCCGATTCCCTGCTGTCACCTCGTGTTCCTGCAGCACTCAGAGCAGCAGCGAGCAGGGCTGGAACTTTGGACTTTTCCAATTAACATTTTGCTCACCTGAGCAAAATGTGAGCAGCCGGCACCTGAGCGGCCCTCCCAGCCCTCCTGAACAGCCATTTCCATCCCTGCCTGGAGTAACTGATGTCCTATTTTCCCTTCATTCGCATGCAGGTGGCATGGGAATGCTGGAGCTGGCAGCGGGATGGCGCAGGGCTGTCCCCGCTCCCCTCACTGCTGGCCACCAAGCCCAGCCCGCGGCACTGGTTTTACTGGAGCTCTGCTGGTTTTCCTGGAGCTCTGCTGGTTTTCCTGTGCCCCAGTGGCACCCCCAGAGCTCTGTAGGGTTTGTGGTGTGGGGGGCAATCCCGCAGGGATGGATCCCAGGGATGCTTTAAATTCCGCTCAGCCGCACGGAGCAGGAGCTGTGTGCCAGCCCCGAGGGGGCTGTCTGATCACTCCTGCTCCTTGCCACAGGCATCGGCCAGGTGTGTGGCCGTGTGGGGTGGGCTCTCCAGGGGCTGGGGACACCAATGGAGCAGGGATCCCACTGCCAGGACAGCCCCACGGGGACCCAGCCAATGCACAGGTCCCTGCTCACCTCCAGCTGCTGGGACAGACTGGGGAGTTCCCACATCCAAGGGGAGAGACAGAAGTGCCAGCTCTGTGTCCCACCAGCTCTGTGGGTCAAGCCAGCCCTTGCAGAAATCCTCTTGGGCTCTCCAAGCTTTTCCTTGGAGATGTGCTGCCCACGGCAGATGCCCAGCCAGGCTGGATGGGGCAGGGATGAGCCAGTGTGTGGCAGGACAAGGTCCCAGAGACTCTTCCCCTCTGCCACCTGGGGACAGTGGCTGTGGGATGTGCTAGGACTGAACGAGTGCAGGAGGTTGTGTGGGGCAGGGCTGGTCCAGTGGGAGGTAGACCCATGGCAGGGAGTGAAACTGGGTGATCCCTAAGATCCCTTTCAACCCAAACTATTCCATGAATCCATGACAGCAGGGAGGTCCCCACGCAGCTGTGGATCAATGACATGGAGCAGGGACACTGTGACAGTGGCAGCCCCAAAGGAGCACTTCAGGAGAAGGCAGGGAGGAACACAAGGACAAGCAGCCTGGGTGCTGCAGGGTGTCTGTGCCATCCCCAACCCCTGTCCAGGGAAAATGTTTGGCCAGGAGCTTTATTTCTGCTCGATCCCTGTCTGTGTGCAGGTCCTGGGGCTGGCCTGGCAACGGACAGGTCTGTGTGTGCCCTGGGCTGGCCGGGCAGGGCCGGGCAGGTCCATGTGTGCCCTGGGCTGGCCAGGCAGGGTCCTGGCAGGTTCGTGTGTGCCCTGGGCTGGCCGGGCAGGGTCCTGGCAGGTCTGTGTGTGCCCTGGGCTGGCTGGGCAGGGTCCTGGCAGGTCTGTGTGTGCCGTGGGCTGGCCACAGCAGGTCCAGCAGCCTCCTAGCCCCTCCTGCTGCCTCTTGCACAGCTCTGAATCACAGCCAGCGGTGGAGCAAGGACAAGGCTTGTGTTGAGTGATAACAAAGGAAAAAAACTTTTCCAGCTGCTGAGGGAGGGAGGTGTTTGCTCCCGAGGTTCCAAGGCAGCTCTAAAGGCCTTGGAGCAGCAGGGTCTGTGCGCCCCTGGGGTTTGTGCTTGGACATGGAGCAAAGCATGTCTGCCATGGGGCCCAGCTCTGCCCTGCCATGGATTTTCCATGTTTTTCTCTTTCTCCCAGCTCTCAGCAGGCAGAGGGCCTCCCTCAGATTGACCCCTCATGCCTGTGCCACAGCAGACCAAAGGAAAGCACTGCCAGCTCCCCCTTCTCCTTCCCATCCCAAAGGAGACCCTAAATGAGATTCCCAGAAGGAAGGGAAATGGAATATGAGTCCTGAGACTCCTGGGAACCTCCTGCCAAAGCTCCCAGAGCATCCCAGAGACATGGTCTATATTCCCTCTGAACTTCCTGCAGCTTCTTGGGGCTCTCCTGGGAGCATGAATTTATTTGATGCAATTTCATTTTGGGGTGGTTTAAAGTAATTAAAAGAGACGACAGAAGAAAAGGCATGAAATTAAAGGAAGGATTAGCAGAGCTGTGAGGGAATTCCCTAGGCAGAACATAGCCAGTGCAATGGGTTTAAAACCTTCTCCAAGCACAAGTGGCTCTGCAGAGCCAGGGGTGGAAGAGTTTGCCAGTTTGTTCCTCTCCTCCAGTGGAAAGATGCCAGGACTTTCCTGGACTCCCTGTGGAGCTGAGGAGCAGGGATGGGAGCTGAGACAGCAACTCTGGTGGGCAGCAGGTCACTGTGCATGGTGAGCTGCTCCACTGGAATTCGGCAGAGCTGCCTGGGAACAGCGAAGTGTCCCCACTTGGCCGAGTGTCTGGGATGTGCCCTGATGGAATCAGTGCCAGGATGGCTCAGACACGCTGTGCTGGGGTCACTGCACAGTCCAGGGCAGTCCCTTGCCCAGGGCTGTGTGCTGAGGAAGCAGAAGTCCCTGGCTGAGCTCCAGGAGCAGATAAGCTCTTTGGTTATAGGATAACCGGATTAACCAGGCTGTGTGGGGGCAACAGCTCCCAACTGCTCTGCCAGAGCTGTGGGGCTGATCTGCCCCTTGGCCTGTGATGATAAAGCAGCAGGTTCCCCCTGGGGCAAAAGGAAAGGTGGGGAAATCTGATTGCAAAGTCAAGAGCAGCACAGGCACCCAGGGATCCAGCTGACACCTCCAGTGACAGCTCCCAGCAAGGTGGGGTTGGCACATGACCCATTCCCTGCCACCCCATCCCCTCTCCCTGTCCCTGCTGAGCTGCTGGAATCACATGGAGCTCCAGCTGGGCCACCCTTTGGAAGCCCCAGGCAGCAGCAGTGCAGACAGGAGGGTGCAATGAAGCACCTATGGCCACACTGATGTTAATTCAGCTCTAACCCCAACCTTCCTCCCTTCCTCCTCCTCCTCCTGCTCAGTCCCCCCACTCCCACCTCAGCCACCACCTTTCCCAGACTGCTTCCCAGGCTTTGTCCCATCTCAGAGCTATCCCAGCCTTTGCAGTGGGAGTTGCCACATCTCCCTGGAGGAAGCACAGGGTGGGAATTGATAGCCCAAGTGGCCCAGCTGGTTTCTCTGTTGGCCCTGGATAAGGCATTGAATGCCTTTGGCTCAGCTCATCCCAAATCCTGGAAGCAGAACGACAGACTGGACATGACTGACAAATTAACACTTGGAGCCTGCTCAGTAGGCAGCAGTCACAGGAGTTACCTGAGGGACAAGGCTGGGAAAAGAATTTTCTGACTCATAACAAGTGAATCTGGGACAAAGAGGGCACCCAAAATTTCCTACAGTTATAACAGCTTCCCTGGGATTAGCTGGGGAAGGGACAGCCTGCTCAGCCCATGAATGAGCAGCTTGTTTGCTAAATTAAAGGACTAAACAAGAAACCAATGTTTTGGGGTGCAGTTTCTTCCTCAGCTGTAGGTGGCACTTCCCCTGCTCACTCCCTTTGCCCAGGGCAAGCTGTGTGGGATGTGGGATAGCTCCCAGGGAGCTGCTGATCCCTCCTGCATGGAGGAAGGGCTGAAGGTCATCCCCTTACCCAGGAGAGAGGAGCATCCTGCACCCTGGGGAAGTGCCCGCTCCCAGGACATGATCCAGACACAACAGATCCCTCTCCTCTTGGCATCCACACCTGGGCATCCATCAGGATGTTCTCTGGGAGTCTCTAACCAAGCTATCCTTGTCCCACTGGCTGTCCCATGGAAGGGTTGTTATAAATGAGGCTGATTTCAGAGCCTGGGGAGTGAGGCTGGGCTCAAACCCACAGCCAAATCCTTTTCCACAGTCCTTCAAAACTCCTCCAGAAGACATGGCACCTGCATGTCCTCCTGCCACAGGCTTTTGGATATCCTTCATCCCACTGGATTTATTCTCCTGGTCTCCCTGTTGCTCCAGGCTCGCTGCATCCAGGACTTAACAAGTTTATCCTAACTTTGGCCTTGACAACGGAGCAATCCTTCACTCCCCAGGAGACGCTGCCATGTGGAAAACAGGCATTTCCATCCTCCAGACCATGGGATGCAGAGGAATGGACTCCTGGAGATGGAAGAGGTGTGACGGGATGGGCAGAGACACGGTGCTGGCTCGGCTGGTTCCTGCTCCATCACCTCCTGCTCGGTTTTCCCAGTGGTTCCCCCTCCCAGCCTCCCGGGGTGTTTTCCTTGCACCGAAGCCGTCTCCTCTTTCCCCACAACACGAACTGAGGCGACCACACAAACCAGAGGCTGGGAGTGGGAGCGGCTCCGAGTGCACCAGGCAAATCTGATCCTGCCAGATTAGGGAAGGCTTTAACGAGGCTTTGAGCCCTTGCCTGGCTCTGGGGTTTACGTATGGCCACGGTCACCGCTCCGAGAGTGCCACCGCCATCCATCAGCCCCAGCGCCTGGCATGCGGCCAAGCACCGGGAATTTTGTGCTGAGTGATATCAGAAGCCAAAACGAGCCCCACATACTTTGGGTAATTCCCAGAGGCCGTAAAACACCTCGGCCGTCTCCCATCCAACATTTATGTGTTTGGCATTAAACTTCCCCAAATTAGTGCTAAGTGCATTAAAGTTGTAAAACTACCCGGAGTAAAACCCCATTAAATGCTCAAACGGGCGGATGCGGTGCACCCCCAAACCCCTGGAATTCGGGTAGAAATCCAGGAGCCCGTGACGCCCTGGGCTTGCACCGTGAGCAGCCGGGAATGCCGTGGTGGAAGGGATGAGCCATTCCACCACCAGCTCCCGGAGCAGCTCTTTCCCCACAGGGGATTCCTTTGAGACGTCAGACATTGCATCTCTATTAATACTTGCTGGAACATCGGATACAGACAAGACAGGCTGTGGGGACAGGAGGGGAGGACGCAGGAAACATCCAGGCTTGGATTGGTGTTCCAGCGTCCCCGGCATGTCCGGGGACAGCGGGGTGGCAAAGAGCCCCAGGGGCTGAGGGCTGGCCTGAGCTCTGCTATTGTTGGGCTGCAGGAACCTCGGTCCTGCCCCAGCTGCTCGGGATGGAGCTGCTGCCACATTCCAGGAGGAGCCCAGAGGGCTGCCAGCATTTTGGCAGGAAGTTTTGCATGGATCCGCTGCCCCCATCATGGGTTGAAGACCACCCCAGGAAGGCTGGGGGAGCTGGAAGACCCAAACCACAATCTCCAGAGTTCCCCAAACACTCCAAGCATTCGCTGTCCCCCCCAAACCCTGTGCCAGCCCCAGACTCCATGTGCCACCAGGAAGCTGGCACGGAGCCTGCACTATTCATTCCATCCCCTCTCCTCTGGCAGCCCTGTGTGTGTTTGGTGTTTACATCCCGGGATCCCTGGATACTGCCGACCACACTCGTGGTGCTTCCTGTCACCGGCTGACATCTTCCTCCTGATGCCGCTTCCACGGGCAGGAAGCGGCTTGGCTCCTAAAATTCCTCATATGCCAGACCATCCATGTGAACTCACTGATGGCAAGGACACGTCACCAAGTCTGGGAAGGGAAATATCCCACAGGATGCCTGCAGATGGAGGGATAGGGATGGAAGGCAGGGAAATTGCCCTGATTGCCCTGGGTGAAACCAGCTCACCGCGGGCAGGAGCTGTCCACACAGTGAGGGAAGGTCATATCCTTGTGTTTGCTTTTCCCACATGTTCCCAGAAAGGTGGGGATCTCTTCCCAGCTTGCTCCTGGCTGACGTGATCCAGGAATTGTGCAAACAGCCATAAAACCCCACAATCTGAGGAGGAAATAGCTCTGCCTCCCTGGTGAATTTTCCTAAGGGAGATAATTATCAGCTTGGCCTCCAGCTGAAGAGAAGCACTGCAAGGGTCAGGGACAGGCATTTGGCTTCTTTAATCCAAGCCAAACTCCAAAGGCTCTGTCCCGTTCCTTCTGCTGTGCTCCTGCCTCCACTGCACATTCCACACCTCCCACCATTTCCAGAGGTCCACACAGAGCTCAGCTTGGTAAAGAGGCTTCCCAATTTCACCCCATCCATCCCATCCCACCTGATCTCACATCATCCTATCCCATCCCATGTCATCCCATCCCAGCCTTTTCCTGTTATCATTCTCCACCTCTCTCGCTTGCCCTGCTCCAGAGGCAGGAGTAGGATGCAGGCCAGGTCCATGCAGGCCCTTGGCCATTACATCCCATTCCTGCTCTCCAAGGTACCTGTCCGGTTTTATTACTGTCCCTTCCCAGTGCTTTGGAAACCTTCCCAAGACGTACTTACAGAATTACTGTTCCTGCTCTGAAGAGAGAACAGCCAAATCCTTGTTTTAATTCCTTCCCGTTAACATCTGAAAGGGGGATTATCCTCCCCACAAAGGACCAGGGTTTGGGTAATGCTGTTTTCACTCATTTAAAAGTGAATTTTGTAAAGTCTTTCCCTCCCTGTGTCTCCTCCTCCAGTTCTTTCCATCCCTCCATCCCATCTCTTGGCACATGGAAGGTCCCAGGGTGGGTATGGAATGGAGAGAGCTGCCGCCGCTGATCCAAAGAGAATTCCGACATTAAGAGGAGAAAAATTCATTGAACCCTCAGGTCAGGGTTGGAGAACTGAGCCCAGAAAGGATTTGTGGTGCCCTCACTGTTTCAGTGCCAATTCCAGCAGTGCCAACAGGATCCAGGCAGGACAAGGATGGGAGCATGTCAAGAACGGATTTCCCCACAGTCAGGAACAGCTGCACAATCACCTCCAGGACACAAAGAATAGGGGGGAAACAGGAACAAAATTCCAGCTCTGAAAAGCTTCCAGCACACTGGAGTGGCTGCCGACATCTCCCACCCTGAATCCCTCCATCCCTCTGGCACTGAGCACAGAGCCTCCAAAGCTTCCTGATCAACGGTGATGTTCTTTTTGAGCAGCCACGCTATTTATAAATGGTTGGTAAAATATTTATGTTAGGAGCCACTTTGCCTTGCTGCCTTAGAAAATTAATACGACATTAACTGGGCTCCAAACATTTTGGGTTTTCAAAAACGAGCTGAAAATTAAACAGTCCTTGGATCTGGGGTGGGAGCAGCACGGCAGCAGGAGGATTTATCACACGGAAAAGCAACAGGGCCACCACTTCTCTGCCAAAGACATCAGAATTCAGGGGTATTTTTATGCCTTGAGTAAATATTCCCCTTTTATTTTCTTGAAAGAGTTTTAAAAAAAGAATAATAATAAAACCTGGTCGTTAAGGACAATCAAAGCCAAGCCGAAGACGTTGATGTCATATTTAAAAAATACAGGAGGCTTCAAGATAAACTTTTACATTGCTCAAATATAGAAACTAATTAGACCTTCCCATCCCCTACAAGGATTTCTCTGGAAGGTCCCTCTGGTTTTGTCCTCTTTAAAGAACTGCTGATGCTTCATGGAAAATACAGATAAACAATTTGTTCTCAGCTCAGCCTGGCTCTTCCCTTTTCCTTCTTTTTCTCTCTTTTATCCTCTCCTACTGAGCTCAATGATGGAAGCAGAGGCCAAACTCATTTTTGGTGGAGATGCTTTCAGGGGGTCATTCCAAGGCTGTCCCACCACAGCCATTCCCAGGCATCTTCTCCATCCCCTCCTTCATCACCCTTCCCCAGGCCAAGGAGTCCCAGCAGAAATGTGTATAACCTCAAGAAAAAAATGGTTTTTTCCTCTCTTTTCCAGGCCCTTTCCAAGCCCCAGGAGTGTGGTGTTGCCAGAGGTCCACGGGCAGGTGGAGAAAGGGCAGAGTCAGAGGAGGAAGAGGAGGAGGAAGAGGAGCTCTTGGATGGTTCCCTCCTGCCCTGGAGGCAAATCTTTCCCTTCAAGATGGGACATGCCGGAACCTGCAATAAATCCTGGAGCTGGCTTTCCCAAAAGAGTCAGGAAGGGTGAGTGAGGAGACAGAGCTCTTCCTATGGGGATGAATATCCAGTTGAGTAACCCTCGTTTGAGTAACCCTAATTAAGCTCTTCCATCAATGTAAGCTGAGTCACTGGGAGAGCAGCAGCCTGAATCTTCAGGAATAACCAGGGATTTGGGACCCCAACTGGAAGTTGGCACATAGAAAAAAAATCAATGCAAAAAAAATCAATGTGTTTGTCTTCCCAGCCTCAAGAGGATGGAAAAGATCTTGGGATAGGCACCCCAAAAAGCCCCTCTGCTTTAAACTGCTGAGGAAACTTTCCTGGCCAATCCAAGGAATGTTCTCATGGTGCAATTGTGCAAGAGCGGGCTTGTCCATTCACTGCTGGCCCTGCCCATTGTTATAAAGCCAGAGGTGAATGGGCTGGTATGGGGAAAAGGGAGGATAATAAACCTCAGGGAACACCACGGAGGAGAAGGCTGCCCTGGGTATGAGGGATCAGCTGAACCACCATGGGAACCAACCAATTCTTTGGAAAGAAGGGACAGAATGGAGGAGGTCAGAGTAGATTGTCATTCAACAGATGTGCTGAGGTCAAGGACAGGGAAAAACAAGCCCAAGCAAGGTGTGGCAGCAGGGAAGGAGTCACCAAGCTCCCCTACTCCTCACATTCCTTGAATAGCTAAAATAACACCAACCAAATCCAAACTCAGCTGAAGACACTGATGTCATCCTCGGAAAGATTTTCCAGACCTGCATTTTTTTATCCTAATAAAATAAAGGCAGCAATTAATTAAATCCCAGCAGGCTTTAAAAGGCATTTTTGTGGCTGGCGTGTCTGGAGGCCACGGGGTTGGTGTGCAGTGGTGGTGACACACGGAGAGGGAACAGGATATTCCTGAAGGAGAAAGGAGGTCACAGAGCTGCGGAAGGGCGAGCTCTGGGAAAGGGAGGTGAGAAAGAGAGGGATGGCTGTGTCACACAGGGAGAGGGGAGCAAAGCATCGTGGAGTCATCCAATCATTCAGGTGAGAAAAGCCTTCTGAGACTGAGTCCAACTATTTCCCCAGCACTGCCAAGGCCACTGTTAACCCATGTCCCCAGGTGCCACATCCACACCATTTTTGGACACTGCCAGGGATGGCGATTCCGTCACTGCCGTGTTCCAGGACTTGACCACCTTTTCTATGAAGGAATTTCCTAATATCCAATGTAAATCTCCCCTGGCACAACTTAAGGCCATTTCCTTTCACCCTGTCCCTGTTCCCTGAGCAGAGCCCAACCCCCACCTGGCTGTCCCCTCCTGTCAGGGAATTGTGCAGAGCCAGAAGGTCCCCCCAAGCCTCCTTTTCTCCAGGCTGGAACCCGCCAAGAGAGACACTGAGACCCCAAAGTGAGCAGGGGACAAACCAGCAAGGGCCACCTCCCACTCCAGGTGTGCAGAGCCAGGGAGGCAGCCAAGGTGTCCCTTGTGCCACCCTCCCAACCACCCAACACTGGTCATGGCTGGGACAAGAGCTGGGTGCTTGGGCCACCCAAGGAAGGCCAGGAGGATGCTCTGAGGCCACCACCAGTGTCAGGACCTGTGGCACCATGTGTGAGGGTGGATGTTGTCACATGCAGCCCCCAGGTGTCCCCACAGCTGCCCGTGGAAGGCAGCTCCAGCCTGGCAGAGCAGCAGCTCCGTGGGCCCGGCAGAGCAGAGGAGCCTGTGCCGAAATTGCCTCATTGACTCCATTGTTCAGCTGGCTCCGTTGAAAATGGAGCATGTAATTGTTTCCCCGAATAGAGTCGAACACCATTAAACATTGGGCTGAAGCTTTGCCATCCAAAAAATATTCCAGCTGGCTGGCAATCCTCTGGGATTGGCTCTGCATCACCATGGTTACGGACTGGCCACAGCTTTATTCCTACAGTTAATTAAAAAGCCCCTTTTCCGAGGTGGATGTGTCCGGGGGTTTGCTGGCACAAGGGCTCTTCTGGTGCCCATCCATGAATTTTGTGGCCTGGGAAGGCACCAGACACCCAAAGAGAGCTGGACATGCTGCTAGAGATGGACATCCCATCCAGAGGGATGTGGGCTTTCCAGGGGAATCTGGGAGTTGTAAACAAGAGGTCTGTAAACCCAGGTGAGGAATTGCCTCGTCTGTCCTGTCTGCTCGTCCATCTCCCACAGATTAGAGCGAGGTGGTCCTCGAGCAGTGTGAGAGCTGTTCCCAGAGGATGGGGACTGAGGGAGAAGTGGCTCTGAAGCACCTTTGTGCCCTCAGAAGGCTGAGGTGGAAGCACAGCCCAGCTGCCACAAGGGGGTTGTGATGTCCTTGGGCACCTTTCATCAGCAGAGTTGTGAGATCACCCCTGCCAGCAGGGAGTGGAGTCCAGGCACAGTCTGGGTTTCAGAGAATCATGGAATAGTTTGGACTGGGAGGCTACAAAGCTCATCTTGTTCTACCCCCTGCCACTATCTCAGTTTGCTCCATCCGTCCTGGCCTTGGACACTTCCAGGGATGGGGCAGCCACAGTTTCTCTGGAAAACCTATGCCAGAGCCTCTTCACTGCCATTGAGACCAACTTCTTCCTTATATCCCATATAATTACCCCTCATTTAGTTTAAAACCATGGCTCCATCTCCTGCCAAAAATTCTGTTCCCAGGCAGAATCGGGGAGCCCAAGGCAGAAATGGTGCCGGGAAGGGAAGGGAAGGGACGGGAAGGGAAGGGAAGTGAAGGGAAGAATCAAGAAAACAAGAGAAAGGGAGGGAGGAAGGGAAGGAAGGAGAGGCTCGAACATCGAAGGAAAGCCTGCACACAAATGAGCCTTAATTATCTTAATGACATGGAGCTGATTATCAAAGCCAACATTTAGGGCTGGGGATCAGGTACCATCTGGTGCTCTGCAGCAGCCTGGGAAGGGCTAGGACTAAACAAACTCGGGTTAAATCCCTGGAAGTCCGACTGGGGGGTGCTGTGTCAGGGGCTTTGCTCCCAAACCTCCCCTCAATTCCTCCCTCGGGGACTGAACATCACCAACCCCCAAACCACCATCCCCAGCTCTGGGGCTTTCATCCTCAGGTTGTTTCCCAAGCAGAGCCTGCCTTGCATGAGGAATTCCATGCTCGGATTCCGGGAGTGAGCCTGGCTGCTTTATGAAAGAGAATTTTTGAGTCCTTTTGTCAACAGCTAAATGTTGCAGTTGACAAAGTCAATGCAAGATGCGATACTATAAATATTAGATTAATTGTATTGTATGGGATTTATAGCACCTAAAGATCCAAGGAGTTATTTTTACCTCTGTGAAAAATAAAACAAGAGAGTTAAAGTGATTTGTTCAGACACATTCCTCTCAAAAACTTTGTCAGAACCAGCAGATTCCCCAGGAACACTTTGATTTCCATAAAACTGCATTTCTCAGTAGGAAAACCAACCTGTCAACAGTTTCAGGCTGAGCCCTCCCACAGAACCAAGCTGGCTCCAGAGAGGCACTCCCCAAACTGTGGAGCCTGTTTTCCATCCCCAGGGTGTGGGGGTCCCCCCAGGCTGCCCTGTGTCCCTCAGGGGTTGCACACTGTGACAAAGCCACGTGCATCTTGTCCCCGTGCAGGTGAAGGTTTGGAAGTGCTGCTCATTGCTATGAAACCTTGGTGCAAGTTCCCACCAGGATGGGATGCAGCAGCCAGGGGTGGGTCCCACAACCCAGTAGCTTCCCAAGCCCTGGGACTCCCAGGGATTTGTGCACACCCGAGGGGAGAGGTGATCTTGGAGTCCATCCATGTGTAGAATGGGTAGGAATAATCAGTGTGATTTCATCAGCTTTGCTTTCCCAGCAATACAAAATAACCTACCTAAAGTTCCAGGGAATTAGGGATTAGCTCCAGCCTGGGAGGCTCCATGTGCCTGCTCTAGTGCTGTCAGGATTCTGCTGTGCCAGGCTCTCCCAGCTCTCCCCATGTCCAATTCCTGCTCTCCAGCCCAGCTCAGGAAACACTCCTTGGATTCAAAGCATCCTGGGATGTGTTTGGCAGTGCCAAGCTTCCATTCCAGCCGGCACAGGGATGGGATGTGTCCTCATGGCACGCAGAGGGATGTGTAATCCTCCTGGGGGACAGAGCCCTGCCAGCTCCTGAGAGCCTCCAGCCTCCCCTGAAACCATTTAGAGGAGCTGGACCTGCCACCCTGGGCTGTGTCCCTCTGTCCCTGGTGACACTCAGCCGCGTCAGCTCCCTGAAGGAGCACGATGTGCATGTCTGGAGCATCTCCAGCTTCTTGGATGCACTTGGAGCACGGATGATGGTGTGTTTGCTACATTTCCAAGCAACCACTTTGCTTTCTGTGCTGAGTGTTGGGCTGGTGGTGCCCCAGCCCCCTCTGCTCCCACCTCATCCAGGTTTCCCAGAGCCCCTTCCTGGCGCTGCTGGTGCCATTTCCCCTCCACTCCCTGCTCTGGTGGCTGCTGCTAAATTTAGCAAGGAGCTTCTGTCCATTCTAATACTAATAGGCCCATTTTTAATAATGATGTTTTCACAGCAATTTCAGCCCATCACGGTGTCACAGGGGGATTGAGGGAAAAAGCCTCTAATCCCTGTTAATAGATTCCATTTGACAGCGAACGTGTCTCGGGGTTCCTTCCCAAAGGCCCCGCTGGGCTCGGTGTCACTTATGGCTGACCTCGGAGGGGAACAAGACCTTCTCCAGAAGAATGGCCCAGTGTCCATCTGGAATGGGGCTCCCAACCCCCCCCCCCCCTCCCAGTTCCCCTTCCACACAGCTCAGGTTTCTTGGAAGTCTATTTTGGGAAGTCCCATGGGGTGGGGGTCTTATTTGCTTTTTCTTCTCTGCTGGGCACAAAGGTAGGTGCTCCTTCCTTCACAGACCAGGAGATAGGGGATTTATCCTCAGCCTTGCTGCTAGGAAGAGGAAAATCCTCTTTTTCCACACTAGGAGGTGGGGAAAGAGGAGCCAAGGGTATCAGAGTGTGCCTGCTCTGAGGAACCAGCAGGAGCTGCTGATTCCTGTGGTCCCAACTCACTGCTGGACAGACATGAGGAGGGTGTCCATGACAGGGAACCCCCTTGGAGCCACACAGCCTCCCCAGAGCCAGCCTGCCTGACCTGTGGACTTAAATATCCCAGGAAACACCTGCTGGAAGGTGTCAGCCAGCACCACACAAAGCTGCAGGTCCAGAAATCTTTAAACAAGGAAGAATAATCGGCAGTTCCTCTCCAAGCACGGAGACCTCAGACTCCATTTTCCCAGTTGTGGAGGGGTAGGATCCATCCCCCAGCACCTCCCAGGATGGACAGACAGGGAATTCAGTGTGGTGGAAGTGCCCGTGGCCGGACACCTCCTGCTGATCTGTGATGGGCCGTGAAGGTGTGAGAACCCCCCATCCCTGCACTGCTGCTCTCCCCCCTCTCCGAGGGCTCCTCCAGCTGGAGGTGGTCTGGAAAGGGGCAGGTCAGTCCTGCCTGGCTGTGACCCCTGACCCCTGCCAGCCCCCAGCCCTGACCCCTGCTCCCCCTCGCTGTCCCCTCGCCCTCCGCGCTGTCCGGGTCCCTCCCCTCCTGTCCCCTCCTTTCATCCTGGATGGAGCAGCAGCTCCGTGTGTGTCCAGAGGCTGCAGGCAGGAGCCAGGGGCCCCTGGCAGTGTTTTGGGGGGCAGGAGGAAGGGCAGAGCCCTGCTGTAGCTCACAACTAAATGCTGCCTTTCACTCCAGCATTCCCGGGGAAAGTAATGAGAATAATTAAAGGTAATTTCATTTATTTCAGCTCCAGAGTGTAAAGCAGATGGGGGTTGGAGGTTTCAGCCTCTCACTGAAGAAGGGGAGGGCAGAAAGCAGAGCCCCAGTGCCGAGCTGCCTCCAGGGGTTACAGGGATGCCCTTTTCCCTCCTGGGACCTCAGTCCCTCTCTCTAAACCCAGCTGTTCCTGTGGCTCACCTGGAAGAGGAGATCCCACAGTGTCCTGGGGATGCTCAACGAGTGGTTCTAGGGGGGAAAAGATGGTCCCAGAGGGAGCCTTCCCTTGAGAGGCCTGTTGTGGATAGACCTGTGGAATTACTCTGGAGAGAAGCATGGAGCAGGGAGAGCTTCCCGTGAGCCAGACTTTCCCCATCCCATGTACAGGGAATGCAGAGCGAGGCTCAGCCCAGCCTGGGAGCCCCCTCAAAGCAGGACCCGTGGTTCTGGGGAGGCAGAAGCCCCCAGAAAGGTGTCAAGGGCACTTCCACTGTCCTGATTCCAGTGAATCAGTGCTGGGATCTGGAGCAGGGCTTTAAGGGGCTGTTAGCCCCACA
Source organism: Onychostruthus taczanowskii (assembly GCF_017590055.1). Taxonomy (NCBI): domain Eukaryota; kingdom Metazoa; phylum Chordata; class Aves; order Passeriformes; family Passeridae; genus Onychostruthus; species Onychostruthus taczanowskii. The sequence continues at coordinate 10,312,784 of NW_024498462.1, forward strand.
AATACCCCGCGTGGAGGGGCCTCGCTGGGTGGTGATGATGCCAAACTGGGTAATTTGGAGCCCATGAAGCAGCCAGGGCACAGCTCCTCCAGCAGCACATTCCAACCCTGCTCCACGAGCCAGGTGATCCTCCCGAACCCTTCTGTGTCACACAGACATTTTTGGGGATTACAGGAACTGCATCCCAAGACTTCATCACCTACAGCATCACAACAGCATCGCTGGGTGGCTCCAGCTGATGGGAGAGCTGAGACAACCCCAACTGCCAAGCTGTGGCTGTGCTCTAACATATTCCAGCACAGGGATTCATATCTCAGAGCATCCCAAACTACCTCCCTGCAGGTGGGGACAGGGTGACAGCACTGCTGGGTGCTGGAGCAGCTGAGCAGAGACACCCACGTCCCACGGTGCCTGTTGTGACACAGGGATGCTTTGACTCACTCGAGCTCCCGACCCCATTGTGTCTCTTCCACATGAATTCTGCACACAGGCTCATGAAATATAAATTGGATGCTCAAATATTCAACAGCAGCATTTGGAATGGCGTGTTTGGGTGCGTCTGAAATGTTCCCTGTGCCAGGGAGTGACAAGAGCCACCCAACTGCGGGAGAGGAAAAATGCCAGGCCATGCCCGTGGCTGGGTGACAAGGATGAGTTTCTGAGCATCTGCTCTGCAGGGAGTCATAGGCAGGGATGAATGTCAGGGAGAAATTTGTAATTTCATTCCTCACAGTAAATGTGATTCAGAGAAGTGTCCTTGTCACTGAGTCACTGAATCACTGAATCACTGAATCCCTGAATCCCTGAATCCCACAATCCCAGGATGGTTTGGGTTGGAAAGGATCTTAAAGCTCATCCCATTCCACCGCCTGCCATGGGCAGTGACACCTTCTACCATCCCAGGTTGCTCCAAGCCCTGTTCAACCTGGCGTTGGACTCTTCCAGGGATGACTAACAACAGCTTCTCTGGGAATTCCATCCCAGACCCTCACCAACTTCACAGGGAAGAATTTCTTCCCAATATCCAATTCTGAAGTATCATTAGAAACAAAAGAAGGGAAGAGAGGCAAACATCCCAGCAGGAATGCTTTCCTTGCATTTTAATGTCTTCACATCACCAAACCCACATCCCGTGGCTTCCTGGCCTGAGGGCATCCGGATTCCCTGGGGGTGCATCCAGGACAAGAACCAGCTCTTGCCACTGTTGGATACCTGTAGTTCCTCATCACAGGAGCTGTGAAGATCCATGAAAGCTCAGAGGGCACCACCTCACCCTCCAGCCCCTGGTGCCTTCGGGATGGCGGCTGCCGCTCACCCTTCTCCTGCTCCCAATTCCCGAGGCAACTCTGTGACCCCACTGCCCTTTCCCGGTGCCCCCAGCCCGGGGGAGGGTCTGCAGGGGCCGGGGGCTGGCAGGGAGCCCACAGGTCCCCTCGATCCCAATCAGCTGTGATTGAAGGCAGCCCCAAGCCCAGTCCCTGCGCGTTTCCCGACGAGCATCCGTGGAATCTGCAAGCCATTAGCTGTGTGTTATCTTTCGGGAGATGCTGAGGTGAGCCATATGGAAGCACTTACTCGTCAACAGCCTGGGACAGGGTTTGGTGGGGTGGCCAGGACTCAGCCCTTTGTGAACTGCAGAGAAGCTGGAACGCGTCCATTGACCCATTTAATGAGCTCCGGCAAGGGGAATTTCACACTGTGCCTGGAGCAGCAGTAACCTTATATGTAGGGAGAGGGGGAGATAATTCCTAATCTTGTCAATCACGCCGTTGTGAAATCCACAGCAGGGTTTCTGGGAGCGGGAGGGCCAAGGAGAAGGCGAGGGCCTGATCCAGCTCCTCGCAGAGCGGGGCTGCACAAGAAAGGCCTTTCATTATTTTTCTTCGCAGTCTCCTCATTTCCTCGCTGCAAAAAACAACAATATATTTATTAACTAGACAAATATTTGACTGGGACAACATGCTGGAATGACCTGCAAACGCCTCCTCGTTCCCACCAAGAGGGGTTCCTGCTCCCACCTGCGGCCCCAAATCCTGCAGGGCCTCCAGCAGCTCTGGTCACCCCCTCCTCCTTCTCCAGAGGAGGAGGAAGAGAGGGAAATGCCTCACCTAGGTATCCCACTGGCTAAATCCTGCTTGCCACTTGCCAAAGTTTCTTAGAGGGGCTTGCAGGGGCTGCTGGGGGCCACCTCAAGGCACATCCTTGGGATGGGGGCACAGCTGGACCTCAAGGAAGGACAGAGGACGAGGGTTTGTATTTAGAGCACAACAGTGTTACCCCAACCAGCCCCTCTCACATCACAGAATCCCAGAATCACAGAATTATGGAATCATTTAGGTTGGAAAAGACCTTTAAGCCCATGGAGTCCAACCATCACCACCAGCAGGACCCTCTGATGCCACAGTGCTGCTGCTCCACGATCTTCACCACAGGGAACAACTCCAAGATTGAGCTCCAAGCTAAAGAAACAAACAGAGCCTTTTTTCCCTGTTGTTTTTCCTGTTTGCCTAAGAAACATAATCTTGCCCCAAAATGAAAAAAATAATAATAACTCACAGGAAGGCCCCGAGCATGAGGCGCTTTCTGTGTGATTTCAATCAAAACAGGCTTTAAAAAACAAATTCCTCTGATATTCATCACATGTGTAAAACACATTAAAGGAGGACGGTGGCCCAGGCCAGAGCAGCAGAGCCCTCCAACTCCTGCCCATGCTGGAAGACCTGACCAAGCACCACCCAGAGCTTTTCCAGCCTGGAGAGTCCCTGTCCTAGAACAATTTCACTTGGAAAAGCCCTCTGAACACACTCAGCTGCCAAGGCCACCACTCACCCATGTCCCCAAGTGCCACAGCTTTTTAAATCCCTCCAGGGGTGGCTCTGGACAAAGGGACAAGCTGCTGCTCCAGATAAACTCCTTACATTCTGTGTGAGCAGAGAAAAGGAGAGATCTGTGTTTTCCTGGCCTAAATGGAGCCTGGGAGATGGAAGATTTTAATTCCACATGTTGGGAACTCTACAGAATCTGTTAAAATTCCCATCTCATGCTCTCCTTTGAATCCCTGGTTTCCAACAGCCTCGTGGCTCCAAAGGTTGCCATATTCCTGGGTTTCATCCTGGCAGAAGCCACAGTGCTGGGCTGTCCCTGCCCTCCACAGCCGTGGCCTCACAGGTTCCAGCTCTCGTGGCCTCATGAGCCACCTCGGTCACACTCCAGGCCACATTCCCAATTCTGCTGTTGTTTTTCCCTCCCATTATGCTGGATTCAGTCTTATTTGCACATAAACCAAAGGGAGGGACACAGAAGAAGCCCCCATGTCCCCCTCAGGTCCCGCTGCCTCTGGCAGGGTCGCTGTTCCCTGAGGATCCGCAGCAGCTCCCGGCTGGATCATTATCCTGGAGCAGCCTGGCCTGGCTTTGGTGGGTTCCCGTTTTTATGAGGTGTGATGGGGAAGGAATGCTGTGCACAGTTTAATTAGGGATTGAGAGCCTTGGGGGCAGTGGGAAGCTGCAGATACCCGGGCACAGGTCATTAAACTGCCCCTTTGATGTCTGCAGTCCCAGTGTCCCACCTCGCTCTGAGAGCAAGGGCAGGAATTTGGGAATTCAGAGAGGCTGCACTGCCCAGCAGGCCCTGGTTTGGTCCCTTCTCCAAGGGGTTGAAGCTCCATTTTCCCCCAGCTCCTATTACTTTGTCCAAACACCTCTGGGAGTAGGAACCAAGGGTGAGCACAGACAAGTACCAAAACAGCCAAGGATAACAGGATGTTCCAGCCAGAGGCTTCACTTCCATGGCCAAGGCAGGGACAAGGACTTGGCTGGCTCCTGACTCGCAGGAACTTGGGGTTGGCTGCTGCCATTCCCTGCTTAGGTGCCCCCATTCCCTTCCTGGGTGCCCCCATTCCCTTCCTGGGTGCCCCTCTTCCCTGTGATGCCAAACAGTGACACAGAAATGGGATTTGGCCTCAGGAACATTTAAATTCCCAACACCTCCGCAGCAGATCCCTGGCCCTGCCAAGGAGTCCTCTTTTCCCCCAGCAGTCCCTGCCGTGAGGTGCAGCTCCCAATGTTTGTCCCACCTGGAGGGTGCCCAGAATCCCAGTGGGAGCCAGGGAGTGCCAGCATTCCCTCCGGACCGCGAGTTCTGTTCCACATTCTGGGGCAAAAGCTGCCCCTCACCCCATGCCTGTGCTGGGTACAGGCTCCCATGAGGGTGAATCAGCACCCCGAGGGCAGGAGGTGCTCCAGGGAGCAGGGAGGATGTGGTGACCTATCCATGCTCCATCTCCCGACTTGTTGTGGGCTGCAGGCACATGCTGTGGGAATTCAGGGTGTTGTGCCAGTGGTGGCTCATCCCTCCCAGCACACACCACAGGGAGTGGGGAGCACGGGGGATCCCACCTGGAAATGATCCAGAAGATCCTGGCCCATGCCAAGGGGCTGAGGCCGTTGGAAGCACTGAGCTGTCCCAGCAGAGCAGAGGGGGCCAAATCCCTTGGCGCTGACCTGGGATCTGTGCTCTGGGATGTTCCCCAGGGTGCAGGACACATCTGGGATGGGATGAGTGAGGTCCTCCTTCACCCCAGTGTGACTTTCCCCACTACAGCCCTGCCAGCTCAGGTCCTGGGAGGGGCTGGGAGCTCCTGCTTATCCATGGGGTGCCACACCCAGCTCATCCCATGGGAAATCTGTGGCAGGAAAGGCAAATGAACTCAAGAATCCTGTCCCTGCTGGGCAGTGTGAGCATCCCTCTTCCTCCTCCTCCTCCTCCTCCTCCTCCTCCCCTGCCTCCAGGCACAGCCTCCATAGCATCCCACATTTCCAGATGGCTCCAGTGTGACAGAACTCGAGTGACAAAAACCAAGGTTGATTCCAGCCCCCCTTCCTCATCCTCATTGCTTCCCATCCCCACGGGGCTGTTCCCAGTGCCCTTTCTGCACAGACACCCAGCACTGCTCCCCTGCCTTCTCCTCCTCCTCTTCCACAATGTGACTCCTCCGTTCTGTAAATAATTCCCATTTCCATTTCCTAGCGCCAGGGTGACACATGGAAGTGGAGATGTGAACTCAGCACACACACAAATGCCTCCCCTGATTAGGACAACTTTTAAGTAGGTCAGAGCCTGGATTGGAGCTGCCTGACAGCTCCCCTATAAAACATCCCGACTTTAATGCCCTGGATATTTCTGGTGGTGTGGAACAGGAGCAGTTTCCAGGGGCAATGTGGGGGAGCAGATGTTGTTCCCATGCTGGGGGAGGGCAGCGCTGGGGAAAGTGACTGCTGTAAATGAACTGGTGATTAAGGTCATTAAAGAATCTTAACCCAGGGGCACTGCTGGGACAGGAAGGGGACAGCCATCAGCACTAACAAGCCTCTCGACAGCCATCCCATCCCATTCCAGCCAGGCCTGCCAGCCACAGCTTCCCAAAGTGCTGAGGAGTGTCCATACACACCTCACTTTAGGTATCAGTGGGCACCTTCTGACTCTATTTATAAATTCCCTTAAATCTCCAGCTCCCAGGGCCCTGTGATTAGAGGAGAAAGGTCATTTTTAGCATTGCCTTTGCCTTCCTATTTTTTTTTTTTGGGAGTAAAAATAGTAGGTCACCTACATTTGTGGCTGGGAGAAAATCACATTTAGGAAGAAGATCCCTCACCTGGCATCCCCCAGCTCACCCTGCAGTGCCCACGGGCAGCTGTCCAGGGATTCATCCACCCACCCCCAGCTCATCCCAAACCTCTCCAGCCCCTCAGTGCCGCTGTCGCTGATGAGAAAGGAAAGAGGCACGATTTAAACGTGACCTCTCACCCCAAGCTGTGTCTGTAATCTGACGAGCAAACCTTAATAGGCCGAGCCAGGCAGCGGAGCCCAAAGCCCAGATAAAACCCGGCCCCGCCGACAATTCAATTTCCTTCCATAAGATCAACTTGCAGCTTTAGCAAACCCACTTGTGTGGGCACTGGGCTGAAACAATCTGGGCTGGCAGGCACGGCCACGCTGCCTTGGGCTGCCACCACCTGAGCCCAGCACCCTCCTGGGGCTGTCAACCACCCTCAGAACCTTCCTAGGGCTGCCAACCACCCCCAAAACCTTCACAGTGCTGCCCAGCATCCTCCTGAGGCTGCCAACCACCCCCAGCACCCTCCCAGGATTGTCCAGCACCCTCTGGAGCAGCCCACTACCCCCAGCACCCTCCCAGGGCTGCCCAGCACCCCCAGCACAGCCCAAGGACACCCATCCCTTGGAGCAGGGGCGCACGGGACCTTGTGCCTTGCAGGGGAGGGATTTATTTCCAGGGAAAGCTCTTCCATGCCCCAGGGGGACTTTTGGGCAGCCCAGGGGGGGTCGGGCTTGTCCCCCTCCCCAGAGGAGCCATGGTCATCACCAGCCAGGTTGGCCAAGGCGGTGGGAGGGTGGGAACGTGCTGCTGGGACTGGGACACTCCTGCCTCCAGGCTGGCCTTGCTGATCCCTCCACAGGCACGCAACCTCCTCCTCCTCCTCCTCCTCCTCCTGCTCCTCCTGCTCTGCTCAGCCCGGTGTGGAAAAGCTGAGCCTGAAGTGCAGGGGGGATGTGTTTTCTGTGCCGAGCAGCAAATAATGTCCGCATGAAAGGCGCGCTGCTGGCTTTTGCTTTCTCTCCTCTTTTTTTTATTGCTGTTGCTAATCTTTGACCTAGATAGCAAAGGAACTTGCTGGGAGAGGAGGAGGAGGGTGCCGGGGCTGGGGCACAGACAGGGCTGCAGCCGGAGCCTCCTGCCAGGGCACGGTGTGGGGGCTGCACGGGGGAGGCCCCGAAACCTTCGTGAGAGCAGTTTTAGAGAAAAAGCAAATGAAAAAAAACCCTCTCAAGCCAAATGTTCCTGAAGAGCGTTCACATGGATGCAGTCCATGGAGTATTGCTGTGTTATATCATTGCAATGCCAAGTTTTCAGTGAGAATTGGAGTTTCTTAATGTCTTTGTGTGTGTTCATTGATGGAGCTCACATTTATAGAATCACAGTCCCAGAATGGCTTGGATGGGAAGGGAACTTAAAGCCCATCCAGTTCCACCCCCTGCCATGGGCAGGGACATCTTCCATTATCTCAGATTGCTCCCAGCCCTGTCCAGCCTGGCTTTAAGCATTATACAGACTCATTTTCATTTCACATTTCATGCACAGGAATGATGTGGAGGGCAGCAGGCAAATCTCTGCCAGGAGCCAAAGCCCCACTTTAGGCTAAGGGCTGGGGGCTGCAGCATCACCCACCTCTCCTCTCCCAGCCCAGCTGCCTCCATCCACACCCAGTCTCCCATTCCCAGGTGGAATTGCTTTGATTCCCAGCATTTGAGCTCTCCTAGATGCCTTCAGTTTACAACACACTGCCACTCATTTCCAGCCCATTGGCACCAGTTTGGTCCCTATTTCTCTCATCTGAGCGCACACAGGGATCCTTTATTAACAAAGCAGATCTGCAGGAGGAGGCTTTTACTTTAAACGTGCCCCTCAATAACCACAGAAAGACCAAATGTAAAACTCATCATCCCAAACCTCAGCCCTGCATCTCCTGCACCGGCTTTGCTCAGCGATCCCAAACTCCCTCGTGTGCCGCATGCACAACTCCAGCAATCCCAGTCTCAGGGAAAAGATTAGCTCTTAATTCCCTGAAGCCAAATCAGGACACGACACAGCCCATATTGTTCCAATTTACACCTCCTTATGAGCTTCCTCAGCTCCCTTTATAGTCTCAGTCTCTGTGCTGTGAATCTTCCCCATTTCCAGTCACTCCAGTCTGGGGGCCCAGCAACCCCAGGGTCCCACGGCCCCACACCCCCGGGTGGGGCCACTCCAGAGCCCCACAGCTTCCCCTCCATGGGCTGCACCGGTGGGAGCCCCCAGCAGCTCCTGGCCAAGTCCTGGGTGTCTCCCATCCCCTGCACTAGACCCTGGGCAGGATGACCGTCCCAGACAGAGATGGGTGACCACAGCCATGTCACAGCTCTCATGGGGACACAGCTGGCAGAGGTGCAGGGGTACGTCAGGCATCTCCCTGTGGCCAAGCTGAGCTCAGGAGGGCCCTGGCCAAGAGCTGGGGCTCAGCCTTGCCAGGGTGCTCCACACTGGGAATTGCAGCTTCAGGCACGGAGGGGTTTCTCCTACTCCAGGCTGTTGCTATTCTGAATTGGAGGATTTCTTAATTTCTTTTAATGAAACATGAGGATCTGATGAACGAGACAGCAGCCTCAAATAACCTCTAGCTTGGCGTGAAGACAAGTCACGGCTGTTTGGGATAAACACAAGCCCTTTCCCAAGGCCAGAGCAGGGATGCTGTGGGAGGGGACGCCGGGGAGTTTGGGATGGAGCCATCCTGCTGTGGGCTGAGGAGCCCTGGGCACCCAAATCTGCTCTCACAGCACCTTCCCACCTCCATACCTGCCAGCAGCTCAGGTCTCTGCCTCCCTGCACTTCCATGGTCCCCACACAAGGTGCTTGCACTCCCATGGGTGCTCCCTGCATGCCTGGTCCCCTCTGTGCTGGGGACCCTCCAGCCAAACCACACCCAGACACCCTGAAACCCCTCTGTGGGAGAGGGGCAATTTATTCCCAGATTCAGCCCTCTGGATGAAGGGATCTGAGCTGGCATTTTCTGCTGTTAAACAATGGGATGAGAACAGGGAAAAGCAGAAAAGATCAGGAGGTTTTGCTGAGCCTGGCTGTGCTGGGGGCAGAGCCTGGTGTCCCTTGCCCTGGGGGAGAAGCTGATGGTGTTCCCCACGTACAGACTTCCCACAGCTGCCATGTTCCCACGGGATGGTTTTGCCCATGACATTTCTCTCCCTCCCTCCATCTCCCAAAACTCACCAGCTGCTTTCCACAGCTGCAGAGCCCCGGCCAAGGCTCTCAGCAGAGCCCGGGGCTTGATGTGGCCATGCTGGGGTTTCACCCTCTGTGGTGCATGAAGGAGTTAACATGCTGAAAACCCCACATCCTCCTCCGGGGGGTTTCCAGGGATATGGAGCAAATCCTATTACAGCAACACTTACCTGGGGAGCCGTGGGGAGGGTAGCCATGCAGCAAACCTCAGTGGTTTGCTACTTGATTGGTTCCCCAGGAGCAGAGAGCTGGTGGTGGAGCAGTCCAGGGGAAGCTGGAAAAATCCCTCACAACCCCCGGGAGCTGCATTTCTGCTCCAAATGCCATCATGGAAGGCTTGGAGGTGGACCTCCGGATGGGCATCACTCTCCTTGAGCCAGGGCGCTGTGTACAGTGGGAGTTATGGCTTGTTGTGCTCACAACCACCCTTGTGCCTTAATTTTGGAGGGACCTGGACACCAAACTCATGGTTCTGGCTGCATCTTACCCAGCCCCACCGAGGAGCCACATATCGGCACAGCCAAGCAGGGAGGAGAGGAAGAAAACAGGAGAAAAGAATGAAAATGAGCTTGATTGCCCCGAGAAGAGGAAAGGGAAGGTGGGAGCAGCCTTTTCCACAGCCACAACCTGGAGGCAGCTCGGGAAAGAGCCTCGGCACAGCCCCGTCTGCCGGGCTGTCAGAGCTCGGGATGGGGAGGGCTTGTTTTGGGCAGGCTAATAGAGACCTAGCGGGATAATTGGCAGGAGTGAGAGAATGACATAGCCCTCTTCCGGAGCACCGAGCCCTCCTAATGGGAGCCAGGTGGCAATGCCCCCCCAGCCCTGACCCCGGAGCGGAGCCTGGGCACGACCCCGGCCGCGGGATGAAAGCGGCCCCGCGGCCCCCGGAGGGTGCAGACAGGTGTGGGGTGGCCGTGTCCCCCAGCGCAGGCTCCCCCTGACACCGGCAGCAGCTGTGTCCCCAGGCCGTGGCACGTTTCCTGATGGCCGGCAGGACAGGCGAAATTTCCAGCGGGCGGAGAGCGGCGGAACGGTTCTGCTGGAATGTCAAGGACGGAGGGGACAGATGGTCCGTGTCCATCAGGGAACGGAGCGCTCCTCGGCCCTTTCCCCCCACGCTGCCGGCAGGGATTTGCTTTTCTCTGGCTCGGGGGCAGCTGCCGGGGAGCGGCAGGAGATGGGATCCGGGCACAGTCACCCGCCACTGCCATTGCCACCTCCGGCCAGCCATGTGGCATCCCGCTCTGCTGCTGCCAGCAGGGTTTTTTTTGGGAAGGTGAGGTCTTGGGATCAGGTTTTCTGTCTGGATAACCTAGCCAGCCCTCCCAGGAGCTCCCTCCTGGCACTGAAACTCATGAAATGGCACCAAACCAGCCCCTGTTCCGCTCCCCAGCCCTGGGAACAGTGGGTGACTGGGAAGCACTTTTTCCTTTAACCACTGTTTCTGGAGGTACAGCGATCCAAGAATAGAGTTTAGGCATAAAATTGGCCTCCTCAGTGAGGGTATGGAACAGCAGCCCAGCCACTGGCCCATAAATCATGGCTCATAAATCCCCGATAATGCAGAACCTGCGTGCTGGCTGCAGCCCAGCTCCAGGTACCTTGGCTTGGAGAGGAACCAAACATGGAGCAACATGGAAACCGAGAACAGGACAGGCCCATCCCATCCCCCCCCAGCCCCACCATATCCCACACTCAGAGCTGCTCTGCTCTGAGCTGCCCCAGCTGCAGTTTTTGGGGACAGGAACAGCAGAGAGGGAAAATGGGATGTCCCCAGCATCCCTGAGCTCAGGCTCCTGAGGTCAGCACTGACTGGAAATGCAGGGAAGTGCAGGAGAATCTCCCACAGACAATTCCTTCTTATTAGGAAAAGTTCCTCTCTGTGAGGGTGAAGAGGCCCTGGCACAGGGTGCCCAGAGGAGCTGTGACTTCCCCACCCCTGGAAGTTTCCAAGGCCATGTTGGATGGCACTTGGAGCTAACTGGGATAGTGGAAGGCGTCCCTGCCTGTGGCAGGGGACGAAACCAAAGGATCTTTTAAGGTCCCTTCCAACACAAACCATCCCGGGTTTCCACAATTCTCCATCCAGGATCACCATTCCTGCTGGTAAGCAACAGCCCCCATATCAAGGGAGTCTTCAGACGTTTGGTTAAAGCATCCAAATGTAGAAGTTTTTATCCAAAGTTTCTCCCAAGCCCATTCCAGCTTTCCAGCTGAGCTGGAAATTTCCTGAAATTCCCATAACAACAGATTCCCATGGGGATATTCTCCCCACAAGGCATTTCCAGTTCTGTTCATGCCACCACATTCCAAACTGCTCTGGAAGTAAAGGAGCCAGTTAATGCCTCCATTTGCAAAATACAAGATCCCTCTCCCACCCTCTCATCTTAGGGGCATAAGAAGCACCCTCTCAGCAATATGAGAAAGAAATCACCACTTCCAGCCTGACATTCCTAAAGTATCCCTGGGAAAAATGGATGTACCTCCCACTTGCCGATAGACAGGAGATGGTTATCAATCCCACTCAGTGGAGCGTATCCTGCCCAAATCAAGGCTATCATCCCATGAATCACATCCCATCCAAGTCAAGGCACCATCCCATGGAACACATCCTGCCCAAATGAAGGCTATCATCCCATGGATCACATCCCGTCCAAGTCAAGGCTATGATCCCTTGGAATGCATCCCACCCAAATCAAAGCTGACTTCCCACCAGCTGGAGTGAGGAGGAGGATCCCAGACATTTCCGCTCCACAAATGTGCAGGGACAGAAGCTGACCCAGCCCCACCATCTCCACTGGGAAGGAGGATTCTTTCCAAAAAAGCAGTGTCATGCCAGGAAAATGTTGTTTCCAGCCTGTGCATCCCTGTCTGTACAGTGGAGTCAGAGAGCGGAGCTCCCAGCACTGACATCCCAGATGGAATTTCCTTGCCCTGCTGCCTTGCACGTATTTGTTGGGTTTTATAATATGAGGTGAGACTGTTTCCATCTTGGCTTCCAAAAAAAATCCCATTAACATCAGTTGCTTCTCACCAGGGATAAGCAGAGCAGTGCGGCCGGCAAACAGCTCAGCTGGAGCTTCCCAAAGTGGGAATGGTCACATGGACAGAGCTTCAGCCATGGCTCCTCTTCCCAAGGCCCTGGATTGTGCCAGGTAGGCATTACTTAGATCCAGCATGGTGCCAAGCGTGCCCTATGATGGGAGTCCAGAGTGCCCCAGCAGCACTGAGGGTGTGGGTTTTTTTCTTCCACCAAATGGACAGCAGTAGTGCAGAAATTGCAGCTCCTTTGCCAGATGTGCCCCACTGCTGTTATCATGGAATATTAATCAGCAAAGCCTGCGTGTGATTTCGGAGTTTTGATTAGAGAAATCTCTCTTACAATAATAATCAGGCTGGGGCCTGGATAAATACCAATGGCTCCGGGGTTGTTGTTGGGATAAAGTGGCACGTTGATTGCTCCGCTCGCCTGCTCATCAATCATCCACATTGCCCCCACCTTCTCCATCCTCCTGGACAATCCCCTTCTTCCCAGCTCCCCCCAGGCCTGTCCTTTCATTCAGAGCCACCTTCCTCCTCTGACCTCACCGCCGTCCCCGCGCTCGCTCCCGGCTCCTTCTTCCTCGCCTGCTCCCTGATCCCAGCATTCATCTCCCATTATATAAAGTTTGGCTGCCTTGAGTAAAATAAATTGCAAGCTTTTGAAGGGCTGGGGCTCTGTATATTTTTACGGTTAATGAATCTTCCTGTTTGAGTTTGGGAGATGGGAACATTGCTTTCCAGCTGCCATGGGCAGCTCTGGCCAATTGAATCGGCAGGGGCTGGAGACTTCACCCCGGTGTGGGAGAGCTGGGTGAGAGCTGGGTGGGAGAGAATTGGGTGGGAGAGACCAGTGAGAGCTGGGTAGGAGAACAGCAGGTGGGAGAATGGCAGCTGGGAGAGAGTTGAGTGGAAGAGAGTTGAGTGGGAGAATATTGGGTGGGAGGGAGTTGGATGGAAGAGCATTGGGAGATAGGTGAGAGCTGGGTGGGAGAATGGTGTGTGGGAGACCATCAAGTGGGAGATTCCCTGGTGCAACCTCTGCCTCCTTCCCCACTGGTCCCTTGGCCAACACCCTCCACCATCGAGAGCCAACCCACAGCCACACCAACCCATCGACCTGAGATGGACCCAGGTAAAAGGAGACCAGCCAAAAAAAAGGGAGGAGGGAGAGGCTGATCATAGCCACAGTGATGCTGCCCTGGTGGCAGCCACCCAGGGTGCTCTGCACAGGTTGCAGCGGCTCCTCCTGAGCACAAACTGCTTTTTTTCACCTATTCAAAGCCCTGAAGTGGCTGCACAGAGCCTGCCCAGCCCTCAGGGCCACGAGAGACCTTTGGCTCAGAGGAAAAGTGAGCTCTGGGCAAGCTGTGTGTGTGCCGCGTTTTTCCTCGTCGGCCTCTCCGAGCCGCCTATGGGCAAACTGCTCCAGCCCCTAATTTATTCATCATTGCAACTGATTCATCATCTACGTTTTCTGTCTGGTTCCTTGGCCTGTAGATTATCCGCCAGCAGTTTGTTGAGCATATTTGACATGTGAAACTCAAGCTGTGTTTACTTGTAGTTCATGTACCATGGCGTTTGCCTTGGCCGCCTGCCATCAGGCACGTGGGGTCTGCGCCGTGCCCGGGTTGGCGGAGCGCGGCTTTTCCATGGATGCTCACACGCACCGGCTCAGCCCTTCCCGGCTGCAACATTCCCTGCTGCTGGTAGCACTTGCCTGGCTCCTCCAGGCTCTCCCCCACTCCAAAGCCGTGTTTCTGCGAGCGTTCGAAAGCATGAAATCCCATCAAACCTGGAAGAGGAGCCGGGGAGGACCTGCCAGCCCTGGAACAGCTTTCTTCCTCCAAATTTTCCAAGCTATACAGAGCACAAGGGAGTCTCTGAAGGTGAATTTCCACTCTTGCTGCACAGCCATGACCTCGAGTGAAGGAAAGGAAACCTTTCCCAGTGCTGGGTCCCAAGAAGAGCCGGAGGGGTGCCTTGCCCTGGTTGTGAACCCATGAGGGACTCCAGCCCTCTCCACGGGGCTGACCCAGACAGGGGAAGGGGACTGGGTCCCCTGTGTCACACCCTGCCACAATAACCCCATTAACGTCCCCACACATCAGAGCCAGGCACACACCGAGGGAGAGGCGAAAAAAAAGGAGCCTTTTCTGTCTGATAGGCTTCAAAAATATGTATTTGATTTTCAGATGTGAAGCTGGAATTGCATCCAGATGGACTGGGGGTCACCCTCCCTGACACTGGCTTCCCATTACATTGATATTGGATGCAGATATGTTTTATCCAGATAGCTGACAAATACAGCGTGCTGCTCGTTCTCCTGAGTTTTTTTAAGCCATTTCCCCCGCCAGTGCCACCATTCCCAAGTCTCTGGTTCCCTGTCACTGCCTGCTTGGTGTCCCAAATCCATCCCAGTAGGACCAGGGAATGATTCCCTCCACCATCCAGCCCTCACAGCCTGGCTGTTCATACCCCCTTGTTTATTCCCCTCCATCACTGTGGAGATGGGGACCAATTTTCAGGGACAAATCCTACTTCCCTGCCACCGGCATCATCCTAAACACAAACAAACCCAAAGCAGAATAAAAAGCAGCATTTAATAATATGGCAAGATTTGTGGGATTAATGTATAGTGTTAAATGTGGCCATAAAAATATACAGCTATTAATTGGCTCGTTCCAGCTCTGAGGCCCCCGGGCAACTTCAATCCTTGCTCCTGTGTTTTACGGTGTCCCCGGGATCTGTTGATGGAATTACTGCCATGTTCTAATAGGAATAGTAATAATAATAATAACAACAATAGCAGTAATAATATATTTCCCTGCCTCCCGCCTCTCCCAGGGTACTTTGCAATTAGATCCTCAGAGAAGCCACAACTCATAACCATCTCTTCAGCCTGATTTCCTCGGGAAGGGATGAGCCGAGTGGCGGGGGGAGCAGCGAGCACGGAGGATTTGCCCTGATCCATCTCTATCCATGACCTGCCTTTCCCAGGAGCCCCGAGGATGGAAGGGGATTGGCATTGTCTCCATGGGATGTTTCTCGTGTTGATCCCTATTCCTGTGGGAGCTGCAGCCATGGAGGAAGGGGTGTTGTGCATCCCCCAGCTCCCACCACATCCCCGGTGGCCAGGGAGGAGCAGATGTGGAGCAGGAAAGATCCACTCAGGTCATTATTTACAGCCTCTGCCTGTGCTCCGGGAAGTTGTGCTCCTTTTTTTCTGCTCATTGAGTTATCTGGGAAAGGATCACTGTTTTCTCCAATGTATTCATTATCCAGAATTATTTGGGGCCTAACTTAGGGGGATCTTTCCACTGACTTAGCTGGGTTTTGGATTAGGCCCTTAATGAATAATTTCTGCACATAATTCTTGGCCTGTGTCTTGTTCACAGGCAGTTTACTGCGAGAATTCCAAAGTCAAGCTGCTTTATTGGCCCTATAGGTCAGCTGGGATTATTTCCCTTCCCTGAGTAGATGACTCTGAGCACCAGGGCTTCAGCACACACATTTTGTATTAATTCAAAATTTGCTTTCTATGAATATTTTACAAGAGGGCCTTAAAATTCACTGTTTCCATGGCCATTCTTCCTTGTAACTCATTCTGTTTGCTTGAATATTTGAAGGCAAACAGAGCAGGGCCATGTGGGGATTGGAGCCAGAGGAGCGGGCATGGAGACCAGAGGGGAATTCCACTGAGGAGCCCTCCACAAATGTCAGTGCAGATGAAATAAATAATCCTGCCTGCTCCGGCCCTCGCCTCAGCTCCCTGCTGCCTCTGCATCCCACCGGCGCTCGCTCCAGCAGAAAGGGAAACAATCCATTCTCACTTGGCAATTCGGGCTGTCCTTCCTCATCAGAGTGGTTGGAAGCACTAATAAAGTGTGGAAAATGGGGAATGGTGGTTGTTTACCTGGCAAAGCCTCTCCCTGCAATCCCGACCACCCTGCACGCTCCGGAGGAGCCTTGCTCATGGGATATGTGTGCTGGTAGGGAATGGAGAGGGCGGCAGCAGACCCCTCTGGCAGGAGGATGATTCCTACCCATTTCCATCTCCAACAGGTTGCCCAGAGAAGCTGTGGGTGCCCCATTCCTGGAAGTGTACAAGGTTGGACAGGGCTTGGAGCAATCTGGGAGAGTGGAAGGTGTCCCTGCCCACGGATGACCTTTAAAGGTTCTTCCCACCTAAACCGTTCCATGGTACTGTGCTGTGTTACTGGGAGTCAGCAGGGAGAGGAGCCAAAGCCCCTGACACCCCTCAGGGTCCCATCTCCACTGAGCTGTGTCTGCCATCCCAAAAGCAGCATCCTGTGGCACTGGAAAACCAGTGGGAATAGAGTCTGCTGGTGCTGGATGGAGGGACAGGTTAGTCCTGAAGGAAGAAGAGCCCCTGGAACGTCCCCTTGTGGGACCAGAGGTTTGTACCATCCCCTCCTCTGAGAGAGCCAGTGCTTGAGGGTCACCTTCAGCTCCCAGTTAAAGTGAGGAAAAACCAGAACATCCCAGCTGACCTCAACCTTTCCAGTGCCTGTTTTCACCAGCGCTCTCCACGGGGGAATCTGGCCGGCAGCTTGCAGGCTGTCAGGTCCATCCCCTTCCCAGGAAGCCAGGGAAGAAAGCACATGTTTCCTGGCTGTCATGGAGTGAGGAGCTGAGGAACGGGGAGGGCTCTGCCTGTCAGAATGTGCCTTGCATTTGGGCTGGGATTCTAATGGATTCTGATGCAATTTTTTTCCCCTGATTTGTACCAGGCCATCTGGATTTGTTTCTGCGAGATGCTGCTTTAATACACTTCAAATTTCCCATTGAGTCTAAGGCACCAAAGAGAGGGGGAGGGGGTGAATGAAAAGCAAATTTAATAACAGAAAGACCTGAAATCTATTAAATCTACATTAAAATACATTTGGTTTCCCAGTGGGTGCAAAGTGCCATAATGTTTTACTGGGTTTATGACGCTGGCAGAGGCTCTGGATGAAAATGGAGGAGCAAGTCCAGGGTCCCTGCTCAGTAGTTCACTGAGGTGGAGAGAAGGAGTTGTCTGCAGTTTGCAAACGCAGCAAAAACGGAAAAGCCTTCTCGGGTAGATCCGCAGAGAGCTCGTTCCACATGTGTTTCCGTTAAGGATGTTCACAAAACCTGAACAGCGAGAGACGGTCAGGTTCTCAAATTATTCGGGACTCTCATTTTCCCTCTCGTGCTCCAGCTTTGGCAGGGCCCCTCCACACGGCCTCCCCCCAGCTCCCTCCCGCTGCTCCACAGCCATGGATTTGGAAAGCCTTGTGGGGACTCAGGAAAAGTGCCACATCCAGACACAGGGCTGGATCCATGGGCTCAGGTTTTCTCCCCCAGCAGGAGCAGGGAGCACAGGCAGGAGACAGCAGCTCACACATCCCATCCTGCTCGGTAATAACAAGAGCACATGGCATTCATGTGAGACAGTCTCTGGAACCCTGGGAATGTTGCAGATCCATCAGCATCCACATTTTCAGAGGATTAAACCCCCTTGCACATTACATGGAGGTAAAACACCAGCACAGGCTGCCAAGAGAAGTGGAAGATGCCCTATCTCTGGAACCATCCAAGGTCAGATTGGGCAGGGTTTTGAGCGTCCTGGGCTAGTGGAAGATCCCTGTAGGAGGATTGGTCTAGATGGCCTTGAAAGGTCCCTTCCAACCCAAACCATTCTAGGATGGCTCCCTGTGTACTCAAAGTGCACTAATCCCATCTCCATAGCGTCCCACTCCCCTGCTCCTGCTCCCACCCTGCTCCTGCAGCTCCTCATGGGCAGGTCTGTAGCCAAAGGTGCTGCTGGTTTATCCAGCCCTGCTGGTCCGGCTGCTCCATGTCCCACCCCTGCTGCGCCTCACTGGTCAGGACTACCCTGGGGGCTTAATTCCTCCCTGCACTGATCCCAGGCTCTGGCATTTTCATCCAGAGTGTCCGATCCTCAAGGAGCAGAGTTTGCCAAAGGGCTGAGAGGAATCCTTGGATCCTTCAAGACAGGATGAAGGGACGTCCCAGGTGAAGGCCCTCCCCTTGGTGAAGGCCCCTCTATGTATGCTCAGTCCTTCTGCCCCGCATCCCAGGCTCTGCCTGGCGTCCCAGCCCCAGGGATGGCAGGGCATGACGTGGGAGTCTGTGTGTGCTCCTGTGTGTGTTCCTGTGTGTGTTCCTCTGGATGCTCCTCTGGATGTTCCTGTGGGTGTTCCTGACCACCCCACGGCCGTGCCAGCTGCAGCCCAGCTCCTGCCAAGCCAGCAGCAGATGTTTAGGGCAGAGCGAGTCATCCCCCGGCCAAATTTCCATGCTGGGAGGGAGACTCCTTCCTCTGCCAAAGCCAGGCCGAAGCTTCCCCCAGGATGGGGTTAGCCAGCAGGCCAGAGATAATGGGAAGATGTTAAGGCAACACAGCTGGCAACCATCAGCAGCTGCTCTGGCTGCTGCAGCCCCAGCTCCATTGTTCGTGGGGAAGAGGGATACTGACCTCTGGCCGGCGGTGGGTAGGGAACAGGAACAGCCCAGGCTTTGGAAAGGAGGCCAAAGCCCAGCCCGGATGGGTCACAGATGATTAATCTCTCAGGGAGCTGCTCCCACAGCTCCAGCAGCTCCAAGAGTCCCAGAGCTAATGAGCCAGCGGGTGAATCCCACCACGCTGACTTTTAACGATGAACTGTACAAATTCCAGCCCTTCTTCTTCCCCTCCCTTTTCCCACAGCCACCCCAACCAAACCCTGCCGAGCTCTGCTGGGCCTGAATAAATTCTACCTTGTGTCAGCACCGCACTTGGGAAACTGGGTGAAAAGGCTGGGATTCAGAGGGAGTTCTGTGGGTGGACATGGGTGGTTGTGTTCCCTTTGCTTTTCCCCTCCTGGGCAGCTCTGCAAGCCTCCAGCAGAGACAGGGGTACAGCTCAGACTGTCTGGAACATCTTTGGTTCATCAGACCTGAAATAGCCGGGTCCTGCAGACCCGGGAAGTGCATCCACGACAATCAGCCGTGTCCCACTCCCGTGGCACCCAGAGCTGGCACTGCCAAGGTGCTGTGACCCTGCAGCCAGAGCAGCACAAATCCAGGGAGAGGAACATCATCCTTGACTGAGCCACAAAGGAAGAGGGACAACCACCCGTACCAGGCCACATGGCACAAGGAGGATGCTGCCTTCAGTGCTCTCATCTGCACTTCCAACCGGAGCAGGAGAACTTGGAACGGATTCAGGAACGAGCTGGGAGTGAGTCAAGGCAGTGGAAAATGTGCATTACAGTGACAGAGCGAAGAAGCTCCGGCTGTTTGGTTTATTGAGGAGACCAAGAGGTGCTTTGCTCACGGGCCACGAGCATATGCACGGAGAAGAGATTTCTGATAGCAGCCGGCTCTTTAATCTAGCAGGAAAAGGCATTACAACATCCCTCCTTGGAAGCTGAAACAAGACAAATCCAGATTAGAAATAAGAAGCACATTTTGAGCCGTCAGAGCAATTAAGCGTTGGAACGAATCCCTGGGGACAGAGTGGGATCTCCATCACTCAAAGACTTTTCACGGAGACTGAGGATCTTTCTGAAAAATGTGTTTCGGTTTGAGCACGAGCAATGGGGTCTCTGCCAAGGCTGTGGAATGCAGAGGGTCAGCCTGGCTGGTCACAGCGGTCCCTTCTGGCCTGGAAATCCATGGATGGAGTCAGAATTTTCTGAAAGGGGCAGAAAATAACCCTGGACAGGCTGGAGCATTTCTCGCCCTGGGTTTTTGCATGGAAAGCCTCAGAGATGGAGCCCAGTCCCCATGCCCCATGGCAGAGGTGCCCACATTGGGAAGGGGAGGATGAGCCAGGACCGGAGCACTGATGTGCTGGTTTTGCAATAATTGATTTTTGGTGAAGAGGGGAAAAGTCAGCTGGTAACATACAGCTGGTGTTCCTGGGATACCACAGCAGGTCACTTCTGCTCTGCTGTGTCCCCATGGCCAGCAGTCATGGGAAGTGTTCGTGCTGGGGACAACCACCATCCCTCAAGACATCCCTACACAAAGAAACCTTCCCCTGGCAGCTCTGGGAGATACCCAGCCCAAGGTGAAGCAAACCCAGATGGAAAATCTGTCAGGGCTAGAAGGAAGCCAGCTTGGAATGATTCCCTTTTCAATTAATTTAATTTCATTTTTAATGATTATTTTCAGGCACTTTTAGTCCTGAACAAAAGGAGCTTTAAATTCTTCAGGAGCAGTGACTGTTCCAGAAGGGGCGAGGGAAGGTGGGAAGCCCGCGGGACTTCGTTAGGAACGCTGGAGCCGATGGGAAGGAGTGGCTCAGCATAGCACAGGCCAGCGTGAGGGAAACCTGGCAATTAGTCCAGCCCAGCAAAACCCCCTTGGCCTGTCCTTGCCCTTGGAAAGGCTCAGGAGCAGATCCAGGAGATATGGCACCGGCAGACACAGAGGCACCGTGTCCAAGGGCAGTGCTCCCACACTGGGAAGCTGCCTGCTCCTGCTCGGATCCAGCAAAAGCCAAGCTGCCAGTCCCACAGTGATTTGGGACCACCAGTGATCCCCCTGCATGATGATAACACTGCTCCAGCTGCAAACTAGGTGTCCTTGGCTCTTCCAGCTGCTCCAGGAGCCAGGTGAGTTTGGCCATTGATACCACCACAGTCTTGGCACTGCTGGACATGCATGGTCCAGATCACATGGAATCATGGAATCAAAATAATTAGGACTGGAAGTGATCTTAAAGACCATCTCATTCCATCCCTGCCATGGGCAGGGACACCTCCCACTCTCCCAGGCTGCTCCAAGCCCTGTCCAACCTGGCCTTGGACACTTCCAGGGATCCAGGGGCAGCCGCAGCTTCTCTGGGCACCCTGTGCCAGGGCCTGCCCACCCTAATGGCAAAATCCTTCTTCATGGTAAAATGCTTCTCCCAGCAGACCACTGGACATTCCCAGGGGTGGGATGACCAGTTACTGGATGTCCCATCAGCAGCTGGGATGAGGCTCAGCCTGACAGGAGAGCAGAGGGAGAGCACATGTTGAATATCCCTCTCCAACAGCGTGAGATGTTGGAGGACTTGGGGTTGTCTGGTGCTGCAGCTCTGTGCTCAGTGTGGGTGAGAACCAAGGCCAGGATTATTCAGTCCCCACCAGGACAGGCAACAGAGGGACAGGGGACAGGACAGGAGCTCTGAGGGTAGAGGTTTCCCTCACCTTCTCCTCACCTATGGAAAACCAAGAGAGGGTCATGAACCCACCAGCTCATAATCTCCAAGCTTTGGGTTTTTTATTTAATTTAATGCTACTCTTTCTCCTCCTTAATTGCATTTATTGTCATTAAAATATCAACAGAAGATCCTGGCTCTGGCCCAGGCTCACTGGTGCTCCTAGGAAGTTTCCCATTTATTTGATGGATTCAGCCACCTGCTCTTGGCTCTTCCCTGCTCTGTTTGCAGAGGGCAAAACCTCATCGGGTGTGAAGCAAGAGCCAAAAAAATGGCAGAAAATCAACATGGGCACAGAAATTCAGCCATTTTGGAGCAGGTGGAGAAGGGGTGGGACAGAATTCCACCTGGGATTTGCAAGTCCAGTCCTCGCCAGCTGAGGGAATTCTGGTGGCATCAGTCCATCTCTCTGGATATTCAGTATTCATGGAGCAGCTCCTCTCTTTCAAAAAGAGTAATAAATAGGAATTAGGTCTCGAGACCACTTTGGCACAACTCAGATGTTACAAATGGCAGGAATTAAAGGCAGAGCAGGAAGCAGCTGATCCGTCCTGGATGAAGGCAGGAATGAGGGTGAGGGAGGTTCACACCAGCATCTCCCAACGCCCAGAGCTGCACCTTCTCCTCCTCTCTTCTGGGATCTCCATTCAGCTGCTCCTCTCTGGATTCCCACAGATGGGCAGCAAGGGCCTTTCCCAGCCCAGAAATCAGGGAGAGATAGGGAATGGCTGCCTCATCCTCCCTCTGGAAACCAGGAGGCTCTTCTCTGTGTTTCTCCACAATCCCAGAACTTCATCTCCCAGACTGACCTCCAGCCACACCAGGGCGGGTGGCGTTTGGAGCAACCTGGAGAGGGGAATCACAGCAGGTGGAGAGGAGCAGGGAGGGATCCCATGGATGCACAGTTCTGGGATACCTGGGGAGCTTGGGGAGGCTGGTGTGGATCTGACAAAATCCATGAGCAGGAGGACATGGGAGGCTCTGCCTGACCGAGGAATGTTCATTACACCACCGAGGTGACACAAAGGACAGCCAGTGTGTGCTTTGCTGTGGGGAGATAGGAAAAATCCCACAGCAGTGGAAAAACCCTCTGTCCTGTTTGGAGAGGTCCTCAGGGACCCAGAGATAATTCAGACACTGACAGAAAGAGGCCTAGCTCCCCCCTTCCCTTTGGGTAGGGCTTTGATTCCCTCCAAGTCCCAAGTCAGCTGCTCCCTCCTGTTTTCTTCCCAGAAGAAAGACAATCCACAGCTTCAGTTTTCCAGTCCAGCCCAGGGCAGCTCTGACAACCAGAAAATGGGAGGCACAGAGCTGCTTTGGGCTCCAAAATGGAAGCAAAACCCAGACACATTTTCATGGGAGCATTCTTGCTGTCTCTGGAGCAGCAGAAATGCCTCTCCGTGGACTCGTGTGGTTTCTCCCCGGGTCTGTGATGAAATGTGTGGCACGGGGAGGGGCTCATCAGCAAAGCCTTCGGAAGGTCTTGAGAAGGCCTCAAGTCCTCCAAGTTGTTACCACAGGGAGAGCCAAAGACAAGCCCTTGGCTCCAGTTCAGGACTGTCTTTATTGCAGGAGGCCTTGGGATGGGGCAGGAGGAGCAGAGCTCCGGGGCTGCAGAGCTCTGGCAGCACCACGTGCTGGCCCCGGGGGTCACACAGCCATGCAGCAGGAGCCACCCCCTGCTAAACCTCCCCGGCATCTCCCAAGGGTGGGAAAGGGTCAAACGGTGCTCCCAGCAGCCAAGAGCTGAACAATGGAGCTAGACAGCCAGAGCACAGCTCTGCCTGGCCAGGGGATCCATCCCATCCCATCCCATCCCATCCCATCCCACCAGCCCCACTCAGTGTCTGTGCCTGTGGGTCACAGCTCCAGCCCCACGGGGTGGGACATGGGCTGCACCAGCCCTGGAACACCCAGACCCTCTTCACTCTCTCTTCCAAGCCTTTTGTTCCTTTGAGGAAAACTTTCCAGTTTTGTACTGCTGCTGTTTGCCAGGCAAATCCCCTCCAGAGAAGTCCTGAGAGGGAATCGAGCCCCTCTGGCTGTGGGTCCTCCCCTGCTCCCTGGGTGCTCTCTGGAATGACATTGTAGCGTGTGTGGAAACCCTCGGCCTCTCCTGGCACTCCTGTGAGGCTGAGGGAGCTGGGATGAGGCTGAGGGAGGCACAGAAAGGAGGGAATTGGCAGTCACAGGCCTGGTGACACTTCTGGAGCAGCGGGAGGACGGAGAATGAGAACACTCAAGTCCATGGCACAGCACGGCTGCTCCTGGACACGGCACCTCCCTGGCCAGGGGCTGAGCCCCCCCAGATCTTGGCAGCAAAAGGGGAGCTCCTGGAACTGGCGTCTCTGCCTCAGCCTGAACTTGAGGCTGAAAATTTAAAACACTTCAGGACAGACGAGCCTTTCTTTGGGGAAGAGGCTGAGTGTCAGCTCTTCCAGCAGAAGATGCTGTGGCTGCCCCTGGATCCCTAGAAGTGTCCAAGGCCAGGTTGGACAGGGCTTGGAGCAACCTGGGATAGTGGAAGATGTCCCTGCCCACGGCAGGGGTGCAACAAGATAGGTTTTAAGGTCCCTTCCAGCCCAAACCATTCTGGATTCTCCAACTCTGAGCTCTTTGCTATCTCAAGTCCCCTTGCACCAAGGATGGGCCCACGGGAGAGCTTTCCCTTCACAGCCTGGCAGAATAACCCAGAAAAAAAAATGAGATAATGCAGCATCAGATGCCTCTGTGCTTCCTCCTGAGCCACAGAGAGAGAGCAGTGCCAGGAGCAGAGGTTCCAGAGGAGATCTGGGCCCCAGCGAGGGACTTCACCAGTGACCCAGGGCAGCTGCGTGGTGGGGGACACCCAGCAGCCAATCCTGTGCCACACAGGCAGATTCAGCCCTCCAGATGGCACAGAGATTACTAATTACTTGTTAATTAATAATATGTTTCCTGTGATTTTATCTTAATTGGGCTCTTTTCTACCCAGCCTTCTACAGCATGGCCCTGGTTTGGAGCTGAGCTGGGGTCCCCTGGATGCTGAGATCCCCATTCCTCATCTGTGAATGAAGGGAATGTTCCCGTTCCCTTCCCAGGGTGGGAAGGGCTGAGTGGGGCAGTCTGGGAAGGCTTGGGAGCTGTCAGAGCTCTTGATGGGAATGTTGTGCCTCAGGGCATCACCTCAGGCTTTGTTTGCCCATAAAACCCTGAGTACTTATGGAGGACTATGAATAATAAATCCATAAGAATAATCAACAACAGGAGAATTCCTGGGTCAGGGCTGCCAGGGACATGTGGCACCATCCAGCCTCTCCTTGTTTCTCCCCTGCCAGGCCAAGACAGGACATCTCACTCTCCCCAGTGGAGCTGAGACTTCCCCACCACCCCATCCTACTCGTTTCCAACACCTCAGACCCCCCCAAATTCCCCAGATCCTCATCCCTCTGGATCCCAGCTGGGACAGGCTGAGCCAAGCAGCCCCTGACCACATGACAACTGTCCCCCCATCCCTGCTGGTCCCCTGCCAGCTCCTGCCTCTCCTGGAGAGAACAGCCAGCCCCAGGTGAGCAGCACCACTGCCCTGGCTCCCTGGCCTGGAAAACTCATCCCCATCCTCATGGGCCTCAAGGAGAAGGGGCACAAACCGTGGGCACTGCTGGGATTTCCTCCTGGGAAAGGAGCTCCAGCACAAGGAGCACACACGGGCTGGAATGATGCCTTCCAGAATTGTGGCTGGGAAGGAGGTGTGTGGAAGCAGGAGCTGGGTGTGCTGGGCTGGGAGTGTCCAGTGCCACAGGGCTTTGTCTCCATCCCTGGAATCCAGCAGCTGGAGGGGATGGAGGGGCTGGGGAGAGCAGCTCCAGCTTCCAGAAAACACCATTGGTGCTCAGTCTTGCTGCTGCCTTCAGGCACAGCCATGAGGAAGAGGATGGCGAAGAATGTCAGCAATTCCAAGCTAGGAAAGGGTGGCAAATCACCCCCCAGGTCTCCCCTAACTTTCATCAGGATCTGCCCAGCCTTGGCTTATGGGCATCACCAGGCCTGAGCTGGGTCCCACCAGGACCCCCTGTGCAGCAGCAAGGTGGGGAGAGCTTGGGGCAGAATGAATCCCTGGGAGCAGCTTTTCCTTGGTTTATTCACATTCCAGGTATTTTGGTGCGTTGGCTGTAATTACAGTTCAACATCTGAGGCAAAACAAGAGCAAAAATCTTCCAACCACTTTAAAGAACGACTTTGAGTGAGGAAAGCAATAAAACACCCCGTGCTTAAACAAATCCTTCCCACCTTTCATCATTCCCCTTCCCAGTCCTGGCTAATTATCAAAGCTATCCGTGTTTTGGGAATGGGCCCCTTTCCCCCTCCACCCTGCCTTGCAGTCTCAGTCCTTCCTCCAGGGTATCCCAGTCCTTCCCAGTAAGCAATGCCAGGCTCAGGCTGGAAGGAGCTGGGGGGTCCCAGCCCAGTCTGGGGTCCCTCCAGCAGTGCAGGGGAGGTGACAGCAGCTCTCAGGGAGGGGACATCCCTTCCAAAATGCAGCAGGGCAGCGTGCTCAGCATCCCCAGAGCTGCTTTGCCTGCGGCTGCCCCTCATCCCCATGGAATAATGGACCCTTACATCCCTGCCACGGCCGGACTGGCATTGTTCACTGGCATGGAATTCATCCCAAAATGATTTATTTTTAAAAAGGGGACAAAGAGGGGGTTCTGGCTTGGCCGCGGGGCACGGCAGGGAGGGACAGGGAAGGAAGGATTGAAAGCTCCCATTGAGTGCTCCAGCCTTGGGAGAGCTCCCGGCCGTGGGGAAGCTCAGGGAGCCCGTCTGGGCACTCTGTGCCTCCCCCTGCCCTGCTGGTTCCCAGGCTGGAGGGCTCCTGCCCCCCAGAGCAGCTGCTTTTTCTCAGGAGAGCAGCATCCTGGGAGTGGGGGCAGATCCCGCTGCTCCCACCCATCCCAGGACCACCACGTTCCTGTTGTGGACCCCCCTGAGGGAGAGGCAGCTCAGCCCCACAGTGGGAGCTCAGCCCCATCCCCTGCCCCACACAGGGGGATCTCAGTGGTGAGATAATGGGACAGGAGAGCAGCTCCAGGGTGACAGAGTGGCTGTGGGGCACCGGCAATGCCATTCCTCCAGGGATCCGTGCAGGTGTTGCTGGAGCCAGTGGTCCGTGCTTCAAAGCATCCCTGTGATCCCAGCAGCACGGCAAAAGCTGCTCCCACACCTGCTCCCAGCCCTGATTTATCTGCTGAGGTTTCCCCTCAAGCCTGGCAGGAAAACAAAGAGGGAAATATGAGCACGATCACTGAAATAACAATCGCTTTAATGCATTATCAGGCACAATGATTTCCTGGTGGCAAAAGGATGATGGAGTGGGGCCGGCAGGGACTGCGGGGAGGCGGCACACAACATTCCAAGAGGTAACAGCGTGGCCAGAGCAGCCTTGGAAAGACCTTGGGGATGGTAACTGCCTTGGGACTGATCCTGGGGAGGGTGAGCAGGAGGGGCTGAGCCACTTTTGGGAAAGAAATGCCAGGAAAGGCAGTAAAGGGAATTCCATTTGGAAAGCAGGAACAGGGGCAGAGGGAGACTTGCTGCCTTGGTCTCCATGCAGAAGATTCCCAGAGCCAGCTGTGTCCTTGGGAGCAGCAGCTGCTCACCAGCAGATGAAGGCAAAGCCATGGAAAGAAGAGAAAACTCTCCAAAAGGCCCGGAGTGCAGAGCTCCCAGAGCTCCTGCAGCAGCCTGCCAGAGTCCGGGGATTTCCCTTCCTGTCTCCAAGCCAGCTCCTCCAAGAGCTGATCACTGCCCGAGTGTCTGCTCCTGGGGAAAAGCTGGATGCTCTCCACTGGAGTGCTTGCTGGAAAGAGGGATGAGCAGCCTGGGAAGGGCAGGGCTGTGGAGAGGAGAACCTGCTGCTCTCTTCCTGCTCCTCACTGGGACCAGCAGCACAAAGAGGATGGAATCAGGGATCGGAGATGTCAGAACCTGCCTGTGAGCAGGATCTGTCCCGGTCCCCGTGGCTCTTCCAACATCCAGAATCCGTGGGATCTGCCAGGAGTCAGGATGGCAGCTGGAGAGGTAACACAGGATCAGAGAGGGCAGCCCCAGTGCCGGGCTGGGAGGTGAGCCCAGGGGGAGCACGGGGCTGTGGGGCACAAAGAGCTGCTCTGGGTGGCACTGCCACCATTATCCCATCCGTGGGGACACTGCAGCAGGACACTGGAACAGTCTCCAGCAGCTCAGGATGGCATGGAGGTGGGAATCCAGGCTTCATCCCTGAAAAGGGCTTGGATGTGGTTGTGGATAAGTTGGGGTGCCCAGAGAAGCTGTGGCTGCCCTGGATCCTGGGAAGTGTCCCAGGCCAGGCTGGATGAGGATTGGAGCAAGCTGGGCTAGGGGAAGGTGTCCCTGCCCATGGCAGGGGTGGAACAAGATGAGCTTTAGGGTCTGTCCCAACCCAAACCATTCTGGATTCTGTGACTTCTCCCATCCTGCTCTCCCATGGAGGGGTCCCTGGATCTCATCCCTCCCCACATCCTTGCCATGGCTGATTTGCCCCTCTGCAGTGCCATCGCTCACCCTGTGACCTCACACATCTCCCTGCACCTCCCCACCTTGCCATGCCCCTGTCCCCTGTCCCCTGTCACTGGGTCACCCTGCACTGACTCCCTGCCCCACGGAGATGCTGCATTCCCACCCCAGAGCAAAGAGCACGGAGCTGCTCTCCAAGCCACCGTGTTTTTGGTCCGGATTCCTTTTTTCCCTGAATCCAGCCCTGAGAGGCTGTTGGCAGGTCAGGCCCGGGCCATGCCAGCCCTGCCAGCCCCTTGCCAGCTGCCTGCTTGCCACCGGCTGCTCCTGCTTTGAGTCCCCGCCTGGGCACATTCCAATGACAAGTGCATTTTTTCCCTCTCTTCCCCTTCCCCCTTCCAGGAGCCCCCTTTGATTTAGTGCTTGTGGAAAGCTGCAGGACACGGCCCCAAGGCACAGTTCAGGTCCAGAGCAGCACAGATTGCTCGGGATTAACCTGCCTGGGAATGGTGCCCGAGCGTCCCGGCCATGCCAAGTGCTGCTCGTGTCCTGGTACCCAGTGGAGAGCCAGGCTGGGAGCAGGAGCAGCTGCTTCAAATCCCATGGAAAAGGGTCTTGGACACCCCAAATGCAGCTGTGTGGGGAAAGGAACCAGCAAAGGAATGCCAGGGATGCCCCATCCCAGTGAGGAGAGAGCTCTTCCTGTCCCTGTTGGATCAGGACCACGAGCACCAGGGAGCATTGCTGTGTTTCAAGTCTCATTTTCCCAAATTCCCAAAGTATTTTCATTGAGGAAAACCTCCCCAGAGCCCGTGCAAATTCAGGAAGGGGATGAAAATCAAATCAGCTACACCTGCAGAGATGGAGGAGGGGACCATCAGCCTGGCCTCACCACAGGCTCTCATCTAGGATTCATTGGGATTGGGTCTGGATTTGGAGCAAAACCCAGGAAAGCTGGAGAGCTGAAAACTGCTCTGAGCGTGTCCCCAACCTTGCCAAGGCTGCAGATCCCCCACGGCTGGGAGCTCCCATATCCACCTGCTGGGATGGGCAGCAGGGCAGGGAAGGATGTAGGTCAGGAGGATCCCTGCAGCTCCATCCCTGCCTCTCCAACTCCTGCTCCATCCCTGGAGCTTCATTCCTGCCAGTCCATCCCTGCAGCTTTATCCGTGCCATCCAGCCCTGGGATTCCATCCCTGCAGCTCCATGCCTGCCTCTCCACCCCCGTGGCTTCATCCCTGTGCAATCTCCAGCCCAGCTCTGCAGCTTGGAGGGCTTGGGATGCTCCTGAAACAAAGGCACACATCGGGATGATGCTTTGGAGCGTTTGAAATTTGACCACCGCCAAGGAAAAGATGAGGGAACCGAAAAAAATAAAAAGAAGGGTTAATGTGAAAATAATAAATTGCAAACATTCCTGTGGTGGAAGTGGATTCTCTTCTCCTTTTATCCCTGCACATTGTCCTCGCAGCAGCCGTCTGTGAAATTGCACTGTTATTGAAGTAATTCTGGGGGTAATTAGAGTTAATAATTCAGTATTTTATTTCTATTCTCCAGTTACTGCAGGGGGAAAAACACACAGATCCATAATCCAGGGAGCAAAGGCGCAGTTTTCCTTTTCATGGCAAAAATAGCTTTGGTTGGGTCCAATCCTTCCCCGTGCCCACCCACAGCCCACAGCACTCACTTCCTGCTGCTCCCTGCCTGGGGAATTCCAGCGCCATGAATATTCCACACCCTTTGGAGCATCCTCGGGTGGGATTGGGGTTACTGGAGCAGGGAGAGAGGGTGATTCAAGCACCCACAGAGCCCCAAGGAGTTGGGGTCCCTGTGAGGAGCTGCCTGATCCTGGGATCCCTGTCAGGGAATGCCCGATCCCAGAGTTCCAGCAAGGGGCTGCCTGATCCCAGGATCCCTGTCAGGGAATGCCCGATCCCGGTGGGCACCCACAGGGTGCCAGGGCCCGGTCACCACCTCCTCACATTTCCCCCTTTGAAACATTAAAGGAGTTTTCCGTTCAATTATTTGGAATTAAGTTTGGCAGCGGAGCCCTTTGGGAGGGATCAGATTGATTTCCTCAGTGAAATGACTTTGGAGAGGACTCGAGCTGGTTCCTCGTGCTAATTATCCCAGGCAATAATTAAGCCGTCAGCAGTTGGGGGGCTGGGGGTTTATCTGGGGAGGGAAGGGGAAGGTGAGCCCACCCCAGGGGCTCAGCCCGGCCCAGGGCTGGGCTCAGCCTCTCCAAACAGGATTAGGGCAGGAGACAGACCCAGCGCAGGAGTTATTAGAGCAGGAAATTTCAAATTATATGGAAATAATCTTCGGAGTGCGAGTTTATTTTGGAACTTTAGACTTAATAATTCAGCACTTCTGGGATTTGGCATGTGAAGTGACAAAGATTAAAGGCGTATTGTCAGGTTCACAATTCCGGGTTTTCCAGCATCCCGGGCTTTACCTGGGTTACAAACACAGGATGATCCTCATGGATTCCCTGTGCCTGGAAGTTCCTGGGCTCCCTGCAGAGCTGCAGGGATTTCAGAGCTCGGACACTGCTGGAGCAAGGGCTCAGATTACCAGGATGAAAATATTCCTCAGAACATGTGCGAGCACATTACGAAGTCTAATCATAAATAATTAAAATTTAGCTACACTTGTCAAATAAATGAACAAAGTACAGTTTGTGCTGCATTATCCTCGCCTTCCCCCGCCGCTGTTTGTCACCAGCTCCTCGAACCGGGCAGACTATTTATAGCAAACAACTTATTCCAAGCATTTTGCCCTTTTTTGTTTTTTTTTTTTTTTTTTTTCTTTCTTCCTGCCTGGGAATTGTTCAGGAACAGCCTCTGATTCTTTACTAATTTCTCCGCTCTCCATAATTGCTCCAAATCCGTTTCATGTGCATCGACTCCAGTGCTGGGGTTGATTGCAAACAGCTCCCAGCACATCCCAACGCTGGGTTTGCTGCTTCCAGCTTTGGAATTGCTGTTCCCCAATGCCACAGGGAGGGACCAGAGCCGGGGTTTACCTGGAAGCTGCAGCATCCTGGGGGGGATTGAACTGTTTGGGCCTAGGGAGGTTTTCATTTTGTAGAAGTGGCCCTGCTGTGACCCCACGGATATTGGGGATGGGAAAGAGGGGAAAGATGATATAGAGAGATATCCTGGTTTATTGCTGAGGTGTGTGAGGGAAGAGGGATGCAAATTCTTGCACTTATTTTTTAATAGTGGCGGAGATTGGGAGAACAAATTCCCACTTGGTGTCATGTTTTGTAACAGGGAGGAACAGAATTCATATTTCAGTGTTTGGTACGGAGGAGGAGTTGGAGGGTAAATAAGTCTGTTGATATTTTAGACTTCGTCAGGAAGATTTAAGAAGGGTTTGTTTATAGAGAGCCATGGAATCATAAAATGAATCACAAAATGTAGAATGAATCAGAGGAGAGTTTGGGCTGGAAGGGACCTAAAAGCCCATCCAGTGTCCCTGCCACGGACAGGGACATCTCCCACAGCACCAGGTTGCTCCAAACCCCATCCAGCCTGTCCT
Organism: Onychostruthus taczanowskii; assembly: GCF_017590055.1. NCBI lineage: Eukaryota > Metazoa > Chordata > Aves > Passeriformes > Passeridae > Onychostruthus > Onychostruthus taczanowskii. The sequence goes on from NW_024498462.1 coordinate 10,343,935, forward strand.
GGAACACTTCCAGAATATAAACCCTGTGCCTCACAGCCCGTGTTTGCTTCACTTGCTGTTGGGGAGGTGGACAGGACCCCCCATTCCCACCAGGGATCCAACTCCAGCCCACATCCCTGTTCCAGCTGCACCAAGCTCGGTCTCTCCATGAGAAGCAGCATCTCCACGGACAGTTCTCCCTTGTCCACTGGGCAGGTTCAGCCCCCAGCCCCCTCCCCATCTCTCCAGGCTCTCTGGGCTGGGAGCAGCCCCGGCTGGGCCATGCCTGGGAAGCGGAGCGGGCCGGGATAACGCAGCTCAGGGCACGGCTGCTGTGGGCTGTGGCCATTGGGGCAGGATTTTACATGACCCAACAGCTCTTCGTGGCTGCTTTTATGGCAAATATGCACAAGGAGATACTGGAGCTGGGGAGAAAAGGGTTTCGGAGCCAGCGTGAGCCTTCAGGTGGTTCCTCGTTCCCGAGCTGGGTTATTTTCCTACGGAATTACATTGCTTTGGTTGGGGATTTTTTAATAAAGGAGAAATCACCTTCAAAGCAGCGTTTCCGTTAACCCCTTGCTGCCTGTGAGCCAAAGCCAAGGGTGGTTCCAGCATGGAGCAAGGCACTGGGGCAACAGCTGTGGCTGTGGCATGGAAAGATGAGGGAGAATCCCTGAAAAAAAATCACCCACCTCCAAAAAACTCACATGAGAACCCCAAGCCTCCACACTGGCTTCTGTTGTGGGGGGACCCTGGAGCATCCAAGACAATGACAACAAGAATCTTGGCCAGCCAAGGTGGAATGGGACCATGGAGAATTGCTACAATTTTGGTGTCAGTTTTCAGTTAAAAAAAAAAAAATTAATTAAAAAAAAAAAAAAAAAAAAAAAAAAAAAAACCTTTTAAAAAAAAATTAGAAAAAAAAAAAAAAATTCAAATTAAAAAAAAAAAAAATAAATAAAAAAAAAAAAAAAAAAAACAAAAAAAAAACACCTTGTAAATAAAAGTTAGTAAAAGAAAACAAAATTCAAAATTTAAAAAATTCAAGGCACTCTTCTGAGAAGTCAGAAGATGAAGGAGGCAGTGGCCAGGGGTGAAGCCTCTTGCACTGCCGTGTTCCAGATGCTTCCCTGGCGGTAGGACCGGGCGATGTGGGATGAGGTGGCACTGCCAGCTCTGCCCTCGCTGCTGCCGGTGCCGCGTGAGCCCGGAGTGACTCAGGGGATGGGAACCAGCCGGGCTCACCTTGCCCGGGGGGAATGTCTGGGAGCTCAGCTCCTGCAGGGAAGTGTCGAGCCCATCACCCCCAGCCAGCGGCCCCGAGAGCGGCGCTGGGGGTGGGGGAGATGAAAGCGGGGCACGGGAGGCACCCCCAGACAGCGGGGGCACACCCCGTGCCCTCCCTTCCGGCCCCGGCCACACCCAGCCAAGACAAAGAGCCGGAGCAGGAATTTGTCCCGGGGCTGGTGTCTCGTCAGGGCTTCGTCATTCCGGCCTTGTCTGGGATGTGCTCGGGAAATTTCCAGCCGCATCTCGGCAGGAACGGGGCACCTCGCACCTCGCACCCCGCCCCGGGGCGCAGCTGCCCCGCATCCCCCTCATCCTGCGGGATGCTCCGTGCCCGAGCCCCCTTCATCCTGCGGGATGCTCCTGCTCTGCATCTCCCTCCTCCTGCAGGATGCTCCCGCTCTGCATCTCCCTACTCCTGAGGGATGCTCCTTCCCCGCTCCTCCCTCATCCTGCGGGATGCTCCGTGCCCACCCTGCAGCCCCCACTCTTCCTCCGCAGCAGGTTCCCTTCTCCTTCCCCATCTCCAGACAGGGAGCTCCAGGAATTCTCCTGGTATTTCTGCCTCGTCACTGCCCCGAGGGAGCTGGGGACCTTCCAGCTGCCCGGTTCCCGGGGTGGTTGGTGAGGAATGGCAGCCCCGTCAGCTCCCGGGAGCGCCAGCACCCAGTGCCGTGCCGGGCTCAGCCATGCCAAGGGATTTGGGAGGATTTTAGGCCTTTCTATGTCTTTCCTAAACGCAGAAAATGAAGAGGCACTTAAGAATCTGCTGTTTATATTGAAAGCCAAAATCCCTTTAGAATTTAATCTCCCGGTGATGGATTTAATACTGTTACAGACAGGCGAGTTCTTTTTATATCACGGGGGTGCTGGGAACTCTTTGAAGCAGGATTTTGTTGCAAACAGGGTATTTGTCCCCAAGGCCCTGTCACGGCGATGTCAGATCTGTGGGTGACAGAGTGGCCAGGGAGGGGAGGTGCCACGGGGGACATTCCTGCACTGTGACATCCAGAGGTCACGCTGTGGCTCCCTGGGGTGCACAGTGACATCTCGGGGTGCACGGTGACATCTCAGTGTGTGGTGGCACCTCGGGGTACACACCAGCGACCATCACGGCCAGGAGCAGACCTTTGCTCTGCCCAAGGCTTCCTGGAATTCCAGTTTTCCCAGGGAGGTGGGTGATGCTCCGGGCTCAGCAGATGCAGCACTGGGAGTTGCCCAGCGCTCCCAGGGCTGTGCTGGATGTGCGGCTGCTGCTCTGGGATTCTCACTCCCTCTCTCACATTAAAGTAATCCTTTAAACTATAAAAATACCCCATCCTTTACATTTCCAGCGAAAAGGGGGTGGCCCAAAGGCCGGGCCTGCAGCAGCAGAGCTCCCCGGCCCTGCTGAATCAGCCCTGGCTCAGAGGGAGCAGCCGGCAGCCTCTGAATCACCGGCCCGGTGCCGCGAGTGCCGGCCCGGCTCCCATCGCTCCCATCACTCCAGCTGACCCAGTTCCCACCTGAGGAGCCGGGGAGATTTTTTGGCCACCGCTGCCCGCGGGCGAGGGAGGGCTGAGCTCATCCTGGCGCAGCGGGAGGCAAAGGATGAGGGAGAGAGAAGGGGACGGAGCCACGGGGTGGTCCCCGACTTTGCTCCCGCACCGATGCTCCCCGCACCACCACGGCGCAGCGGCCGCGAGGATGGAGAAAAACAAACACGGAGGGATGGAGAGAACAAAGCCATATCCAGCCTTCCATCCCGAATCAGCCCCGTGCCCTTGCAGTGGAGCACTGCTCCCCCTCGCCCTGGAGCACCCCAAAGCGGGGAGGTGCGGGACTGGTTCTGTGTGTGCTGCTGGAACCTCGGGAGCGTCTCCGGCAGCTGAGCCTGGAGCCGAGCTGCCGCCCCTCCTCGGCAATAAACCTGCCGGCAGGAGTCACTGACCTCGTCCCCATCTTTCAGCTGCTGTTCCAGGAGACCGAGAGGGGACACACAAGGTCACTGTCTCTCGCCGGCAGCGGCTGAGTGGCCGTTTCATCACCGAGGAATAGGCTGGTGCTGAAGAGCGCCCGGGCCGGGGAAAGGAGCTGACAGACGGGCGGGGGGCTGGGGCAGCGGGGAGGGGGCTGCGGGAAAGCTGAGACACTTCGTCCTTGCCCAAAAACCCCGTTTGAGGTCCTGCCCCGTGGGGGGCCCTGAGTCAGCCGGGCCGTGGGGCACAAGGGGTCCATCCCTACTCGGCTCCTTCTCCTGCCTGGAAAAAGCAGTTTCAGCCTCAAACCCCTCCTGACGTTTCCCTGAGCATTGGAGCTTCCCATCGGAAGCTGCCTCGCTACCATGCATCTGCCTCGCTGGAGACTTTCTGGAATGACGTGCTCGAAAGAGCTGTCAGATTCGGTTAAAATTAGGCAGCAGACTCCAAGTTATTACTGGAGGACAGATGGACACTCTGGGGGTGCGGCGTGTGCCCAGCAGCGCTGGAAAACCGAGCCCCAGCCACCGCCGAGAGAGGGGCTGGGAGGGGCCGGGGGCCTGGGGCTGAGGGGGACTGTGAGACACGCCGGGCTGGCCCTGGCAGATGGTGTCTGTGGCACAGGGGCTGGAAATTGGGCTAAAACCTGTCCTGGGGGGAGCTGGCCACGCGCCGGCCCGGCGGAGCCCCGGGCTGCTGCTTTCCCCAGCAGAGCGCCGGCTCCAGCACGGAGGATGCTCCTGAAATCCTTCAGAGAGGAGCAGGAGAGTGGCCACCACCCAGCCTGGCAGCCCTTCAGCAGCCGCCCTCAAGGAGAGAACGAAGTGCTCAGCAGAAAAGCTGTCATTTGAGAAGGAGACCATAACCTCCTCCCGTGTCCGGCGGTGCCCTTGGGCAGGCAGCGTGTCCCGAGCGTCCTCCTCTCCAGGGCCCGAGCAAAGCTGCTCAGGAGGCACAAGGGAAGAGCCAGGGGAGGGTCGTGGCACCCCACCCCAGCTGGGAAACCCCTCCCTGCGCTGGAGCTGCCCAAAAATCCCCACACCCCCCCATGAGGGACTGCGGGGTTCGGGGTTCAGGCTGGGGGGCAGGCTCTGCCTCAGGGGTCAGTTCTCCCCTTCCCCAGCCCCTGAGCCTGTATCCATCCCGGCGAGCACTCCCGGGGCCGGCGGTGCCGCTCTCCCTCGCAGGCAGGTAATTACCATGTCCCCGACTCGGCTCTAATGAGCCCAGGTGCTCGTTTGCCATCCAAGCAATTTAGCGGCGGATCCTGCAGCAAGAGCCGCGTCCCAGGGAAGGGGCCGGGAGCGCGGCTGTGCCGGTGATGGATGCGCAGGACACGGCAGCAAAATTACTGCTCCGGGGGGAAGGGAAACAGCGGGTGAGGAAAAGGGGCTGGGAGCGAGGGGAAGGGAGAGACAAAGGAAGGAAAGGAGTAGTGAAGGGGCAGGTGGTGGTGAAGGAGTAGGGAGGGCCAGGGAGCATCTCTGGGAGAGGGAAAGGAGAACCAGGATCCGCAGCTGGCACACGGGTGCTCCACGCCCCGTGACTGAGGGATGCGCTGACATTCCCTGTGGGTGACATTCCCTGTGGGTGACATTCCCTGTGGGTGACATTCCCTGCTGTTCCATGCAGACAGCAAACCCTGGCTCCCAGCACTGGAAGGTCCGAGTTCTGTTCTCAGATACCAGGGGTGAAGGAATAACAACCCCCATTCACACCAAAATGAATCACCTCCCTCCAGGTCCTTCAGGCTGACTCAAATTCCTGGTAAATTTCCCTGTGTTTGGTGTTTTCATGTCCAGCAACACATAAAATTCCAGTCCTTAAAGGAGACCTGTGGGAAAGGTGAGGATAGTGATTTGGGCAGGGACTGTTGACAGGCCAAGAGAGGTGGTTTAAAAATACAAGGAAGATTCTGATTGGATATAAGGAAATATTTTTTTCATTATGAGGGTGGTGAGAACACAGCCTGCCCAGAGAAGCTGTGGCTGCCCCATCCCTGGAAATGTCCAAGGTCAGGGAGGTGGTTTAAAAATACAAAGGGAAGATTTTGATTGGATATAAGGAAATTTTTTTTTTCATTATGAGGGTCGTGAGAACACAGGCTGCCCAGAGAAACTGTGGCTGCCCCATCCCTAGAAATGTCCAAGGTCAGGTTGGACAGGGCTTGGAGCAACCTGGGACAGTGGAAGGTGTCCCTGCCCGTGACAGGGGGAAGAATGAAATTACCTTTAGTCTTTTTTCAACCCAAACCATTCAATTTCTTTGAAATCCACTGAGTTCCTTTCCAGACCTTGCCAGGCTCCTTTCCCCAGGGGCTGCTCCAAACCTCCACCCATCACCTGGCCAAAACCTTTCCCCATTTCCCGCCCTAAATTAATTCTTCACCAATTTAGAACCATTTGATCTTGCCCTGATATAACCACTGGAGTTAAATGCCCTCCCTCCCTATTTGTCTTTTTCTCCCCAAATTTCCAGGGAGTCATTGCATCTCTTCCATTTTTTGGAGCTGAGCAAGCCTGTGTGCCTGCATCCCCTGTCACCAGGCAGATCCAGTGACACAGAGCCTGGAATCAGGAATCAGCTCCCTGAGCCACAGGCAGGCGCCTGCAGCAGCCCAGGCTCAGCAGGGTCAGGTCCAAAGTTGCTCTGAGCATTCACTGCCCTAGTTCTGCTCTGCACATTTATCTCATTTGCAGCTGGGCAGCTGATCCAAGTGTGAATGTACCCAAAACGGCCAGTTCAGCATCCCTGCTCCCTGCAATGGGGCTTTTCCTCGTGCCTGTGCTGCAGAGCAAGGGATTGGAGCTAACAGAGGGCTGGGGAAGGCCCAGGCAGAGATAAAACACTATTAAAAAATCCAAATGATCTAAATGTTAAGGGAGGCAAAACTTAATATATTAAATGTAAATCTATTTTTGTTACATCTGTTCAGATCCTTTAAGGAGCTTTAGGACAGCTGTTCCTATATCCCATTTAATCTTGATGTTATTGTAATGAGCTAAGGCTTGGGGGCTGAGCTGATTGTCTCTCCAGGCGAATTCCTGAGCACCAGTGAAAACGCTGCTGCCAGCCTGGAGCCACTTCCCCAGCTCCCATCCCAGGGATGGTGGGGTTTTTCCAGGCCAGGAGGGGCTTTGCCAGCCAGCAGCACAGGGGACACAGTGGGGACACTCCAGCCTGGCTGATGGAAGTGGGGACCCCCCACCAGCACCCGGGGCTGAGCTCCAGCCCCACTCCTGCTCCTGCAGGCAGGGAGGGGAGGGCAGGGAAGGGAAAGCAGAGCTGCAGCCGGGTGCCTGTCCCAGCCTGCACACCCTGCACACCCTGGGGGGCCAGGCTGAGACCCCCACCCTCCAGGCTCCCCTCCTTCCATCCCTCCCTTGTTCTGTCGCCCCTCCTGGGCCAGGCTGCGGCCGCTCCTCCGATTTCCTTGTCCCGAGTTGTCACGTCCCCCTTTGCTCCTCAGCTCTTCCCCCACTTTGCTGGCAGAGTTTTTCCTCTGACATGAGAGGCTTTGTTTTTAATTTCCTAAATTACAGCATAATTTAGGCTAATTATTGCTTTGTCCCTCTGATCTTATTAAACCTTTAATCCCTCGGTGATTCCCCACCCAGAGCAAAGTCTGCTTTTCTCACATTCATTCCTGCTCTGGGTCTGCTCTTGCCTCTTGCCCGGGGCAGCCTCACCTCCCAAACCGGCTGCCGATGCCCTGGATATTCCCTCCCTGTCTCCCTGTCCCTCCAGTGCCATCGGAAGCCCTTCCAGAGGCAGGGAGAGGCTTGGCATGAGGGCAGGAACCCCTCAGGAGGGCTGTGCCCCCCTAGGCCGGCTGATATTCCTGGCACTGTAGTTTTAAACCTCCCTGGCTTTTTCCCTGCAGGATGATGTCCTGCTGCCTTTTGATCCCGGGCACTTTGGGGTGGCACATCCCGCTGAGCTCCATGGAGACCTTGCTCCTCCCCGGGGTCAAGGCCAGCCTGGACAGGGCTTGCTCCAGTGGAAGGTGTCCCGTGGCAGGGGGTGGAATGAGATGGGTTTTAAAGTCCCTTCAAACCCAAACCATTCTGGGATTCCATGATGGGCAACCCCATTCCCACCATGGCAAGTCTACAAACAACCTTTAATAACCCCTTCCTGCCCCCCACCCAAACATTACTGACTTCCCAAAGTCTGGAAGGCCCCTGTGGGCACCATCTTCCCAAGCTACCCAAGGTTTTTCCATGCTGGGATGTGCAGAGAGTGTCACCCATCCGTGGGCACCCAGGGCCACCCAAGCCACTGCTTCCCAAGGAACAAGCCATGGGACAAGGGAAACAGCCTTAAGCTGTGCCAGGGGAGGTTTAGCTGGATATTGGAAAATTCTGTCATGGAAAGTGTTGTCAGGGCCTGCCACAGGCTGCCCAGGGCAGTGGGGGGTGTAAGAGACCAGGGGGTGTGGCACTTGGGGACACAAGCAGTGGTGGCCTTGGTAGCACCAGGGAATGGTTGGACTCGAGGATCTCAGGGAGCTTTTCCCTCAGGTGACCCCCAGCTGGATCCAGCCAAGGCGCCAGCACGGAATGCTCACCTTCATTTGCTTGGGCAAAACAGATGATGGAAATTTACTTTTTATAGCTACAAAGTTGAAGGATTTTCTGACCACAGGCTGCAAAAATCCCCTTAATGAAGCCCCAGAGCTCTCCAGGGCTTTGGGAAGAGCTCTGGCCCCCGGCCCCCCTTCTCCACTTGAAGTATTGTTTCTGTCTCGAGTCTCCTGCCAAGAATCTCTTCAGCTCTGCAGCTGGATTTGATACAGGGGTGGGGAGAGGAGCTTAATCACAGCACTAAAGAGAGAAGCAGTTCTGGGGGAGTCTTTCAAGGAGCAGAGTTGAAAGAGTCCCTGAGAGCGAAGGGGGCTCCCACTTGCACTGCCCAAACAGGGAAAAAAACCCACCCCAGAACGGCCAAACAAAACCTCGCCCAGGCTTTCCTGCCCCTAATTCCCTGCAGCCCCTGGATTAAAAGCAGGCCATTAGAGCAGCTGTGGGAAGGGCTGAGGGCAGCCCTGCCCGTGGCACTGAGATGATGGTGGTAAATCACAGCCCCGCCGAGGCTCCTGTGCCTGGCCAGGAGCCCAAATCCCAGCTGGATGCAAGAGGCACCGCTGCAGCCCCCAGCCCTGGGAGAAGGCACAGCCACGGCCCCCTTCCAACATCCTGATCCGTGGCCTGAGAGGATCAGGAGGAGGGTGGGGAGGTGCAGGGACCAGCTGGGACTGAGTGGTGGAAGCAGGACAGGAATGCTGTGACCTGGTTTTGAGGACTGAGCTGCTGCTGGGGCTCCGGAGAGAGCTGGAGCACTGCTGGCTTCCCACCTCCTGCTCACCTGGATGGGGCTTGGAGAACCTGGGATTCTGGGAGGGTCCCTGCCATGGCAGGGGGTGGAATTGGATGAGCTTTAATGTCCCTCCCAATCCAAACTATTCCAGGATTCTACAGTTCTATGCCCTGGCATTGCCCAGTGCCCAGACAAAAGCTGCTGCCCAGAACTGCAGGATGGGATGGGGAACTCTGCTCCCTCCTCACACCATGCCTGGCACTGGTAATGATTTCCAGCTGAAATGAGCTCCAGCTTTGGTGCTGCCATCACCCAGGGCCAGCAGCACCCAATCCCCAGAGAATCTGGGTCAGAACCCCTTTTCCTGCTCCCAAAATCGCTGAGAGACCAGGGCTGCCTTTCCCACAGCCACAACGTTCCTCTCTCCCCGCCCTGTGCAGCCCCTCCTGAGTTTTCCCTGTGTCCATCCTGCCCTGAGGGTACCAGGAGGGATCCATGCCAGCATCCTGCTCTGGCACCATCCATCCTGGGAGCGGGAGCCCAGCAGCAGCTGGAGGGCAGGCTCAGAGGGTGACAGCAGAGCAGCACGTGGCTCTCCCACGTCCATTGTTGTGCCCCGGGAAGGATGTGACACCTTTGCAGCTTGCAAAAGCTGAGGGGGAACGTGTTCCCTGTGGTCCCTGTGATGGGATTGCCACTTCCCCCCACAGGGGGATGTTGGGGCTGGATGGCTGCGCTCTGAGAGTGTCACAGCTCCTCTTTTCCCAGGATGAGCAGAATCCCAGGGGGCCCCAAAGCGAGAGGAGAGTCTGGGGAGGGAAAGGACAGTGCAGGGGCTCAGCACCAGATCAATAGTAATAGTAATAATAATAATAATAATAATAATAATAATAATGAACAACTCCTTGCCTCAGCCATAGAAGGAAATGCCTGTTGGATGCCACCAGCTGTGACTTCCAGATTTGCTCCATGGAGCTGCAGGGATCGGAGGAGTGGCTGAGATTCCCAGAGGGAATGCAGGAGGTGAAGGGGCTGCCACATTTCCCAGAGCTGCTCCAGGTCTCTCACTCTCCTCACCACACGCTGCAGGCCTGGTGGGATCTGAGATTTGACATGAAAGCTTCCAGCTGGATCTTCCCAGGGCTCAGAACCCACAGGAGTGGTGGGTCCTTGATGCTCCAGCTGGGAGCTGGACCCACTGACAGATGGATGAGACCCCATGGCACAGATGGGGAGCATGGCACGAGGTGTCCATGTGGGAGCATCCTGCTCCTCACCTCTCCCAGGAATGTCAGCAGAGGTGGGGTGACCCTGTCCTGGGACATGATTACTCCCCCTTCCCAGTGCCAAGAGGACCCAGCCCCCTCCCCCAACCCCTGTGCACGTGCAAGACATCCCAGGTGGCCAGCCAGGATCCAGCCCTCTCCAAACCAGGCTGATTCCCGTTGTCTTCCAGGTGGCCAAGCCACCAGCCAAGGAGGATGCTGAGATCTGCAGGACCCTTCTGCTCTTCCCGGAAGGAACCCGCAGCCTCCCACCAGGCCCGAGCATTTGGAGGCTGTGGAGGAGGAGGGCTGTGGGGGCTCTCCATGCCTGGTGCCATCCCCCTGTCCCCACCATGGGGGACACAGCCCCTTCCTGTCCCCTGCCAGCTGATGGCTTGTCCCGTGGCCAGCGGGATGGGGCTGCCTCCAATGAATGTTTCATGCCAAGTCCAAGCAGGCATTGAGGATCTTCAGCTGGCCGTGAGCACCCCCCTCACCATTCCAGCTCCCTGCCCCCCGCTCCCTGCCTGCCGCCAGCCTGGGGCGGGAGGATGTGGGGACAGGGAGGATGGAAATGGCTACAAGCACTTCCCTGGACCTGAAATGGCTGGGAGGTGTCTCTATCCCAGTCTGGGGGTGGTCCCTGCCTGGCTTGGGGTCTCTCCGGACCGGAGCTGTGCCAGGGCTCCAACATTCCAGGAGCAGGGACAATAGCGAGGAAGAGCCGGCTCTGCTGGCGCCGCGGATCCTGGGCTGCAGGACTCGCCACCCACGGCACAAAAGCAATTAAAAGTTGCACACAGAGGCCACAGTGAAGAATGAGGACATGTAGCTGTGTCACCACCGCTCCGTTCACGCCTGTCACACCAGCCCAGCCGGTCCCGGGGGACGCAGCCGGCACAGGGATGCCGGGGAGCTGCTGCTCCAGCAGGGCCAGGATTTGGGAAGCTGTGAGAAGCAGGGAAAAGGAGGCCTTGCACAAGCAAAATTTCCTCCCCCATCATCCTCTCCCTCAGCCACGGCTCGCTGCTCCCAGCCCATAAGGCCAGTGACCGGCAGCGCATCCGCAGTGACCGGCACAGCATCCCCATGGAAAACCCCACGGAGCGGAGCGGGAAGCGGAGCAGCCGGGCAGGATGAGGCAGGGGGGTGTCCGTGGGGGGGTCCCGGTGCCCGCAGCCCCCAGCACAGCCCATTGTGTAACGCGACTGGGCCGTCAGGACGCATCTCGTCACCGGCGCGGCCGCGGAGCCGCAGGGGCGGCTGCCAGGATTCATCAGGAGCGCTGGCGGTGCCCGAGCCGGGCACGGCGTGGGCAGGGACACACGGGGGGAAGGGGAGCAGGGGATGAGCCTCAGCTCACACGGGAACCCCCCGTTTGCTCCCCATGGAGGATCACTCACCGCCCAGCTGGGTATCCACACAGAATTCTGGAATTACTTAGCTTGGAGAAGATCTCGGAGATCTTCCAGAGCGCCCTGAGGAGAGGGTGAGCGAGTGGTGGAGCAGGACACATCCATAGGGATCCCCTTCCCATGGCTCCCGTGGCCTCCCCTTGGCTTTGCTGCTACAGAATCCTCCCAGCCCGGGCACACACCTAAAAAACCTAAAAAACCCTAAAGCGCACACCCCAAAAACAACCCACCACCCCGCAAAGGTCCATCCATGGGAAGTGACACCCCAAATCCCTCTTCCTTCTGGTGGGTAATGGGAAAGTTCTGGAGAAAAACCCACTGCAACAAGAGGTGTGAAAATAACGGATTTAGGGTTTCCTTCAGCAAGCAAATAATAACAAAACCCAAATCATTTCAAGGATCCCAGAACAAACAAGAAACACCACAAAAGCAAACGCCGTGGTCTGCACGAGGGTAAACAAACAATCCTACATTAAATACAGCCAGAGAAAAGGCCAAGTTTGTTTGGGAAGGCAGAGTTAGGCTGGAAAAAATGTTTTTAGAAGTGCTCCCTATGGCTTCACCTGATCTCCCAGTTCTGACTCCAAAGGCAAAGCCAAAATATTTGATTTAAAAAATGTTGAAGTGAGACATTTTTATATTTTTAAAAATCCATTCTTTTGGCCTCAAACCCAGAATGAATGAATAGTCCAGGCCAGTCCAAAACTGCATATTTTTGTTGAGCACAGCATTAATCGGACACGTTTCACCCCACTCTGGTAGAAACAAAGCCACCGCGGCAGAGCCAATCCCAGGTTTGGTGCTGGAACTGGGGAGCAGGGCATGGGACACTGGGCAGGACCAGCATGCCCAGAGGACACTGTGAAATGGGAAATGTTAATTACGTGACTTCAAGGGCTAAACCATTCCTTTAAAAGCCTGCTGGAGGGGAAGGAATGGTTTCCCCATTTTGCAGATGGAGGGTGAGAGCCAAGCTCCCGCAGCACCCCCCAGCTCCGGGGTGAGCTGGGAGCATTCCCAGCTGCCTGCTCCTGCTCCTGGCAGGATGGATCCCACGCGGCTGAGGAGGCTTTTGCTGTGCCAGCATCCCCTGACACTGGAGACAGGAAGAGCTCCACAGCCCAGGTGCCCATTCCGGCTGGAAAACCCCACTGGCAGTGGGAGCAGCCCCAGTGCCAGATGAGGATGATCCAGAGGGGCTCCAGAGCAGATCCCGCCGTGCTCCAGCTCCGTCCTCCCCGTCCTGCCAGGGCTGCGGGGCCTCCCCCGGCTGCGGCCGCGCTCCGTGCTTGGCTGCACTCCCTGAAAGGGCCTTTCTCTCCCATTCAGGGCAGGATTCGCCCGCCCGTCCCTCCCGCCGCTCTCCCGCAGCCAGCGGTGCCGCGGGGAAGAGCAGAGGGAGCAGGGGATGTGGCAGGGCTGGAGCATCTCATGGATCATCCTATGGATCATCCCATGGAGCATCCCATGGAGCATCACATGGATCATTCCATGGAGAATCTCATGGATCATCCCATGGATCATCCCATGGAGCATCTCATGGATCATCCTATGGAGCATGCCATGGATCATCCTATGGAGCATCCCACAGATCGCCCCATGAAGCATCTCACAGATCATCCTATGGAGCATCCCATGGATCATCCCATGGAGCATCTCACAGGTCATCCTATGGAGCATCCTTTGGATCATCCCATGGAGCATCTCATGGATCATCCGTTGGATCATCTCATGTATCATCCCATGGATCATTCATGGATCATCCCACGGATCATCCCATGGAACATCTCATGAATCACCCCATGGAGCGTCTCATGGAGCATCCCATGGAGAATCTCCAGGCAGAGCACACCCAAGACCCACTGCTGCTCCTGGAGAGCCATTTTTTGGCTCCTGCCAAGCCCGCTGCCCATCCCCAGCTGAATGAGGGACTTCCAACACCCAAATGGCATTCCTGGTGGGAATTCCTGCATTCCCCTCACATGCACAGGGGTTCTGTGCCTGGAAATCCACCTCCAGCAGCTGGGATCACCGGGAAGGTGCTAAACTGACTTTGAGAAATGCTGCAGGATTTTCTTCACTGAAAGTGTGGTCAGGCCCTGGAACAGGTTGCCCAGGGAAGTGATGGAATCACCATCCCTGGAAGTGTGCAAAAACATGTGGAAATGTCACCTGGGGATGCAGCAGTGCTGGGAGAACGGTTCCACGATCCCAGCGGGATTTTGCCACCTTAATGATTCTGTGATCCTGTGATACGACATGGAATAAAATCCCCACCCCCAGGCTTCACTGCCTCTGCCTGAGCTGTGAGAGAGCTGTTCACAGCCTGGGATTTCCTGGGATTCGGGATGAGCCCCTCGGCCCCGCTGCCCCTGCACCGCCCACCCCACGGCCCCCAGCCCTCTGCACCCCCCAAGGACACCCAGGCTCATCTTTCCCGTTTATGAGGAGCTAATTACCCCTCTGTTGGTTTTGAGAAGGATCGCGGGATGTTTGGAGGCTCAGCCTTCCTTAACCCTTTCCCCCCAGGCTGGGACGGCTTTCCGGGTGACCCGGGGGGGCGCAGACACTGCGCCTTTGTTCGGCTGCTCCGGCTGCCGGGATATCGGGATATCGCCTTACGAGCCGAGCGCTCCGGCCCCACTCCCTCGTCCAAGAGCAGCAAAGCCCGGCCGGCACCGGGATTATTGTTGGAAGCCCAGGGAGGGCGAGGAGAGGTGTCGGGCTCTGGCTCAGGGATGCACACCCCAGCAGGACCCACCTCTGCCTGCTCATTGCTGCCTTCTCCCGCTGGGATGAGGCTCAGCCCTTCCCGTCCATCCCCTGGGAAACCTTTTCTCCTGTCCCTTCAACCCTCGCTGTGATGCAGCTGCAGATCCCGCCAGCCTGGCCCTGCAAAGTCCGTAATTAATGGCCAATCCCATTTTACATCAAGCAGTGAGAAGCCACAGTTCATCCTGCATCCTCCTCACGAGCTGCTCTCTCGTTTCCAGCCGGGACAAATTGATGGATGCAGGATGGGAGCTGCCATCCCTTCCAAGATCCTGCAGCCATGGCACTGGAGCGAGCTGGGCATTGGCACAGCTGCAGTTTGGGGTCACCAGGGGGTCCCATGCGGACAGCAGCCATGGGAGCTCTCCACCCCATTTTTCCAAGGACAGCTTTCCCTTCTGGGACTGGGGCAGCAGGAAAGCTCCTTTGTTGATGCAAAGGGAAATAAGCCCACAAGCAGCTACCTCTGTGCTCCTGGCTGCAGGTTCACCCACTGGTTCATCTCCCCAGATATTCCCTGTATCCCTCCCCACCTCCATCTGCACCAGGAGGGGCCCATCTCCAGCTGGGACACCCCTGGGCACCCTGGGAAGCCCTTTGCCTGCTGCTGGGCACGACTGGCACCCCACAGCACCCCATCCCCTGCTGCAGGGATGGTCCCACCCCAGCTCTCAGCAGGATTCAGGGCTTTTTCCACCCCTCTCCAGACACCAGCTGGGCCACGTCCCCACCTGAGCTCCCCCAGCTCCCAGGTGGAGGAGAGCAGAGCCCCCCTCCCAGCCCTTTGGAGTCTCCAGCTCGCTTTTCCTTCTGGCTCAGCTTCCCTACAAAGACCCCAGAGCCACAGCCAGAGCCAGTTTCCAGCAGGAACCTGGCGCTGGGCTCGCTGGGGAGGATTACACCAGGCTGCAGGAATTAGGGGGGAGCTCAGCTGAAACCGAAGCCTCGCTCGGCCCTTCCCAGCCAGGGCAGGTCCAAGGCTGGAGGCAATCCTGGAATGGGAACAGGAGCTGCAGGAGGGGAGCAGCAGCCCAGCTTGTCCTGGCTATGCCCAAATCCCATCCCTGAGCTCTGGGTGCTGGCCCTGGGACACGGGAGGTGACAAAGGCTCAGCCACATCCCGCCATGGGGAGGGGTGAAATGATGGGAGCCTGGATCACACTTCCCCCTGGACACATCCACCCTGCAGTCACGGTGTCCTTATTCCCTGTGCCCTGGGGAGCAGGGGAGAAGCACAGAGTGACCAGTGAAATGGGGCGACCTCCCACCCACATCCTGGGCTGGCTCAGAGGAGGGAGAACCCCTCACAGGGTCCTGGGATTAGTGAGAGGCAGAAAAAGCCACATCAGGATCCCAGGATTGCTGAAAGCAGGACAAGCCCCTGTCAGGACTCCAGGGATTGGAGAGAGGCAGAACACCCCAACACTAGTGGGATCCTGGGTTGGCTCAGCAGCAGCTCTCAGGGTGGCCACAGCACTGATATTTCCCATTTTTCTCTCGTCCTCCATCCAAAACAAAAGGAAAAGCTCTGTGTTTCCTTCAGACCCCCTTCCAGCAGCTGGGGGACCCTCTCCAAGGGTTGTGTTTCAGGAACATTAAAACCTTGCACATAATTAACTGATGTTTGCTGTAGAGCCGTGTTCATTCCTTCTTAACGAACCAAAACCTACAGGATTTATCCTGAAGCTCCCTGTTTTATTGGGACAAACTTTCCTCCTCATCCCCCCATGGCTTCCTAGCACTCTCCTTTGCCTTTTCCAGCCCTGGGACCCCTCCAGCCCAGCCCTTTCCTCATGGTTATCCCAGCGGGTTGCTGGCAAAGGAGAGAGGTCATTCACGGGAGCCCCTGCACATCCCGGCTGGCTGGGATATGACCAGGGAAGAGCCTTTTCAGGATGCTGGAAGCGCTGCCAGGGGAAAAAGGCTGCAACCATCCCTGCTGGCTCCGGGCCTGCCTGCGGAGGAAAAACCTTGGCAGCGCGTGACGCTTTTCTCCGAGCACTTGAGCTCCGCTGGGTCCAACTGCGGGGCCTTTGTGCGAGCGGCGCCGGGCCCGCTCCACCCGGATCTGCTCTGCCTCGGGCACAGATGGCTGCCCTGGCACAGGGATGGGGCTGGCAGTGGCACAGGAACACAGGGAGAGCGCTGGAGCCCGACCCGCTGCCTTGCCAGCACCAGCTGTGCTCTTTTCCTCCTCCTCCTCCTCACCCTTCTCCTCCTCCTCCCATCCCAGTCTGACACAGAGACCACTGTCCACATTGCCACCTCCATCCCATCCTCTGCATGTCCCTGTCCCATCCCATCCCATCCCATCCCATCCCATCCCATCCCATCCCTGTGACAAACAGCCCCCCAGTGCATTCCCGTTATTGCTCTTATTACGGAGCCCGCGGGACTCGTTGCATTCCACGACAGCCTAATGGATCTTCCAGGCTCCTCTCCCTGGAAACCAGGTGCAGGAGAGCCAGGGGATGCGGCAGAAAGCCTGGCTGTGGGAAAAGCCCAGTTCCTCAACCAGGAAAACCTGTTAGTTATTTTGGATACACTGTAGGGAAAACAAGGATAAACTTCCCAGTCCTGGTGGCCGCAGCTGGTCCAGCCAAGGTTTATGAACAGGAATTGCTGTTATCCAGCCTCTTCCAGGATGGGGGGTTCAGATGCTCCCCTTGGAGTGGAAATGCCAGAGGAGGCGGCTGAGTGTGCTGGGAAGGGTGGATGAGGCCAGAAATGGGCTGCAGCAATGGGAGAACGGGGTGTGATATTGGAAAGGAAACCTGGGATATGTTGTCCTGCTCACCCTCAGCCCCACTGAGATCCAGAGAACACAGCCAAGGCTGGGAAGAGCAGAGGCTGGGGGCACTGGTCCTCCAGCTCCTTCCCTGCTGCCTCCCAGGGCCAGCTCATCCATGGATAGGCAGCAGCAACTGCAGCTCAGGGCCTTGTGGGGAGTGGGAAGCTCCAGGGATGGCAATGCCTCGGCAGTGCTGGGATTAGGAGGGAGAGGATGAGTGGAACAGGGAGAGCACCCTGTCAGCACCAGTGCCACCAGCACAGCCCCAGCACGTGGAGCCAGTGTTCAGGGAATCCTGGGGGTGTCCCTGCCCTGTGCTCCCCCTCTCCAGAGCTCACCCTGAGCCCCACAGCAGCCCCAATGTCCCTTCTCCAGCTGAGCCTGATCTCAAACTGGAGCTGGAAGTGCTGCAGATCCATCATTCCCTGCTCACCTTCCTCCAAGGGGCTTTTAGATTCCCATCCTTTAACCAGGTCATACAGGTGCTTCCCATATGGGCTCCCCTTCCATGGGGGTTCCACCCTGGCCATGACACACAGTGGCACCGCTCCTGCACATGGGGTGACCCCGGCATCCTGATTCCCAAAATGCTCCTGCACCAGAGACATGGCAGCCCCCAGTATCCCAATCCCCCCAAATGTTCCTGCACCAGGGACATGGTTACCCCAGTATCCTGATTCCCAAAATGCTCCTGCACCAGGGACATGGTTACCCCCAGCATCCCAATCCCCCCAAACTCTCCGGCTCTGCCGGCCTGGCAGCCGCCCCACTCCCGAGTGGGATCCGGCCAAGGGCGAGTTAATAAACTCGACAAAAAGCTCCTTTATGTGAAATAATTAAAATAACTCCTCCAATCCTGATGGACATCCAAAACCATTGGCAGCTCTGCAGCTTTAATGAACTTTCCAGATCCAGAGGCTCCCGGGTAGGATCCTGCTGATCCCTCACTGCCAGCCGGCCCCTGGGAGCGGAGCGGAGCCACCACTCAGCCTCGGCTCCCACGTCCCCGTGAGCACTGGCAGCAGGGTTTGGTGTCCTCTCCCACCACAGACAGGGACAAGGGTGCTCCCAACCAAACCTTTCCCAGCACAGGGATTTCTGCAGGATCTCACACAGGAGGAGAAGCAGCTCCAGCACATCCCTGTCCTATGGAGCCTCTCTGCAGCTGCCTTGGACACACACGGAGCACCAGGAGTGACCCCGCAGGGCTCGCAGGCTCTGCAGCCCCCAGTCCGTGCTGGTCCCACCCAGAGCAGCCCCAGAGCCAGGGGACCCCCCCGCTCCCAGCCGGGGGTGGGTTCCAGGAACCTGTTAAAGCACTTTTCCCTCTGCTGGCAGGTCCCAGCACGTTTGGCACTTCCAGTTCTCCCTGCAGGCATCAGGGCCCAGCAAAGCTGTTTGGAATTAAAAGCCTTATTTCATTCCCACTGGGATCAAAGCATGCAGAGAGGGAGGATTTTCAAACCAGCAAAACACATTTGAGCCCAGCTGGTGCACCCCAGGGCCCCCCTATCCCGACCCCCATCCCAGGATTCCCTGCTCTCTCCAGCAGGCTCTTGGCATGGTCCCGGAGGTTCTGCTTGAGCCCAAACAGCTCCAAACTATCCCACTGTGTTCCATGTCCAAGGCTCACCTCACCCCTCCAGGTTGGGTGAGTGTTCTCCAGCCTCTCTTAGTCAGTGCCTCGGCCCCAGTTTAACTCTGAGATCCCATAAACCAGACCCATTCCTCCCATACTCCTGTGGTCACCCCAGAATCCAACACGCCCAATTCCTGACAGGACAACCTGGACTGGAGCAGGTGTGGTTTGCACCAGGCAGGAACTTCCATGACTCCATCCTCTCCTAAAGCAACTCCAGGGCGAGGAGGAGCCAGCCTCACTCCCTTCCTGTGTTTCCCTGTGCCTGTCTGGTGGAGGCTCATTCCTGTCAGGAGTGGGACATCCCTGTCCTGTGCCACCAGCAGCTTCCAGGCTCTGCCAGCTCCAGAGCACAGGAGCAGCCCTTCAAACATGAGGGGAATCCAGTGGTCTCCAGGAACCTCCAGCTGCAGGCACAGAACCACGGAAACAGAAAATCATTTGGAGTGGAAAAGACCTTTAAGATCGCAAGGTCCAACCGTATCTATGGAGTGCCCAACCATATCCATCCATATCCAACCCTGAGTTCATCCAATCCTGAATCCATGCTGTAAATATTGGACAAAAATCTCCAAATTTCTCCTGACCAAACCAAACCCACCAGGTCCTTCCAGGACCAGCCAGTGAGGATCTGCCCCAGCCAACTCTTTCCAGATCTCTTCAGCTCAGGCTGCAGTTTCAAACCTAGGGCAGGAATAAAGCACACGGGAGACAGCCAGGATTCCATAGGAAAAAAACCCTTTTATTTAACAATATATCAGGTTCCATCACGGCTCCATGGAGTTCAGCTGCCACAGAGCTGTTACCGATGCCGATGATATGCTACTGGGCGGGAGAGCTGGGAGAAGGCGAAAGGAATCAAAACCAGGAACATGACACGAAGAAAGAAAATCTGCGGCGCCGGGAGCGCGGCCGAGGGGATCCCGGCACCGCCGGAGCCCCACCGGGAGCCGAGGAGGATCAACCAGCATGGGGATGCCAAGGCTGGAGCCAGGATGTGCCCTGCAGCCGAGGAGGTGCCAGCACACAGGGGTCTGGTTCCCTCTGTGCCCGGTTCCCCGCACGGTGCCCAAACACTCCCGCTCGGCCCAAGCCCCATCCCGAGTGCCCCGCACCAGGACCGCATCCAGGCTCCAGCTCCGTATCCACCCTTGGCTAAGGGCAGTGGAGGGTGGACAGGGAAAATCCGGCAGCCTGGCTGCTCTGGCAGAGGCACAGGGGTGGGGCAGCGGCAGCCCCGGCTGGTTGATGGCAGAGCCAGGCCCCTCGGGACAGGGACGGCGCGGATGTGACGCTGTGGGATGTGGAGGTGGCACAGCTCTGAAATGTGGGAGCGCGGTAAGGACGTGCCGGGGCGCGGCGCTGCCGGGATGGAGAGAGGGATGTCCATCCCTGCTCCAGCACCTCTGGAACCTCCCAGAAAGCCTCTGTCAATATAATGCAGGTTCACAGCCCAGCTCCTGGGAGAACTGGGGGCTCCCTGATGCCTTCCAGCTGCCCACGACAAGTGCCATGTGACACCAGAGATGGCTCCAGGCGTGGCCACCACCCCTGGGCAGGGACCCTGCACTGAGGTGGGCATGGCTGAGGAGAAGCCAGCCCAGCCCTGGCACCAAGAAGAGATGGGGCCATGGTGAGCTGGCAGTTGGCAACCAAAATAGGCAAACACAAAACGGGAGTGTTGGGAAAGGGATCTGCACCAGGAGCAGCTCCACAGGCCCGGAAAAGCAAAGCAGGATCTCAGGATGTTGCATTGAGTTCTGCATCCCCAAGTCAGGGATTTTTTGGTTAAAGATAAGAAAGCAGATAAATTTGATGTCCCTTTAGATCACCACGTCTCTGCCCATGGCCAGGACAGGGCTCAGAGCTCTGAGACTCACTGGGAATGAGCCACAGATTCTGGAATGGAATAGAATCCCAGATTCCTGCCTCACTCTCTGCTTGGAGCCCATCTGATCCTGCATTATATCGAGGGCAGGTCCCCAGTCCCGATCCCGGCAGTTCCCACACTCCAGCACAGCCACAGGCTCCAGGCTGAGCTCTATGACAATGTTTTACACCCGTTCTTGTGGTTAAAATTTCTTTTTTTTTTCATCTTTTTTTTTTAAGTTCTCATTTGTTTTTCTAAGAAAAAGCAACCAGAAAATAATTCGGAGTTTATACAAAACATCTTTACATTATTTCTTCCAAAAAAGACTAGTATTTACACAAACAAAAGGAAGGGGGGGAGGAAACAAAAAAATAAAAAAAAAAAATTAAAAAGGAAAATCAACCAAATTTCAATGCTTTCCAAGAAAAGAACCCGAGGGACACACTCTGATCCAGGACCCAGCAGCCCGAGGTGCTCAGCAAAAACCAAGAGTTCTGATTTCACCCTTTCTTCACATATTTACAATGTTTTGCAGCTGTTCCCAGCAGCAGGAGTGGGACTGATGGAGACCTCAGCAGGGGACAGCCACCATGAGAAGCCACCGGCACTGTCAGATCACTTTTGGTACAATCTGTGGCCAGACTCTGTCCCTTCTCCACCAAAACCAAACCAAAACTACATCGTCCTCCACTTCCCCCTCCACTCCAGTCACTATTCCTAACGGATTCCACTGTCACTGTCACCATCACCACTGCCACCACCACCCAGCCAGGGCTCTTCCCACTTCGGGAAACACAGGCTAAGGTTTGGCAGAGGGAAGAGGGAAAGGGGATTTTTTTTAAGACACAATTCTCTGGGATTTCCCCATTGGGGAATGGGGGTCCTGGTGGGGGCGGCTCCCAGGCCAGGATGGGCAGTGGATCCCACAGAGGAGAGAGGGATGGAAGGTGCTACACGGGGGAAGCAGTGCTGGGATGGGGAATAGTGGGGAGCACCCACCGGGGTGCATCTCTCCCGAGGGAAGCAGCCGGTTTGGGGCCCTGGAAGCAGAACCACCTCAGGATGCCAAGGGCAGGAGGGGAGCTGGGACACCTCGCTCCGCTCAGGCCCAAATTCCTGCCCTAAACCCAACAACGTGACACCACAGGATGCTCCCATCCCGCTCAGGGCCAAACCCCAGCGCAGCCGTCGGGCCACCAGATCCCTCCAAGTCACCAGATCCTCCCAGGCCACGGCCCTGTCCCTGCTCTGCCCCCGCCCCCGCCCGCTCCTTGTCAAGGCACTTTAGCAGAGCAGCTCCCTCGCTCTTTGGGCACTTCCTAAGGCGGGATTCGGGGCCCTGGGGACAGGCGGGAACAGCCCAGGCGGGGACAGCCCCACCGGCCCCACTCCTGCTCCCTGAGCAAAAGCAGCTACTGCTGGAAGGAAAAGAAAGTGAGGAAGGGGGGACAGCCCGAGGACAGGCAGTGACAGGGCACTGCCAGCCCTGCCGGGCTCACTGGCATCACTGGCTCCTCCCGGGAAGAGGAAGCTGGGAATGATCCCACCAGACAGGCTCAACCCCTTCCAGTTTTGGGCGGGAGATGGGCAAGGCAAGGGCAGGGGAGCCCGGGCTGTGGGACCCCCGGGAGGTGGCAGGACAGGGAATGCTCCTGCACCAGGAGCAGGGCAGGGAACAGGCACAGTGGGGCTGGTCCCCAAAGCAGGTCCCACCGAGGGGAACTGGATTCTTCAGGTGAACCAGGAGGGTGGAAAAGCCTTTGGCTCAGCTCCCAACCAAGCCAAGCCTGGTGCTCCAGCCTCTTGGGGGCTTCCAATCCCGAGCATCAGCCTCCTCCTTACACTCCTGGCGCAAGCTGGAAGTTGGGAATCTTTGTTTTCCAGTTTTCCTTTCCAAGGATAACCATCTGCAGTATGCCCAGCCTGGGAGGGGGCTGCAGCTTCCCCCTGCCACCCCTACTTTGCTTCCAGCAGGCTCAGCCACAGCCCAATGGAAAGCCATAGGCTTTTTTCCACAGTGGGATGCTCCAGAGGGGTTGGGAAGAGCTGCCAGGCCACGGCTGCTCTGCGTGGGGCAGGAGCAGTGTCCAGCCCCTCGTGCACTGAACGCTTGAGACAGGGTGGAGATAGAAATTTTTTTTCTTTCTTTCTTTTTATAAAGAGACTAAAACAAGAGTCAACAGCTACGAACACAAAAGTTTCCAGGGGCAGTGGGGGGAGCGGGATCTGCCCCGTGGCCGGCAGGATGATGTGCTGGAAGGAGGTGATGGCTGTGCCCAGAGGTGGCGGGCCAGAGTCCCACCCGGAATTCACAAAAATAAAAATGTTACAAAAAAATTAAAATAATTATTATAATAATAATAATAGTAGTAGTAGTAAATCGGGTTTGCCAGCTTCCTCCCTGCACAGTTGTCTGCATCTTGGCACCATGGCAAAGCATCCTCCTCCTCCTCCTCATCCCCGTGTGCGCTCGCTGCTCCTGGGACCGAGGCCCCGGCGTCGCTCCAGGCTCCGGGACCCTGCGGCGCTGGCGGGCACTTCCCACAGGGCCGGAGGGGTGACGCGGGGAAATCCCAAACCACAAAGGGGAGGTGGAGTCTCCGGGTTTGCCAGCGGTGTCCCGAGCACAGAAAGGCACGGCGCCCGCCCCCCACGGCCGGCCACAGTCTGGAGAAGAAGAGGAGGAGGCTGAAGGCTCACCCTCAGAGTCTCGGGATTACAAAAGCTGAGAACTACAAAACTAAATACAAAGGGGAGAATCAGCACGTGAGCGTTGAGCCCTCCGCTCCCCGGCGCCGCTCCCGGCGCTGCCCGCGCCGTGCCGGGGGACGTTTCGCTTCCTCCCTGCGGCGCCAGCCCCGCGCCCGGCGCTCCCGCGCTGCTGCATCGGCCGTTCCCAGGCTGCTCCTCACACCTTGTAGTAAATGTTGGCTGGGCTCTGCGGGGGCATCTCCTGCACGATGTAGACGGGGTGCCCGTAGTCCCCGCTCACCTTCTCGTAGTGCGGGCAGTAGTTGTTCTCTGTAGTCCGTAAGGGGATGATGATGTCGCTGGGCTCTGAGCCCGCGTTCCCGCTGCATTTGGGGCTGGCCAAGGTGCTAAGGGACAAGGCTGCGGCTCGCTGCTGCGTGTGCTTCCGGTGCCGCTTGCGGATCTTGATCAGGAGCACGACGAGGAAGATGATGATGAGGATGAAGATGACGCAGCCGGCGCCGATGGCCGCGAACACGGCCACCTTGGAGCTCAGGAAGCCATCGCTGGGACCTTGGGTCTCCTGGCCGTCCTGGTTGACGGAGCCTGCAAGGCAAGGGGAGATGGGTCAGAGAGGCTGCCACATCCGTGCTCTGTCCATGCATGGATCACACCTGTGGAGCAGGAGGGTGAGTTGCTCATTGGAGCCCCTCTCTGCCCCCCAAACTCAGCATAACATTCTCCTGCAGTACTCCCAAGGAGGGGAGCCCCTCACCTCCAAGGGGATGGCACTTGCTGCCCACCTTCCCACCCTAGTCAAACCCACACATCCCTGGGAAGGATTGGGCAGCACAGGCAGGAGCCCCAAGCATCCACAGAGAGGGCACCACCTGCCCTGTTCCCCATCCTGCACCACTGCTCCCCTTCCCATCTCCCAGGCTATGGAGCAGAGTGTTGATCGTGCCCAGGTGACACTATTCCAGACCTGGGGAGCCATCGCTGTCCACAGCAGACCAGGATGCCCTGGTGAATGTGGGCCCTGACACCCAGAGCCCCCTCGTCTCCAATTACTGACCCCTGGGCTGGGGCAGCCGCAGACCCTGCAAGGGCAGTGCTCAGAGGTTGATCCAGGCAGGAAGAAAAGAAAAACTTCCCAGCTTCATCTGATTCCACTTTGCTCTCAGAGGGGTCAGGAACCACCTTCAAAGGGCTCTCACACCCAAGGACCTCACCTCCTCCAAGCCCTCCAGATGAGCTGTGAGGAACACATGAGAGAGGAGGAGGAGGAGGAGGAAGAGTGCTGAAACAGCACTTCTCTGCCAAGCTCTGCCAGGAGCTGGGGAAACAAAGCTGCTCTGCAGCCTGGGCTTGGGACAGCAGCAGGACAAAGAGATGAACACAGCACTTAAGCAAGCCCATCCAGAGCCCGGATCCGGAGAGTCTGGTATCCCTGGGATCCGCGCAACAAGCTTAACTTGGAGGTCCTTCACTGGCTCCAGGACAGGCAGAGCCCCATCTCTCTCCTGGGGATCCCTGGAATACACACCTGGTTTGCCAGGCTCCTCGCAGAGATGAACACAGCACTCAAGGCAAGCCCATCCAGAGCCCAGATCCGGAGAGTTTGGTATCCCTGGGATCCGCGCAACAAGCTTTACTTGGAGGTCCTTCACTGGCTCCAGGACAGGCAGAGCCCCATCTCTCTCCTGGGGATCCCTGGAATACACACCTGGTTTGCCAGGCTCCTCCACCGCCGGGACCTTGCTGCGCGGGCTCTGCGTGACGACCTTCAGGGTGTCATCCGACTCCTTGCTCGGCCGACTCGTCGTCAGCTGCTCTGGGATTACTGCGTTGGGATCTGGCAAAGGGGAGGGCAGGGATGGATGAGAAGCCTTGGTCCAACCTGGAAGGCAGCTGCTTGTTCCCCCCCTAAAGAAGTGCCCCCCGTTGCCAACCACTCCCATGGGGCACAGGAGCACTGGGAGACGCCGAGAGCAACAGAGCAAGGCTGAGCTGCTCCAGGGCTTATGGGAAGCAGGTCCCCACCCTAATTCCCTGGTTTGCTGTTTGCAGAGCTCCCGTGCGTGGGCTGGGACAGGTTTCTTGCTCGGGCAGCAGGAGGAAAGGAAGGGAAGGGCAGGCAGGAGGCCAAGGCTGCAGCAAAGCTTTGCCTGTTTATTATAAATATTGGCCCCAACATGCAAACACAATAATGAGAAGCAGAATCGGGAGCTGCGCATCCGAGATGGGGCCGAAATAAGGCCAGGGCATCGCTGGGGCTGGGAAGCAGCTTGGGATGGAGGTGGTGGGGAGCAGGAACTCCAGGAGAAGAGTATGTTAGTGATATCCCTGATGTCCCACTGCCACCAGAGTCCTCAGCGCTTGGTGGCCTCCAGAGCTGAGATACACCAAGCCCAATTCCTGATGCCTGGCCAGCTACAATCCCCCATTGGACACCAAGGAAGTCACAGGAGCACTGCCTGTGCCAGCCCTCCCGAGACACTTGCAGGGCTCATGGGTCCTGTGCCGAGCTCACTTCCCAGGAGCAGCTGACCTGGCCTCAGTTTCCCTGGCATCTTGAACTCCCACATCCCCCAGAGGAGCAGGAACCCTGGTTCAGGGGGCAGCAAGACCCCAGGGAACAGGAGGACTCACCCTGCCCCACTTTCATGACAATCTTCATGGAGCGTGTCTGGCAGACCCCTCCTTCCCGGTTCTCCAGGCCATCCAGCGTGCCGTTGGAAGTGGCTGCAAAAAAAGAGAGGGAATGTTAGACAGGTTCCTAGGAGCTGGAAGGGCACTGCTGGGCAGCTCTCTGCTTTCTCTGGCATTACTGTGCAGGTCCTCACTGTCCCCTGGCACTGCCAAGGAGGTCCCAGCTATCCCCTGGCACCTCCTACCTCACGGATTCACTCCTGACCCCCCATTACAGCCACATCCTCACACTTCTGTCTGGAGCCCTCCGAATTCCCAGCTCCTGCCCATTCCAAATCTGCCTGCAGCAGTGAGGACATGATCCCTGCAGCTTCCTCTCACTGCCACATCCACACAAGTGAGCCATTCTCCATGCCTGCACCCTCCTCCCCCTTTAATTCCTGGATAATTTCCTTTGCTCCTGGTGCAGAATGGGAACACTTGCATATGCACAGTTTAAATTATACATCTCTAATTACACCCTGTGCCTCGGTGAAGAATGTAAACTCAGAGCCCCAGTGGACTCCAGGGGCTCTAATTGCAGGGCAGAAGTCACTTAAATTCACATTAACTTTTCGCTGGAGCTGGCACAGAGTTTTCAGCCCTTGGGTCCCATGGGAGCACAGGGAAGATTCCCCCTCCTCCAGCCCTCTGCAGGGCTCAGGGCAGGGGGGACACAAGAGAAATAAACCCAATCACAAAGATTTCAGGATTAAGCACCTAAATGGCAGATTCTGCTAAACAGACTAAAAAAACTGGTTTCTAACCCCACCAGGGCCCTGAATGTGGCCACTGTCCCTGGCATGGAGACGGATCTGCCCAGGGATCAGGACGGTTCCCACCCCATCACCTCCCTCTCTCACGGCAACACAAAGCATCCCAGTGCTCCACCAAATCTAACCACAGGGATCAATTCATCCAGGGAAGCAGGGAAACCTGGGAGGAGCTCAGCAACAGCTTGGGGAAGGAAATGCAATGGAGAATCATGGAGTCCAGGGATAATTTTCCAGACACAAGGCAGGACTTGGCCAGCACAGTGCAGCTAACACCTCCCAGAGCCTCAAGGCCAAAGCTCAGGCCTGGCGTTTCACATTCCCAGCGCAGCCCAATTCCTGCCTCCATCCAAAAAGCAGGTTTGCGAGGGCAGGTGACTGACAGAAATTTGGGATGAATCCACTGGACCCTGCTGAGTGTTGGTGAGGGGACAGGAAGAGGCTGGAGTACAGAGCAATGTGTTTCCACATTCCCCTTCCCACAGCAGGAGGCTGGGTGCCTCCATGAGCCTCCACGCTGGGATAAACTGGAAAGCACACCCGGATCCCTCCAGGAAGCAGGCTCCAAGTCCATCAGCTCCTTCCAAACACCTCTGTGCAATCAAGGCTCTTGCCTGAAACCTCAAGAAATGTTTTCCTAATCAGAAAGTCCTTGGGCCATTTGCTGAGTTATCACCTCTCCTGCAGCAGGGTCCCCCCTGCCAGCGGCTCCTGGGATGGAGCTGTGCATCCAGCTGGGATGGAGCATCCAGCTGGGATGGAGCATCCAGCTGGGATCTGCTGGCAGCCCTTCCAACAGCAGCACTGTCAGCACCAAGCCCCACGCAAATGCCTGGGAATGTGGAGAAACGCCCCCGACAGCCTGCACGAGTTCTGTGGAATCCAAACAGGATGGACCTGAGCTCAGCCTCCCCGTAAAAACACACCGGGAGGGAACTCCAGCAGAAAGCTCGGCAGCCCAGTTCTCCCAGGCTGGAGGCGCCGGTCTGGGGGTGAAATCAGCAGGTACATCCCAGCTCACAGCCCTGAAACAGCTCCTTGAACAGTTTCCCAGCTTCCCAGCTCCATGCCATGGGTGGTTGCATCTCGAAGAAACTCATCCATCCAGGGAGAAGGCAGCAGTCTGTAAAAACCAGTCCCTGTGAGGCCTCACGAGGCCTGATTTATAAATAATTAACTAATTATAATAAAATGTGGTAACAAACAAGCGTGGTTCAAGTGGGGGAAACCAGAAGACCCCACAAAGGCAGCAGTTCCTCCAAATAATTATGAAGACATTCCATCCACATACAACAAAAAATAATACAGGTCCAAAGAGGACAGAGGGCGCAGCTGGAGCCACAGGGATGGACAAAGGGATACAGCTGAGCATCCTTCTTCCCACCCCACACTTGGACACAAAGTTTCTTCTTGTTCTAGCCACTGAAATGGTGAGGGAGAAAGTAGCTTTGAGAGGGAACCATGTGGAAAAATGAAGCAGTTACTTGAGGGAACAAAAAAAGGGAAAAACATTTGTAAAACCCACAGTGATGGTCTTGGAATGGCCTCTGGAAACAAGGACATGAGCTTCCACATTCCGTGTAAATCCACAACAGGCCGGAGAGAAGCTGGATGCTCCACGCAGCTGGTTGGGCTTCCAAAAGTCAAAATCTTAAATCCCCGTATCCATCCAAATGGTGCAGAGTCCAGAGAATTTGATGTGAACATGTAGGGCAGGGTGATGTGAGAGCAGCAGGTCCCTGATCCATTGGGAAAGGCTCCTCCAGTGCAATTCCCTGTGAAGCTCGGCAATGAAGAGCTGCTCCTCCCGCTCTGTTTCCTGCTTTCCCAGAGGAAAAAGCTCCAGCAGAAGGCTCCAGGCTCAGCTCAGCCCAGCTCCAATGGATCCAGACTGGGATCCTGGTGGCACATGATGGATTCCTCAGGTGCCTGTGCCACTCACTGCCACGGTTAGGGTGAGCCGTGGTGACACCACCAATGCGGAGCTGCCGATGGAATCCAGAGTCAGCAACCCACAGAGGAAAATGTTAAATCCACAGGCATGGCTGCAGGGAAGCTGGGAGAGCCCCGAGCTGCAGAGAGGCAGCTGCAGGGCAGCAGCAGGACGCAGAGCTGTGACACAATGAAGGAAGCCGGGCAGGGAGCTGGGAATACCCATGGAATAGGAAATGGCAGGTCTCAAACAACAACACTGTCACCTCCCCGTGCCACACCAGCAAGGCTCAATCCAGCCAGACCCAGCAACACCGAGCACACAGGAGCATTTTCCTGCCTTATTCCATTTTGGATGGATTCACAGGTTGGCTGTAGGACTGGGAGAGCAAAAATAACCTCTGGCCAGTGACTTCCAAAGGCTGACTTCCAAAGGCTGCTCCCAGCCCAGAGAGCCATCAGATGCCTCTGCCCTAATGGAGCATTAAGCCCCAGGCTGCTGAGTGATGAGGATTTAACAGTGATACCATTAACCATGTAATTGCTTGTCAATTTAGAGGAGATGCTCAGCCACCATGGAAGAAGCCAGGCAGGACCTCCACTCCTGGAATCCCACACGCCCATCCAGCCCAGTGACACACACCACAGAGCTGGGACAGATGGCTGAGATCCCCAACAACCCCTTGGTTCCATCTCCAAGCCAGCAATGCCATGTGCTGTCCCTGCTGCCTCCCCAGTGCCAGCACTCGGTGTCACCAGAGCTTTTCTCCCTCCCTTAAAAATATTTCAAAGGAGAACTCGGGTTTTGGCAGATGGGAGACGCTGGAAGTAATACCTGGCAAGAGATGAAGGCAAGGGTCTCTTAAATGGTCAGCCTTGGCCAGAGTGAGATGTTTGGTTTCTCTGCTGGATTCCCTCTAGCAGGGCTGCGTTATGATTTGGGCCCCAAAGCACAATTAATGTGCTGAGACTGTAGCGAATCCAAGTCTCTTTCCTTTTATTGCTCTTAATCACTCTTCCATCTGTGCAGCTCAGCTCTGCTCCAGCCCCAGCCAGGCACGGCGTGGCCGCAGCCCGGCCGCCATCCCCAGCACGCCCCTCGCCCCCAGACCTGCACAAGGTTCGTGTTTCCATCACTTCAGGAGAGGCAGCAACATCCCACCGGTGCCCCACAGCCTGACCCCGATCCTGCCAGAACCACGGGGGCAAGGGGCAGCTTGCAGAGCAGCCTCAGCCCAGCCTGGACAGCCCTGGGCTGAAAGCCCCTCCTGGCACAGGTGGAGCCCCTACAGGTCACCCTGGAGATGTGCCTCCCACATCTCTGATGTGCTCGGACACTGCCAGAGATCCCTGCAGAAATCCACAAACAGACTGCAATTCAAATACAATCTCAGCTCCTGCCACCTCCCCTCTCCAGATCTTTCAAGCTGTTTTACACCCCCGTGGTACCGACACAGAGGTGCTGCACTGGAGCCCAACCCACCACGGGCACTGAGCTCCTTCCCCCCCATCCCAAGCAGGGCTGCCACTCCAGGGGACACGGAGCCACTTCCAGGTCACAGAGCAGAAGCACCCGCCTGCTCCACTGCACACCAACTCCCTGGGGCCTCCGGGGAGCACGGCTTGCTTACAGCCCCTGCTCCTCCTCCTCCTCCTGCTCCTCCCAGGCATCAGCCACGCAGCCCCGGCTCAGAGCATCCCGTTATTGGTACTATTAATATTAATATCGGTGTCACTTCCTAGCCAGCCCCACTGTGGGGACACGAGCCCCCCACCCCGCACACATCCCCCAGCCCCTCTCCTGAGCTCCAGCACACTGGTTGGGGCTGCTGCCAGCGCCGGGGCTGTGCGGAGGGAGCCCACCCCACGCTGTCACACTGCCAGCGGGGCCGGCAGCCGCCTTCCAGCCCTCTCCCAGCCTTCTCCCAGCCTTGCTGAGGCAGCTGCGCCGGGAAGGGGCCCTGCAGCCCCTGAAATGGCTGTGTGAGCCAGCCCGGCCCTGTCCCGTCCCCGCACGGCGCAGGAGGTGCAGGGCTTGGGTTTCACAGCCACTCCTGCCAGCTCCAGAGCTGCTCCAGAGCTGCTCCAGCCACACGGTCCGGCGTGGAGAGAGAAGGGCCATGGGGCTGCTCCATGGGCAGCTGTGGAGCTCTCCTCCCTGGCATCAGGGCACTGCCAGGCCCAGGCCCATGCCATGAAGCCAGCTGGGATTGCTGTGTCCCTCCCCACAGCTGTACAGGGCAGGTGAGGAGCCTGTGGCTGCAGCAGCTGGGAATGTGACCATCCCACCCCACACTCCATGCTCCAGCAAACACAGTGGGAAAATCCCCAGTTCCAATGCACTGCTGGAAATAGGAATGAAAATCATCACACGTGGTTTGTCTGTGATGGGGTTTGGCTTTCCCTGGCCAGGGCCAGCACTCCCAAAATCAAATTAAAGGGTTAAATTAGCCTTATAGAGAGCAGAGGGACAAACACAGTTAGAGCTGGAAGAAGGGAGGACACCACTCACCACACTCATCCTCACCACCTACAGTTCCATTCTCTCCCATTCTTTCCTGGGGCAAAAGGAGAGCAGACAAACACTGAAGTATCCACTGGAAAAAAGACACTTTACCCAAGTAGTGCTTAAGTGAAAAGCTAATTTCCCATTAAAACAGCTTTCTGGTGGAAAATTATAACCAGCTCTAATTAGTGTCATAATTAAGAGTCACTGCTGGATTGCAGGGAACCTCATCCAGGCTGGAAAGCACATCTTGGCTGCAGGACCACAGCTTGGTGACTCACTCGAGTCCTTTATCATCAACACTGTCTGTGTGGATGAGCTGTGGAAACTCCCAGTGTCCATCCTGCTTTCTGCCCAGCACAGGAGGACCACAGCCCTAAATAAACCCTTTGTCTTCAGTTCTGTCCATCCCTTCTAAAGAAAGAACACATAATTGGGAGAGGAAGGTGATTTGTGCAGTCTCTGTGGTCGCCCCAAGCAACTGGAGACAGGTCAGGATGAAAGTGCCACATAATTCCCCACCTGATGCTCTGCCAGAGTCATTTGTAAGCCCTGCTGGGAGCAGGAGGGGAGGAAACCACTTACTGCCTTTTAACAGGGTGTAAATCTCTCCTGTCAGGCAGCAAAACCTCTGGGAGCTGACTGAGAAATCTTTTGGGAAGGGGATGGAGACAGACAGTGCCATCCCCCAGCTGTAAGCCCACCTGAGCTCGGGTTCCATCCGCACTCCCAGGGGCTCAGAGAAAACTCAGGTGACCAGAGACAGAGAGGCTGACAGAGGGACAGATTCATGTGCAGATCTTCCAGAAGCTCCAGGTGCCTGGGAGAGCTCACGGAGCCAAGGAGGTGCCAGGTAGTGGGGAGGGACAGCCCTGGTGCTATGGGACAGCCAGAAGGAAACCCCACTGCAATTACAGGCAAACTTTGCATAACCACCAGGAACTTCTGGGACTGGGGAGGTGACACTGGTGAAACTCCTGGCCCAGAATTGCAAATAATCCCCTGCCTGCAAGAGGAGCCAGTCCAGGCACTGCTCCCACAGTGCCCATGCACCCACCATAGGCTGGCTCACAGTAGGATCACCTGTGGCTTCCAGTGCTGCACCCCACAACAATTGGAGCAGAAGATGATCCACTGCTCTTGAGGATTGCATGGCAGGACCTCAGGAACTGGTCTGCTCCATGCAGACACCAGTGCATGGACCAAATAGTATCCAGTAACACGCCGAGTTACAGGGTTTGGAAATTTCCAATAAACCCCTGACTCTCCAAGCAAGGATTTGCCTCCTTGCTGAGTAATGGATGGAGGAAGGGGACTCTCTACCCCCAAATCAGAGTTGATCCCACTGCAGCCACCCCCAGATTCCACTGCTCCTGCAGCCCCCTCTCCATGAGGTGTGTAACTCCCACTCCACACTGCCAGGTGAGATCAAAGAGCTCAGGAATTACACAGCAGCAGCAAAAACATCAATTCCAGGGCAAAGAGACTTTGAGTGGAGGATGACTCCAATCCTCCCTGGAAAGGTGACCTGCTGAAGGTGCCACACAACACCCAGGCTGGCCTGGCTGAAGGGTAGATAGACACAGATCCTTAGAAATTAGGGATGGAAAAGGGTGGCATGTCACAATTCATTAATGTCAGACTCTCTGCACCCTGCACGTCTCAGGATCCAAGTGTGATGGTGCTTCCTGGAGTGCCCAGTGAGCTCTTGGTCTGACAGACAGCACCCACCACCACCAGCATCCACCACCACATCCCAGCACCTACCATTACAGACCCCTCCACACCAGTCTGGAGCTGCAGTGATGCCAACAAGCCTCTTCCCAGCACCACAGGAGCAGTGGATTGCAATAGGGACCCCAGGAGAAAAGCCCGGGGAGAGCGTCTTGATGTTATGGTTATTTAAAAATATATGCCAAGGAAGTAACTGCCTGCACCTATCCATGCACAGTTCCCAGCCACACCAGCATGCCAGGATTTGTTTCAATTCCTCATCAAGCTGGAAATTCTTTCTGCCTTAAGAGTCTCCTACTCAACATTTAATCCAAAAGCAGCCACGTTTAATCACTTTCAGTGTCCCAGAGGAACACTGACCAGTGGTGACCACCACAATCCATGCAGCTGCAGCTCCAGGAGATGCCCTGGGATTTGCTGCAGACATGGCAAGAGGAGCAGGGGCTGGAAGAGCCGGGATGAGGAACGAGAAGATGGGATGCACCAAAAAACCTGCTCTGGTGTGAGCCTCCCACCACAGCTGCCAAGAGACCCTTTTTGGGGGGGACAAGCAGATTCCCAGTATCCCAGGAACAGGAGGGCAGAGCAGGAGAGCAGGATCAGGCAGGTGATGCAGGGGGAGATGTCATCTCTTCACTGCCATCACCCCTGCCATCTCTACTGTCACCTCAGTGTTCAGGAGCACTGAGGAGTTAAACATGTTTTGTTTTCTCCTAATGGGTCGTGACAATGTTAAAGGGGTCGTGACAATGCTAGAGATGCTCTTGCAAATCATTTCTCCTGGGGAAGAGCATCCTGGGATGCAGCCAGCCCCATTTCCCAGGCAGACAGCACCCAGTGCCCAGCTCCAGAGCCCTGTGCTGTGCCAGGGCTGTAGGCAGAGCTGGGCTGCCCAGCAGCCAGGGAGATGAGTGGGCACGGGGACCCCTGGGTGGGTGGTTATGGCAGGCAGGGACCCCTGGGCGGGGGTTTGTGGCAGGCAGGGCCCCCCTGGCCCCAGAGCAGATCAAAGCACGGGGTATTTACCTCCCGGCCGGGCCCGGGACACCGGCCCTTTCTGAGGGGGCTTTTCATCCCTATTAGGGCCATGAAAGGCTGAGCCATGAGATCAGCTGCCAGGGGCTGTCCGGGGACAGCGCTGAGCCGAAAAGGTCAGGAGGGAGGAGGAGAAGAGAAAAGAGGCAGAGGCTTAAGGGACAGGGCTCAACAAAATCACATTTACTGTGGTCACGCTCTTCAGACAAGCCTGCAAGACAAGGAACCGCATGTTGTCTAAGGGCCATTATTTGGGTTTGACATGGCCAGGGCCCGGGCTTTGAAGTCGGGAGCAGGACACCGTTAGAGCCGTTTGTGTCCGGCCAGCGGCTCCCACGCGGCATCACCATCCCTGCCAGCGGCTCCCAGCGGGATGGGGATGGGAATGGAGCAGCAAAGCCCCAAAACCAGATGGATGCCACCAGGCTGGCTCTGCTTGGCCCGGGTGTGTCGCAAGCCAGGCCCCTTTGGGTGAAGAATGAGGAAGCCGCTTAATTGGAGTTTTATCAGCAGAAGTTCACAGCTCCCATCATGGCATCAAACGGCCCTTGGGCTTTCAACTCCCCTCCACCAAACAAGCTGTGGGAAGGAGCATGAGGAGCACATGAAAGTGGCCACATTCAAATGGCATCAGCAAAGAGCTGGCAGGCTGACAAAGCCCCCCCCGGCACAGCCCCCAGCCCAAGGAACCAGGGAGGGAATTATCAAATCCCAAGGAATGCAGGAAGGAGTGAGAGCAGCTCTGCACACACGCACTGGCACAGGCTGAAGGCTTCCCAAACCAACGGAAGCTAGAGGAGCACAGCCAGAAAAGCGAGTATGGCAACGTGTCCCAGAAAAGCTCCTGAGGAGGAAGGATGATCCTGGCAGCTGGCAGGGTATAGGTGACCCCCTTCCTCATGCTGAGCTGCAGGAAAACGCTGACGGAGCGTGGCCCGGGGACGAAGCCACATCGCAGCAGCAGCGATGGTTTACAACAAATAACTCTTGCCAGGTTAAGACTAATTGCATCTAAAAACAGAAATGCAAGACAAGGGCTTTAACACAACACTCAGGGTAATAGATCCGCTCTCACTGCATCCTGCTGCCAAGAAGCGTTGGATTGGATTACGGACATTATTACATCAAAAATGGATTGAAGGGCTTAAGGACTCACAATAAACAGCAAATGCGTCGGATTTATGAGGAAACATCTACTAGGACCTTGCTTTTCCTTCAGCATTGTCATCAAACAAGGACTCTGTGCTTGCTTTAAAGAGGCTCATGGGACAGGTTGGACACTGAGGCAGAACACCTGGAAGAACACCTCAGCACCAGCACCACCACATCTGAACAGCTGCCGGGAGTGCACCCTGCGACTGAGGTCTCCACACCCCACTGAACACAGAAGGGGCTTCCAGGACCACCACCAGCTCCAAAATCCAGAGAAGAAGCTGGGAACTATGGGAGCCCATCCAGTTCATCCCCTGCCATGAGCAAAGACACCTTCCTTAACTAAACCAGGTTGCTCCAAGACCTATCCAACCTGGCCTTGAACACTTCCAGGGATGGGACATTCCAGGAATGGACTAGGTGACATTTAACAGTTCCTTCTAACCCAAACTTTCTTTGATTCTCTCATTCAGAGCTCTGGGATAGCAGGAAGCCACTCCAGGAGCTCCTCCTCACATCACCCTGCTGCCAGGACACCGGGATTAATGGATCTCTATCCAGGCACCTCATTACCAGAGATAGTAAAACTGGAGCAAGTTCAAAGAGGAGCAGCAAACGCAATTAGGAGCTGGAGTGAATTAGGAGGGGAGCTGGAGGGAGCTGAACCTGCAGGGCTGGATAAGCCATGGTGGGGCTGGAGCTGCCCACGACATCCCAGGAGTGCAGGCACCAGGCAGGGGGGAGGCTATTCTGGTGGGAAGTATTTTGAAAGGAGGGGACAGGACACTGGGGACAGGGAATCACACCCAGACACCAAAGGCAAGCAGGGAAACACACAGGAGGAGCAGGGATGGAAGAAACCACAGCACATCATGATATAAAACACACAATTACTAAATTCCCAGCTCCTTCACCCTCTCAGCACTTCATCCTGGGGATGGTGCCCATGTCTTGCTGGAGTCCCACGTGCCCCCCCAGACTCTGTCTCCAGCGTAGACATGCAGGCAGATGCTGCTGCATCTTGTTCATTATGGAAAGCCTCAGGAATAAGCATCACCTTTCCTTATCCATCCCCAGGAGCAAAGATGCTTTTAAGGAAAGCCTGGAGCTGGTGTGGAGGGGGTCAGCGTGAGGCTCCAGAGAGGATGGGGACAGGGAACAGCAGCTTTCAAAAGCCTTTTCATTGCTAAGCCGAGGGCTGGGGCCATGTCCCTCCATGATAAAAGTGTCCCTAAACAAGGCTTGGCATATCCAAAGTAATGGCAAGGAGTAGTCCTGAATAGGAGGGACCCCGGGAAGCCCCTCAGCTCCGGTGAGGAGGTTTTCCAGCTGCTGGGGAAGGTGGGGGATGAGTGGCACACGCCCTGCTCCCCTCGGCTCCAGCGTTGCTTCCCCGGCTTAGAAATGAAAAGGGAGAAAAAAACCCTTTTGTGTGTCCAGGCAAAGCTCGGGGAAAGGGAGGGGAGAAAAATTGGGGGGGAAAAAAAAAGACAACATGTGGGTGGTCTGCTCAGGAGACTTTTGACTTTGTTTTTTTGGCTATTTTATTTCTTGGCAGAAAGAACTCCTGGGGCTGCTCAGCAGAGGGTATGGCCAGATCACAGGAGCATCCTCAGCCCACCCAGGGGCCAAAGTTCAGCTGGCAGCTCCCAGCTCCGAGGGGTTTCGCATCAAAGCTTGGAGGAGTCAAGAGAAATTAAAGTCAGAAACGGTCCAAGGCAGGGGCAGAGGGCACTGCCGGCCCCCTGAGGAGAGGGGGGGCACCCCACAGGGATGCTCCAAGCACCCCGCTCACTGTATCCCTATACAGCCTGAAACTGGGAACAAGAGGATAAATAGGATTTCATATTAAAAAAAAAGTTCAAAAGGCTCAGCCCAACATCCAACGGGACGGGACACACAGCAGGGATTTCCCAACCTGGGCTACACTGTTTGCAAAATCCCGGCTGCGTGTCCCGTCGGATGTGCAGCGAGCCGGAGCCAGTCACCTGCAGTGACCCAGGTGTGCTGGCAGCCTTGGAGGGGAGCTGGCATCGGCTCAAAGCTGCGGGGGCCCCGCGGGAGCCGCGTTTGGAGTCGGCAATGCACCGGCGGCCGCTTGTGAAAGCACCTCCCGAAGCTCCGGGAGGTTGATTTTCACTTCAGTATTCGTGTGAAATGCAAAACATCTCCTTAAAATTTGGGTAATTCAGAGGCTGGTAAATCCTTCTGCCTCCACCTTCCTGATGGTTACCGTAAGAGGGATTCCATATTTCTTCTTCTCGGTGCTTTGTTCACCTCCTGAGTTCATTCTGGGGAACCTATTTGTCTTTGAGGGCTCTTTGCAGCCTGAGAGTCCCACAGGCTGTAGCTCAGAGGACCCCAATTTCAGCCCTCATTAGCTTGATGACTATGTCAGTGCTTGAATGTGACCCCCAAACACAGAGGAGCCACCGACCAAGTGCTTCAAGATGCTTGGCTGACCCAAGCCCGGCACTTTGGCTTCTCTTCCAAGTTTTTGCCCACTGCAGGCAAAGCTTGTATTTAATCAAGCTTTCCATCAGCTGAAGGATGGCACAAAGGCTGAACTTTGCCATCCCAGAGCCACCAGGCTGGTGCAGCTGTGGTAAGGGAGATGGGAGCCTGCATGGGAGTTGTGCCAGGGGTTTTGGCATCCCTAGCCCATCTGGGGCATCTGGGCTGGGATCAGGGTATCCTGCCCACAATGGCTTCAAAGCTGGTGCCTCTCAAGTGACACAGAACAGACATCCCCATGTCTCGACAGTGACAGCTCTGGAAGAGCCTGGCCCTGCCACAGTGACTCAGCCTTGCAGAGCCCACAGTCGCTGCCAGCACCGAGCCCAGCTGGCTCTGCAGGTTGTGGTGCCAGGTCATCACTGCTGTCACCCCTCCTGTTAGGAGAACTTCCCTGGCTGACCATGCAGGAGCCACTCTGGCATCTCCACGGCCACACAGGGAACAGAGCCCCCCACGAGGCCCTGTCACCACCCGGCAAAATTTGCCATGACAGAAGTGATGAGGGCTCAAGGCTGACCTGCCAGAGCCAGGCCCAGCTGCTTCCTCTGCATCAAGTTTATTCCAAATTATTCTGCAGCAAGAGTCCAACAGCCCCAGCCAGGTTTGCTGGGGACATCCAGACCAACACTCTCACCACAGAACCACGCTACAGCACAGCCTCCCTGTCTCCACCGCCCGCCATGGCCTTGCTGCCCCCTCCCAAAGATTCCAGGCTAAAAATACCCTGCTTCCAGCCGGGAACACACGGCTCCCACGGCCGGCAGCTCGCTCCCACACAGGCAGTGACCCCTGTGCCAGCCGCTCGCCGCAGAGCTCACGGCACGCAGCGAGGGGAGCTGAGCCGTGGCCGCCGTGCCCTTTGCAGTGCACCCAGCCAGGCGGGGACAGCCAGGCTGAGGAGGAGGGGAGGGGACAAAGAGAGAGCTGGCAGCGCTGCCCAGACACGGCTGAGCTCCCCCTTCATCCAGAGCAGGCACAAGGGGATACATTTCTGTGCAGCAATCCCCTGCATGCACAGACCACAGGCCCCAAGAAAATTCCAGCCTCCTCTCTCTCCCCTTCATAAAATGCCATGGTGCACCAAGACACAAACAGAACAAGTCAGTGTACAGAATTTTTCAGCCACTTCAATGATATCACACCCTGGACACCACCAGCACTTCCCGGTGCTGGGGCTGCTCTTGGAGGCAACACCCAGGAATAAGGACAAGCATCACCATTCCTCTTTCTCCCCAGCCCCAAAACAAAACCCCGTGACACTTCCAGCAAAGATGGCAGCAAAAAATAGGCTCCAGGCATGACAGTGCTCCAGGGCTGACCCCAGATGGGGATGTGCTCCTGCTCCCAGCCACGAGCAGGGCAGGGGACACAGCAGAGCAGCCAGATAGGGACTGGTGACCCACTCGGCCAGTGACACATTCCTCCCCCTGCTCCCATCCAGCGGGACATATTTTCCATCCGTGTCAGCTCTCTGCACCAGCCAAGTCACACACAAGCGCCTGGTGACACTCTCCAGGCGCCCGAGCCCTCCCGAGCCAGGGCTGGCAGCGAGGAAGAGGAGGGCGACTCACA
Organism: Onychostruthus taczanowskii; assembly: GCF_017590055.1. Classification (NCBI taxonomy): domain Eukaryota; kingdom Metazoa; phylum Chordata; class Aves; order Passeriformes; family Passeridae; genus Onychostruthus; species Onychostruthus taczanowskii. The sequence continues at coordinate 10,382,833 of NW_024498462.1, forward strand.
TGTGATGAAGTAATCCTGCTGCCGCTTGAATTCCAGGCCCATGTAGTTGGGGCTGAACTCCTGGAACTTGATGGTGAAGCGGATCTCCTGCTCGGGCCGGTTGCACGTCACCAGCACGTTGGGGTCCATGACAGTGCTGCAGGCATCCGCCTGCTCCTTCCTCACCAGGTACAGCTTGTAGTACTCGTAAGGCTTGGACGGCTCCGCCTTGGGGCAGATAATGTCCAGTTTATCCCCAATCTCTGGGTAGATGACCAGCCCCTTCCCAGTCATGAACCTGGAAGAGAGGAAGGTAAGAGGTTACCACGTGCTGAAGCAGAAGCCACACTAGCCCAGCCCACCCCACGCTGACACCATTTTTGCACTTCAGCTCTGCTGCTCCCCCTCTGTAAGACAGGTTTTGACACCGAAAACAAATTCTCCTCTTCCCTCACCATCCCAGTCTGTGCATGGAGCCAGCACAGGCTCCTGCTGACAGTATCAGGGCTGGCTTGGGTCAGTCCCACTCGCCAGCCATGATAAGGGTGGGCACCCTTCCCGGCCCCAAGCCTGGCATCCAACCGGGAATGAGTCTTCCCACAAAGGGCTGGGAGACGCCACGGCTCTGCCCGACGGCCAGGCAAGGAGCTTCCTGCAGGGACAGGCAATAATTAGGCATAGGGAGAAGTCCTGACAATGGGGTGAAGGGAGGGATCCCATCCACGCCCCAGCTCCCTGAGGAATTCCTGTCCTTAAATGGAAGGGAAGGAAGCATCCTGCAGGACAACTTCTACTGAGCCAGGCTCAACAGCGTGCCCAGGAGCGTGGGAGGACCGGATGGAGAGGAGCAAGGAGGGAGGAAAGCTATTCGGGGCTGGAAGGCAGGGCATTGGGAAGGGTAGGAAGGCAAGATGCTGATAATTAACATTCGGATCTCGTTACGGTGGGGCAAGGCACTGATTAGGTTTTTTTTCAGCGTGAAGGAGAGGATTAGGGCAGCAAGGAGGGAAGAAGCAGATCATCTACTTTGATGTAGGCAACTAAAAGCATTCCTGATGGGAGATAAGGTGGGAATGGATTTTCCTGCAGAGTTATCTCTGCTGCAACTCCCTCACGTAATCTGGGCACGGCAAACGCAAAGTGAGCACTTTGCCAAGGCTGCATGGCCGTGCTTCCCCTTCCGCTGTCGGACACAGCCCATCCCTGCCCCAGCCCACCCCGGAGATTGGATGGGGCCAGGATACCTTCTCCCCCGGCCAGCTGCTCCGGCTGGAGCTGCAGGCTTCGTGGAAGGAAGATCAAACACACAAGACCAACCTGCTTTGTGGCTCCATGCAAGTCTTAGCAAGAAGCCACAGAGCTGGAACCAGCACCAGGCCTTTGGCTGCAGGAGCCTAGGAGATCCACAGGCTGGGCTGGAGCAGGCAGGCGGAGCCAAAGCCCACGCACCCCCAAGTGCCCTTGGCACAGGCTCTGGAGCTCAGTGCCAGCTGTAGCAGCAGGGCAGACACGCAGACATCATCTGCACCTCACTTGCAGCTTGCCAGGTCAGAGGAGCATCCCAGGCACCCAGAGCACGGCAGAGGGATGGCAGGCACAGCCCCATCAAGGAGCTGGATTTAGAGGGGTTATGGGTCCATCCTCCCTGTCTGGCTGCAGCTCCACCACATCAGCTCCAGTAGTACCCAAGCAGCACAACAGGGCAGCTGAGATCATCCCAACCCTAGCACCAGTGGCACAGCAGCACCTTGGCCACGTGAGGTTGCAGGGAGTTTTGTACAAGTCGTAATTCAGGCAGAAGGTGACCAGGAAACAGCGGGAAACTTGGCCCCTGGAGGGTCTTTAGGGACGCAGGTGGGATGCAGAGCCCACCTCCGTCCCGGCATTGCCGGCAGGTGAGCCATGCTTTGCTTCAAACTACCAAGTAGGTCACCTGGCCAGCGGCCAGCACGCACTTCCAAAGGCTTGGGAGCGATAAAGGTTTCCCCACCCACGGCCAGAGCCCTGACGCAAGGCCGGAGCGGGAGCAGGAGGCAGGAGCAGCCCCCGTCCCTCCCTCCCCGCCCGGCCGCAGACACGCAGCGCAAGTGAACACTTGCACGGGTTCCCACCCCGAGAGGCAGCTGGATCCCACACTCCTTTCTCCACGGTTGGGCTGAGTCAGAGGCTTCCTGGCACAGGACTCTGGAGTGACTCAAGCTCCCTCCTCCAGCTCCTGCCAGCTCCCTCCTGCCCAGAAGATGCCAAACAGGAAGCCACAAACAAGTCAAGCAGATGTCTTGCACCGCCGGAGCAGGAGGAGAAGGCTCCTATCCACCCTCATCTCCATACCAGGAGGACCTATCACACCTCTGTGGCCAAAACCTTGGCCAGCACCTGCAAACCAACCGGTCCCTGGGCCACCAGCCTGTTGGGATCAGGCCAAATGGATTTGTAAGCAGGGGAGGGGCCACGAAGCAACCGAGGGAGCTGAGAACCTCCCAGTACCACATCCTGCTGGCACCTCTTCATCTCAGGAACTTCAGGACCAAGGTCTACCTTAGGTTTATGTAAGGATAAAACAAGGAGGCAAATCCTTTCCACGAACGCTCAGCCTCAGCTCCAGAAGCACACAGCTGCTGTCTGGGAATTAGCTCAACATCTTCCAGATCCACGCAAACGTGGAGCAAGACAGATCCACCTCCCTGTGCGTGGAGCTTTTGCGCTGCTCCCTCCAACCGCTGCTCCCCACCAGCCACAGTCCCACCTGCACAGACTGTTCTCCCTTTGTCCTCCAGTTTTCCTCATTTTTTTCTCCTCCATTTCCCCTCTTCTCTAACAGCAGGGCCGTTTCCAGATGACAGCCTGGGCAGCACAGGAGAGGAGATAAACCTGAGGCATGTATCTCGAACCCCTTAAACAGCTCTTCCAGCTTTTCACCACACACAGAGACCTTTCTTTCCCCCAAAAATTCTGCTTTGTCACAAGAACAGCTTGTGATGATCGTCCTAGGGAAGACCAACAATAGCTCCCACTATGCCAGAGGCTGGTTCTCTGGGAAATTCTCCTTTAAAATACACAGTGAAAAGCAACATTTATCACAAGAAAAGGAGAGGGAAAAAACGTCCAAAAATTGTCACATGCTGCCTGAACACAGGATTTCAGCCAGTACAGGAGACAAGGTATTTTAGTTCCAAGGGATGGTTGAAGACAAAAAGGAATTACACTCTTGACTTGTCTTCACAAGGACATGTCTTCAGATTTATCTTAACCCGGAGGAGCGAACAGAGCAACTCTTAAATTAACAGGGAAATTCATTGTGCCCTCAGAGCACCCACTGTAATTTCCAGGGAGGGAAGGGGGAATCTGCTGTTCCTCTGGAAAATACAGCTTGATTTCCCTGTTTTATGGTGGGAAGGGAAAAAAAAAAAGAGAAAAAGTAAAACTTAGCTCAACCTTAAGGCTGAAACAATTCTCAGCATTAAGAATCACTCTCCTCTACCTTGCCCACCATGCAGGAGGAAGAGGATAATGGCTCCAGCTTTATTCCTACCCCATCCCTGAAATGTCCAAGATCAAGTTGGACAGGGCTTGGAGCAACGTGGCATAGTGGAAGGTGTCCCTGTCCATGGCAGAGGGTGGAACTGGATGAGCTTTAAGGTCCCTTCCAACCCAAACTGATCTGGGATCCTGTGATTGGCACCATCACCAGTTCACAGGTAACATCCCACATTCTTCCTGGTGTCCAAGGGGATGGAAAGGATTAACTACAGCCGCTAAAGCTTAAAACAAGTATTTTTTTGCCAGCTGAGCAGGTGGAGAGGGCTTGCAGCTTCATCCCTTAAAGCCCCTGAGGTGATTTTTGGGTGGCATCCGTGGCTGCCCACCTGCAGAGGCCGGGGACCATCCCGGCCATCCCAGGCAGGCATCCCCATCCCCAGCGCCACTGCAGGCCCCCAGCTCCCGGCCCCGCAGGTTCCTTGGGAGCGATCAGGTGGCAGCGTCCAATTTCCTCATTGTTTCGGGAGGTGTTTTCTGATGGGAAAGGTGAAAAGGGGATTTGTGAGCCTTGTAAACCGATTCCTCTGAGTTGGGTAAACAACGGGAGCTCTGTTGGCAGCAGGATGCCGGGATGCCGGAGGAGGGAGATGGGATTAAAGTGCAGCCTCTCCCGTGCCCTGAGTTGGGGGGCTGCTGGTGGGGCCCCCAATCCCTTACAGAGCCCCCCTCACTTCCTCTTGGGGGTCCAAAATACAGGATCTGATGGAGCGACTGGGAGCTACAGGTGGGACCTGCTGAAGAGCCATGGACTCAGCCAGGGCCCAGTGTCACAGGCATCCCAGAGAGGGTTTGCTGGGACAGGAGGAAGAACACAAACTAAGGAGGAAAACCAAGCAAGTTGGCCAGAACAAGATCAGGAGTTATACCGGGAATGATATCCCACTCCTCCACATCCCCCTCCCATGCAGGCACTCTCCTCCACATGGGCACACATGGATAGACGTGGATGAGCCACCACATTCCCAGCAATCCCACAGATGCAAGTGTCCTGTAGATAAGTCATCTGGAACCTTAAAATCCAACAGTCCCTCACCTCTTCGTTAGGAAAGACAAAAAAAGTGGCTTAAAAATACAATTTTTTAGAAGAATGGGTTGACACATTTTCCAACTGCTCTCTCCCAGGATCCAGGCACTTCTTGCACCACATCAACCACAAAACCTCCGGGGCAGCATCACCTTTCCCCACATCTACAGCATACGATGCCCCTCACCTGATTCCAGGCTTGGCAGAAACAGAACAACATTTCCCAAGAACCTTCTCCTTGGAGAAGATGTTCTAAAGCCGATGCTGACATACATATAAGATGACATATGCTAAATGCTGTTTGCTTCAAAGAAATCCAAAAATAACTGGATCTTACATGGAGGACGTGTATGTCTGGCAGGGAAGGCTGACAGTGCCCGGCAGAGCGAGACCTGCAGGAGCTGGGAGGTTTTCCTGGTGTCTGGGCAGCTGAAGCCCCCATGGGCCCAGCTCTTCACACCAACAGAGCATGTGAGTCCTTCCAGACGGATCACAGCTCCCACCCACAGGAATCTCCTCAGGGAAGGGATGGGAAAGGGCCAGATCCAGTAAAAAAGCCAAAGCTCCAAGTTCAAACTGGGTGTGGGATCCTGAAAAACACTCCTGAACCCTGCGATTTGCTGGTGCCCAGCCACACACAAATCCAATCCTGCCCTCTCTGCCTCACTCGTCCAAGCTTCCCTGGGACACAGCAGCCATGCCCAGGCGCTGGTGGGGACTCTCTGCCACGGGCCAGAAGAATCAGTCCTGTCCCCACAGCTGTTTTCCAGACCCCAATGTCACAGAGCCACATTACATTCCTGCCATTGCAGCGTCCCTGCACAGCTCGTCCAAAGCTCCCTTAGTGACACCCCGCCACCTCTGCCCTTGCCTAAATCTGTATTTTCATCAAGAAAGAGAATTAAGAGGTCAGTAGTAAAAACTCGAACCTAATTTAAGTGAAGTGGAACGTCACAGGTCAAACAAGATTAACAGACAGGGACAAACACATGGTCCTCAGGGAGCTTGAGCTGAGAACATCAGTCACCCCCTGTGACAGGGAGAGGTTCTCCTGCTGACACCAGGAGGTACCAGTGAGACAGAGCAGCCCTCACCCAGCTCACTTCACATCTCCAGAGCGGATGGCAATCAAGCCAGTGGAATTACACCTAATCCCAAAGGCCCACCTGACTGATCCCAGCACAACACCAACATCCACAGCCCTTCCCCAAAGTGCTGCCAGCACACAGAGGCACAGCCCCTTTCTCCTATTTGACTCCCCATTCAGCTCTTGGGAACAAAGATACTCCGTGGAAGGAAGTTAATTACAAGTGGAATGAAAAGGTTCCTCCCTCTGTATCTGTCGCCTTCTCGCTCGTCCATCGCACCGCTCATCACCACAAGAGGGTAAATAGGAGCACACGAACCCCCACGCTCTCAGATCCCACTCCTTTCATGTGCTCCTCTATTATTAGTCTCCTTTAGAACAGCCTGCCATCTTCTTTCCCCCTGCTAATCTATGGATAATTATTTTCCTTGCCCTTCAGCAGCCCTCTTCTATTTCTGCTCTATCCTTTTGGAGCCGAGGTGGCCACACAGAGCCAGCAATTCCAGGTATCTGAAAGCAGCTCACATCTCCTCCACTCCTTTGGTCTCCACTGTTCAAGGAGATATTTTTCACCTTCCACCACCCCCCAGCTCCTCACCATCCCTGGGAGAGAGAACAGCCTCTGCTGAGCCCCTCCAGGGCCGTCCCATCCAGTCCCCCTCCCAGATACACTCTAAGGCCCTTTTTTTTTCCTCATCTCGGGTTTAATGAGGCCCATTCAACCCTCCCAAAGACAAAAGGCCCTTCTCGTTTCCAAACGGATTTACACGACGCATCAGTGAGGCATAAACGGGTCTCCATGGCAACACTCACCGACCCCCCCCAGCTCTGGGATGCCATTTTCCAACTCTACTGCTCCCCAAAACCCTTTTGTTGCTTCTCTGCCAGCTGGGAAGCTCCTTGCAAGCTGGTAACCCCCCACCTCACCCGCCCAGGGGTGACATTTTTTGAGGTGAAGTTACGAGATGCCCAAGCCAGTGTCCCCTGGCACAGACACCCTGGAAAGCTCCGCACTGTGACCGACTCCAGGTCATGGTCAAGCCAGGGTTGGGACTGAAAGGAAGGGATGGACCAAGTGCAAGGGAAGACAAACCCAAACTGCCCCTCTCTGCCCAAAAACGGGGGTGATGCCCAAGGCAGTGCGGTCTGTCCATGCTCAACACCAGCCCCAGTCACAGCACGGCTCCCAGCACCTCTCCACAGGGAAACCACTGGCTCTGGGGATTCCCATGGCTTTGGCAATGGCCAAGAGGCCACTCCAGTGCTTCACACAGAGGTTTGGCAAACACTGCACCATAAGTCTCCCCAGGCAGCCTCAAACACCAAAGGTTGAGAGAGCACCTTGCTTACATTGAACAGCCCTGGAAGCAGGGAAGGTGAGATTCAGGGAATGTGGGATGCAGGGAATGTCTCACTGTAGCTCCCTGAGCTTTGTTCACATGTTGCAGTCACTGCCATAGCTCTGAAGACCAAGCCATTACCCAGCATCTGGGGAACACACCAGAGAGCCCACTTTTTCAGGAAAATACCCACCACTGCTGGGTTTCTCAAGCGAAGTCAGGAGCAGAATCCTGGTTTCAACTGCAAACCTGCAGCTTGTGGACAGGTCTGCTTCCCCCTCCTGCAGTCCAGACCCCTTCTCCTACCACCAGCCAAGAGCAGAGGAGGGTTCCAGCCATCAGGATGCTGGGAGAACAGGTCAGCAGGCTTCAGGAAAGCTGGCATGGATACTGTGGGATGCCAGCCACACCTCAGCACCCACAGAGAGCAGCTGCCACCACAGCTGGTGACATCCCTGGCCCCAGTGACTCAGCCCTCCTGTGCCACAGCAGGGCTGCAGGAAGGGCTTTCTCCCTGAGCTATCCCCATAATTACAGCATGGCCAGGGAGAATATCCAAGTGCCAGACTCCCCACGAGCTCCAAGGAGGATGACAGATCATCACCACCGAAGGCAGCACCCACAAATGGAGAATGTTCTCCTTTGTCCTATTGTGGGCTCAGCCAGGAAGTATCCTGATGCCAGTCCATCACTTCCAGGAACAGCTGCTGACCACTCTCATGCCCCAAGGAAGAGGAAGAAGAGAAGGGGGAGGAGAGGGAAGGCTCCCAGCCCTCACAGCAGCCGGGCCTGCCGTGAGCAGCCATGTACTGCTCCATCCTTCGAAGTCCGCGCATACTCCATGCACCCGGACGCTGCACCCGAAAGATCTCAATGCAAACCTAGCAAGGGGGAAAACAAAACCTGCTGCTAATTGAGGGATTTTGGAGTCGATTTAATTAGGGCCAGAGCACTGGCGCAGGCTGCTGCTGCCACCTGCAGCACTCTCCACAGCCGCTGGCGTGGGCTCGGGGGACCCCAAGCTCCCGCCCACGCCTGCCTGGGGTCCAGACAGGGAATGAGGAACACCAGGAGTCCTGCAGGCTCACCCCCATCACACACCCACCCCCCAAACCCGTTATTTCCCAGCACAATAAGCACCTCCAGCAGCGACGGAACCAAGGGCTTGGCCAAAAATAAAGAGGAAGAAAAGCCATATTTTCTCCCTGGAGTCAGATCGTCCCGATCTCCCCTCGGAGGAATCAAGAGGGGCCGAGTTATCTAATTAATGCTGGCAGAAGCGGGAGGCCGAGGGCTGGGGGATGGCGGCGGCCCACAAAGGCGGCGTGGGGAGCGGTCTCCCCGCCGCCGCCGCCGGCATCCCCCGGCAATGGGGCCCCACGCTGGGAGTGAGGTAAGAGGGGATTCAAAGGGGGGTTTGTCAGGGGTTTTGTTTTTGGAAACGGGGGAGGGGAAGGGGACAGGGCTTGACAAGAGCTGACAGACAACTGAACAAAACCATAAGGGGCCATGAATGGCAACACGGCGCTTTAATTGGCGTAGGAATGGAGAGAGAAGTGAGACAATGAGGCTGGGCGGCGGCAGCAGTGGGCACTCACCTTCTCCTCCCCGCACCCCAATCCCTACCCCAACAGAGGTTGGCAGCTGGAGGCTGCACCGTGACCCCCATGCCAAAAAACACCACCTAAAACCCACAGGGAGAACACGAAGGCGGAACGACAGAGCCCAGCACACGTCAGGCATCACAAAACCCTGACGGCACCAGGAGCGGCACAGTCCGGGCCCCGGGATGCTGCAGACATTAAATGATCCATCGGAAGCAGCTCATGTTCCCGCTCGGCTCGGTGTGTTTTCCGGCTTCGGTTTGGCCACTCGTGCCCTGGCTACGGCCCCGCTCATCCGGAGGACGGGGGGCCAGGAGGGGGAGAGAGGGAGAGGCAGGTTAAAAGGGAACACGGTTGGATCAGCAGGGTTCCCACTCCTTCCCTGACCCCTCCGAAATAAAACGGAGGAGATTTCGTCTCCCGGTCCAAAGCAAAGAATTACTTTGGCAGGGGCTGCGGCGGCGGCCGGGCGCCCACTTGGAAGGGAAAGCAGCAGGAATATGCCCAAGGAACCCAAGACAAGCCCTCCCCGCCAAGCCCCGCTCATTCTCATGCAGATCAACCCCAGCCGGGACAGAACTGAGGCAAATTGCAGGCCCCCCTCCCCAGAGCAGGGCCGGGGGCACAGGGAAGGGAGGGTGGGGGGCTCAGCACATCAGACCTGACAGAAACCTCGGTGTTCTCCAAGATCCCCCCTCTTCCCACCTCTCATTTTTCAAGCTCAGTTGTGAAAAAAAAGAATAGAAAGCTAAGAGCCAAGAGCTGAAGTTACAGCTGGTAGTTGGGCCTTAGGAGGGAAGGAGCCCCTTCCTTCCTGATGCCCCACATAACCCTGCACCCCACACACACAGTTTGCAGGCAGGAGTCTCAAAACTCTCCATGGGACAGTAACTGGGTGCTCCTGCATTCCAAGGGGCACAAGAGGGCTCCCCAAATCCCTCAGCTTCCCACTTCACTGGCCACCTCCAAAGCAAGGGAGAGGAGCCACCAGCCTCCCCATTTTTCTGAGAAATGCCAGAAAAATAAAGCCCACACATGTCCTGAGGAACAGTAGAAACCACAAGGTTTCTACTGCCTCCTAGAAGCCCCTCTCTGTGTCCCAGGGCTCAGGTTTCCATCCCTCTGAGGGCTGGGAGGCAGCTCCAGAGCACCCACCCAGGTCCCTGGGGCTCTGGCTCAGCCCGGGGATGCAATGCTGCGGTTTGAAGGATTAATCCCAATGCTAGGAACTGGGCAGGGAGGAGCAAACCCTGCGGAGGGTTCCCCATCCCAGCTGTGGGATGCCCTGCCCTGCCCTGACAGGTCTCCCGGGTTTCGCCAGCCCTGCCAGCCCCTGGTCCCAGGGGAGCAGCGTCACCCCCACCGCGCCGCCCTGACTCACACCGGGCCCCTTTGATCCCCCGGCTCCCGGAGTGGCCAAACGAGTTCTGGCATTCCAGCTCTGGCTCCCGTCTGGAAGCGCCATCTTCCCAGGCAGCTGCAAATCACCAGCCCTCAGCCCCGGCGTCATTACTGAGAACTTGTTCTGCTGCCACCGGCACTGGGGGTTATTAAGAGCTTCCCAACCCCCATCCCAACACAGGCCATGTGCACATCTGCCCACAGCTGCCCAGCTAGAAGGGACCCTGATGACCATCCAGTTCCAATCCTGTCATGGGCAGGGACACCGTCCACCAGCCCAGGTTGCTCCAAGCCCTGTCCAACCTGGCCTTGGACACTTCCAGGGACCCAGGGGCAGCCACAGGTTCTCTGAGCAACCTATGCCGGGGCCTCCCCACCCTCACAGGGAAGAATTTCTTTCCAATATCCCATCTAACCCTGCCCTATGACAAGTGGGAAGCCATTCTCCCTTGTCCTGTCTCTCATCTAAAATCCCTCTCCAGCTGTCCTACAGACCCTTTAAGCACTGGAAGGGGTTCCAAGGTCTCCCTGGAGCCTTCCCTTCTCCAGGCTGAACCAGGTCACCCCATGTTCCTCCCTCCCACACCAATCCCACCACCAGCTCACTGCACTCAGCTGCCCCAGACCTTTGGCCCAGCTCCACGGGGGTGGATGGGGCTGGGTTAGGTCCGGCAGAAAAAGCTGAAGATGAGTCACAGGACCTCAAAAGTTCATTTGTTCTCTCCTCTCTTGTCCTCCTGCACATAACTGAGCGATCACCAAAGCCTGGAGAGCCAGCTCTGCAGGGAAGCTGGATCCAGTCTCCTCCTCCAGTCCTGCTCTGTTGTCACTCAGCAGGGCAGAAACTGCCCCTTTCTCCCCAGACCTGTTCCCAGTGCTGCCCACACCCCTCTTTACTGCAAGTGGAACAACAGCCCGAATTTTCTCCACGTCTACACCAAAAAGACCCTCCTAAAGGTTTCACCACTGGGAAGAGTTGGGACATTCTTGTTCTCCTCCTCAGCAGCCCTTCCACTGCTCCCAGTTTACCCAGCTGAGGACTGATGGGAAGAGCAGCAGCTGAGGGAGGGGCCAGGAGAGAGGCCAGCACAGCACAGGAGTGTCAGGTTTTAATTCCTCCTCCAGTACAAAGAGATCTGGCTTGTAGTTGCTTTTATTTTTAGGCCAGATTTACAAGTACAGCTGAACTTCAATCCAACGTACAACTTCCAGCTGGGAATGGGAGAGGAGAGGAACCAGAACCCAGCCAGAGATCTCGGGACTGGTGCTCCTTTCCATCTCCAAGGATGTCACCAGACTCCGCCAGGACACACGGCTCCCACTCCCAGAGGGAGCTTTCACAAGGCACTAAGCAAAGCTCATGTTTAAACCTAAAAATAACCCAGCCCTTGGGCCTGGGGAGGAGGAGGAGGAGGGCAGAGCACCCAGCCTGTCCCGCTCCAGCGCCAGCAGTTTCCAATTGCCTGCGGACGGGGAGTGTTCCCAATCCTCCCCCCAGACAAAATCCTCTGCCTTGCCACCCACACTCATGGAAGAAAACTGGCGTGAGCCACAGGGGAGACCAAAGTCTCCCCCAGCCACATCCTGCCCCCCTGCTTTGCTGCCAGATGCGACCCCCCAGAGCCTTGTCCCAAGATCCCGCTAGCTGCGGCGTTCCCAGCAGCGCTCCTTGCTCCACTCAGCGTGTGCCACCGGGCTGGGGCCACGTCCCAGCCATGCCACCACGCTGGGAGCCTGAGAGGGCTGATGACACCAATGCAACAGGAGTTCATTCCAAGGCTGGTGTCTGTCTGTCCTGCTGAGGCAGAGCCAGTCCCAAGTCCCCAACAAACAGCAATCCTCAAACCCACCGGAGCTCTGAGAGCAGAGACCAACCCCCACCTTGGAGCGATGGTTTTGGGTGCCCCCTAGAAGAGGGGGTCCTTCATCCTGGCTTGGGAAAACCCCAAGTGAGCAGCACCAGTGTTGTTGTGGGTCCTCCCTGCCCTGCCCTGCAGCCCCTGGCAGGACTCACCCACACAAATCCCCCACCAGACTCCAAATCTCCTCCTTGACCCTCAGCTCTTCCATCCCGCCCTGCAGCTGCCAGCCCCTGGCAGGACTCACCCACACAAATCCCTCACCAGACCCCAAATCTCCTCCCTGACCCTCAGCTCTTCCATCCTGCCCTGCAGCTGCCAGCCCCTGGCAGGATTCAACCCACAAACCCCACGGTGGACTCCAAATCTCCTCCCTGACCTCCAGCTCCTCCATCCCTTTCCTGCTTCCCTCTCCCAGAAAAGCCCTACATGGGGCTCTAGCTACCAACTATCCCGCTTCACTCCAACTCCCTCAATCCATTTAAGTCTTTTTTTGTATGTAAGGTGTTTTTTTCTTTGCCTTTCTCTTTTTTTAACTTATTAAGGAGAAAGTTCAAACCGTTGGCAGTGTCTGCGACGCACTAATTTGGAACTTAGTGCGGTGTCGACATTGCATTAAGTATTTCTGTCAACCATGAGGACACACCATGTCTGTGTAAGAAATTACACCAGCAATTATAGCTAAAGAGGCATGTAAAATTTAAAAAAAAAAAAATTAATGTATTCAGAAATGATAACTGACATTCTTATTAGGATTAATCTAATTTTAGTAGACTCATTTATATCCTGCCTCTGGATAAAAAATGAGTTTCAATTTTAAAACCTGGATAAAAAGTGGCATTTTTTAAAAAAGTACTTTTAGAAGTCACCCTGCATGATTAAGCGGGATGATAATGCGAGGAAGCTTAACAAAAAGCTGTGCCATTAAAGGAGATATTTGTTAAACAAAACAGAAGCAGAGATATTTATCAAGCCCAGCAGATTATTCCAGGGTAACTCTGGACCTGGCACTGCTGGGTGTTGCTTGCGGTGGCAAGTTAATGCAGAGAAATTTGGGAATGGCAGATAACGGGGAAGGGGCAGGAGTTTTGGCGGGTGCATCCTGCAGCAGCACCAGGGAATGGCAGCACTGAGGAGAGCCATCCATAGCCTGGATGAGTCCATGCCTCACTGGACATGGCAGGCATAAGGCAAAACACAGGAGTCACTCACAGACTGGGGGAAAACCCCTGAAAAGTCAGTCAGTTCAACATACCCAAAAAGGGGGAACACCAAAGTCCTTCCCAAGGTTTGCTGAACACCAAGTGGGGCTGTGCCTGTTCCAGCATGGCCCAGCCCCCCTCCATGGCACCGCCTTAGATGGGCTGCTGGTACAAAATGTGGCTGTAGTGCTGGCATGTTTTATTTCCATGGCAATGGGTGCTTTGATTGACACAGGTTCTGACAGGGCACAGGAGAGTCTCTTCTCCCTGTGCAAGCCCACCACACACTTCCTGCTACATCCATCTCCAGCAACACCTCACTGACCCACAAGATGAGGAACCAGCCAAGAGGCCTCCTCCAAGCTCACCTGTTGCTCCATGTCCCCACATCCACATCCCCCATGTGTCCATGACCACCACATCCCATGGGACACTGATGAGATCCCAGCCAGGGGACACTGATGAGATCCCAGCCATCCCAAGGTGCAGGACACAGAGGCAGGAGGGCACGGGTAGCCTGCACGGCCAGGATGGGAGCTGCAGCACCCACAGGGCTGGGCTCCTTCCTCTCACCCACATCCCCCATTACAAGGGAATTAAGCACGGAAGCAAAGCACCAAAAGATTTAAGAATATGTGGAAAGAGTCAAAAGACGAAGAGGGAAAAAATCCCAGGCTGATTATTTTATTTTCTCCTGACAGTTTGAGCCACAATGGCCAATAAATCCCAATTACGGATTTTAAAAATGCTTCCTGCAGACACTTAGACCATCAAGGCAATTCTGGGCTCCCATAACTCCTGGTTTATGATGGTCATACATGTCAGTTTTCCACAGAGCCCAGCATTTCAATAAAATGACCATAAACCTAGATTAGAGATTAAAGGACTGACTCAGAAGTTGTCAGAGGAAGAAACAAGTTCCTCTGCAATTGCTTTGCCATTTTTACCGACCAACAGTTTGGCTTTTTGATGGGTTTATGCCAGCAGTAAATTTTGGCTGCTGACAGCTCGGTGTGTGAGACAAGCGAAGGCAGCAGCAGGGAGGTGCGGGGAGGACACAAGCCCAGCCCCGGGCTCAGGCGACAACGCGGAGATGAGAAGTGACAGGACTCCTCCTGGGCTCCCCAGCCGGCATGGGAACACGGATGCTGGCTCCCACTGACCTTCCTGGCCCCCCCTCCCAGCCCCCCGACCTGTCAGACTTCTCTCCAGGGAGCAGCTCTGTCCTCGTTTCTCCTCCTCCCACCTTGGCAGGGTCAGGAGCTGCCAACACATAGGAAGGTGACCCCCCCCAAGGGCTCCCCACTGCCAGCACAGGGGAGGTGACCCCCCAAAGGGCTCCCTGTGGCCAGGCAGGACCAGGGACCCCGGGGATGATGCACAGGGAAGCATCCCCAGGCTCCCACCAGCAGCTGCCTGTCTCCTCAGCCTGTCTCAGCAGCAGCAACAGCTCAAGGGAGACGCCTTTGAAAGGATAAACGGCAAGCGTTTGTTGTGCTCCCGTTTCCTGGATGAATGCGCTGCTTCCTTTTACTAAGTGCTCTCTTAGGAGAAGGAAAAGGGAAAAATAAAACAGCAGCAGAAAGGAAGGATGACTCACGTTGAGGCCACATCTCCACCAACACGCGAGAGCTGCGAGACGGTGCCAAGGACAAAGGCTGGGATCAAAAGCACGGGAGAGGATCAAACACGCGCCCTCCCCAAGCAGGGGGAAGGTTTCAGGGAGCTGCCCGGGGGGAGGAAGGTGGGATAGAGCCGGGCCCTCCCGGCCGCCCATGGGCTGCAAGCAGCCATCTCCTTTTCCTGAGCTTCAGCCACTGCTTTCACCATCAGAACAGGAGCTCCGGTTGTTGGAGCTCAGTTAAGACACGCACACAGGGCTCCACACCAGGACACGGGCAGCGATGGGGACAGAGAGCACCAGAAGGAACCGTGGCTGCACTCAGCAGGAGGTGAAAAAATGCCCTTTTCCTGGGGAAATGAAAGAGCTGAGCCCGGAGCTCAGCACGCCGAAGGGGGCCGGTGCCCTTTCTGCCGGTGTCTCTCAAAGTCTATCAAAAAGTCCCATTTACATCAAAATGCCCTTCCAGACATGCTTCGATTTTACTTTTCCCCTTTCATCTCCGTCCCCCTCCCGCCCCACCTCGCAGCCCCATTGTCCTCGCAGCACCAGGAGCGGGCCGAGCGCGCTGCCAGCGGGGAAGGAACAGGAGAGAAAGAAAAGAGCTGGAAACTAAGAGAGAAGCCGGAATCGCTCCTGGTCCCGCTCCAGCGGGAGCTGTGACCCCATCTCCTCCCGCCTGCTCGGCGCTGGTCGTGTCCCCTCCGAGGGGACGGGGACTCGCTGCCCCAGCCTCCGCTGCCGCCCGGGGCTCTGCTCAGGCTCCGGCGGCCACAGATGGTTTCAGTGAGCTTCAACAAAAGCCCCGAGCAAGGGCTGCAGGAGCCACCATCCTGCTGTCCCCGGCCAAGCAGCACTGCACACCCTGCTCCCAGCACCGAGAACACCGGTGGCACTGGGAAACCCTGACACAGCACTCTGGGCTTGGTCACGACTGCACAGCCCAAATGGCAACAAAGTGGATCGAGCATAAATGCTTCACTCTGCAGATGAGTCTTGAAAATGCCAGGGGAGCTGGAACACGTCCACAGGTGCCAGTGCCAGACTCTGCTCTGCCCCAGCCCTGTCCCACCTGTCCTCCTCCAGCAATTTGCATTTACTGAGCTGTTTCCTCCCCCAACCCTGGCCCCAGCAGTGCCACATCCTTCCCTCACTTTTCCAAGCCCCTTAAAAGCAGAAGTGCTTTTTCCCCAGCCTGCCGGATGGACACGCAAGCCCAAGACCGAAATCTGCTCCAGGTTCCAAGTGCAAATGTGGTTTAAATGCAGTTTAACCCAGTAAAGCCCAGCACTAGCAGTGCACAATCCCAATGCCGTTCACCAGGCTTTGTCCACCTTGCCTGACACAGAGCTTTTCCAGTCCTCCTGTCCTATTGTCAGCATCTATTTTTAACCCCCAGCATTATTTCTCCCTGCGTGACTTTAGACACTCTCTGGGGACGAGGTGGAATTGCTGAGCTGGTTCCAGGCAAAGTGACTCAACTCTCACCTTCAGAAGCCACACAGGAATCAGAGGAGAAGTAAATTTTCCTCCATTCACATTTTCCTTTCTTTTTCCCTCCAAGCTCTGTCTGGGGCTGAAAGCAAGGAAAGCAGCAGGGAGGTAAAGTCTGTGTCCATCAGTGAGGACATGCGGCAATGCCATTTTCCTCCCTTTTCCTCCCTGGTACCTTTATAATCAGCTGGATTTATCCTGGGGAAAAATCCTGCATCAACTGCTGGTGTATATGAAGGTTAGAATGCTAACCTTAACACAGGTGTTATGAGTGGAGCTCTGAGCTGCCAGGCACAGGGAATCTCATGGAGAGAGGCAGAAGGGAGGGAGCAGCATTCCCCTCGCGGGGCCCTGGGCCGAGCACGGTGCCGACGCTTCATTGCTCCCTTTGAGCTGGTCTTGCCGGCGCCGCAGAGCAGTAATTAAGGAGAAGGTCAGCAGCGAAGCCCTTCAAGAATCTGTCCCTTCAGGGGAGTATCCAAACAACCCCACCATTTGCTACCTTCTAATTCCTAAAGCGCGCAAGCCCAACGCCAATCCAACGCCAACCCAACGCCGAGCACTCGGAGATGCCTCACGGAATGAGGGATGCGTGTGCTGCGTCAGCCAGATGTTGACATTATTCGGCATTAAGAGCCAATAAATAATCATTAATGCTGCTGCAGCAACCAGGCTCTCTGCAAGAAAGCCCAGATGCCAAAAACGCCGTGTTTATGGCACAAGAGGAGGCAGGATCTGGGAGAGCCGCCTGCCGTGCACAATGCAGCCAGCGCTGCCAATTCCAGCACGCATCCCGGTCCCTCAGCACTCGGCACTCCTCCTGAAGCCCCAGCTCAGGGGCTGGCAGAACTGGGAGAGCCCCTGCAAGCCAACCTGCTTCCACAGCCACACAGGATCACACTGGCCACCAGAAGCTCGGGTGACACGAGGAGTTGCTGCATTCCGAGCTGTCTGACACTGCTCCAGCCAGCCCTGTTTTTTGGGATGACTCCCTGGTTTCGCTCACTGGAGCTGGCAGGACGCTGGAACACACACAGCCCCGGAGACAAGGGAAGGCAGCATCTGGAAGCAATTATCCTAGCACTCTTGTATCTGTCACCCACTCCTTTTGTAAGGAACCATTCCCAGTATCAGCAATCTCTCTGTCACAAACCAGGAAAGGGATTTTACCCCTCATCCGAATGAGGCAGTGGAGACTTTCCCGATGGAGAGCAGGGTGTGCAAGGTTCCTCCTGCCAGGTCACAGAAGAACTGGGCACAGCAGGGACAGGCACCTCCAGGCACCTTCAGGAAGAAGGCCGCTCACATAAGAATACAACAATATGCCTCCTTTGCCTGTGCCCTGGTATGATGCTGCAGCACTTTCAACACTATACTTCTGAGTTTGACGCCCCAAAAACCTCCAACTGTTTTACAGGCATGGATGAACTTCTGGGAGCTCTGTGGGATGGTCCCCATGCCTCCAACGCACCCCGTGCAATTCCATCCTCAAACCATGTGCTCCATCCTAAGCGAACACGCCTCCAGCCTCAAACCATGCGTTTCCATCCTCAACCCACATGCCTCCATCCTCAAAGAGGAAAAACAAGGAGGAACAGGCCTTGCCTAGGCGAGCAGGAGCCAGGAGGATCCCACAACCCTTCCCCACCAGCCTGAACACCCCCTCCCCAGGCTAGGTAGTCCCTGCATTCTCCCTGGCATTGTCCTCATCCCACACCATGCTCAGGGACAAAACGTAGCTTGCATCCCAAAAGGAAAATCCAGCCAAGAAAGGCTGGCCGATGGGCACCAGGACTTTTTCAGCTGGCTGGCACATCCAGAAAATCGCCAGCAGCTCAAACAGGGGCACCCCCCCACCTCCCCAAGCCCACAAACTCCACATGCAGCAGAGGGAGGTGGCTCACGAAGACTTTCGTGCCTCTCTTGGATGTTATGAAAGCAGGCAGGGAGCATGAAACTGCCTGCCGTGGGTGGGAGCACCCAGGGCTACATGGAGAGCCCGGAGGATTCCTCCGTGGTCTGGGAAAGCACGTGGCTCCCCCGCCCCGCACACACCCTCGCAGGGTGGGTTTTTCTTCTGGAGAGACTGGGTGAGCACAAATACCCAGCACAGCCCCACATGAAGGGGGTAATTAGGGAACAGCACCCAGCACTCACCAAGTCAGAGCAGAGATCAAAAGCAGAATCGAGCATTAAACCTCACCAGGATCAGGAGCTGCTCCTGGGAATGGACTCCTGTAGGACATCCCCCACCAACCCCTGCATCTCAGAACCACTCACTGCAGGTAGGGAATGCCAAGCCAAGGCAATACAAGCAGGCTTTCCTCCATCCCCTACTCCCAGCAAGTCTTCCTGTAGCTCAGGGAAGTGAAATAAAAAGAAGGAAAATAGGTAAAAGCTGTTCTACTGCCATTAAATGAGCAGCAGGCATGAAGCTCCAAAAGACAGAGCAGTGGGAGAAGGCTGGGAGTCCAGGAAGCACAAGGTACCCTCCTCTCCCCTTTCCCCTCCCCTCCTGCTTTGCCAGGATGTTGCTGCCTCAATTATTTCAGCAATTAGTTGAGCCCAGGCACAACTAATGGGGGGGCAGTGGAGGAGTGGCACAAGGAAAGGGGGTTGCAGGAAAAAGGGGGCACAAACTGGCTGGGATGCACAGCCAGATATCGGCCTCACAAAATTTCCATGAAAGAAGAATAATACAAATCTTAAACCCAAACACAGCTGAAGGGGAAATTCCAGCTGCCTCCAGCCCTTCACACCTCCAAGCGCCTTCCTGAAACCCCAATCCAGCCAGGCCTCCTTGGCCCAGGGAGAGGGAAGGGGGCTGTGCATCCCCAATGGCACCAGGACAGCCTTTCCCACCTCCTGGGGAAGCATCTCCTCCTCCTCCTCCTCCTCCTTCTCCTCCTCCTCCTCACATGCTGCGAAGGAAGCTGGAAACAATGGGATACACCAGTGCCAGCTCCAGCAGGGATGGACACTCATGGACCACCCACCTGACCATGGACAAGGGACAGGCTGGGAGGGACAGCCGAGAGCAGGGGGCACAGGCAGCTGCCAAAACCCCCTCCCTTGCTTGGTGTGAGGGGCAGATCCCTGTCCTGGTGACATGGGGGAACATGAGAGGGACACAGGGAATTCAGCAACTGCAGGCTGTGGTCACTGAGGGAGGGGATGTGCAGAGCTTCCCCATCTTCCCCCACCCCAGCTCTTCCCACAGGAGAGGGGCTGCTGGCTGAGCCATGGGCCAGACTTTCCCTTACAAAAATAACATTTCATCTTTTTTTTTTTCTTTTTTAATTTCTTCTTTTGAAATAATTGACTAATTGGCCGAGCCCCAGGTCCGTGCTGGGAGTGGATCCCAGGTCTGCTCTTGCATAAAGCGTTTATTAAAGACATCACAGGAGGACAGAGAGCAGAGGAGGGGAGGGGGGCCAGGCAGAGCCCAGCAGGCCGGGGCGGTGCCCAGAGCACGCTGGAAATTTCCCATCGCACCCAGAGGGAGGAAGCCCAAAAATTAATCCTGATCATCCCCCGCAGCACAGCTCTGCCCTGAGCAGGGCCTGACTCAGCCGGGATGGGCATCTCCCGGGGCGGGCATCACCCAGGATAGGCAGCACCCAAGGAGGGCATCCCAGTCCCAGCACCCTCAGAGCGGGGCTGCGAGTACGTGAAAGGGAGGGGGACCCCCTCCTCTCCTCCCTTTAATCCCCAGCCCCAAAGCAGAGCCCTTTCAGGGGAAAGTGTAATGCAATACCTGGAAAATTTCTCCCACCCGTTCCCCGCTGTCGGCTGCCAAATTTAAAACATATTTGCTGCCTGGCCTTGAAGAAACGTAACCTGCTGCCCAATTCCAACACGTTCATTCTTTGGGGGGCAACGAAAAAATTCACAGAGCCGCTGGTGGCTCCTCTGCTTACACCCCACAGCCCTCGGGGCTGGGAGCTGCCAAAAAGCTGCCTGGGAGCCTCCGCCAGCACACACCAGAACGCCAGGAAAGAACAGGAGGGAGGGAGTCCTTGCACAGCAAGAGGTTTTTGAGTCAAGGTCCACGAGCCCTGAGAACCAGCTGAGGGTGCTGACAAAAGCCCGTGGAATATGCAGCGCTGAGGGCAGTACAAAACCCTGGGGAATAGGCAGGGACCTGCAGGGAGAGGATCTCCATTCAGAAAGGGAGCCACCCCATCTCCCCTCACAATGGGGAACCGAGGGAGCAGGTGGATGCACACGCAGCCCCATCCCTCATCCCACCACCCCAGCTCCTCACAAGGAGGAATTTTCTGGCAGGCCAGCGTTTCGAGGGGAGGCTGGAGCAGTGGGAAGGGGCTGGGGGAGGGCACAATGTGTTTAGCAGACTGAGCGATCCGACAGGGCCCATTAAAGGAAACAATTTGTAATACAATAATTATTATGCCGTTTCTCTGGCCTCTTTCCTAAGCCTCCCTTTAAACAGTTTGAGGCTCGAGGGGCCTCTAGAAAGCAGGAATCTGTGGGGTGAGGGTGCTCCAATATCTACATGTGCCAGGATGACGAAGATGGGATGGACACATGGAACAGACACTCGCTTGAAGCTCTCCATGAAATGGGAGCTCATCCTGGTTTGCTCACAATCCTTGAAGAACACATGGAACAAAGAGGAACTGCTGCTCCATAACTGCAGGGGATCATCAGCAGATAAGGGTTCTCTCTGGGAACACCACTGGATGTGGATCCATACTTGCTCTAACCCGGAGCGAGGCCGGGCCCCGCGGCCACTCCAGCTCGGCTTTTCTGCTCTGAAGTTCTCGGCCACACATCTGAAGAAAGCGGCAGTAGCGAACAACAGAGCGAGAGCAAGCAACACAAATCCCCGGGATAATGAGCCCGGAGGAGGGAGACGGTGGGCTCTGTCTGAGGAGGGAGCAGTGCTTTTATTGGAGAGGCCTAAAAGGGCTATAAATCCTCAGATTCAAAGGCGAACTCAAGCTCTTTCAAGTCGGAGGAAGGCCTGGGATGTGTCAGCTGGGAGGACTAACCACGCCGCGTCCCCTGCTGAAGTGGCCTCTTCAGCAAAGCCGCGGAGCAGCCCGGGATATTACACCCAGATCCTTTCCATATGCTCCCGGCCGGCCGCAGGCAGGGCACCACGGCATCCCCGCCGGTACTGGGAGCCGCCCGACCCCCCGCACAGGAACACCGGCCACCCCGCCTTAATGGGGGTGCCTTTGTGCCCATTCCCCTTCCAAACCCCACTGAGGATTCGCCCCCCGAAATCCCAGCGGGAGTAGGGGGCTGCGTCCCTCCCTCTCGCGTTTGGCTGCGATACTACAGCAAGCCCAGACAAAGAGCGCGGAGCCCAGCACCGGCGCATCCCTGCATCCCTCCGCATCCCGAGGCTGCCAGCCCTGCCTGCCAACCCGCACGCCAGGCCGTGCTCCCACGTTTCAGAAATCCATTAAACGGGAAAAATCGGTGGCAAAGAGGAGACGGCGCCGAGCCTCAGCCCTGCGCGAGTAACCGCAGACGCTGCCCAGCCTAACGAGAAGGAAAACACGGACACAGTCTGGGATCAATGGGAATGGTGTAAGGGGGTTTATAGCTCATAAGCCATGAAAAGGCACTTTGCTTTTCCCAAAGTGTCTACTTGGAAGAGGTGGGATGGCAAAAGCCAGGCAGGGCAGCTGGTACACAGGGCTGGGCTCATCCTGGTAGGATGCCAGGGGCAAGGAAAGGGATTGATGGGAAGTGGGGATGTTCCTGTCCCATCACTAGCAGTGACGCAACCCTGGCTGCCATCAAAACCAGCCAGGACCCCCAACTAGGGAGGGCACCCACTCCAGGGCTTTGAACTTCCCAAACTCCAGCCTTAAGGTGCTGGGACAGAAGGAGCTGGGACAGCTTGTGCAGTGTCTCCCAAGTACCCCAGCCTGGCACCTCCATGCTGGCACCAGCAAGGGCCAATCCATGTTAAACCAGGTGACTCCAGGCTTCTCACCATAGCCCAGCCCCAGCAGACAGGACACACGTGGATCTCTGTGCAGGCACAGCACCACAGAGGGATAGAGCCTTTGAAAAACAGCAAGGGGAGCCCACAGCTCAGCCGGGATGGGCAACCAAACCCCTGGCTCTGCCCTCACACATGGGAGCCCACGGCTGGACACCAACCAAACCCCTGGCTCTGCCCTCACAAAGCCCCCCTGGAAAAGCCCTGTCCCATGGCCTCAGAAAGGGCAAGCAGCCCACCTGGGAAGGGCCGGCTGCGGGTAGGAAAAGGTTATTCCCGAGCAGGCGAGCAGGGTTATAAATAGCTGGCATTTTTGAAGTGCAGCTGCTCAGCTCAGCTCGGCCGGGGCAGCACTGCCACGCCGGCACCTGAGCCGGCTCGGATCCCGCCCAGGGGCTCCGGCAGGGAGAGCTCACAGAGAAGCCACTGCTCACTGCAACACCACGAGGAACCCCCCAAACCTGTCCCCTCATCCTCCAGGGCCCCCGAGCCGCGCTCCGGGGATTGCCCGCAGCCTCGCTCCAGCTCCAGCAGAACCTGCTCCACGGAAGGGCAGGGGCCAGGAAAATCCCACTGTGCACAAATCCAGCCTCACCAAGCAGAACGTTTAGCCCTGGCTTGTCCAACTCCTCTGGGACCAAGCCTGGACAGGCTGGAGGAGCCAGGAGTGCCAGGACTCCAAGGCTCAGCGGGGAGCAGAGCACTGGGGCTCCAACCAGGGATGGGATCCTGAGACTCCATGAGCCCAGCACCACTGCTCCAACCACACACAGGATCCCAAGGCTCCAGCACAGCCATGATCTGATGCTCCAACTGGAGATGAAATCCAGAGGATCCAGCACAGCCCTGAGCAGATCAGCAGGGTTCAGCCACAGATGGGACCCCAAAGCTCCAGCACAGCCACGAGCTGGTGATCCAACCCACAAGGGACAAGAAAACCCCTCCCGAAGGACACCAGGACTGCACCAACCCTCTCCACAAGCAGGAGGACCAGCACCACCACCCCTCCTGCTCTCCAGAGCAGGATTCTCTGCCGCACCACCCGACCGAGAGCAAGGGATGGGAAGGGGAAAAGCATTGGGAAACAGCAGCAAGGAGCTGGGCTCTCTGTCAGTCCTGCACAACAAAAGCCCCACAGCCTGGCCGTGCATTCCTGCCCAGATGCGACGCCGTGATAGCGCCGAGTGAGTCCTGCTCCTGCTCCCTGATCCCAGCAATCATTAATTAGAGACAGAACGGAATCAGCTTTGTTTCTCCCCACCCTATTCCAGCTGCCAGACTCCAAGTAGCATGTGCTACTGATCGCTCCAAGATGTTTTCCCACTGGAGTCCAGCGCTCCTTGGGCAGACAGACTTCTCAGCAGCACGGCCACTGCTGTGCCAAGGACAGGGTGCCTTGCCACAGGGTCAGCGAGCACAAAGCTATGGGAAAGCTGGGGGGAAGCTGGGACATACAAATCCTACAGGGAAACAAGGGATCATCCCCACTGCTAAGCCTCTGGTTTATAGGGGACAATCCAAAAAGCTCCTGAAGGACGTCATGCAAGGGACTACTCGTGCGTTCCGGCTGTTTGCGACACCCATGATCCCTAAAAACATGGACAGGGCTTGGGGGGACCCCTGAGCCCCCAGTGAAGCTGTTTGGGGGGGAACCCCTAAATACCTCGTGAAGATGCTCAGAGGGACCCCCAGCCCACACCACTAAGGGCACAGGCATGTCCCGCCCTGCCACAAACAGCCTCTTTGCGATAAGGATTCAAGGGAACAGCTCAGACTCCAAAGCAACACAGGAGCTCAGGTGCAGCGGAGGAAAGCAGCCCCTGCCAGACTCCTGCCAGCCCTTCCCGGTCAGAACTGGCATGGAAGCCCCATGGAAGCCCCGTCCAGCCCCACTGCCAGGCGGATCCAAGGAGCTGCAGCAGCTGTTTCGCTCCGGAGAAAGCTCCGGCTCCTTTTACAATCAATCAGCCACCCCATCACAGCTCTTTTTTTCTTTTAAAGGAAGCAGTTAAATCCATTTTATGGAATCCAGCGGTATTTACCCTGCTACTGCAAGAGCCGCAGCCCTGCCTTCCCTTTTTTTTTAATTTAAGTTAATGAAGTCATTCCCAAACGACCTGCAAGGAGCCCTGGGTGCTCCTTTCCCCCTGGCACAGGCAGAGGGAGAATGCCTCGGGTGAAATGCGGGATGGAAAGGCCAAAGTGCACATGGGGGGGGCACGGGATTCTTGATGGGAGCACAGAATCATAAATCCTGGAACGGTTTAGGCTGGGAGGGGACCTTAAAGCCCATCCAGCCCCACACCCTGCCATGGGCAGCGACACCTTCCACTAGCCCAGGTTGCTCCAAACCCTGTTCAACCTGTCCTTGGACACATTCAGGGATGGGGCAGCCACAGCTTCTCTGGGCAACCTGTGCCAGGTCCTCCCCACCCTCCCAGCCAAGAATTTCTTCCCAATATCCAACCTAAACTTCCCATCTCTTTAATTTAAGTCCATTCTCCACCTCTCAGCCTCAGGAAGGGGGAGTGTCCACAAGTCAGAAATTAAAATTTTTAATTAAAAATAAGCAGCGAGTTTTCCCTATTGCCTAAATCCTGACATCGCGAAGCGCCTCCTGCGCCCACGGCTCCCGGAATTCCATTCCATCTGCTCCGACAAGTGCGAGCCCCCTGCTCCAGAGCTCCAGGCCAGCCTTTCCCCTCGGAAACAGCCTTCCCACAAGCACTTTGTCCCTCGTAAAACGGCATTAAAAGAGGCAAAGATCTGCCAGGCTTCAACCCCAGCGCTGACAGAATTCCATGGGACACCATCATGTCATTAAAGGCAGAATAAAAATACCACAAAGGATTAGACTTTTGTCTGGGTTTTTTTTCCCCCTTCTTTCCCTCACCTTTTTTTTTTTTTCCCTTAAATAAATGCATTTATTTGGTTTTTAACAGGTTTGGAACTAAGCAAAACTTTCTGGAAGGGGAAGAGGGAAAGCAGAGGCGAAAGGAGGCGTTCTCCGGAGCCGGGTGGATGATGTGTCCCATTTCCCCCACCTCCTTATTAAAATACTTTCTGGGGAGGCGAATTCCAGCCTGAAATGAATTTTCCAAACCATATTTTATTAGGAATGTTTCCCTTTAACGGTCGGTACAGGAGCCCACCAGGGTCAATATTTCTCCCAAATTACAGCCGAGGGAGTTGAGAAAGGATTTAGCCAGAATTCCTCTGGCAATTCCCGGCTGTCCAAGGAGAGCACGCTCCCACTGCCCCCGGCTGTGCAGCAAAGGGGACGAGTAAATCCCAGAAGCACTTTCCCCAAAGCCCCCCTTGGACACGATGGGATAAATTAAAGCCACATTGCCTCTCCAAGCCCCCTTCCCAAGGCTCTGCAGGCATCCCAAGGAAAGCTCACTCACAGGGTGAGCTCATCCCAAGCACAGGTTTGAGACAATTATCACTTTTTCCAACAAAACCGTTCCTAGGCCTATTTTTTTCCCTTTCAAGACCCAGCATCCTCAGAGTGGGAAGGGGGCAATGATTTCACCGCTGGCTTTGGGACACACACCCAGGAGCCGACCTGGGCTTCCCAACCCAGCTCACAGCTTAAGCCTGACTTAACCCGATTAGGAAATCATTCCATCTATCGGATGTGTTATCAGCATCCCTCTGATAACACCAGGAGCCCCAGACTTGCTCGTGGAGCTGGAGACCACAGCTCCCAGCTGCTCAGAAAGGGCAGGAAAATATTTTCCTTATTTACAGCAACCGTGCTGAGGCTGGCTGGGCCCGGAGCGCCACGCTTGCTCCTCGGATTCGTTGGAAAATTCCACTTAGCTGTGTTATTTTTAAAGGCTTTAGCTCTCTTTACTCTAAAAACAAGAGTTAAAGCTCAGCAGAATGGGATGGGGGCTGGCACAGCCCCGGCACTGCCCCAGGAAGGGGCTTGGAAGCCCAAGTACGGTGGCGAGGGGTTTTTATGGATCTATCTGGAAGATAACCCCAATCCAACCAAGAGCATGAGTTTTCCTCCAGCTGGAGCCGGACTTTGCCCAGCACACCAATCCCCTGACTGGTTTCCTCAACTGGGTTTGCTGGGAGCGGCCGTGAGGAGGCTCTGCCCGATGCCACGCAGCCGGCAAAGCTCGGAGCCGGGAAAGAAAACGACGGATCCCAAAGACGGATCCCGGACACGAGGATCCGGGGTTGCTCTGCTGGGGCACAGACTGCAAGGATCTGAGTGGGATCACAGCCGAGCCCTGAAAGTCCCCACTGAGGCAAAACACTTCCATGGGTTTTGCCCGTGCATGTCCCAGCAGAGCCATTTCTGGGTGGAAACGCCGACGTTTCGGGTGCTTCTCACTCTCTCCTGTCCCTGTGGGGATACAAGGATGGGAAGCACCCCCAGGAGCAGCCCCACACGGGAATGCACATTCCCAGAAAGCTGGGTCAGGGCAGACAACCTCTGAGCTCTAAATCCATGGACAACCGAGAGCAGACAACCGCCGAACTCCAAATTCCCGGAGAATGGAGAGTGGGCAACCACCGAGCTCCAAACTGGGGGTGGAAAAGCACCGAGCTCCAAACTGGGGGAGAAGCAAGGGCAGACAAACACTAAGTTCTGAATTTGGGGAGAACAGAGAGTGGGCAACCAATGAGCTCCAAACTGGAAGAAAACTGGAAGCAGGCAAACTCGGATCTCTGACCAGGGGGAAACCAAGGGTGGACAACCTCAGTCCCTGAATTCAGGGGGAACTGAGAGTGGGCAACCACCGAGATCTGAACTGGGGGAAAACCAAATCTGGACAACCTCCGAGTTCTGAACTAGGCATGAACCAAAGGCAGAAACTGCTGAGCCCCAAAAACTGGGAGCAGAAAACCACCAAGCTCCCAGTTCGGGAAAACCAAAGAACCCCTCAAGCTCTCCGTGGGCACCCCACCAGGGAGGGACATCTCCAAGGCCACCTCTCCAGGGCTCAGAGGGAAGTCCTGGAGTGTCACCCCTGTGCCAGCCAATGGCCACGGCCTCCTCCCAGCCTCCCAGTCCTCAGGAGCTTAAGGAAAACCCAGGAAAAGGAAGGGAAGAAGGGTGACATGGCATCCTCCACCACCAAGCCAGAGCCGCCTCCACCTCCAGCTGCCTTTTCGCAAATAAAATCTCTATTTTCTGGAAACAATTTGCTTGCCCCTCACCAAGCTCACGAATCCAGCGGGGCAATTCCTGAGGGAAAACGCTCTCTCTGCTCCCAGCCAACTGCCACAACTCCCAAAGAAAGGAAAGGGAAAACACACCGAGGAGAACGAAGTGACGGAGCCGCCGTCCCGGCGCTTCCAGAGCTGGGGACACGCAAAGTGTGCCTGCAAAGTTCCTTTTTCCCCACCAAGAAACCAAGGAAATAAACATTTGGTTGGAATACATGTCCAGGCAGGAATGTTGTCCAAATTGTTTCGGTTCTTTCCAACCCTCAAAAACTCTTTGGATTATTTTTGAGTTATTTTTTACCTTGAGAAGTGTGGCGGGGAGGAAAAAAAAAAAAAAAAAGCAGCAGGCTAAAAGCAGGAATTTTTTGAAGGGAGAAAGGAGTAAGGTAAATAAACATTCTATGATCTACAAGATAAAGCTGAGCAAGGGCCACCGACCCATCCTGACCACCAGCCCCGGCGTAGGGGCGACCAAACACCCCCCACTCCTCCTCCTCCTCGCCCTTCATATTGTTCCTGCACGGCAGCCCCGTCCACATCCACAGATTTATATAAAAATGTATAAATTGATAGAATTTAGGTGGCTCTACAGGCGGAGCAGCCCCACCGCCCGCTTTGTTCGGACCCAGCCCGAGGTGGGGGCGGAACGAATCCCCTCGCCTTCCTCCGCGGCTGATTTCGGATGACAAAACCCAGGGAAAAAATAAAAATAATAATAATAATAATTAAAAAAGGTAATAAATCCAAACGCTGGAGGCAAGCAGCGATCCAGGAAAAGAAAAAAAAAAAAAAAAGGCGTAAAATAAAAAAATTAAAAATCAAGAAACAAAACGTGGTTTTCAAAAATAAAAACGGATTTCAAGAGAGGAAAAGCTGCGAGAAGTGGAAGCATAGTTAAAATCGGGGGGGAAAAAAGGGAAGAAGGTTTTTTTTTTGGTACGAAAAGCAGCGCGGCGCCGCGGGTCCGTCCTCAGCCGGGGGTCGCTCCGTCCGCCGCCCGCAGCCTCCAGGCGCGATTTTACCTTAAAAACCTCGCTGTTTCCATTAAATCCGCATTTAGAACGCGGTTTCGGTGCCTTTTTCCCCGCGGGGGGTGCGAGGCGCGTCCCTCCCGACCCCCCCCCTTCTCTCGCCGCACGTACTTGGGGTTCGCGGAGCTCCACGACACCGGCTCCAGGCTCTTGGCGAGCGGCGCGGCGAGGCGGCACAGGGCCAGCAGGACACCCAGCAGCCACCGCCCGCCGCGGGGCTGCGCCATCGTCCCTCGGCGGCGGGACGGGCCGGGCGTCAGGCGCCCATCACGCTCCGCCGCCGCCTCCTCCCGCTCCGCTCCCCACCCGCCGCCTCCGCCCGCCCCGCACCGACTGAGGCGCCGCCCGCCGCGGCAGCCGCTCTACCCCTCCGCGCAGGCAGCGGCGCGGACAGCCCGGACGAGCGGCCAATGGCTGAGCGGAGCGGGGGGGGCCTTGCGGGAGGGCACGCCCATTGTGGGTTCTTAAGGGGAGCGCGGTGGATTTTTGCTTTTTTTATGCCCCCCCCCACCCGTTGCCGGCCGTTGCCAGCGGGTTACCGGGGGGAGGGCGAAGAGGCGACAGCACCGGGGACGAGCTGGCAGAGCGCCGGTATGGGCGAAACACCGGCCCGTCCACACGCCGTCGAGCCCGTCAGCCCCCCCGCTGCGCGCCGCGCTTGGCCTCGCCCTCTATTCAGCCGCGATCCTACAGCGCCCCCTAGCGGCCGCCGCCGGCTGTGTCCGAACCGGAATATTCCCAAAAATCCCGGGGCTGGCCGCGCGTGGAACGGATCCGCACCGCGCTGGGACTTTGTTTTCCAGCGGAGTGGAGGATATTTAGTGGTTTTCATTTAAAAAAATTGATTAAGTTTTTCTAATTTTATTTTATTTTATTTTTTCCAGCGTTTTTCAAAGGTTTTGTTCATTTTTCC
This sequence comes from Onychostruthus taczanowskii, assembly GCF_017590055.1. Classification (NCBI taxonomy): domain Eukaryota; kingdom Metazoa; phylum Chordata; class Aves; order Passeriformes; family Passeridae; genus Onychostruthus; species Onychostruthus taczanowskii. Next base: position 10,412,101 of record NW_024498462.1, read on the forward strand.
CATTTTTTTAAGGATATTTTCCGCTTCTTTGATGTTTTGGAGGGTCTCTGAAAGATTTACAAATGTTTTTGCTTTTTTCAAAGGGTGTTTTAAAGATCATAAACTATTTTGGTCCTTTTTTTCTAGGGTTTTTTAAAAATACTTTACTTTTTGGGACTTTTTGATGGTTTTTCAGTTTTTTAAACTTTTTTTCTGGTCTTTAGAAGATTTCTCAATTATTTTTACTTTTCTGAGGTTTCTAAAAGTAATTTCTAACTTTTTTTTTACTTTGGTTAAAGATTTTTTTTTTAAACTTCTGGACTTTTTTGAGCATTTAAAAATATTTTTCCTTTTACCAGTTTTTTAAAATTTTGAGTGGATTTTTATAATTTTAATTTTTTCCCCCAATTTTTGATGCTTTAAACTTTTTTTAATGCAGTTTTTCAGTTTTCTGATTTTTTTTTTTTAGTATGTTGAGGGTTTTGGCATTTTTATTTTCTTTTTAATTCTTTGGAGGGGTTTTTTCCCCATGGTTTTCACATTTTTTTAAAGCCTCTTAAATCTTGATCTTTAATTTTTTTTTCTTTGGTGTTTTAGGGTTTTTTATGTTTGGAAGATTTGGGATGGGTTTTGAGGGTCTTTTTTAGATTTTAATTTTTTTCCCACGTTTTCTTGATTTTTTTAAGTCTTCTGAACTTTTTTTTAAACTTTTTTTTAAAATTGTTTTTCATTTTCAAAATTGTTTGGAACTTTTCTTTCTTATTTTTTTTTAACTTTTTAAAAATTTATTTGATTTTTGGGGGGTTTTGAGGTTTTTTTAAAATTTTATTTAAAGTGGGTTTTTTATTTCTGTGGCAATTTTTTTAATATGTTCTAGACTTTTTGGAGTTTTTGTAATTTTTTTTTTTTATTTGGTCCATGAGGAGGGAGGAGCCAAAATCCAGAATTAATTTACTTCCTATTAAGAAAATCTTTAGAGTCACTTCACTTTCTGTTACAAGAACAATAATAAATCCCTTTGGAGTTGCTTTAATTTCTATTAATAAAACAAAACCAAAATAAAATAAAACCCCCTCCTGAGTCTGTTCACTTTTTATTAAGGAAATTTTTTTAAAAACCCTCAAGTCAGTTCCTTTCTGTTACAAAAATAAACCAACAAATTTTGGTGTCGCTTTCATTTGTGTTGAGAAAATTGAAAAACAAACAAAAAAGTCACTCTGGAGTACAAAAATAAACCAAACCCCCCCCCCCGAGTCCCTTCAGTTTTTATTAAAATAATTCAAATTAAAGCTCAAAAATTCCAAAAAATGGAGTCAGTTACATTTCTATTGAGAAAATTATAAAAAATTATACAATCAGGGTCAGATTGGCTCCATATTAATAAAATTTATGAAAATTGGAGGTTTTAAGTATGGTTTTTCCAAATTTTCCATGAAAACCCCAATTTGGGTGTGGCACGTGGGGTGTGGGGCTCCCTGGGCACAGGGAGCAGCAGGATTTGGGCTCTTGGAGCCATCCCGATCCAGAGGAGAGGGAAATACCTGAGGAACGAGGAGAAAAACATCCAAAAATGTGAATTTTTATATATCTGAGCACCTGGTTGTGTCCTGGGAGAGGGGCCTGGATTCCAGTCCTCGCTCTGCCCGTTCCCTGCCCAGTCCAGGCTCTTCCCAGCCTGTTCCTGGGCTTCCCTGCCCATTCCCTGCCTGTTCCTGGGCTTCCCTGCCCATTCCCTGTCTGTTCCCTGCCCGTTTTGTGCCTGTTCCCTGCCCACTCCCTCTCTCCCTGCCCATTCCTTCTCTCCCTGCCCATTCCCTGCCCATTCTGTGCCCATTCCCGCTCTCCTGCCCCTCCATCCTTGCCCATTCCCACTCTTCCTGCCCATTCCTGCTCTCCTGCCCATTCCCTGCCTGTTCCCTGCCCGTTCCCTGCCGATTCCCTGCCCATTCCCGCTCTCCCTGCCCGTTTCCTGCCCGTTCCGTGCCCATTCCTTCTCCCCTGCCCGTTCCCTGCCCATTCCCACTCTCCCTGCCCGTTCCCTGCCCATTCCCTCTCTCCCTGCCCATTCCCTGCCCGTTCCCACTCTCCTGCTCATTCCCTGCCCGATCCCTGCCCATTCCTTCTTTCCCTGCCCATTCCCTGCCCATTCCGTGCCCATTCCTGCTCTCCTGCCCCTCCATCCTTGCCCATTCCCACTCTTCCTGCCCATTCCCTGCCCATTCCTGCCCTCCTGCCCATTCCCTGCCTGTTCCCAGCCCATTCCCTGCCCGTTCCCTGCCCGTTCCCTCTCTCGCTGCCCGTCCCTGCTCTCCCTGCCCATTCCCTGCCCATTCCCTGCCCGTTCCCTGCCCGTTCCCGCTCTCCTGCTCATTCCCTGCCCGATCCCTGCCCGTTCCTGCTCTCCCTGCTCATTCCCTGCCCGATCCCTGCCCATTCCTGCTCTCCCTGCCCGTTCCCTGCCCATTCCCTCTCTCCCTGCCCGTTCCTGCTCTCCTGCCCATTCCCTGCCCGTTCCCTGCCCATTCCTGCTCTCCCTGCCTGTACCCTGCCCATTCCTGCTCTCCCTGCCCGTTCCGTGCCCATTCCCGCTCTCCTGCCCCTCCATCCCCGCCGCCTCCATCAGCCCCGTTGCCATGGCGATGCCGCTCTCCCGGCTCCGGCTCCGGTGGGGCTCGGGAGCCCGGGAATCCTTTGGAAAGGAGGAGGGAGCTGCCCCCGCAGCTCCCCTGTGCCCAACCCCTCCACCCCAGCCAGGAGGGAACAGCATCCCTGCAGGACGGCTTTGGGAACACTTTGGGATCAGCCCCCGTGGCCTCGCCCCACTTTGGTGCCGTGGGGGGATGCGGATCCTTGGGATGAGGGCAAGGAGCAGGTGAGGCAGGACCGGGCCAGCCAGGCACGAGCTTCCAAAGGTCACCTCTTTATGGAGAGCTCCAGGGCACAGCCACACCTGGCACGCCAGGAAAATCCCGGGTTGTGGCAACGCCAAACACTCACAAGGTGGGAGAGGCCCCGTGGAACGGGAGCAGGTCTCGCCCAGGGCAGTGGGACACCTTGGAGGGGTGGGAGCACGGGAAAACTCCTTCCCAGCCCTCCTGGTGTTGTCCCAGCCCAGGGAAGTGGAGCACCTGGTTTTCCCACCCAGCCACGGGAAGGAATTGATGGTGACCGACCAGGGCGATTCCTTGGATGGTTCAGGAATAAAAAACCCCAATCAATTAAATGGGAAATGGTTCCCTGCCTCCTGTGCACCGATGACACTGGGATCTGGGCTGGGCTCCAGGTGGGAGAAGGAAGGGATCCATGGCCTGGGGGGCTGAGCCGGGGGGCTCTGAGCAGGTCCAGGGCACCACAAACCCCATCCATGCCCAAAACTCCAGGCATGGTGGATGATCCTTGTGCTTCCACAAGCAGTTACTGGGATTTCCACCTCCCTTCCCCTTTCCTGGGGCTGGCATGGACATTCCCATGTGGATATCACAAGTTTTGGGGGACTCAGCTCCGACACAGCTCCATCCTGGGGTGCTGCTCCAGGCTCCCACTCCATGAGGGATCCAAGAGCCACCCACAGACCCGGTGCTCCCCAGAGTCCTCACCTGCAAATGGTGAGGGACAAGAAAGGAATTGTTGAATTCCCAAATTCTTCACCTTTTTGGGGCCCAGGAGCTGCCTTGTCCCCAATCCATGCCCCCTTCCCACAATTCCTGCTGGGCCCTTCCCACACCGTGTGGATTCTGGACTCTTGGCTTCCCTCTCCTCTCTCTTCCCTTTGAAACATCAATAAAGCGTTTTTGGGTATAATCGGGGTTATTTCCCCCTACCTGCTCTATTCTAAAAGGACTGGACTGGTGACACCCGGCATCATTCCCAAAATTCCAGGCTCTCCCACCTCCCTCCCTGCTGGCAGAGTCTCTCTGAGCCCAATCAGCCCCTCATCAAGTGATGAGCTGCAGCCCAATGTATTCCACAGCCACTTCACATTTAAATTACCTGAGACATTTCCGAGCTGAGGAAAAAAAAAAAATAAATAAAAGAAAGAAAAAAAAAAAAAAAAAACGAAAAAAAAAAAAAAAAAAGAAAAAAGGAGAGACATGGGATAAAACAAAGGAAGGGGAAAAAAAATAAAAAGAGAAATTCGGCTGAACACCAGGAAAAAGTGCTTAGTGCAGAAATCCGGGGGATGGTTCCCCCAGGAAAGCGCTGGAGTTATTTAAAACTCACCTAAATAAAACATCGGTGGGGAATAAACTTCTCTCATCCCACAGGCGCCGTGGGACCAGGGAGATATTCCCCCTAAGTGTTTTCCAGGATGAAAGGGACGAGATCCCACCGGGCTGGCACGTGTATCCCCAACACCCTGGCTGAGGCACAGCCCCTCTCCCTGGAAAGTGCTTTTCCAAGGAGCCTTGCATAGATGGGACCAAAATTCGTGATTAACCCAAATCTGTATAAAACAATAAACAAAAACACCAAAAAAAACCCCAAAGAAACTCCAAAAAAAAAAAAAAAAAACTCAAAAATACACAAACCACCCAAAAAACCCCTACAAATAAAAAAAAAAAAAAAAAAAATTTTGATTTTTTTTTTTTTTTAATGGCATGCATGGAGACGTCCAAAGAGCCTTACACCCATGGAATAACAGCCAGCCAGGCAGGATGGGTGCCAGGGAAGCAGAGAAATCAGAGCATCAAAACCAGCAATGAGGGTGATGTCAAGGATTCGCCTTTCCCGTGATTTATCCCATCATTCCCGCGCTCAGGCTCCGGGAATCTTGCACCTTCTGCAGATGTTCTCCCTGATTAAAATGATGCAACATTTTTGCTGGCTGTGTCATAGGATTTCAATTTTAAAAAAGCCCCATTTTCCACCTGGAAATCCGGGCGCTTCCCACCTGCCCCAAGGGGAGAGGGAAAGGGGGAGCTGGGAGTGTTTGATCCATGGGGAAAGGATAGAGCAGGGAAATGCAGCAGCACGAGGCCGTGGGGCTCCAGAGGAACATTTTATGGGGCTGAGAAATCGCTGCATAATAGGCTGGGGAAGGAAGTATTAAAATCTTTAACCGGTTTTCAGAGCCGCGATAATTAAGGTGTTGCAAGCTACAATTGCCTGGAAAAAAAAAATCCAAAGGCAGGGAATAAGATTTTTATCGCTTGCAGAAGTGGCCACTCATGGATTTGGGGTTTGAAAAAAACAATATATATATAAAGAAAAAGAATAAAACCCTGCAAGAAAGGGGAAAATTCAAAGGTGGCTGAAAAGGGGCTGGGCTGGAGATGGAAAGTGGGAGCTGGGGGTGCAGCTGTCGGCGCTGGGAAGTCAGGGAAGCATTGTCTGGAGTCCAGCACTTTAATCATGAGCTTTAATGGAACTGGAGTAGAGGTTTAACCCTAAACATCCTCACTGGAGCAGCTCCTTTTCCTCCGGACCTCTGGGAAGGGAGGAATATTGGCTTCAGTGAATGAGGCCACAGAAATGGGTGAGAGAGGCTGAATTCCCTCCTGCTGCTCTCTGGGACAGGACACATCATTCCCCATCTCCAGCAAATCCATGACTTGGGCTGTGCCCTGGGAAAGACAAAGGGAGAGGGAAGGAACAGCAAAAACCACAAGAAAAATCCCTGGCAGGCAGCTGGTGCCATCCTAAACATGGAGAGAGGGCAACAGAGAGGTCCTGAGCATCCTGGTATTCCCAGAAAACCAAGCAATGCATCCCAAAAACCCCACCAGAAGGGAATCAGCTCACTCTTGCAAGAACAAAGGTGAAGAATGAGACGTGCTGGCAAGCTGCCTTTAGCTCTTTGTCCATTATTGTTGAAAATATCAGGAAAATGTCTCAAATTGGCTGGAGAAGGAGCAGCCCTGAGCAGCACTGTGGGAGATTACAAGAGGAATATGGTGGGGAAAGAAACATCTACAAATATATATTAATATGTGTGTGTGTGTGTATATATATATATATATATATATATATATATATATGTATATATATATATATATTTTTATATAGATATATGTGTGTATATATGTGTG